>NC_136711.1:13553586-14753586 GCF_947650265.1 Symphodus melops | reverse complement strand
CAGAACAAAGAAAACATAACAAGCATGTTTTGACACAGTATTTTATTAGCGACCCACTGAAAATGGCTTCGCGACCCAATGTTGGGTCCCAACTCACAAGATGAAAAACACTGGTCTAAAGCATAGTTGATTGATTTACATTCACTTCATGCCTCTCTAAAAGCTCAATTTTCACCAAACCACTAAAGAAATCACACAGTGTGCTTTAAGAAAAAACAATGGTTCTGAATTTAAAACTAAAATAGTACATAATCAGTCCTACATTATTGTGTACCTCCAATGGATGAACAGAAACTCTACAATGAATTCACCCTAAATCCAATCCTTATTTACATAATGTGCCTTTAACATATCTTTGAAGTGAGATTATGTTAATAAGGTTTTAGATCTCTAGATAATGAGCTGGTCAATGTCAAGCACAAGTGTTGTCCTTCAAGTAGGTTCTAAAGATACACATTAAGGCAGAGTGAATTTGTAATCAGTATGTACAGTGCAGCGTGTCATCATAATGTAATGTTTACGTTTGGATGAAAAATATGTACAGTGTGTGTCCTCTCAGCATATAGGATTGTTCACACGGATTAGCTTCAAGCTAACAGAGCCAGCAGCCACAGGTTTAAGGCAGAGTGTAGCATTAATGTACTATAATTATACATTTTCATATAAGCAAACGCTGATGTGCATTTTTGAAGACTGCATACTTAGATTTTCAGAGGATAAAATGGAAACATCTCAGCCTCTCCTTCTCCTCTGGCAACACCTAACCATATGTAAGCTTTAACAAAAAGCACCCTGAGCACAGATCCTGATGTCTACTGAAACATCAGGTGTGAAATGCAGCTTCATACGACTGTTTTGTGGCCTGCAGGCTGGCCTTTATGAAGACGACCTCTACGACGGGGCCTGGTGCGCTGGGAGAGATGACCCACTGCAGTGGTTTGAGGTGGATGCCAGGAGGCTGACAAAGTTCACAGGGGTCGTCACTCAAGGCAGGAGTTCCCTCTGGTCGTGAGTATGAACCCTGCACACATGCACGGAGTAAATGCAGATGGGTGAGGATGAGGATCCTTTTTTTAGTTCTAGAAAACTTGAAAAGAATTGATTTTGTGCCCATTTTCTAATTTGTTATCATTTTTGGTGATACTTCGTGACTATTTGAAGTTTGGTTTCTAACCTTAAGCAGACAGAAACCTCTCACACCTTTAAGTTCATACAGAGCAATGATGTAAATTAATATCTATTAACAAATTTACTTTTGGGAAGAAGATTGTCAAGGCATTATTTTATTTACAACAAAGAAATAAAATGAAGAAAAGGTGTAAAAAAGATTAAAAAATGACACTCTGTGTTCTTTCCAACACACACATTTTAATTTCCTGGAAAAATTGAAGTCAAGAATGTTATTTTGTTTTAACAAATTCCTTTTTTTTTTTTGTAATAAAGCCATGTTGCTCTGTAACTATGTTAAAAACCAAACCAAAAGTTATTCAGTTATGGCACAAGCAAGCACTTATGATAGTTCCAGAAATATTAATCACTGGATTTTTCTTAAAACCCAACTGGAAAATGTGACTTCCCTAATATAAACAAAACTAGTTTTTCAATTTCATCCACAAAGACCTTGAACAGACGTGAACCCTGTTTTTCAAAATGTCCATTGGCTACCTGTCCCTGACTGTTCCTGTTCCTCACACACAGCCCTCAACCACTGGGCCCCCTCCTACTTGAATGCACTCCTCCACTGTAACACTCTTTCTCGTAACCGCCATTCCTCCGACACCGACCTCTTGTCTCCACCTCACAGAACCAAGCACTGAACCTGTGGGTACTGAATCTTCTCCATAGCTGCCCCTCCTTCTGGAACTTACTCCCCCAAGATTAAGTCTGCACAGATCCACTCAATTAAAATCCCTATTTAAAACTTTAAAACAAGCTTTTAATGTGTGATTGTGCAGTGTGTTCTTCTGTGTTGCTTTTATGTTGTTTTATTTGTCTTTCAGTGTCTTTAAGTAACAGAAAAAGCATTTCATAGATAAACCAAATGTATGTAATCAATATTAGATGATGGGAAAATGAGTGGTTGCTATAAAAGGTATATTAAAGTTATAAACTTGGATAAAAGGTAGTACTTATGGTCCTGTGATCAAAAGATAAAACCTGTGTTCACATGTTTTACTCAGCATCTACGTAGTCTGAATGTACTTTAGAATCGTATTTGGCCTTTGCAACTCTTAATTGGAAAGGGTGGTACAGACGTGTGGAAGCTGCTTCGTGCTGTACAAAGAGAGCATCGGGGAATTTCTTTACCAGGCTGTGTTTGTAATTTTTTATTTTTTTCTTCACGGTCGGCACGATCTGAGGGTGCAGAAAACACCGATGCCTGAAACAGACTTTCTCCACAATTAGTTCTGCAGGGCATGTAACTGTCTTTGGTGCCAGCTCAGGGGGTTCTGTCTGTAACAGAGCTTTAATTAACAGAACTGGGAATTCTTAACAGGCTGGATCAGCTCAGCACTGATCTCTTCATCCAGAGGCCAGGGAGTCTCTGCCAACCTACATATACTGCACACAGTGAGGGCTCCATCTGAAACAATGGCCCATTATCTTCGAAGGCAGACCTTTTATTTTCAGCTATTCACCTCTTCGTTAAGTTAAAGATGGGAACAGGGTGTTTTAAATGTTAAGCCCATAAACTTTAACTTTTATTTACTTCACATTTGTTTTTTATTTTTATTTTTACAGAACCATAATGTAATTTTCAAAGGTTGGATTAAATTTTGTCTGTTTTTTTTCTCCTTTATCTGTTTACATTTCACTTATTCTTTACTGAAAATTTCTTAATTTACAGTTGAAACTTAGTTTTGGAAACTCTTACAGTGAACACAAAGTCTGCAATATTTTTCAGAACACCATTGAATAGACTTATGGGAGGTACTGTGGTGAAGTTGTTACCACAGTAACCTCAAAGCATGAAAGATCTGGTTATAGTTGGTGTTATACTTAAGCAATCCAATGTCAGCTGGGATTCGCTTAAACCCCCACGAACTGGTTCAGTAGAAAGATGGAAATTTAATTAGCTCCAAAGCTCTTATGTCATGAGACTTTGGTTTATTCAGTTCACTAACTGTCAGACCTTATATTTACTTTATATGACATAATTTAAAGTAAATTGCGAATAAGAAAAATGTTATCTAATTCAAGCTTCAGGGGTGCGAAAGGTTTTATTTTTAAAGGTGGAAAGGCTGGTTGCTTTTCTTAATGTCTATTATTTCTGCTCAGCTAAATACATGTTGATCCATACACATACATATGAAAGTGGGCTCAATCTACACATCTCTCTAACTCTCTGTGAAAGAGCTGCCAAAGTAACTTTTTGGTCAAATCCAAAAACATTTATTAATAAAAGGCTGAAGTTTATGATAAATTATCTGACCTCCATTTTTCTATTTTGAAACCGACTTTCACCCTGTGAGAATTAACTAGTCTAGATGTGCGCTGGGTGACTCTCTCACAGTCCCCTCAGAGCCACATTTGCATATATCCAGCCTGAGAGGAAATTTATTTTTCTCCCTCTCATGACCTGATTTTCCCCACGTTTACAGGAGTGATTGGGTGACCTCGTACAAGGTGATGGTGAGCAATGACAGCCACACCTGGATTACACTGAAGAACGGCTCAGAAGACTTGGTGAGTAACTACGGTGACATTTAAAGTGATTTGTTTATCTACAAAGAGAGTACTAATGTGAACACTTAAGAGCCTTTTGAGTTCTCGAACTATCATCTGTTTTTTTATGTAAACACACTTAGGCAGAGGCTTTTAGGAGGCTTCACTGGTATCTGAAGGTAAAAAGAATTCCTGCTTGAGAGCAATTACAGAGAGCGATTTAAAGCTCATCTTATTTCCAAGCTTAATGAGCTGAAAGGCAAGAGTAAACAGTGATGATCCTCAAGCAGATGGGAAACTCGTCGCAGTTCATTGTCAAAGCTGCATCTCTTTTTATCTTCTGGCTCTTGATTTAGTTGAATAGACAGAAACCTAATACAGGAATGCCTTGACAATAAGCTAAAGCTGCATCAATGAATTCAGCTTTGAGGATATGAACGATCATAAGGGTCCTCTCATAAGTGATGTAGCAGATTAGATTAAATAGATATTTGTTGGATATTCATATCCCCATAGCCTCCTAATAAATATTTGCGTAACCGTACTCCTCCTCGGCTTGTGATGTCATCGATGCGGGAGCTCATGCCCCTTCAGTAATTTAGTCTCTGCTACAAGCTTCCCACTCACCCACTCGCCCACCTTTCATGCCAAATGCCAAACTGTGCTGTTTGTCTTTTAAAATGCCAAGAGGTGCAGAGAGGGACCATAACCGTGGGCGTTAGAATTTACAATAACTTCCCAGAGGTAGAAAGGTTTAGTGACATTCTGCAGGGGCACGTCCTCAAACAATGTTTGATAAAGCTTTTTTTAAAAACTGTTATTCTAATTTAAAACATGCTTTAACATTTGTGTGTTCTTTCCTGAAAGCATGATTTTAATTTTGGTTTACATTTAAGTTCAATGGATGACAATTACAATTCTTGTCAAAGACTTTTTATAGGAAATGGAAACCCTCTGGAAGAGGTGTTATGTGTTAGGAATAAAGTCAATGCACTGGTGCTCTAAACCTGCCTCTTTCCCAACGGCCTGCAGGGGGCGACTGCACAAGTTTGGATTGATGCACTTTGGTGCCAGTTGAAGGTCTCTGAGTGCAACTGCACTGTCGTAAAACACACAGTGCCGCTACGCCTCCCCCTCGACAACGTGCTTTTGTTGACAAGCAAAATGAAAGCCTGTTCAAGATGTATTCAAGTCCTGCTTGTTGCACGGTCACTGTTTGTTTTTTCTCTTCTTAGCTTTATCCGTTATCGCCTTAGCGTCAGCATTTTTTTTAAATATTAATCAGTGAAGGAGTTATACATTGTTGCTTTATGGCTACAATCAGTTTTAAGTCTTTGCTACAAAATAAAAGGTTCAATTTTTTCACCATCTGGTGTGGTGTGGTGTCTTTGTCTCAGTAGATCTTCATTGGGAACAGAGAAAAGGAGATCCCAGTCCGGAACATCTTCCCGGTGCCCATGGTTGCCCGATACATTCGAGTCAACCCTAACTCCTGGTTCGCCATCGGCAACATCTGTATGAGAGTGGAGATCCTTGGCTGTCCTATGCCAGGTGACGGGTTTGTATGAACAGTGCAGACACATACATAATTCAACAGAGGAGTGAAAATGTCAGATCAGTATAAAAGCCTTGTTCAGACAGATATTGACCTTGTGTTGACCCAGAAAATGTAAAAAAAAAAAATAATAACAAGGATGTTGAAAAATATGAAACCCTGCAAAAGCCTTTTCCCCATTGCAATGCAGAAAAGTTGTGGCTCAGGTCAATGAAATAATGAAATATACGAACATTAACACACCTTTTACCTTTTATAATTGAAGCATACTTGTGATTCACAAAAAATGAATTTAAATATTTTCAAATATAGCCCTTATTTAAACTACAAATTATGGGGTTCGTGCTCTCAAGTGAATTAAAATAAACCCACTATCTTGGTTTTGGATGAAATTATTCTCTTTGGGACTCTGATGGCCTCGCGGTTAGGTCATACCCCATATACAGAGGCTATACTAGGCAGGTGGCCCGGGCTCAAGTCCTCCCTGTAAGATCTTTCCCACATTTCATTTCCCAATTTCTCTCCCAATTTCCTACAGTGGTGCTATGAGAAACAATCAACCAAGGTTAAAATAATTCTAAAATAAGTCAAATCGACTCCAAACGGTGTCCCCCTTTGCTCTTAGCGGGCCCAAGATCCATTTGGACAATTTCGCTTTCTCCTAGTATCCCAGTAAAATTCAGAAACAGTACATTTAAGTCATTTAAGTAGAGACAATACTTTTTCATCATGTATCTTCAAACTGATTGGTAGTGCTTTTATCAGTGATAAGCCTTCAGAGTAACAGATCTGTGACTTCAACTGGATTCAGTGTCTCGCAAATACTTAAGGCCGATCACCCCCAAGGTGGAGCCTCAGTGTAGCATTGTTTTCTTGCTTTTGTCTCAACACACATTGTGTTTCAACTAGTTTTAAACAGGCTTCCTTTCGCCTTCCTTTAATCTCTTAATATTAACAGTATTTTTTGGACCCTCTTAGATCCAAATAATTACTACCACCGGCGTAATGAAGTCATAACCACAGACAAGCTGGACTTCCGACACCACAGCTACAAGGAAATGAGGCAGGTGAGTCACAGCTGACAGAAAACAGCAGGTATCATCCCACGTACTGAAACCTCTGCTCTTGCTTGTTATTCAGCTAAGACACCAGAGCAAGGAGCAATAAAGCATGTCTTTTAACTGTGAGCCAACAGCAGACGAGTTGTGTCCTCTGCAAGAACAAAGTGTGCAACAGAAACAAATGAAGCAAGCGATGCCAGCCACATAAAAATGCATTAAGCATCTCCTGGGTTGTGTCATTACTTATTCATATAGTTGTCACGAGCAGTAGCCTGTTTGTACAAGCAGGAGGACAGCTGTATTTGTCACTGCTAACACTGTGACTGAAAGCGTAGCGTTGTGCATGGTAATAGTCGCAGCAGCAGCTCCCCTGTTCCAAACAGTTGCCTACAGGTGTCTCAAACTGCTGTTATGACCCCCAATGCCAATAAATGTTCCTAACGTATGGCTCATTGTTAAAAAAAAATACAAAAAAGAAGCTTTTTCTCTTGTGAAACAGCCTGAAAAGCCGTCTCAATAGACCTTCACAAAGAAAGGAAGGACTATTTTTAAAAGCTCTTGCATGCCTGACATTTCTTTCTACAAGCAGGTACATGGTGTGCCCCCCCCCCCCCCCCCCCCCCAAAAAAAAAATCCACAACAGTTTAAACAAGACAGTGCCAGAACATTATATTTAAAATAGCCCATTCAAGCTTCTCAAATACAGTACATGCCCCATGAGAGGAGTGAGGAATACATTTCTTATGTCGCTTCTCCTTTCCTGAGATCACAACTGATCATAACACCGTCACTCTGGAAATACGGATATTTTCAGACATTATAAAGGAGGTGCAAAGAGAGAACATTTTCCACATTTTTCAAACGGGTTACATACATATTACCTTCTGCACATCCTGAGTCAGTACGCCTTCAGCGCTTTAAAGGATTATGTTAGCCAAAGTACAAAGTTAGCTGTGTTCAAGCAGACCCTAACTCGCTCTCATGATGTTTAATGAGTTTCCTGTAAGATGAACTCAAGAAGTTAAACACTCCTAAGTGATAATATTGTGTGTAAAAAAATGAACTTTAAGAACAAATGTGCGCCATTGATCCTTGTAAATATAAAGTATATCAATAAAATGAATTAGGAGCAGGAACTCTTCTGTTGACTTGTAATTATTATTTTTATAAACAAACCAGATGTTAGTTTGATGATGAACAGTGGTGTTTGACATCAATTCATTCAATAATGATACTTGGGGGTCTGCTGTGGTTTAGTTGGTTGAGGGTTAGGGTTCCCGAGTTCCTGCAGCTACATGTCCGACGTGTCCTTTGGCAAGATATTTTACCACAAGTTGCTCCCGTTTCTTTGTCGGTGGTGTGTGAATTCGTTACTTTTGGTTATCACGTTACATACAGAAGCAGCCATCAGTGTGTGAATGGGTAGGTGTGACCTGTGGTGTAAAAGCACTTTGAGTTGTCAGAAGGCTGGAAAAAGTGCCATACACGCTCAAGTCCATTTGTCTCCTGTCAGTTTCTGACAAACTCAGTCATCAAGAGTTTGATGACTTTAAACCCGAGAAATCACAAATTAATTATCGGTAAACATGATAGTGTGTTCTTTGCTTTAATCTAGTTAAGTGTATGTGCCATGGTTACTGAAAGGGTGAAGTGTGCTAAGCTCATCACCTTTTCAATGTTTACATGATGGTTCTTCTTTTTTTTTTTTTTTGGCCATTGAATCGTTCATTTTCTGTGCTTACCTTCCACAGCTTATGAAGGTGGTTAATGAAATGTGTCCCAACATCACCCGCATCTATAACATAGGAAAGAGCCACGGTGGCCTCAAGCTGTACGCTATAGAGATATCCGACAACCCGGGAGAGCATGAAGTTGGTGAGTGTATTTAACAGGAGGTGATTGATCAACCTAATGTTCAGAAATATCGTCAGAGATGTTTTTTATAAATGTCCCCCCCACCCAAACCCTCCCCTGTGGTGCTGGAGTGCATATTTAATCTCCCTCTATCTTCTACCCTGCTCATCCCTCTCTGTGAACCTGCTGGCCAGGTGAACCAGAGTTTCGTTACACAGCGGGTTCCCATGGTAACGAGGTGCTGGGGCGAGAGCTTCTCCTCCTGCTGATGCAGTTCATGTGCCTGGAGTATTTGTCCGGCAACCAGCGGATTCGTCACCTGGTGGAGGAAACCAGGATCCATCTTTTGCCATCTGTCAACCCCGATGGGTACGAGAAAGCCTTTGAAGCGGTAGGTCTGCATTAGTGACCTCATATTGCGCTGGCCTATGTTGGAAAAGGCACAAATACCTGCCTGGCAGGGCTTCTGCTCATATATCATCCATATGGTGTAGGTGTATGTTGCAAAATTGGTTTATATGTCCTATACAAGTAAACAGAAGTAGACGTGGACAGCCTGTTCTTCCATAAAACATCACTGACACATGTGATCTGTGCTGGGGATATAATTAGCTGCAGGCCTGCAAGATTAAAGGCACAATATGAATGGGACACAAATAGAGAAAGACATGTAAGGTTAAAGGCAACATGACATCATGTCCTTTGGTGCCCTGATGTGTGAGTGCACTTTACATGCTGTAACGTTTTGTTTCCCAACAGCTATTAGTGCCCCTAATAACTAACGCCCACGTGAGCTTGTCTGAAATTTGCATGAACACACACACAGCCAAAAAAAAAAAAAAAGAAAGAAAGAAAGATGAACCTTTTCAACCCAGCGAGGCCAATCACAGGACTGAGAAATCCCCTATTTCTGCCTAAAGCTGTTACCAGCTTATTAACTGGTAATGAAACAGACTGAAATGAATACTGATGCATTAATATGACCTACAAAGACAAGTGAGACCATCAGCATGAAGATTTAATATTTCTACACAGTTACGTACCTGTCACCTCTGCCTTGATTAATTAACATCATGTTGCTGAATACAGCTTCTTTTTTTTCCCCCATGCCCAAGATTTATTGTGACTTGCACATTGAACATTTAAAACAAAAAATGATGAGATATATCTGTCAGAAAACACTAATTACATATGTCCAGGACAGGATCAGCAAAGAGTTAAATTATCACGCTTTGTTACAGGAGGCGCCAAAATCCAGAATTACTTGAACTTGTAAAACATTTGTGTGTTTTTGTCTCTATTGCTGACCTTCTTCTGCTTGTGCGTCTTCCGTGTGTTTCTTGATTCCTGATTGCAGTGGCCTCTGATGTTATCAGACAATTCAATGGCCAATCTTCAGAATAATAGCTCATATCTCTACTCCTGATGAACGTTGATGACAGACAGTGTTGTTATGGATTCCCTTCACTTGTCATAGACCGAGAATGCTACTAATGACAACTACACACATTCAATCAAGCCAGTTGATCCAAACTGAATGGCTGAGCCTTGAATCATTGAACTATTGTTAACGATAATAAAAATCGTTACCTCCACATTGTGCTCTTTTTTTTTTGTCCTTGTACACAGGGTTCAGAGCTCAGTGGCTGGTCTCTGGGTCGATGGAGCAACGATGGCATAGACATTCACCATAACTTCCCTGACCTGAACTCAATACTGTGGGAGGCCGAGGCCAAGAAGTGGATCCCCCGTAAAATGATGAACCACCATGTGGCCGTCCCGGGATGGTACCAGTCCAAAAACGCATCAGTGGGTTTGATTTAGTCGTATTAAATGTCATTTAAAGTCCACATTCAAGCATTCCTACGGGAAAATTACTTCGATATCCAAAAGCTTGCGGTATTTTCCCTTTTGTATCTGTAAGCTGCAAATTCGGGTTTTGAGCACGTTGTTTTACCTGACTTTAAAGTCCCGATGGATGCGAATTTACGATACAAATTTCCAGGATAAAATGCTAAAAGACATTTCCTGCAACTGTGTTTGCCGTTCAGCTCTCATCAGTTAAAACTTTTAAATCCATGTTCTTGTTCTGCAGCTTTTTAAACCTAACAAACAATCTCACAGTGAAGATCCCCCCCTCTTTTTTTAAAAAAGGGTAATAAAGACACATTGGCATATCAGCGCTGTCTATTTTGGGAGAAGCGTAAACACGCACATTTGCTATTTGGGACGGATCTGTCGTGAGCAAAAATACACCCGGACATCTATTTAAAGCTCATCCTCACGAGTGGTTTGACGTTAGCGAGCGCAACGAGTGAGTCACACAGATCCTCCAGAATAGCTGCTGCAGCTGCAGAGCCGGGATCCCCATCTGTGCTCTGCAGGCTGTGAAAAGCGTACTCGCATGCCTCGCCGAATGGTCCAATCAGAGCAGAGAGAGACATGAGGGCTGCTTGAATTATCCGAGTCCAAACAACAGAGCCAGTTTATCCACATCATGATATTCACCAGGCAAACACTCCTGAAGAAATTGTGTCCCCTCACATGAACAAAAATATTCATGAAATTAGTTCACAGTGCAGGAATGTGTTCGCAGCTCTTTGTCACCCTCTCTTGAGAGCACGTCGCAGTGAAATTATTTTCAGCATGAGGGAGTTAATTTAGCAATCACAGCGCTGAGATGATTGCACAAATCACATTATGCTCGCCTCTCCTGTGTCCTCACTGCAGGTTGCCGTGGAGACGCGCGCTCTGATTGCCTGGATGGAGAAGATGCCCTTTGTGCTGGGTGGTAACCTCCAGGGCGGGGAGTTGGTGGTGACCTTCCCGTATGACAAAACCCGCTCTCATGGGGTCACCCGGGAGCCCACCCCTACCCCAGACGACCACGTCTTCCGCTGGCTGGCCTTCTCCTACGCCTCCACCCACCGCCTGATGACTGATGCTAACAGAAGGGTCTGCCACACTGAAGATTTTGCCAAAGAGGACGGCACCATCAACGGGGCGTCCTGGCACACAGCGGCAGGCAGTTAGTGTCCCAAAAGCTTCCTGTGTGTTTTCTCACTGATCCTAACACTGTGTTCTGCAGGATTTCCCTGCTCCACTCTGAGCCTTTGAGCTGTCGCTTTATTTAACATACACATGAGCATATCTGCATATTCAGACCCAGAATCCTTTTGGCTGTTTCAAAGCCTCTAAGATTAAGCTCCAAGCATCATGTAAAAATTCAAAGAAAGCCAGAGAGTCAGAATCTCCAAAAACTCCCGCTGACAAAAAAACCCCATAAATTCTGACCTTACCTAAAGACTGCCTACATTTGACTTTCTCTTTCTTTGCAGGTTTGAATGATTTCAGCTATTTGCACACCAACTGCTTTGAGCTGTCGATGTATGTGGGCTGTGACAAATTCCCTCACGAGAGCGAGCTGCCAGAGGAGTGGGAGAACAATCGCGAGTCTCTGCTTGTCTTCATGGAGCAGGTACTGTACAGAGGAGAGGAGGCCCTCGCAGCTCGCACAAACACACAACCTGAACACATGCTTGTTATCATTTCCCTGTTGTTTTAGGAACATGGCAGTGCATATTGGAGTATTAGTTTTTGCACCGTTGTATTTATTTAAAGTGCTTCAGCAGCACCCTGCGAGCAGATGGGAAAAGTGTTAACCTAAAGAAAGCAATGATGCATTCAGGGGCTCTTGTTTATTTGTAAACTCAAACATTTGTCTTCACGTTGCGGACGTGTTGTGAATATTTGAAATACAGTTTGGCAAGCCGATGCATCAGTTGTGATGCTTTTCTCCAGCACATGGTGAACACCATGAGATTACGCTGAGATTACCAGGAAGTCCCTGTTTTAAACCTCTATAATGAATCATTTTGCATGTGCAATAAGTAGAGATGATGCAAGTTGTTAAAGTATTATTAAATCATGAGTCGATGTCGTTAGCTTGAGTCTTTAAATAATTTACTGACGAGTGCACAAGGATATTACAGGTTGCAGAGATCCTGTCCTCCAGATTCCTGCAGAATAAGTCTGTATTCTGTCTTTGTACTTTGAGAAAACCTTTTGAAATATGACAAGCTTGTCATCTGCCTATGTTATATTCTCTCTATTGACGGTCTTCAGAGGATCCGCCCCCATGTTGGGACACAGCTTTTGTTAAAATATTGACAACGGGTGAGGAGGAGAGAGATAAAAAAAACAACCAAAAAAACAGCCTTAACTGTGCTGTTGAACCGACGCTTATGCATTAAACATCATATCATCACTTGTGTTAAATTCATAATCAGAGGTTTTTTGGGGGCAGAATTCACTCATGGTTAAATAAGTTGTGCTTTTTTATGTGCAGGTGCATCGCGGGATCAAAGGTGTGGTGAGGGACCTGCAAGGGCGCCCAATAGCGAATGCCACCATCACTGTGGAGGGAATCAGCCATGATGTTAGCACAGGTAGCTTTTGACTTGATTCCTATGCATTATTTGTCTGCACCGTCACGATCTGTCAAGGTTTTAGTTTCATGTGGACATTTTTCTTTCATCTCTGAAATGTCCTGATTAATCTTATAAAACGGAGCGTTGCAGGTTAGTTGTGTGCACCACTGACTCGACTGACTCTATAATTCACATTAATCCTCAGAAGTGACTCACTCTTACACTGTTTCAGGAATTCCAGAGTGAGATGGAATAAGTAGGCCTAAACAAAAGCAGCTGGTGAGTTTTAGCCGCGCTGCAGGTCGGAGTCTGACTCAGATCACAGACAGTGTCTGCTCTGAATTTGCCTGCCGATCATGCGTCCTCGAGGTAATCTTTGCAGATGCCTGAAAAATGCAACCTTCAGAACCAAAGCACTTCTGTTCTCAGAGCGTGAAATCGAATGTCCAAAGAGGACATTAGCAGTTGTTATTCCTGGAACTAAGTAGAAGTCCCTGCTTTGTCTGGGATACCTTACTGTTCTCAGGAGCAGTCTGCAGAGGTTTAAGGGTTTTTATTCTTTTTTATGTTTAAAATTTCAGCTGTTTTTGGGCTGCTGAAACCTTCACAGACAGTTTTTGTTCTCTGGTCTTGGAAACGAGGACAACAGGCTGGATGCATTGTTACTAGAAAGGTGTTTGCCAGACAGAGCCTTCATCAGCTCATCAGCTGCATACTGAACGACTTTAGGAAATAATTAGAATCCCTTCTGCTTTTGATTGCGTGTAACAGAGGAACAGACGTCCTGGGCCAGATTTAATTTGGATAAGAAAAAAAATCCACTTTTTCTCTATTCAGGATCAGATGAATCAGCTCACTTTTATCCTAGTTTTTGTCAAATTTACTTGGATTGGATCAAACTTTTCCAGATACAGATTTTCTAATCTTATCAAATCCAGACTAGCAGTGCGGTGACGGGTCAGCATGCAACATACTTTATCCACAGGAGGCGACAAAATCTAAACAAAAATAAAGATCTTGTAAGAATTGTAATGTTTCATATAGATGCTGGTTTGTAAGACATGTGTGGAAATAAAAACCTTAATTATTATTATTATATTTTTAACAACCTTTATGTCTTCTACTTTCCACACGGTAAAGATACAACAATTCATGAGCAAAATATGGGTGGAAGAAGTCCAAAGTATAACTGTATAACAAAGTTTTATTGTTTCATCTACTTTAAACTTCGATTACATTTTAGTTCCATATTATGGGCAGAATCCTCACTCCTGCTGGGATCAGGATAATCTGGATGCTTTCAAACGTTCCTAATCATACTCAAAAGATGGAAGTTTTATCTGGATAAATATCGAGATGGGATGACCTCATTGTATTCATTCATTTGAACTACCAGTTTTCAAGATTTGGTCTAATAAGATAGCTTCTTACTTCTAATCAAGTTGAGCCTGCTGTAACTGTTAGGAACAACAAGAGACAAACCATCATATTTCTGTAGCCTCAGTGGTCGTTCACACTTGTCAGGCAAGTTTAGTAAGTTTGCCGTTCAAATGACCAGAAGTTATCCACTCTGTTGGTAAAGCGAGTGAGTCAAAGGCTGAACACGCTGCACAAGTGTTCTCAGGTCTCTTACAGGCAGAAAATCCGACATGACAAAGCAGAGCTATTTTTAAGAGTCTAAGCAAGAACAGTGAACACCTCTCTCCCAAAAAGTAGAACAACAAGAACATCTCAACTTTAATTTTAGGTTTCAGATAAAAAAACGTATGTGGCATCTACTGCTTGGTAAGCTGTTTAAAAGATCTTTCTAGGACAACATTTGCATAGTGCTGCTGCTGCGAAAAATAAGGAGTGACTTTTAAGCTTGTTTTGATTTACCTTCTAACTTCTATCACTATAGCCTTGGTGCAAATACGTATAATAAGTCAGGCTAAATGGGGCTGAACAAATCACAAATGTCTATCTTTTTTTACCAACAGCTTTTGGTCTAGGACAGATACTTAAAAAGTTACAGTAATAAGCTAGCTCCTCTCAACTTATGTCTAAAGTATCTTCCAACTGGACTTAAATGTTTTGTAAATCTCATAAAGCAGGGGTTTATATTTGGCATTCAACATCTCACTCAAGAGTGAAAATGAACCACAAACCGCAGTGCAAAAAATGGGTGATTGTGTGTTGTTTTCGAAGCTGCTGATGGTGATTACTGGCGCCTCCTGAACCCCGGGGAGTACCGAGTCACAGCCAGAGCTGAGGGCTACAGCATCACCACCAAGAAATGCGAAGTTGGCTACGAGATGGGCGCCACCAGGTGCGACTTCTTCATTGGCCGCACCAACCTGTCCCGAATCAGAGAAATAATGGAGAAGTTCAACAAGCAGCCAATCAAGATGCCAATCAGGCGACTCCAAGCCCGCAGGTCCAGAGAGAGAAGGCTGGGAACATCATGACTGTACGACGGGGAGAGAGGAAATGTTAAAAACTAACATCTGCTCGGATCAGGCCGGGGTGAAGTCCAAGATTGGGTTTGGAGCTCCGTCAGGTTCCCCTGAGAGAAGATTTAAAAGAGGATTATTTAAACAGGATGCTTTATTTGTTATGCGTGTGTGGTTTGGTTTTTTTTTCTTGTTCCCAGATATAAGCTCTCTTTTATCTGATGTCATCTCTTTTTTATAAAGACTGTTAAAGATTTGAAATTTTCAGAGGCCTACTTTAAGAATGAACCCTTTTTAATTATTACAAATAATAAGACTTCCATCGTCAAACATATCTGCAGAGATTGGAAAAAAATAATAAAATTACAAAAAGAATGACTTTACAAAAAATAGAAAATAAAATAAATAATGAAAGACGAGGAATCTGTTTTTAGTGTAACTCTAGCCACTGTGAGGAAAGGCCGTGACTGTCACTAATGTACATACTTATTAACTTATGTAACAGCGTTATGTAAACCATTACAAAAGCTTAATTTCCTGCACTTGTACATTGTTCAATCCTTTTTAAAAACTTGGACTCAGTGACCGTTTGTGTGTCACTGATGGTGTTTTTTGTTTTTTTACAGTTTGCTTTTGAAAAGTTATTAAATAAAGACTGTTTGCACACATTGTAATTGTCTAATGGCTCATGTGGAAGGAAAGCACTTTGGAAATCCATCAATCACACTACATTCGAAGAACAGCTCACATTGGGTTAACACAGTTCAGAACCGTTTATTTTTATGGATATGCTTTGTGAGTATCTCAAAAGATCACAACTGTGACTCATTCAATAGTTGTTTTATTTCTAATAATTTCCATGAAGCTTACCAGAGACTTTCTTTGGTCTAATACCGATTACACAGGGCAGCTTGTGGCAGAACATCAAAGAATTCAAAATCTATCCATGTTGGAAATGAAATGTTTGGCTGATTGCAAACATTCAGTTGACAGTACTAGAAGAATTTCATATAAGTCAAAATGTAATATATTTATATTCAGTAATGGCAAACTAATAAAGAACCAAAAACTCCACATGAACGCAACTACATAATGAAGCAAGGTTACAAATGAATAAATAAAGTTGGATTTGGATTAACAAGTGATTTACATGGATATTGTTTGTTCTTTGTTTGATGAGGATTAAAACTAAATTTGTTTCATTCACTCCTGCTTGATTGAACAGTCTTAATGGAAAACAAACTTCACTTCATTCTCATGACTTAGTTTTTAATCACAGTGTTTAATAAGAAGCATCATCTCATTTGATTCCTGCGGTACTGGGATGGTATCGTGGGAGTGTCGAGGAGGAAAGGCTCTAATTATCGGAGCTCTGCTGGGGCTTTTACAGATCACTGGCTTCCTCTGACAACAACGCCAGCCTTCTTTCTTTCCAGCCAACATGCAATTAGAGGAAGACCTCAACCTCTTATCTCCTCCTCCAAAAGTTACAGGGAAGCTCGCACATATTCATCATCTCAGTGCAACGAACAGTAAAAGACACTTCAGAGCTTGTTAATATTACCACGCTTTGTGTACCACAGTCACCAACTTTTTATGTGAAGCAGAGGAAATGAATTTGCAAGTCATTCAGACGGTGTTACATATTAAAGGGGTTTCCAATTAAATATCTCTCTGACTTAAATTCATGGAAATACAACTGAATTATCTCAGTGTTGAATCTGTTAGTATGGTCTGTTTCCATTTCATCCGTAATGTACTGGATGACTTGTTTTTGAGCAGCATAATAAAACAACACAATATGCAATGTTTCAAGCTGTGAACAAAGCGAAGCCTGCTTGGAGACTTGCTGGATAATATTTGGTTACAACATGTGGCTGTTTTTTGATCAGTGAAAAAGGAGGTAGCTATACACCCATCACATAGGTGCAGGAATGTGCAAAAACAGTAGACTGAGAAGGTGATCTTGCTCAATTGCTACAAAAAGTTTTAATTCATCACAAATTTTCAACCAGAGGTTTTTTTCAAGTGATAATTTTACGTTTAGTTTTCATATCAGTGAAACTAAGATGAATGATATTATCTGTAAGTTTATAAAAAAGTGAAGATACAGTGGCTTAACGTAAATGACCAACTGTCATGATCATCATAGCTGTAAAGGTTTTAACACAGCTTAATTTTGTTATTGTGCATCTAAATGTGCCTTTTAAAATTCAAATAGTTTGTTGAAATCTGTAGAATTCACTGTGGTTGAATAAGTAAACACTAAATATTTTCAGATTAATAACATGAATTCCATTTATTTATTTACATCCTTAAATGGCACACTGAGGGATAACCCTCATTTTATATCATGCATAGGCACAGACAATGTTAGAGCAGTTTCAATTAAAACAGGAAAATTAAGAGGCAGGAATTAAAGAATTAGCAATACATGTGTTTATTAATATTATTACACTGTATAATTGGGTTATTCTTAGATTGAATTCCAACACTTTAACAGCTGACATGCCTTTCCTAAACAACTACCTCAACCTCTGGAGTATTCTCCTAAATTTATAAAGTTTCAAGGACTGAAGGTGGTTTTGCAAAAGTTTAAGTTGTCTACAGTTGTCTTAACTGTAGATTTAGAGTGGAATCATGAATACAATTGGCAAAATAATAAAGGGCAGTTTTATCAGCATAAAGATAGAGGATATAATTGTATAATGAGGTGGGAATTTCATTTATATAAACAGTGAATAACACAGGTCCAAGAACAGAACCTTGGGAAACTCCCTTTAAAATGTCAAGTTAATCAATGGTATAAAAGAAGACTAAATGAACATAACATTATCTTTAAAATACAATAAGGGTCATTATATTATTGACTGTCAGTAACACACTTTCATATCTTATTCATGTCTTAAATAGCTTGTAACTGTTGGACCCAATACCTAGAGACTGTGCCCTTTGACTATGGTTTGAGAAAGCAAATACATCAGTGCTTTCAAAAGCCAGGCCAACCATTTTTAGAAAGTTGTACAGCAAACATGTCTCTTTCAGAACTTGTGCAGGCTAGCGGTTATCAAGAGAAGAGATAAGGTTAGCAAATCATTTTTAAGAATTTGATCTGAGAGGTTTGCTTAATGCCTCAATCACTAAGTGACTTTGATTTATATACAGTCTGAACTTTCAATCACTTAACTTGCATTTTAGTGTAACTCACTTTTCCATTGTAGCTGTAGTGAAAAATGTACTTTAAAAAGGCTAGTTTCACAATGTAATACTGTAGTTACTATGTTTGTTATGTATACAATCTTGTGTAACATTCATCTAAACTTCTCCTTTAAGGCCCACAGACTATCCCTGTGAGGGAAAGTGGGTGGGGGAGAGGGTTGCACAGTGTGCAAGGTGTGCAGTGTAGTCGCTGAGGTCTGCTACTGTGATACGGTGCAGATGTGTAAGAAGACACAGGCCCACACTAACCCTGCCAGCAGTTGAAAGGTCAGAGCTTCTTCAGAAGTCTGTCCAGCCTTTGAAGTGTTGGAGTACCGGCCTGGAAATCACAGGAGAAAGTCGCCATGCATGCAGCGTCGGTAAACCAGCTCTTAACCTCTCCTCCCTTCTTTTGAACTCCCTGCAAGCTCAATGGACGTAAAAAATGATAAACAAGATTAGGAAAACAAAGGGTGGTGGTTTAAGGTTCACTATTTTGTGGATGAAGTAAAGTTTAGAAACTTGTTCTCGAAACAAAATCTACCTCCTTAAGAAAGACAAACATATTTTAGGACAGGGATTTATTTGGTTGGTTGACTGAACAACCAGTGAAACAGAAAGTTAGGTTGAGACAGCATTTTCCTATATGGTGACCACCCTCAATCAGATTTAAAAGTCACCTCAGTGGCTGACATCACTGAGGCTTTGCCCATGTTTATGTACAGTCTATGGTGTAAACAAAGTCCACACAATGTTCACGTCAGCTATAAACAAGACAAGTTGATTACATCGTTAACAGGCCACATATTTCTCCAAATACAGACTCATTAAAATTACTTCTGGAGCAAATGCTAAATATCTTAAGTCCAATATTTTCTCGTGATGTGAATCTGAGCTTTTTAATTCAACAAAAACAGTGCATAAACAAAATCATTGTTTCTGCCTGTTTCAAGCTACAATATGTCAGACCACACACAAAAACATCCAAATACAAATCACGAGACATAAATGTGTGAGTAGTGTGTTTACAGTTTGAGTGAGTACAACTTTGGTGTAGCGTATGAAGAAACAAGAAAGTCCAAAGATAAATGCACAGCCAGGCAATACTTTAAACGTGTAGCAGCCCCAGCACAGGTGTTACAGGTTTAGGTAACAAGCAAAGCCACTGCACTAAACTGCAAAAGAGAAGTAAAGCACGAAGGAGAGACACAGCTGCTCCACACTGGAGACCTGTTTGAGCAACATGTAATAGGGCTGCTATGTACATGGAGGGTTTGAGAATAACATTTAGTAGGAGAAAAATGTTGTAATTACAACTTATGGTTACTGTTGATAATTAAAATCCACCAAACCCTTTATGTTCACCTTTCAACTGCTAACCTACATAAATGTAAAACATTTTCCTGCACAGGATACTTGAATCTGACAAAAATTTCGTGTTGAATATTTTTTCTCCTCTGGAAATAATCCATACAGAAAATGTGATCTGCATTGTAAGGAGCCTAATTAGGCAGATAAGTGCAAACACCTGTGGGATGTACCTGGGAGTGCAGAGCCTCCAGAATTAGTTGGAGGGCTGAAAAAAATTTGGAAGAAACTGGCATAGATAACAATTTGCAACTTTAAAAAGATATTATGGTTCTACACCTCACTGTCAAACAGCCTATTGTAGGGAAGTTTTGGAAACTTAATGTTTAATATTTAAAAGGCATGCTTACCAACATTGATGAGCCAAAATCTTGGTTTTACCATGTTACGGTACCATGTTACCATTGAGAATATATATAGATATATACACACATTTTTATTTCTATTTTTTTTGCATTGCTGGTGACAGGACAATCATTTTACAATCACACTTCTCAAAAGAGGTAAACCTAGAAACTACTGGAGTATTAAATTCCATTCAAGCAATGCCAAGTGCCTTAAATGTTTTGGGCTCTGCATTCAGACTTTCTGAGCTTTGAAGTATACGTTGATCAGTCCCAAGTCAAAGGGTTATGAACAGAGAAAACAACAAACATTTCTATTTTTATACAGAGCGAGGTATGTACCCATCACTTGACAGCGAGATTTGAGGCTGGCCATGATTACGGTTTGTGTTACGGTCAGTGCTGCCCACCTGAAGATAATCACTGGCTCATGGGGTGTGAATCAGTGTAGAGAATCTCAGTCATTTTACAGACGAGGCCATCTCAGTCAGCGGCTGATGTTGTTTCATTACCACCTGCTCGGTGGTGTGAACAGAAAAATTGCTTCCCCCTGGCTCAGACAGATTGTTGGTGGAAACAGTCCAAATTGCTGCAGCTACTAAAACTGACAGTCATGTTGCTCTTGTTAAAAGCTCCATTTTATTCTTTCCTTCCTTCCACTGATTTGTCCCTTAAATCCAATGAAAAAAGCCATATTTTTCAGTCGGACCTCTCCCTCCAGACCCCTGTTATTTTTCCCACATTCAATCTGAGTGAGTTGATGCTCCAACTCACTCCTGCCCCTCCTGTCACGGACAGTATACAGCTGTGAGGTGCAGTAACAGCGAGACCAGAAGAATTTCATAAGCAGTCTTTCTGAAATTATCTAGATATTTTCAGAAAGAACGTGTAAGTTGTAGGTTGCTATAGGAGGTGGTTAACAACTATAACGTGCTGTTGTTCGGCAGAATTAATTAAGGTGTTTTTCTGTATGGAGTTCACTCATCTCCTCTCCACCACCCTGGAGTAGAATTGCAACACTAATTTAATTTAATAATGAAGAAGCTAGATTTGTCTTCTTACTTTTCATCTTTCTTTCTTTTTTTTTAAATCAAGAAGAGACCACTTCATAGTAGTTTACAGCATATTTTATTCATCATGGTCAAAATCTAAAACAGTCTTGGTTCTTATTTCACCAGAATTTCTATTACAATCACTATTAAACCAAATAGTCTCATCTTTCATGTTCATATGGAAACAGTAGTCATCTTTATCATCAATAAAACTCGCCACCACATTAACACCATAATAAACTGGTTTTATCTTTGCCGTCTTTAGCAGCAGCTTCAAGCTAACGGTTTTATAAATTAGGAGGTGCATAACAGAACACTTCAGGCAGTCAAGTCAGTGGCCAGAACAAAATGAGGTATATTACACTTAAGTCATTGTCACCCATAAACAACAGTTAAAACTTAGTTTGCATTTGAAGCGGCACATTCAGCAACACCCAAATATAAACAGTAACTTCATAAATAACATTTATCAAAAAAAACACAAAAATACTTTTCAGTAGTCATTTATCTAACTGTCAACACATATTCTTGAACGTTTAGCTTGTTTTTCACCAAATAAAGTCTTCATTTATGAGAAAAATAACTGATCAACATCTGTGTAAAATATCAGCTAAAAGTGACCATGGAATTTACCGTATTCACAAGGGTCCATTTTCCTCTGACATCGTTTCACCTCTTCTCAAATATTCAGCTACTGAAAACATCATTAACTGTGCAAATCTTCACTTTAAACTATGTTTTTGATAACCCATTTGGTAGTGTGAGACAATATAAATATTAACATCTTACAATGCATAATATTAGCTAGAAAGCAGCTAAAATGCTAATACTAATGTTTGGTAGTCTTATATAATTACAATTACACAATAAAATTACATCATAAATACCAAGCTTATGTATGTTATCCAGAAATATACTGCCTAGCTAATGTTGTTACCGCTTAGCACGGCTTAAATGCTAATGCTAGCTGTTGCCACACGTAAGCTAATGTAATTTCACTGTTCATTGTTTTCTCATCTTTACAAAGCAGTCAAATGATCCCAATTGACAAACGTCAGATTATCACAATTTGCTTGATACCCAAAGTGAATGACCTGCAACCTTCATTGCAATAAGGTATTATTATAAGAGCATTTAAAACTTTCCAACTTGAGCTTGACATCAGAGGACAATGGTGTGACTAAAGCAAATACCAGAATCAGGGTCGAGAAATAAAGAGCCAGTTTTTCATGACTGTATTAATGAATAGAAGTGAATAAGGCAATGGTCGATTCACTATTGAATTCAAGATATCTATATGCCATACATGGTAAATAAACCTCAACTACTGTAAAATTAAGGCATTGGTTACCTTGGAGTGTCATACAGTACTATAAAATGCATCAAATGTTCAAGACAACCATTTCTTGACTCTAAAATAATCCAATCTTATAGTCAAGGACACAAAAAAAACCCCAAATCAATAAATACTTTTTTTATGTATCGTCTGATGTTTTCAGCTACATTTGGCTCACTGGGCATCATTGATCATTTTGGCACCACAGTAAAACACTATGGGTTATTTGTATGCACAGTCTGAATAGTGTATCGAAATCCAGCAAAAATACAAATTTAAAAGAGTAACCTGTAAATCAGTGGTCCATAAACTATTCTGAACTTGTATTTTCATTCTACAGTATGACAACTCTATAACAAGTGGAGCCCAGTCTAAAGCCCTCTGATACAGAGCTGCCTGTCTTCTGATGCAGAAAATGGATATAATAAGTACATGTATGGGTATAAAACACTTTGCCAGTCAAGAGGGCTCTTGGGCTAAGAGTTCAATAAATGTCTGGGAACAACAGCAAAACACAAGAACTGGGACATAATAAATATACAGAACATGTGTCTATTCAATATGAGGGTAAGAGGTTGTATTGCCGTCTTTTCAAAGCCATCCGTCTTATTCAAAAACACACATTGGTTGCAAAGGATCTTTCTTTGAATCACTATAAATGTTAACTTGATTTCTGTACATATAGTTAACTGTGAAAAATACTTTTTACTGTACAAATTTTACCTGGAAGCAAAGAAATGCTTAAAACAACTCAATAAGTCAATAAGTTTGAAGCATGTCTGTCTGTCCTAGTTCAATGAACATCAGCCTGGTTGAACTGTAACCAATCTATGCCATGGTTTCCACTCTGAAATTGCTTAAAACAAATCTAAAATGAAAGTAAAATTGGCAAAACCCTTTTTAATTCTCCATAATTTGCTGTTGGTAGTACAAGCTGTTCAAGTTAATGCTTTCAGGGTACTTAACAGGGCTAAAGTCAGATAATGCATCAGTCTATTGAAAGAAACTACCGTAGTTGTTTTACATTCACAAAAGAAATATCTAATGTTTAGAGCTTTAAAGTTTTCCAATCTTCTCAGTAGTCTATTATGATCAAAACAAAGATATTTTGCAATGTAATGGCAATTTATGCACACACCAAAAAAAGCGAAAATAGTCATCACATGATTATATATCGAAATTAAAGGGTTTTTTTGCTCACCAAAATTATTTTTTAATTAGTCAAAATCCAGTTGGATTTGGTTACTTGGTTTATCACTGGAGAAACAAAAAAATGTAGAAAACCCAACACACTTACATACAGTAGATATACTCAGTCAAGTTGCTGGCTGGCTATTACCGTTTGCTGCATAAGGTCATAAAATGACAACCACTGATAACCTTAAGATAAATAAACTGTGCAGCTGTCGTTTTATAATACTTTTCTTAATAAAGTGTCACTGAAATAATTTTAATAGGATATTTAATTTAATGTAAACTCAAGGGCAACACTGAAACTATAATGTATCAAATCAGCAGAGACGGTTCATACTATGTACTCCTTGCACTTGTAACTTATATATCACAAATCAGACACACCATAGAAATCTAATTAAGCTCGTAAGACGACTCATAGTCCAAACTCATAGCCATACTATCCTGTTTTAGAGGCTCAAATTAGAGCATCTGACAAATGTTAAAATAGTGTGAGCATGTTCAAACAATTGCAGCACAGACAGAAACATTTTAGGTGGTGCATTTAAGTTTCTTTGAAAAGGGAACTAATGCAAGACGAGATTATTTCTGCTACCAGAGCGGATTTGTTCTTACACTAGTTTGTATCCTTGTATGGGTTCTCATCATTGCTGTTCAATATCACATGATGACATCAGTTTTCATGTGATCACTCGACCAAGTAAAGAAAAACAAAGACATCTCATGTACCATGTTCCAATCCTGTCCATCTCATTCAAATGTGTGTGAAAGCATAAAGCATACTCTACTGACTCCTCTCTGCGGGTACAGAGGGGAAAGTACAGTCAATCATGCTCCACTTGAATAAACAACCTGAGGGGCACACAGTCAGTCATGACAGCAAAGGCAGCCCGTTTGAAGGCCAATTTTACCCAATAATCCTCGACCTTGCTGGGTCACAAAACAGTCCTTTAAAATTGGAGCTGAAAGCGCAAATAATGGCGATGTGTTTTCGCACCAAAAACAACAATAAAAAGTCTCCTTATCTTTTCTTTTGGCATAGGCATTTACACTCCATAAAATCTACTACAACTCAAAGTATGTTTGATTTGAAGAATGTTTCACCCCATTACGTTTGTTTTTTTTTTTTAAATCAAGTTTTGGTTAGGCTACTTTTCAGTGCTACATAATGTACCAACTTACACAGACTAAACACACATACATCCATTTCCTTATCCTTTTTAAAGATAATGTAAATGAATACTACAGTAATGTCAGAACAAACAGTTATTCTGCAAGAGAAATTTATCTAAAATTAAAGTGAAAGCTACAGTAGTTCAAATGATGATTCTTGGAACGGGCTGTTCTCCTTGGTTGAGCACATGTGTCTCTCCAGGTGGAAGTGAAACCTGCCGTTGCTTATTGTCCTCACAATAGGTTCACTGTACTGATCCGCTGTGCTGGGTGCTCAGTATGCAAGCACAGTGGTACTGCGCATGTTTTGCCCTTGTCTGTAGTGACTTTTGGTTTTTGGGCATGTCAGACAAAATACAAGCAGACGTGGAGCAACCAATATTTGCTCTCTTCTTCATGTACGATAAATCAGCTTCATATTTCACTGACTGTTCCCAGGTCAACCCTTAGACTGTATCTCACCATCCCCTGCTTCCTGTCAGTTTGCTGTGGGTATGCTGTTGCCTTGATTCTCTTGTCTGCGCCCCGATGCGTTCAAGGAGCTTCGCTTCAGCAGCCTGTTGATGATGTCAGTGCATGTCTTCTTATACTGGTGTCGGAGCAGAGAGTACACAAAGGGGTCACAGGCTGCTTTGCTGTAAGTTAAGCACTTGGAGACAATTCCCCAGTGGGGGTTGATAGGCACCGCTGGAAATAACTCCACGATCCTGCAGGCAAGCATAAAGAGAGATGGGAGGGAGAGAGAAAGTGGCAGAGAGGCGTGTCAGTATGCTGGAAAAGACATGCTTGCCGTAAGCTTATTATCTCAAGATAGCTGTACAGTTTGCAAGACATTGTGTCAGAAGAGCAGTGGCTTCTTCTTCCTCTTCCAAAGTTTGTCAAGTGATGATATTCATTTCAGAGTGAAGTTGCCTTAGAAGTACTTAATCCGTGTGAAGTTATTTTTTAGGTAAAAACATACAAGATGAAGTGCTTGTTTAGCTCAGTTAGTAGGGCAGGTGTCCAACAAACAGACTGTGGTGGGAAGTAATGATGTTGTGGTACAGGCAAAAAAACACCTTGTTGTATTTTGTATGATCGAACTGACTGTCAGACCATTAATCTCTGGGGCTGAATAGTCCCCAGTTTCCAGCCCGGGACTGTCTCCCCGCTGTCAGCCTTAACAGTTGTCTTACTAAGTGAAGTAGATTTAATAGAAATCCACTTAGCCGGGGATGTCCCCAGGAATTCTGGTCCCAATGACAAGATATTTACTGGATGTGAGCCCCACAGCCCTGACCTCGCACAATCACAATAACCACTCCTCCATTTCCCTATGATCCATTCATTTTCCTTTATACTTTATAGGGTTATAATCTTGTGTTAGATATGTGTAATATGTATGTCAGCGACATAATTCACGTTATTTTTTACAAAAACATTTCAGGCGTTAATGTATAGAAAAGGCCAAGAGAAGTATATTCTTTATCAGTTGCAAAAAAACGCCAAAAGAAGCAGACCGACGCTAATTCAACGTGTTCTCCCTCTCACTTGTCCGCTCACACATGTTGAATTGGCATTGGTCGCTCGGCGTCTGCGCTGTAATAAGAAAAATCTCCAATTGGCGGTTTGTAGGTTTCATAAGGCGACATGAGGCGACGCCACAATCAGCGTTTGTCGCCACTAGTTCTTTGCCGTCTGCTTGGTGTATCAGGGCCTTTAATCCATAGCTGTGAAGCTGCAGTCCTTACTTCTTACACTAATGGCCAGCCATCTTCTTATTATGGTTTATTTACTTTCCTGTACATAATGGCCAAAGTTCAAGCGACACATAGTGATGGAAATTGGACCCTAAACCTTCTTACAGTGAGGCAGCAGTCTTAACCCCTGAAACCTTGCCTGCCTTGCACTTCTCACCTGTTTTGGGTCTTAGACTTTCCCTTACATTTTAGCATTTCAAAAGTATGACAAAGACGCATGTTAATTTCTGCTCTTAACACAAGGCTGGTCACAGCACAGAAATACAAAAGATACAACTTTTATAAAATGGATTCATCCATCTTATTCTAGTATCAGTAGATCTGTGCTCTTTTTACAAAATAGCTCTAAATAATGTGTAGATTGTGCTTGGAATTGATTCAATACTTAAACGTACTCCCTAACATTCCAGAGGGATATATAACACTCCCTGGATGGAGTGTGAAATGGGTCACTACAGACACTAATTTTCTTGCAGCAATAGCTTAACTAAAATTTTCGGAAAAAAAAGCGTCTGGGGATTCTCTCAAATAAACGGCGAAGGTTTTTGATCCATGATCATACAGTGTCTCTTAAGGGAATCTTTATGGACAAAGGTTAATTCTTCAGGCAGCGAATTGAAAACTTACTTTTCTCAAAATAGTGTACATTTGATTTAAAGGGGGAACCAATCAGCTTTACATTCCAATTTAAGTAGCTGATCATAAAGAACATCAAATTGGGGTTATAACACTAATTTCTTTTACGTATAGAAATATTTTAAGATATGTCATAAAATTAATAAAAAAATGGCTGATCTGCTTTCCTGCACTGCGTATGATTACTCTGTCCACAGTCAAGCTCTGTCAGCACATTAACACTGGCCTTACATGGGCCAGAAGCCATCAGTGGCATTTGGCCACACATTGCACCTCACCACAGTGTACAGGAGGTTAGATCAGAAACACCACACAGCAAAGCAGGGCTTTCACGACACACATGATGACCTCGACAACAAATGAGCTTCAGTGAGGCCGTGCAGGAGCTTTTAGCTTAATGTATTCACACTGTTATTAGTAAACTGCCATTTTCAGGATGGGAGAATGTACAGTGCCATTATGGACGTTCATCACGGGCCGTTTACTGATAACCCAACAAATTATTAGTGCTTGTCGTCCAAATGGATGAACTAAATGGACAAAGCCTTCAGTGCGTCATTCACAACAGCCTTATGTCAAAAAAAGGAGTTTCAAGCGTTTGTAGTTTAGTGAACTATACTCGGCCGTCTATCAATGTGTCTGAGGTTTCTGCCTGTTGAAAGTTAGTTTTGTTGCGCCACTATTGCCAAACGCTGGAACATTGGTGAGCAAATGTAAATGTATGATCCCTCTAAATACAAAAACAAAGTAGGCTCCAGACACTCTGTTTATGTAAAGGGTCCTGAGATACACTTTGTTATAATTAAGGACTACAGGAATAAAATATATTGATTCATTTATTTTTTTAGGAAGATATTGAGGAGGGAATGTCACAGACTCTTTGGATCATTTCATAACCTTCCAGATATTTTCTTTATCTAATCTTCATCATTAAGACATCATGATGAAAGGTGAGATTAAATTACTCAACAAGGATTTCCCTGACCTATTAAACTCAATTGGTAGTAATTATGTCTACTAATTCAATTACTTTTATCAGTTTATTTATCAGTAGTCTTAATTTAAACAGCCTCCTTACTGGTTTCAAGTCTGTAACTTATTAACCAATGGAAAAAGACTTTATTTATTGAGAGAGCTATTTGGTGGATATTATAATCCCTCTTTGCTGATTGCAGCTACAAAACAATGAAAAACAAATTGAAGATTTTTGGTAGAACTGATCAAGAAAGTTCTTAGCAATGAGTATTTGTAAAGATATTTTCTGTTATGTTTAGTATTGCTTGTCGAGACCATGAACTGTGTTAAATGGATGTAGTCTCAGTAACGTCCCCCACAAGTTTCTGTAACAGATTTTTCAAGCCCATCGATAGCAGACACCATATTGTGTCCTGACACAAAGCTAGAACTTGCTGTCTGTCAGTCAGCTTGGCCACGCCCCTTATTATAAATAACTCTTCTATAAATAACTCGCCTCCCAGGGCTTTTTCAGCCAGCTCCAAGTGGACACTCGAGGAACTACAGTTTTTTGCACTTTTGTCTTGGCTTCATTTATCAACAACGGAGGTTACCGCTTGGAAGAGAACTTCCAAAGTTGTAGTTTGTTGTTATTTCTTGTATGTTCAGGATTAGAGATATGCTTATACTGAACTTATACGGATTTCTGGGAATTATAGCTCAGCCAAATACAATGGTGGTGAATGGAGTATCTTTGAAGTTATGGCCAAGTTTGAAAAATGAAAAAAAAAAATTTAAGCAACCTACTTTAAACTCTTAACTGTTTTTATTTGGTTTACAAAATCTATATATATGTCATCTTTAAAATAATGTGTATATACATAAGGAAGCCTCTCTTGTCCACTCACACACAGCTTGTGTGTCATGACACCCTCTCTTTTCTCAGTGATTAATGCAAGCACATTCTACCTGACAAACTGATGCACCCAGCGAACTTGAGAAGAAAACTGCTGGTGCTGCAGCAACAACAGCAGAGGCATATTACTTATCACAAGGTCAGCCAATCTCATCTTCCAACCCTGGCTGGTGTGGAGAGGAAGTAGAGGGGCGGTGGTAGAGAGGAGTTTGACAGCAGAGAAGGGGTGTTTTCGGGGGATAACAGAAAAACAAAAGGACTGCGCGTACGCCGCACTGTACCTTCCCTGCATGTATGTTAATTCCCAACACTCACCTTGTGATCACATAGGGAGCAAAGCAGAGCATGAAGGTGCCGATGAAGGTGCTGATCTTCTTCGTGGCTCTCTGTCGTCGCCTCTTCTGCTCCTCCAGGCAACGCTGGCGAACACTGCAAACCAAGACAGTTCAAGAGGATTACTAACACACACACACACACACACACACACACACACACACACACCAAAGAAAGATAACAAAGAGTTTCTAGACTCTTAAAAAAGGCAGCAAAGTGTGACTCTACCAGTCTTTACATTTTTTGTTGTCGTAAAGGTGCTAAATACAGCTGTGGTGTCATAATAACTTTATCTCTAAGCCTTTGCAAAATGAGGCACCTTACTGCAAGCCTGACTAATTTAACTTGTGACTTTGTATGTTGCTGAAGCACGATAGCTGTGATGTCATGATGATACAGTCCCTCAAGTAATATTTGATGAAGTCATGAGTGTGTGTGTAAAGACTGACAGGAGTTATAAAGCCAGTGTGTAACTATGATGTAATACAATAACACATGTACTTGTTTTGCACATAATGAGAACACCCACCTGAAGGTTACAGATGGGGATCACAAGTGAAAGTAAGGCACAGTTTTAAACGAAATGTCACACACATACACACATACACTGAACAGAAGTGTAAGCTTAAGTAGCCCATGAGAATTGAGGCAGAGAGTAGCAATGACATTTCAGCGAAATCTGGATGACATTTCGAATTGAATCACATTTTGCATCCTCTCTGAATACTGAGGATAAAAGGAAATGCCAGCGCAACAATTGTAAAGCAACTGTCCATTTCATGCAGACAAGAAATAGGCTTTAATAAATGTATGAAAAGAAATTATGGCAACAAATGCAGTTTTTTATAAGAGGGTTCAGAGGGTACACTTTGTTCTCTTCTTTCTTCTATTTGCTTGAAAATCCAAATTGGACTCTAAACTTCATAACAATATAGTATAATACTGCTGCAGAAGAAAGCTATTAAAAACAGGAATAATGAGTTAAGGGGTCTTACCTGGGGTGTATATCCACCAGCAGCACCAAAGTTTGCATCGTGATAACGTCTATCCTCTTACAGTGAAACCTCGCCACTTTCAGCACTTTGAGGTAAGTGAAACACAGCACAATAAAAGACAGGAGGAAGGTGAAGGAGTGGAAAAACACGGTGAAGATAACAAACTGGGTCCGGCTGTTCGCTCTGGGGTTGGCCAGGGTGCAGGACGCGTAAAGCCGGTGGTATCCCACCCAGGAGAGGCACGCGGCCACCGTGGAGAAGGACACCGAGTGCACCCACGTGTATCCAAGCACAAACGCTGCGTCTTTGTGGCGCATTTTGGAGTGATACCTCAGGGGGAAGACCACCGCGATCCACCTGTCGATGCTCAGAGCTGCCATGCTGAGCATAGAGTTTGTGGACAGGAAGGTCTCCAGGAAGCCCACGACCTGGCAGAAGCCGTCTCCTCCAGGCTGAGCCTGACTGACAAGTCCCACCAAAGTGAGCGGCATGTTGGACACGGTGAGCAACAAGTTACAGAAGGTGAGGTTTAGGTTGAACAGACCTGGGACCTGCTTACGGATCTCCGGGTTGTACAAAAAGCAGATCAGCACCAGGACATTGGACAGCAACGACACTATAATGATGACAACCACCAACACAGAGAGGATTACCTCCGCAGTGTCCATCCTGTGCGCCCCGAAACTCACTTTCACCCACTTTTTCTGTGCATATCCAGTGTTGTTGTACCGCTGCAGGGTGGCATCAATCACCCAAAACCGTGTCCAAGCATCCCCAGATCTCTCCACCGGTGGACTCCCGCTCTTTCTCTCCACTACATCCTCACTTTACACAATCCAGGAAGGGTAATCAGAATGATTCCAGCATGATGAGAAGTGTTCTAGGGATCCTTTGAAGCGATTTCCCCTTTTTCTAAAAGCTAACAGGCTCACGTGCCAGAGCTGCTCTACTCTGGCTCTGCGTCTTGCAGAGGGGTTTTGTCGACCTGTGATGCGCTCTCGAGGCACACACAGCACAGTGTGTGGGCTAACTGATCTCTGACTCGTCTCCTATAAAAAATACTAAAAGAGCACAAAGAGTGAAGTGAGGATTTCAACAAGAAAAAGAAAAGATAATTCAGAGTTCAGAGTTGCCTTTCTCTCTCATAAATCCAACTTGTGCAGGATGGTGTGATACTCAGATCCAACAAATTTGAGTTTTAATTCTAAAATAGTGAACTGCTTAATAAACAAGGCATCATTTATCAAGCTTTACAATTTGTTTTTAAGATAGTGCCACAAGACAACGTGTTCATCTGCACAAATTAGCATACATAAAATCTATTAAGATATTCATTATGGAAAAATAAAAAATCGCCAGAAAACAGCTGGATGCCAAATTGATTATAAAGTAGTTTTTTTCCCCCCATTCTGGCTTCTTTTATTAATATTATTATATATTTTTTTACCAAGCTTTCATGTTGAAATCAAATTGACTGGCCAAAGAAAACAACATTAATGCTGTTTTTTTATAGTATTCCAGCAGCAGTATGCATTCCTGAAGTTTACTCTTAATAAATGAAGTGTGCTTCATCAGATTGATAAGGAACAACATCCTCTGTTTCCTCAGGATGTCGGATGACGCCCCCACACTCTGATGCCCCTCTGGACTTGAGTGTGGAGATTTTCACTCTCTCTCTCTCTCGCTCTCTCTCGCTCTCTCTCTCTCTCTCTCTCTCTCTCTCTCTCTCTCTGTAACATGGGAGTTATCAGAGTGTGCTGAGGCACGTGAGCCACTGAAGGCGCTGGAGCAGGGTGAGGTGGTGGTGGTGGTGGTGGTGGTGGTTGCCATGAGGGGAAGGGGATGGAAAGCGAGAGTGAGAGTGTGTGGGTGGAAAGAGTTATTGTTACTGCAATACACATGCACGGTGGAGATGTGATACTAAGGCCACCGTGTTCTCTTCATTTCCTCTGAGGTGGCACAGATGAGCATGGAACAGGAGGGGAAAAGGGAGATTTGCATTGGAAGTAAGGCTCATTAAAATGCCATCTTGTGATGTACTATGAACTGTTGGGCTGATGTTTGCTCTTGATGCAAAGAGAAGGGCAAAAGGACATGAAAAAAAAACTTCAGCTGCAGGGTGTTATTAAGCAGAAATGCAGCTCCATCTTGTCCCCTGCAAAGCGTTAGCTATGATGGATCATTCCCTGCATTACACTTTCACATGTGATCAGCCCCCAGAGAAAGGAACACTCAAGCGTGTGTCATGCGACTTCTTGTGTAGCTCTCTCCTGTCATTTCAGAGGCTTTATCAGCGCTGAGCAACCGGTTGATCTCAGGCACAAGAGCAGCCTTTTTTTTGTAAGCCATGCTTTAATTATTCTTTTCATAATTAAATACCAGCTCCTCAGACAATAAGGTCTGTGAAAAAAAAAAGTCATTATGAAGCTTAGTGGAAGTTCAATCAGGAGGACTTGATGCTCACTCATTATTTATATTCTCTGTCCGGCTTCCACTCATCAGCTAATGGTTGTCGCCTCAGTATTTCAGTTAAACTAGTCATATTTTTCCCACAACCTCCTTGAGCGAATAACCTCCCTGCTGTCATGAATTATGAAGCTATACCTCATTTTTGCTGTCATCAGTTGTCATTTCAGTCAAATTGATGCAACGCTTCTCCTCAACTTGTGCAAGTTCAAATTCTGCACCACATCAAATCTGTCCTGCTCTACCACATTCACAAAGCTGTCCAGTGGCAACACAAACCTCTATAAGAAAGGTTTTCTCTATTTAAAAAAAAAACCTAACCTAACCCTAACCCTAATCAGCCCTGTTTTAACACATTTTGGAGTCCTGATGACTAATGGATAATGGGACTAATGGAGTTTTGGAATTGGTCAGGTTTTATGTTTTTGGGAAACAACAAATGAAACATGACAGGATAATAAAGGGAGATGAAGAACAATGACCATCATTGAAATGCAGAAGACAACAACACAAGTGACAAGGAAACAAAAAAAGAAAATATTTCATTAAAGCCAGCAGTGGAAAAAAATCATTGCAAAAACCTGCAATCGTTTGGGGCTACTGGACAACTTGAACTGCTTTTCAATCCACAAATAAAAAAATATTTTGCGTTCTGATAAGAATTTAAAAATTAGAAAATGCAAATGTGCTCTGCTTATACATAAATAGTCGTGGGGAACTACTACAAATGAATACCTCTTCATGAATGTCTTTGCTAAACTTTTAATGCACATAAAAAAGTAGTTAAAAATGTCATCCTGCTTTCTTTCAGCAGTAAAAATTGTGACTCACTCTGAATCCTTACAATGGAAAAAGAAGGCTCTGTATAACAATCCAGCCAAGAACATCTTCTCGAGGATTTAGGTTCAGTTTGCTCTGTCCTTGTCTGACACAGCCCTAAGCTGCCATGGAAACCAGTATTGGTGAAATCCACCTCCAGTCTTGAAACGAAAAGGCTTCACCAATGGTAATTGACAAGCTTAAATAAATCTTTCTCTTGTGATTTTACTTTTTTTAATGGGTTAATTCCTTGTTCCCTAAGAATTCATTAAAATATTTTATAAAAATATGTTCAACTGCAATCTGAGCCTTTAAGAAGCATTAACCAGCGTTTTCGTGGTTTTACTTTGAATGTATGCATCCTTTAGCAATCCTTTAGTGAAGTTTTCCAAAAGGATTATCATGCAGCTGCAGACTGAAGCAATTTAATTAACAAATATGTAACCTTTTCTTTTGAACTTTTTCAATTTCTTACCTGAAGATTTTGGACTAGCAGCCCAAAAGTCTTCCATCTCATTTTTTTGCATCATGTCACTAAATTTGTTTGCCTCTTTTCAATTAAATTCCTCCTGATTTGACTTTAAAAGCCTTTGAGTGGATTAGGGGATATGGATTGAAATGAATATGTATGGGCGACAGCATTGTAATTATGATGGATTTTGTTTTTCCAGACAGCAAGTATCTTTAATAACAGGCAGATTTTGGCTTCTGATGCATCAGTCAGTACAAAGCCACACAATTATCCCCATTAGGCACCATACTACATCAGACAGGGGTGCATGAAAACAGCTTTTGATAAATATGGATGCTGTAACTCTCTTCTTTCATTCTAGCTGAAAAAAAGGTTTTTCTTGAAGAGAGCATTATGTTAATGCAGATTCATTTAAATGAGATTTGATCTGAGGCGGACACACAGGCTTTGACGCCTCGTGGCCGTAAGTAATATCATCTTGAATTATAACAGCAAAGAAGCTACTTTGTCTGATGTCGGAAGAGTGTCTCCAAAATATTTAACTTGATGTGGAGTCACAACAAACACCCAAAAGATGTAGCACTCACATTCTTAATGAAGAAGACATTAATGGAGTCAAAACAGATAAAAGCCTTTATTCCTTTCCATTTGTATCATCCTTTGCATAACATGAAGAGCTGCAAAAGGGATTTTAAGCTTTCAGACTGCAGGCTACGGGTCAACACATCAGTAGAGTGTCTCAAAATGTAAGAGGTCTTCAATGGGTTGATGTTTCAACCAACTGTCCCTAAAAACCAGAAACATTAAATAATGTAAGACATAAACAAAAATTAAAATACATAATACATTTTGCTTCTCTTCTACTTCTAATACTTTATTTAAAATATCCAAGAAGCAAACATTTTGTACATTTTGCTTGACAAAGGATGATAGGTCATGAATAATATTGATGACAATCCATTGGTCGACCACATGTTTAAGCTCTAGACTTTTCCTCCAATTTAGTCGTCAAATAAAGTTAAATCTGGTACAGGCGTGCAAAATATGAAAACAAGTAGTTTTGATCTCACAAAGATTTAAATATATTATGCTCTGTTAGGAAATACATGAGCTATCCAATTGTCAAATGTATTTTTTTGTCTTACGGAACGTCAATATAAAAACTTCTCGTCTGTATTTTGGAGCATTTAATACTTTTAATGCATCTCTAGTCTGAGATCCACACTTTGAGGATGATACTTCTTGTCAGAGGGTTTAACAAGTGCAGGACTGAACTCTGAGAGATGGTAGAGAGCCTGCAGCACGCCAACCCTTTTTTTTTGCTTTGAAAGTGTGGATTTAAATTTGCTGCCAGGCCCGAATCCACACTTCACTTCCCTTTGATTGGCAGGCTGGTTCAAATCTTAAACCTAGATGAATGTCATAGCTCCTTTATTTTTCCTGACTCATCTCTTAAATATAGATGTGCCAGATCTTCTAGCTCATAGAATGGACTTGTAGTGTGTTGTGTTTTTGGCTACTTGTGAGACAAAAAAAAAGATTGAGATTTCCGACCAATTACAAACCAAACAGCAGATGGTTTTGCACATCCACCCTTGAAGGTGTCAATCTCGGTCACATATCAACTGAAGAATGAGGCAGTCCGTGTTTCATCTATTTTTTTTTACAGATGGGTTCACTGGGTCGTTATCAGCCGCTCTGTGAAGTCTACGCTACATTGAGCTCTTAAAAACAAACAATCTGCAATGTATCGATCTCATTAGCAATTATCCAGCAAAGTACAAAGTGTCAGACAGGCTGCAAGGTTTAATCACATTCAGAAAAGCATACAACTAAGTAGTATGTTGTGTAATGTCTTTATATGTATTGAAATACAGGTTGTTTTTCTGCATTTTGTGAGGTCGTCCTCTTATAACAAACTAAATCCCTTTATCCGTTAGTCCAGGTGGATGTTTGTGCCAGATTTTAAGAAATTCCCTCAAGTCGTCCTGAGATGTACTGTAGCATCATCAGCACAACAGCACTTTAAATGTAACACACCACAGTGCACCAACAGCATCCTTGAGCCTCGGCATCTTTCAGGAGCCACTAACTGGAAACAGCTGAAGCCTTTTGAGACTTGACTTGTCTTTTTATTGCTCCAATCCAGCACAGCTATGAAGTTTAGCTTCAGCGACTTGCCATTTGACCCATGAGAAAGCAGTAACAGAGACAGAGAGAGTAGGATAATTGTGAGTGAGCTACTTTTCAAAAAAATCCAGCTCTATCTTCAGCTCTGTCAAAAGCATTTGTGTCATAATTGGAGAAGTGCCAACTGCTAATTCAGACCACAGGAAAATGTTACTGGTATTTACTTTGAAATTTTTAAATTTATCTAAATGTCTCCTGCATTTGTGGAAGAAGTTAGAACTTGTAGCTTCTTACCAAAGATGAAATTGTAATAAAGAAGTTGTAAAAACAGCTAGCACAGCTATCTAACTTTTATACCAATACCTCTTAAACTGACAAATCAAAGCGGTGTGTCTTGGTGGTTAATCCAACGCCTACCAATACATTTAAATACATTTTCTGCTTTAAGGGTGAGCTATAAAGCCTTCTTTACAAAGTCAGTGTTTCCAACAAGGTCATCAAACTGTTCACCATGAAACAGGCTAGCTAAAGGGGCTAAAGCCAACACAGATTGACATTGTCCGATTTACATTTCCTTTTTTTGTCTGGCTCATACAATCAATAAAGTCTTGATTGGTAAATCATGTGCAGCCAGAAAGGTGTACATTTAAACTATAGTTAGGCATTAGCCTCTGATCCTTATCTTATAGGCTAAACTAAGCTACGCTAATTAATCCCGCTAAACTCTAGCCCTGTACTCAATAAAGAGCGGTTTATCTTGACAATAAACTCTCTAGAAATCAGTTTACTATAAATTCTGAAACTGTTTAAGGCTTCCATTACTCTATCTGTGTTGGGTATAGCTATCAAGCTAAGCCGTAGCTACAGTGCTAACAAAGTGCAGTTTTAGCTTTCTTTAGGAAGAAATACTTTTTCACTGAGGTAAATGTTGTTTTTTTGATTCCCTGTTAGGCTACCTTTGGGAATCACTGCAACAGTGAGAAAGCATTTTTGTATTGTTTTGAGAATACAGCAATCAACAGAATCACTGTAGGCTGACACTATGACTGAGAAGATACAGTATTTTAACATAAAGCGAAGTTCACTGAGGATCCAATAAAGGACAGTGTTGCCTCCTGGAGTAGGCTACACAAGAAAAAAAAGTAAGGCTGAAATTGAAAAGTCCCATCTGCTTTTCAGATGCCCTGCCCTCACCTGCATGTTGACTTCTTCATTTAAACAACATCTACCATACATCCCAGTGTTTCACATGTTGCCCATCTCCCACTTCTTTGTGTTGAAAAGTCACTTTTCTTGTTCACTGATCTAATTCACTGCGAGGATTAATTTGCTCCTCTAATTTGATTTCACAGTAATTTAATAAATCCCCCAAAATATCATCATTATTCAATTCACCTTTGAAAGAAACCTTAATTAGAAACGCTACTGCGTAATTATTCTTTTATTTTCCGGCTTAATGTGGCCAGCATGAAGAGAATGAAACAAGGGGATGACAGCAGATTTGAGCTTCAGAAAATTAATGTAATATCAGCCTGATTGCATGTATATGAAAGGGTTTTTTTCCTGTTTGCAGGGAGCTGGCCTTTCTAGTAAGCAGGAGACTGCAATTAACCTCTGATGTCCCCTCTGCAGCATGCAGGCTTTACACACTAATGTGAGCATTAATGCATCGTTATGGCTCCGCAGATGGAAAATGATCAGATCCCTGAAGGATAAGCTTTATGACGACTCATAAAGAATGTGTTTTACCGTAAAATCCAAGAAGGCCAACATCCCTCCCTATGTTTTTGTGGTAACATTTTTACCACAAAAATAACTTAAAGCGACTTAGTTTATAAATCATATAACAGATACCTGCTTTAAAACTTGGCAACTTACCAATAAAAAGCTGTCTCTTTTTTGTTCAGGTAATCGGCTTACATAAGAGGTGGTCTTGAAGGTCCATCATCCAAAAACACAAGGTTTGTCAGTATTGTACACCACACACTGCTGCCATCTAATGACACCCAGCAGTATTGCACACACAAAGCCAAACATACTCCACAAGCAGCAATGATCTATGACTGAAGCAAAATGCATTCAGTGGTTCCTCCTTGTGGCAAAGCAAGGTCAGTGCTGTTCTTATCTAAGCTATTTACAGCTCACACCTTGTGGAGGGGTGTTTGTAAATTGCTTGGCCTGCTTGTCACAGATTTGAGAATTATATGATGCACTTGAAAATAAGTCAGAGGTGACCTATAGTTTGGGCTTTCAGCCGAGCTGAAGTTATTTTTTATTCAACAAAACAAAATAAGCCACTCTTATTATTAATTCTTGTCTGAACACTTGCAGAATAAAAACAGTTTTCTGTTCCCACATGCAGGGAAATGAGGCGAACCTCCCCGCAGAGCAACACAGGTCCGACCACAGGGCTCAGGACAAAACTCCATTTAACCTCTGCAGTGGTTTGGGAGTGTACATCCTGCTTCACAATGAAGCCACTCCACTCCTTGTTGAGATTAATAGCAGGCACACATGGGGGCCATTAATGTTGAAACACCGCTGCCCCACCTCTTCCCCAGTGCTACCCTGGGAGCCGCAACCTCCATAATGGCACCACTCTCTGAATTAATGGCGCAAACTGGCTGTATGAATAAAAAAAAAAAAAACGGGATTTTAATTATAGGGCCTTAGTGATACCAGAGAGAAAATTGAAAGACAGACGCAATGAAACCTTTTATGGATTTATAGAGGCAGCACAGCTGAGCTAATTCTAAGACTACGCTTTAACAATTCTGGATTTACATCTCAAATACCTGTTAAGAAGTTCAAACGTTGCCCACAATGACATTTTGCCTCTCCACAATGACGATTCCGAATATTCAGAACATCATTCTTCCTCACTTGCCATTCATGTGTATTTGGCTCTCAGTTTCAGGGGTCCATTGTGGGAATCTTGGCAAAAATAATGAGCAACAATGAGACCTACAATAATGAAACCTACAACAAAGGAATACATATATCAGAAAAATGTAATTCACTTATTACAAGTCATGTAATAATGGCCAATTTGGAATTCATTATACTCTTATATTCAACTTTTCTGGAAGTACAAAATGGATATCACCTGATAAAGGACAATTCTTAAACAATTGTCTTCAATATTTTTCTTCATTTACAAAATTAAAGATGTGTTTTATTTTAATAAATTCAACAATATATCCTTGACTAATAAAGTGATTTGAGACAAATTCAGATGTCTATAACCAAGTGGATGTATGTCATCCTTTTCAGCTCAGTTCTTAACATTACTGTAAAGATTAAAAAAAAGATATGTTGAACAGTACATGACGCTACATGTTTTTATCCTCTTAAGCAGCAAGTACAAACAGATTATTTGCGAAGTTGTTGGTAATGGTAAAGTTCTTTTTTTCTTTGTGTTTTTCTTGTGCTATTTTTGGTTTACTTTTGTTTTTTGCAAACTCTCACGGCCTTCCAGTCGTGTGTAAGCTGATGCTGCGGTAGGCTCACGACATCCATCTGTCAGATCTGTAACAGTATCCAAGCGGAGATGGAAAAAAAGAGTCAGCACCTACAGTAAAAGTCTATAATCAACTGTCAGCAGCCAGCAGGAGAAACTCCTGAACAATACCCAAACCGAAAGAGTATGTTTGAAAGTGCAACAATATATATATATATATATATATATATATATATATATATATATATATGTATATGTATACACATGATTACAGTTTGTTGTAATCATCAATGATTTTCAAGCAGTAGGCCCTACTCACAGACAATATGTATAAGTGTAGGTGTGTCAATGTAAAAAAGATACGAATAACAAAAATGTGTGAAATCTTAATCAAGGAAAGGATAACCTTTGGGTGAAGCTTTGGAAAACCGAATTTGAGAAGTGGGAAACAAGTGCACTCATTTAGATCTGTGTTATGCAAGTCATATGAACATGTGTGTACATATGTATCGTTTTTTTTCTATTAATAGAAAAAAACCCAACTATATTCTTTATTGTTTGTGTTTTTAAACTCTTAAAAAAACACTCCTCTGCAGGTGCACGACTCAGGAGGGTACCATTCTCATGATGACTGTTTATAAAACGATAGGATAGGATAGGATAGGATACTACACGGTTCTTAATTATATATTTATTTAATTTTAGACACTGCACATTGATTATTATACAAGTAAATGCCAACATAAGATCAAAATCTAAATTGAATTGGAATCTAGGTAATTAAAACAAATTTAAAATTACAGGAAACACCACAGGACAGCTCACAGAGAAGCGAACAAACTATTTTAAACATAAAATACAATTTTCACAAGGAGATAGAGAAGACTAACTTGTTCTGTTGATTCAAGAAAGCCGAGGATGACCATGTCATGCTGTACGATAAACTTTATTGTCCACTTTATCATATAAACATTTACTACTCTATGAGATTCTGAACAAAGTTCGAAAAAACAGATGCTACCAGGTAAACAAACATTGTTCATCCTTTAAAAGAATTTGAGTAAACATTTTTCCACGTCAGATGCTTATACATAAATGTAACCCGTTCTTCTGTGTAAAAAGGTCAGTTAGTGCCCATTCAGTCCTGCAGAGGGCAGAGGAGACAGTCTGTCTATTGACCATTCCTCTTACCTGAAACCCAAGACGCACCTCTTAAAGAGAGTCACTTGCAATCAGAAAGCCTCCATTTAATTACAACACAGGAAATTACCGAGTGAATGGGTCAGGCGCTGATAAGAGGCTGAGCCCCGAGGATGACAGCTTCTGAAACCCGAGCAGACCCCATCTCAAAGCCGACTTATCACAAAGGCCAAGTCTGGAAGCCTGACAATCTGATTGTACTGTCATCCAGATTCATAATTAATATATTTATCAAATTAATCGCTGAAAAGAGCCCCGGCCTCCAGAACAGTAGGCAGATTCATTTGCCTCTGGCTCGGCTTACCGCTAATAACAGTGTTGTCAGTGAAATGTGCCCCGCAGTGGGCCAATGCCCCTGACCTCATGACAGACAAATTGCTCATCTGTGTAGAGATGATATGGGGAATTTAGAGAGTGAAAGAAAGAAAAAAATGTCATTGTTTGGTGACAACCACAATTGCACCCTTGTTTTCAGATTGTGAGTAGCAAGTTGAAGGAACATGAAAGGGCCATTTTCTGTTTGGGAAGAGCTGAAAATACCTGTTGTTAAACCTCTGATTTGACAAATAACTTATCTCTGTGGCTGCCACATGTTGTTCAGGAAAAGAGGAATATTGATACTATCCCATCAGCTAAATGAAGATGGAACTTTTTAGCTATAATAGTTCCCAAAAGCTGTTGGCTAAATCACATTTACTCACACCAAGTAAACTACTAGGTAACCATTAAGTAACCATTACATAACCACTAAGTAAACAATAAATAACCATTAAGTAACCACTGAGTGACCACTGAGTAACCAGTAGGTGACCACTAACCATGAGGTAAGCACTAAGTAATCACTAAGTAACCAATTAAGTTACCATTAAGTGATCACTCAATAATAATCTCAACCAAGTGCAATAATCGCAATAATAATCATTGCCTTTTTTTGTATATTTTTTTCTGCTTCTTCCATGCATATTTTTTGTATATTTTTTCCAACGGAAGACTGTTCTATTGTTTATGCTATATTATTCTTTATATTGTTACTTTTTGTTACCTGCTACATTTTTATTTTTATTTTTATTGTATATGCTGCTGGAACCTAAATTTCAGTCTAAGTCTAAGTCTAAGTAACCATTAGGTGACCACTAAGGATGCTTTCACACCTAAGCCGTTTCGTCAGCATTTCTGTATCTATGTCAAAATTACATTTCAACATGTTAAAATGTAATTTCCACTCATGAAAACTAAATTGCTACTTGTCAGCCAGACTTTTTTAAATGTTAAATAAAATGTTTCCATAATGGGACACATAATTCAACGGGCTTTGGTGCAGTCTGAACTCAAACCAAACCAAAAGAAAAAATGCAACAATGTTGCAATGTTACCCCTGAATCGAACCAAGTCCACCAAACGTATGTGAATGTGAACTAAGTAACAACTAAGTAACCAATAATGAACCATTAGCACTACTAACAATTAGGTAACCACTAAGTAACCATTATTTGACCACTCAGCAACAACTAAGTAACCACGAGGTAAATGAATAACAGGGATCCAACATTATCCATTGTGATTGTCCTTGACTCTGCAACAATGACAAGGACAAACTACCTTTTAACAAATAGAAACCTCGAACTGGACCAGAGTCACTGGTGGAAAGCTATCTGTCAAGTCTGGGTGGCTCAAGAAAGTGGTATTGAGTGAGAGACAAAGATAGAAAGATGGATAGAGACAATCAAACAGAGAGATTGACAGTGGTACAAACAGCTAGAAGAATACAACAGATATAAATGAGTATTAGGTAGTAACGCTTCTCTTGTTTACGCTGTAATAATGTTGTTTTAACATGTTATCCTCCTCAGTACTTATACAGTTGGTGTTTATGTTGTCCGTCAGCAGCTAAGTTTATTTTGTCTTTCACAATAAGAGAGTGTCTCAATCGTTTAAATCAGCTCTGCAGGCTGAATAGAGCCACTCTTCAGTGCCAGCAGCTGCACCAGGGCAGGTAGCACAGGCTTTTCAGAGAGGCAAGCCTGCATCAATCAACTTAGTTAGAGGGCTCTCTTTGTAATTGCCAACTATTAGACTATGTGGCTTGAGGGGTTCAACACTATTTTCAAACACGGTGAAATGGCATCAGGGCCTCCTCTCAAATCCAGTGATAATTGAACAATTAAACTTTAGCATACAAATTACCTCTTCATATGGCAGAACTAATTACTGAGACAGGCCAGGCACAAAGAAGGCTGGCTTCGGGGTCAATACCAAAACTGTTTTCCGCACTTTTGGGTTCCATTTTTGAGCCAAGCTTAACTATGTTTATTAAATCAGTAGAATTGTTCGTAATTAGCAACATTAACAGTGATGCAATTAAGCAAGAAACACCTCCAAAAGGGTCCCCCCCTAATTATACAGTCTTGTTTTTAAACCTCTTTTTAGCACATGTGCTTTTTCAGGTAAAAAAGTCCTATAATTACACAGGTGATTCAGACCCAGGGATATTTTCAGACCTTTAACTCCAGCTCGTCCATCTGCAAACCCTCTCAAACATCTTGATCAGACAGGATTTAGATCACCCGCTTAGATTGGGGCAGTTAAGCTCATCATTGTAAAATGCTAATTTTCTCTGAAACGAATGGACAAGAATTCGCAGCGAGCATATGGAGAATCTCTCGTATTAATTATTAAAAGGAAATGAGCAAAAATTAGTGAGCAAAGCGTCAGCGATGTCATGGAGCCATTACTTCTGCAAATGAGATATTTAAAAGGAAAGATTGAAAGTGGAAATATTGTCACGATGAAAATTGTGAGTATATTGCAGCCTTAAAAAACACAAAATGGTATCAGGGTACAGAGCGAAAAACATGCACACAATGTTTGACTCCATAAACTCAGTCAGAGATGAGACAGATTACACATCTGATATTAACTACAACCCAAAAAGGGCAAACCAGGAGCATGAAGCACATTTAATATATAAACTGGGTCCTCATAAATACAAACCATTTGCAAGTTCCAATACAAGATGATTATATGTGTTGATACGTGCAGGCAAGAGATGAAACTGATTGGAAATGTATGATGAGGTGCTGATTGTAGACAATATTAAACTGCACAAAGCAGCTTTTGTTCCTGAATTCTTGCAGCAGTTCAGATAGTATTGCTTCTGCTTTAATTTAATATCTATTTATTTTACTTCTTTGTGTGGGTTTTATTGAGGTTGCGCCTGCTTTATCGCCCCGATCTCACCCAGAAGTGAAGGTCAGGAGAGGCTGTTTATTGGCTTCCATTGAGCCCGTATGAGCTGATTTGGCTATCCGCTCCTCATATTAAGTTCTTTCACAGTATTTTGTGCTATCCGGATATTGTTTATCACCACATTGAGATATTCACTGTGTATTTACTGCTGAATTAAATATTCTTCTTCACTTTTGTAATATCCTCTCTGTGTAGGCTCATGCAGGATGTGAAAGTCCTGTTGGATGCAGCTGCAAGTTCTCAGTTGAATATCTACAAGTTCAGTGGGAAAAAAAACACACAATATGTATTTTATCAGTGTCCTCGAATATGATATGAAATGTAAAATAATATTATTTTTAGCAAACTTTAGGATGACTTTTATTCTTAATCCTATCCTATCCAGAAATGATGTACCATGTATTTATTTTTGTATTTTACATACAATTATACCTTATTGTTAAAAAGTGCCCTTTTATTACTCAAAAAATTCTTTAAAAATGATACTGAGAATTATCAACACTATCATTTACTTTTCAGGTACACAGCGATGTTTTATGTAGTGGACACATTGTGGAAAAAAAGGTCATATACTGTATATAGCATTAAGTGTCATTTTAAAAGATTGGATGAAATATAATCCAAGATTATTTGTGAGAATTTAGAAAAATTGCTCCGTTGAGGAACAAACAACTTTGATTGGTAAATATCTGGATTTAGTCACAATTAGCATTTGGTTTTAATGCACTGAACACTACAAAGGTCATTTTTCTTGTTTACTTACTCACTTTTTTAATTTAAAGTCTTCTTTTGAATGGAAGCTTTAGCACTTTATCACAGGTGTTATGATACTAGCTGTCAAACATTTGTTAATCTTATTTAGGCCCGAGTTGATGCATTTCACATTACCCTCAAATGAGAAGTGAATTAATCTTTTAATCAATTTTTTATACTGGCTGAACGAGTGATGATTTGACTGTTTTCATTGAAATGAGGACGAACAACTGGGTGACCATGGACAGCAGCACTTATGTGTTCTGGTGATACAAATATATTGTAGTCCTTTAAGGATATTGATTTATTTTTGCTGCCCTCTTCAAGACATGTTGCAACTCATTTACTTTTAGAGGTTGGTATTCACTGTGTATTTATTACATTTGAATACTGAAGGAAATCTTTCGTTTAGCGGGATCAGCTGATTCAAACAGACAATAACTAAATCTGTTGACACAAGTTGACTTTTGTCCACGGGGACAATGGGAACAGTCACAAAGCAGTCCATTTAATCAGCCTTGGTGATTTTTAGCTTTTAGTCATATCACAAGATATTTATCAGTTAATGTAGCTTTCTTTCTTTGAGGTTATTATACAATTCAGACGATTGTGCAAACTCCATGTACTAATGAACATCATGTGTTCTGACTAAAAGATCCAGATTAGCAGTTTAGTGAATATTTTCATATCTGGAGAAAGAAATATTCCTCACACAGAAAGCATAAAGTCTTCAACACGTTGATTACTTTTGATATTTAGCTACTCTGTAGTGAGGATAGGCTCCTTTGACATTTTTGTAAACAACATTTTAAACATTAATTAATAAGTATTTTTTCCACAGAGATATAACGCGTTTCTTTCAGCAACAACTTTCAGACAGGTTTGAGTCCAAGGCGTCACGTCAACAAACATCACATGGAAATCGCACAAATACTTTCCTAAATGCGTCACGTAAACATTGCAGGAAAAGACTGAGTGACGTGTCGTGACGTCATGTCTCTCTGGACGAAATATGATGCCGCACGTGGTCTGTTGTTTACTTCTTCCAGGAACAGTGGAAGCGCTGCTGAAGAGGAGGAGGAGGTGGAGAAGGGGGAGGGGGCACGCCGAAAGTTGTGAAACAGCGTTCCTGGATAGAGTTACATTACTCAGCATTTGAAAAGAAACATTAAACAGTACATGTCGAAGTGAATCCCCTCTTTTTTAACTCTTGAAAAGGCTCTTCAAACAGCGCCAGACTTCCACGGTATGTGTTGTTTTGGTTTCAGAGCTTGTTGGAGTGTTTTCTTGGCTCTTTGTTCTCTCTGCAGGGTCCCCAAGTTCAGGTTGAAGCTTTCTAGTGTTGTCAACAAAGCAAGCCATGGGGGAGATGGTCAGCATGCTTTGTGTGTGTTTTATTTTACTTAGTGTATGCAACATTAAAAAAAAACAACCTGTATTAAGTTATAATTGTATCCTAATAAGTTGGGTTTTCCTGGCAATATTTTGACAGTTCTTTAGTTTGTTCAGTAACTCGACAGATGTCCTTCCCCATCACATTGTGTTTTTGTTGTCCCTTAATCAAACGTTTTATGTGTTGTTCCCTTTTCAGTTCAACACTAGAATGCCTCAGTTTGGAAACCTGTTAACCCAGTTACATCTCAGCCCCGAACCTTCAGAAAGTGCTCATGGCTCAAGCCCACATCAAACACCAACACTACCTGACTTTGTAAAACATGTCAGGTACGAACTGTGTTGACTTCAAAAATAATTCAACATTTCTTATCGTGAATGCACATTTAACCCTTGTTTCCAGAGAGAATGTATTTGTCTTTCACATCACTTACACCATCATGCAAGCATCAAAAAAACAGATGGAGGTGCACATAATGGAGAATTAACATTTAAATAGTGATTTTATTGAGAGATTGTTAAGATTAAAATATAGCTAAAGGGGAGTGTAAACTTCTTTAATAGAAAGAAACACAACTCCAAAGGAATCTTTTTTTTTGATCATTCATCAATGTTTTACCGCCCAAATGTAACATATCTCTTATTTCACTGTACTGACACTGCAGGAAACTCACCGGGCTGAGCAAGGAAGATGTTTACTGCAACTTGCGGTTCCCAGACCAGTTAAAAAACACCAAAGATGACATCAATATTGTTATTCTCACAGGTTAGTATCGAGCATAATACACCTGTGCAATGAACTGATATAATAATGCTATTGTCTTCAATATTATCACTGAGATGACCTTTCAATGTATCGTTTTCAGACATCGGACTATTTTAATGTGACTTTTGCACAGCAGTCTTACTATGAAGAGCATTAGTGTATCTGTCTAACTGGCTCTCTTTTTTAAGAGTTTGACAGATCATCGACATATTTAACTTAAAGATCTGAGGCAGCTGAAAATATCAGTATTTCTGAGCCCTCAGCTTACTCTCATTCAGTCTTTTTCTTTTGTTTGCAGTTCATCGTTGCTTTTTCGTTTGATTTAACAATTTACACGTGCAGTGATTTTTTAAAATGTTTTTTTGCACAGGCCAGGGAATCTTCTGCATAGATGTCAAACCCTGGAGAGGCACAGTGTCCACTCAGAACCAAAACTGGCAAGTAAAAGTAAAAGAAGAGGACCAAAACTTTACCAATACCTGCATTGAGCAGATTGAAGATCCCCTCAAAGCCATCACGGTAATAAAACAACAAAAAAACATTTAACTGACATGTTGAAACACCAACTTGAAAACCTAAAATGTCAAACTGTCTGCTGCACTTGTGTCCAAGGTTTAATCAATCGTCCAGCATGTTGTTATCACCCAAACTCCAGCTGGGTTAAGAGATTCTGAGTCACCAGAACAATTTATATGGAAATTTCAAACAATGCAGCAGGCTTCCTAAACTTCACAAGTGCCCGCTCTTCATTTGAAAGGGCGTAATTATTTTCCTGGGGTTGTGTGTGTGTGTGTGTGTGTGTGTGTGTGTGTGTGTGTGTGTGTGTGCAAGCAGGTGCCTAAACACAGCTGTTACCTTATGTGCCTGTCTCTGTTTGGAGTCAGCCATTTCCATCTCTATACATAGGCAGAGTCTAATGGCAAACATACTGAAGTATTTAAATGAGTTGAATTGGACATATTAACTTCATTAATCTACAAACAGAAGAAACAGACGGAGCTGATTTAAATTAAAAATTGAATAAAAATCTGGTTCTTTTTAGAAACTAAAGGACATTTGACGTCTTCGAGCTCAATATGGAACAAACCTTTAAAATACTGGGGACACCTGGTTGATTTTGTTTTCAGCGGAGTTGAACTCTCTCTATTATTAAATGTTGTGGAAAAACAAGCAGCTGTACAAGATCCTCACCTGAAACTTAAATCTGTCTATCATTATTGACTCACTCAGCGACTTATCAAAGAGCTTTCAACGAGATTTCAAAGCAGCTCATCAATATATAACCATCTGATTGGCTGCATTTGATTCTCAATGGAACAGACATATTTTCATGAACCCTTTCCCTTACATTTTTAATCAAAGTATCCCCGGCTTCTTCTCTCCTAGACAAAGACAGCTAACCTCTGTGGCCATTTGAAGAGGAGTGGAGTGTCCGTGCGCCAGAGTCTCTTCTTCCCCAGAGTCATCTTCCTCTCTCCAGACTGCGAGCTGGATGAAGAGCTGACGAAGAGGAGGGAGCTGGTCTCGCACAGCCAGATAGACAACTTTCTCCGATCTTTCAGGGAGGGTTACGTGGCCTGGATGTCAGACGCACTGACTCCCTCCTGGCTCTCTGGTGAGCATGTCCTTAAAAAGGTTTACATACTGGTAATACCTTTTGAATTCATTTAAGATTCTATGGCCCTGAATCTCCTTTGATTCTCCATTATGTGTTTGATTCAGACTGTTTCCAAATAATTTTTGGCCTCTAAAAAAGGAATTCAGTGGCCAAAAGGTTATCTGATAAGTTATAAGCCTTGTCATTTTGCAGAGTTTTCGGGATTTTTTTCCTCTTTTTTTTTTTTAAATGAAAAGGCTTTGAGAACCTGTCCAATTAAAAAGGATTCTGACCAGAATGCAACAAGTTTTCTTTTTTTTATTGTTTTGGTCTGTGTTTTCCTTGTTCTGCAGGTCATCTGTCGTACAGGCAGATGGAGGCAGTGCGAGATGTCCTGAGGGGGGTGGGAACGTGGGACCTGGTGCGGCTGCACTGTGGCGAGCAGCTGAAAGGAGACTACCAGGGCTGCCAGTACATCGCTCTGGACCGACAGGGGACAGACATGCTGGAGTTTTCCAGAGTCAAGACCCTGTCCGCTGATTCGCTGTGGGCCCTGCTGGGACACGCTCCTCAGGTCAGTCCACTGTACACGTCTAATAAGCCCCAAAGGACGACAAGTAGGATTTACTGTAGAAAAGAGCATTGAATAAAACAGACGACCACTAGGTGGCAGTAGAACTATGTGAAGGCCTCACAGTTTTCTGTCATGCCTCTCTGGAAAAACAAAGGTTTTATTCAGGCTGAAGGGCATGAAAGGCATTTTTCAGTTAAAATATTTACATCCATCTTTGATTAGATAATGTCATGATAGTACTGAAAACACATCTTCTAGAATAATTAATATTTACATGTTGTCACAGCACCGTAGAGAGAAGCCATTTTTATTCATCGGAGTCAAACTAAAAGTAGTTTTTTGTAACAGATTTCACTTTTAAATCCTTTTTTATTTCTACATATTCTCATGTCACAATCCAGAGGAAACAAATAAATACTGTACCATTACTTCAGGGTCTTCTCTTAATTAATTTCTCTGCACACTTAGTGAATTACTCTGCAGTGTTTTTAGGTTGGTCATGTTGCCTTTAATGAAATCAAGGCTAACTGCTACTTACTTACTTGATATCTATCTATCTATCTATCTATCTATCTATCTATCTATCTATCTATCTATCTATCTATCTATCTATCTATCTATCTATCTATCTAGCTCGCTCAGATTTGTTGATGTTTTTGATACTGACATGAACGGTGGTGAATGAAACTGGTAAATTAGTATAAGGTTCCTTTGAGATAGCATGAAGAAATACTAACCTCCACTGCAGTAGCTTAATCTGAGTGATATTTATTTATGGAACACTACTTTTGTTGACATTTATAACCCAAAGTCTTAATGAACATGAAAACATGTTTATGTGTTTGGTGGTGCTCCAGCCAAGCTTGTTAAATGTACTTTTTAGTGTCTGTAAATGACGGACAGACAAAGGTCACAGCTCTAAAGGTCCAGTGAGTTCGGCCCCCTGCTCAGCGTCCATGACCGATTTCACACCCACCCTCAGCACCCAAACACTTTTCTGGGGGCTTTTCCTTCCAGACTCCACTCAGGCTTTAGTTCGCCCGCCCCCACCCCATCCTCCCCAAAACTTCCAGACTGTATTAACCCCCCCCCCCTCCAGCTGCTGTGCATTTGATACATGACCCGACAATCGTTAGGCAGACTCCAGCGACCCTTTTCTAGCCTGAGGGAACACACACACACACACACACACTGACAAGCAAATATATTATTTTCAAAGACATATTTGTAAATGGCGGCAGTGTGAGGTGAACCTGCTCCTCTTAATATACAAAGAAACTAGAGATGTAATATCTCAATATGAAAGGGTCTGTGTGACCTCTCTTCGTATGTTCACAAGCTGTATTTGTGCCATGAGACAGCGACAGTTAACAATCGGCAAAGATTATTTTGGACAGTTAATGTCAGTATAGGTGCAAGAAATGTTATCTTTGGGACTCCAGCCTCTCCGTCTTCAAAAAAAAGAAGATATTTGCTTGTGTGCAGCAGCTGTGAGGAGAGGCTCGGGGGATTTGCAGAGAAACCTGAGAGCTCCCCGAGGCATATTTTCAGAGCCCCGAAATACTGCATGCTTTTGATTTGTTACTTGTAAACACACAGGGCGAAAGATCTGCGATACGACCCGACCGCTCACTCAGGCATCTGTTTGGGTGTAAAGAGGTGGCACCAGATGCATCCAGGAAGCCACCGCGGAGGCACTAGGTGTGTTTTCTGCCAGCTCAGTCGATTACCCTGCAGAGAATGGGATGTCTGCGTGCGCCCAAAGTGGAGAATGATTGAGTAGAGTGGCTGTAATTTATTAATTATGGTCTATATTCTTAGACCACGGTTCTGGCTTCATTCAATTTGTATGGATTGAGGGGGTAATTATATGTGTGTGTGTGTGTGTGTGTGTGTGTGTGTTAGCGAGAGAGATCTGTTCGTGCCATAATATCAAGTGCAGGTTGCTTGTGTTGTTCATCTTCTTGTCGTGCCTTGTTCTAAAATGCGACTGTTTCAGAAGGTCTTTGTGCCTGTTTCAATCAGGAGGTTTATGCAGGAGGAGCAGAAATGGAGCCGCTGTGTTTCAGCATATAGAGTGTCTGCTAATTGCATGGCTGAGAAACAACAATGGAGTTCCCTCGACTGTAACTTGACTACACAGCCCTGTCAGCTGATTAAAAGAAGCAAAGAGAGAGAGAAAAAAAAAAAAAAAACCCTGCAAACTCGCCGGCAACATCTCCGCAAACAAATATTCGGACCGTAGATACGTCTCGTGTCTCTGACTGGCTACAGATTCCACGCAGATTCGGCTTCTTAATTTAACTCCATGCTGACATTCCTCTCTGTTGGCCATCTCCCAGGCTGCACGTGTCACAGGCCCTTAATGGACAAGGCTGGTGCAGCCTGTGTGCTTTGCTCAGAAAAGGCAGAGAGGGGAGACATCAACCGCTTTGTGGTGGTAATGAAAGGAGGCACACAAAAGGGCAGGAGCGGAGCCATTTACAAAGCCTGCTAATTCTGCTGCCTAAATAGATAATAGGGGCAGCCACTGTGGCTTTTTGGCCTCTTTTTATGTTGAGAAGAAAGAATGAAGCAATTGAAAGAAAATACATGCAGGACGCATCACTTTTACTTCTAAATTATTTATAATAATGACTCGAAACATGAGCGAATCTTCAAGTTAAAGTTAATGTCATTTTTATTTATTTTATTTATCCAGGAAAAGTCCCATTGAGGTAAAAAAAAAAAAAAAAAACTTTTTTTCAGAGGAGTCCTGCAGTCCTGTCTTTATGACCATGGAAGACTCACTTTAAGGTCTCAAATAATGAAACTTATCAAACTTTTTTTTTGTGCTGCAGATTTTTCTGTCAAGCTCAACCGGACTAAACTTTTATGGACGGATGATTTCTGTTCTGCAGATGAGTTATGAAGAAAAGTTTTCTGAGGAATCTCCCAGAAAGAAAGTTTTATTAGTTACACAGCATTTTCTTTTTTTTTTGTTTTTAACCAAACAGAAAATTGTGTGTGTGTGTGTGTGTGTGTGTGTGGGGGGGGGGTGGTTGGAATTACCAGGATGTTCAGATTTCTGTAATTGCAGCTTCGCTCTTGAAAAAGGAAACTGGAATTGGAAATAATTTGTTCCCAAGTGTGTGTAGGAAGCTACAGAGGAAAGCTAACCATGCAATTACAGACGAGAAGAGTGCTGCAGAATCACAAGTGTCGGTAATGAACTAGTGAAGACACCAGCACTTACACAGTGTAAGGCAATGATAAAAGCTGCCTTGTAATAGCATGTGATTAAACTTGGTAAAAATCTATTTTTTTTCACTCGAGCACTAAGCCGCTGTGAAGAGTCCCGTGGAGAGATTCTGCATCCCTCAATGTGAAGATGACTCAATGTGTTTCCTCCAAATTCATCACCCAGCATGCAATAGCAGTCACCGCTGAGGGCTCTCCACATCCTCTTTTGTTAATTTAGTTAAACATCAACCCGTAGAGTTCATGTTTTACACATTCCTACTTAACACAGGTGGAGATTGAGGTTCAGTACATTTGAATACATGTTTAAAAGAAGGCTCCAAGCCATTAATATTCAGTACAAAATAATTTCTTTGAATGTGAAATGAGCCATCAAACACCCTGCGTAGGTTCTACCCACGGTGATTATATATGTTGTCTTGTACACTGCATACATTATAGAAGAAGAACCAGCACATATGGAATCAGCCAATAATCTTATTGTTGCAATAAAGATTGTACAATTGTATGGAAAGAAAATCCAGTCAAATGTTCAAATTTCCAATCGATTTAAATCTGCTTTGTTCAATTTTGATCCCTTACGTTACTCTTTCAATTTAGTGTCTTATTCTGTCAGTTTCATGTCCACTTTCAACTGTCCTGTCTCGTTCACTTCACTCCTGCATATTTCACTTGTATACAAAGCTTACTTTATTATTATTTATTTATTTTGTCCTACCTCCGGCTATTTATCTCGAGTCGCTGCAACAATCAAATGTCCCCTCTGAAGATCAATGAAGTAGCATCTCATCATGTCTTTATTTAGTTTAGTTAGTTTTAGTTGTATAAACGTCGACATGATTTAAACGGTATAAATTGAATCAGTCGTTTTGATGTCAAATGTGAGGATTCTGTGTTTTTTCTTTTCTTTTTCTTAACGATATTATTAGACTCCGTTTTTAGCTGTAGCCTTTTGATGACATCACTTTTGGCTCTGTGAAACTTTTTTTGGGGGGGGGATTTGCTGACACTTTATAGTCCGAGCTATTACAGGTAATTAGGAAAAGAGTGAGCAGATTAATCCGCGATGAAATGAATCGTCCGTTGCGGCCATAATGATTTGATCATATTGAAGCAATACGGCTCCACTAAAAACCCAGTTACTGACGATTTCCAGTCATTGCCCAGCCTTTAACAATGGTATATTTTAGTCCACGATAAGATCAAATATGCTTCAATTCAGTATAAATGATTCTCTGACATCGCCCAGACTGGCATCAAATGCTGGATTTAGCACCAGAAGGAAACTTTTCTTTGGTGACAAGCCAAGATCTTAATTTTGTCTCAGGGAAGCTCGGCTATTTGTTTTTTTTTTGGGATACAGGATATTACAGTGATCCCCACAGTGCAGGCAGAGAGATATGATCAATAGGGATTCATGAATAATGAAGAGGCCGAGTGGAACAGAGACACTTAATTACAGTTTCAAAAGCTATTCTCGTTAATTGAGGAGAATAAAGGTGGTGAAGTGGACTCAGCGGCAACATTAGGATTTTTTTTTTTTTTTTATATCCGACTCTTCTTTTTTAAATCTTACAGCGGAGACTGCTAAAAACACCAGCATGTAACTGGGTAATGTTCACTGGTTTCTCCCTGACTCGTTCTGTGTTTTGACAGTTATCGTAGTTTATATTGCGCGCTCTGTCCATTTCCTGTGACAACCTGTGAGCAGACTATCGTTCTTTTAATGTGAAGGCTAATATGCCGCATGTCCAGACAGTGCGTGTGCAGCAGATACAGTTTATAATTGACAGCCCTGCCATCTGTTAACGTTAGGTGGAATTATGGATAAACTAGTTAACAGACACTTTGGCCCGTTGTCTGTTGTTTTGATAATCACCCTTAATAACGGACGGCATCAATATGGTCTTTAAACCTGATTTGGGAGTTAATGGAGTCAGATGGGGGCAGTCAGTGTATGCTCTGGGGGGTAATGCTGTTAGAGATGTTTGTAAAGAGCAAATTAAATCAGTCATAGATTGTGCCCTCTCAAATCAGCCAGACGACCAGACCCATTGAGGAAAAAAAAGGAGGAGGGATTCATATTTTAAACCTCGTGCAGAAAATGAAAATAAAGTCCACACAGGATGAATGGATGTGAAATGGTTATTGCAGAGTCTAATGGCTTCCTGTTATTTGAGGCAGGTCGGTAGTAGAAGCAGAGATGTAGATGTTCGGAATTTTACCAGTCATCTTTGAGGTTTCATATCTTTAGACAAACGTGGTTATTGACATTGGAGGTAACGTCACCGAACCAGAACCAGAGTTAAGGCATGTTAATGGACGGACGACAGAACACCAGAGTATTTGATGCAGGAAGTATAACGGCGTCAGTCTGTAGGCGAGCATATTTGTGAGTTGTTTCAGTTCTTAAGTCATCTGAAAATTACTTTTAACAGATCAATCAAAAAATAATCCTAATAAAGATATCCTTGCCTTGACTGCATTCTTTATAAACAATGCCCATGTAGTACATCAGTTGGCTTAAAAATTAATTTAACGTTGTGATCAAGAATTTCATAATCCTTTTTACAGTGTAATTTAATACAAAAGGGTTTTATTTTTTGGTAATATTTCTTATTTTGTTTTGAAAAATGAACTTTCATTTGTGTTGTAGATGTACAGTAAAATGTACAATAAACAAATCAAATGGTTCTTAAATCTTTCAAATGTTTTTAATTGCATAGCCAATTTAAAAAATAGGACATAATTTGTGTAGCACCCAGAATGAGCAGGGTGCCGTTTAATTTATTTGGAGTGAGTTAAACCACACTGCGTTTATCTGATTGTCTCATTGAACCCGGACGCAGCGAGGGCGAACCTCTTTTCCCTTTGATTGAATCACATTTGGCTTGTTTACAAAGATGTTTGGTGCGTCAACGGTGTGTTACTCTGTATTTCTCCCCGTGTGAGCGTCTACTGAGACGCGGCGTGAAACAAAGAGTCGGCCGTCTGAAGCCGGTGTGGCGTTACGCTCACTCAGAGTTCACCTGAAACACTGCACCCATGGCTCCAGGTAACAGCCCCCCTTCTGACTGATACCCCACTGGGATTCTTTGACTTTATCAGGGGGGAAGAATCTGAACTTTGTGAATATACACAGGTGGTGACACGTCCCAACCCAGTTATACAGATCCTCACGTCAGTCACGTTTGTCAGACATGTTTGACTTTGAACTACAATTATTCACATTAATACAAAGACAATAGAATGAGTTTAAAGGTAAGCATGTTTGTGAGTAATTTAGAAATGTCTGAACAGAGCCATTAAATTCCCTACAGGTAGAAAGGAAGGAAACAAGTGAGATGGATATCAGGTATGGGTAAGGAATGAGTCTTTTTTTAAGAATGAGTCGGTGTCTTGACTTTAAGAGGTTAAAAGGTCAACAGTGAACCAGAGGCAGAATTTATGACTATTAGCAGACGGTAAATAAGAGGCAGCAGAGTTTGTCTCGTTGAAACGTGAGCAGTGATGTCATTCACACGACTCCCCTGACACAGAAAGCGAGAGGCAGATCAGTGGTAGACACGGTTAGGTGAGCTCTCAGCCCTTTGTGTGACACCCAACCTCAGCCCCAAGGGTCCTGTCCTCGCCATTCAGTGTTACACACACTCTCACACATGAAGGCCCGTCCGAGTTTAGATTGAGTCAAGATTGTCTTGAACTCGTGAACATTTCATAGTCCAGAAATGAGAGGTGATTTTAGTAACTTTTCATGTTTTGTTTTATCTTAGAGGTAAAAGTGTAGGATGCAGATCCCTCTATTAATAATTTTTTTTTTTATATCAGTAGCTCTTGTACACTTTGTTCCTCTTCTGTAATTTAGATACAGTAGACAATTGCCTCAAGTGGTTAACAAGCAGTGACAGATCCTGTATCTGACAACACCTGGCAGGCGGTCTGTCTAGACCACACAGATCTCCATCTTTGAGTTAATGCCAGGAACAGCCACATAAATCCTATAACTGTAATGTAAAACTAAACCTGTGTCTGTAGCAGCCAGTGAAACTCGTTTTAGTCCTTTTGGTGTACAGTGTGCTGATTTTGTCTTTCGTACGATGGTGGCTGCTTTGTTCTTACCTTCACTGAGAACAATGTTTTCTGAACTGTTCATTTGCAGCAGATATAATAAAAGTTTTAGTTCCATCTTTTAGACTTTCACATAGAAGCAAATGTAGTTTTGAAGCGTATTTCATGCTGCAGGGTAAATCTGCTAGTGTATTTAATGTCCATTCAGTCTCTACAATACCCTGCCTTAAGACCTGATTTTTTTTTTAAAGCATTTAAGATTTTTTTTTTTTGTATTTAATTTTTTAATCGCTGGTTCTTTAGAACTGTAGACGACAGTGGGCAGTACTAAAAGTTATTGCACTTGACTTTTCCTCTTTGTGCAAAACGTAACCCTTACATGACCGCCGACATGTTGCACTGACAGCAGAATGAGATTAGTCACGTAGCCATGCTAGCTCAAGGTCACGCCAGTTTTGTGCCAATTGGATGATGATACAGAAATAGTATCAATTGAAGTGTTACTTTTTGGATGCTTTTCAACATACAAGTTTATGCTGTGTTCTAAAGCAATCTGTGCCTCTCTTCTTCGATGAAATACGTATTTACGTTTACCTCTTTGTGATCAAAAATACTAGATAGAAATTACAAGGTAGATTCACTTTTGTATTTGGGTCTCTGCGGCGCTCCAAAGATGGAAGTACTCATCTCTAGTCCCATGAAATGAGTTGATTGTTGATTACGCACTATTATATTTGTCTCTGATTTGTTAAAATAATCCCCTCTGATGTCTTTGTGTTGTCTTTTTTGCATCTCTCTGCCACCAGCTGTCAAAAAGCTATTTTTTCATGCATCCCAAATTAATAGACACTCACTCTGAAGTGTCTGATGCTATTGTAATACAAGCCTTGTGGCATTCGGCCAAGGCTGCAATATAAGACACAATTGTTGCTGGGGTTTTTTTCTCCCTGTTTAATGCACAGTAATAAGTAAGTAAATGGTGGAAAGATGTGTGTCTGAAATCGCACAGGCCTTTGTTGCAGATAATTAGGTTAGCAGCGAGAGCGTGCAGGTGCTGAGGGTGTGCTGTGCGCTCGTGTTGTGTTATCGACTTGCTCATATTCGCAGGCTGTCAGGGGTGTCGCACTTCCCATCAGCCCCAAAGCTCACCAACCTCTTCACTATTAAAATGATCACTTTCAATAGCAGACAAAGGAAAGAGGGAACATATCTAGTGCAGGGTATTTTCCCCACCTCTAATGCTTATCTGCCTTTTGATGTCGGCGTAATAAAAGGCCTATTGGGCTTCCACAATGACCTGCAAAATGGACAAGAGCCGATATACTGGGCTCTGACTGTCGCTACCATTAACTAAAAGGCCCAGACATTATGGAGAGCCAGGGATGAAAGAACACGGGAAAAAAAATAATAATTGAAAAATTGCCTAATGCTAAAGTGAAAGAAAATGGGACTGTGAAAAGGCACTGTAATATTCTGTTATCCCCTGTAAATGCAGCCCAACAAGAGATGCAGCCCGGCATTCTTTTTGAAATGGATGTGGTTCAATTACCTGCATGTCTAAATCTAGTTAAGGCTCCCATTGTCGGGCTCAAACATAACAGGCCGTTTTGATGCAGTGTTAAAGCGTATTATGCCCTACAACCTACATAAAATCAAGAGAGCTATGACTCCATTCAAGATGTGGAGAGGAATTAAAACAGCTCACATTGAAAAACAAGGTTAATTTAATATTTATTCGGATTCAGACTGCCGTTTGGATCACAGGCGAACAAAGAGTTGCACAATGTCTGCGTGGTCAAAGAAAATCGTCCGGTTTTTGAAGGCTATTTCTGTTGATGTGGATGAAGCAAAATGACATGAACGACCAGAAAGAACTGATTAAATGATCAGTTTATGGAAAATTAATCAGCTGTTTTTGTTTTTCATTGAAGTCATTTTTCTTGCTAAATTCCATGTGAACAGCTCTGGTGTGTTGGACAACACGATCAGTTAAGGGCTTTTGCTATTAAACGAATTCATGTCTACTCATCTTTAGCTGCTGCATCTAACACTAACATCTGGTTAAAAGGTGAATGTTTTAGAGGTTTGGGTTACATGTCGCTATTCTTTCTGCTCAATTTTAACAACTGCATTTCTTTGTGAAGGCAAACAAAATGGCATTGTATATAATCTTTAAATTATTTCTTTCTGGCTCCCTGTTTAACTGAAATATTTATTTTCACTATAGGATCTTAACAAAGTATAATAGTCTCTCTTTGGAAACAATAAAATGAAGACTAATCCTTCAGATTACAGGCCCACAGACTAACCTGTGGCGTTCACGTGTACAGTAGGTGTCAGAGGTCTGAATCAAAGACCCAACAAAAGTACTAAATATTCAAAAGCAGCGCATCAATTTGAAGCCACTCTGACTTGTTAGCTTCATAATGTGTACCTTCTGTTTCCTTCTCTTCGTCCCTCTCTACAGGTTACAGTTAAAATGTACAAGCGAGGCTCTCAGGGCTGGCTCGGTAAATCCCTCAACGCCACTACAACCATCCCGTCCCACACCACTGTGATCTTCAGGGTCTGTGGGGAGGAAACAGACGCCAAAATCCCAGCAAGCACTATTCACAGCATCACGCTGAGCATTTGACCGTTTGTAATAGCGAAAACAGAGATGAATGCCATCGCAACACGTGTGACAGTTTCATGATGCTTTTGGAAACCAGGTGTTTTAAAAATGAAACAAAACCCATTATTTTTAATGATTTATTGTATCAACAGGTAGTGAAGCTTTAAGAAAAAACTACAGACCTTCAGTGACATTTTATTTTTTAACTTAAAGCTACCATGAGTGATGGAGAGCAGTAATCATCCATTTACATTCACAGCTTTACAATTACAAATGTTTGTTGTTGTTATGCCATCTCATTAAGTGGAAAAAGTTACGTTTATGTCTCAAAGACAGAGCGGAGGAATTGCACATATCCAAAGTTGGCAACGTATTTATGCAATTTAGATAGTGTGGATGAGTTTGGCTGCAATTTGTTGGTAATTGAAAACAAGAAATGACCCAATATTGGGGGACTAGAATTTCAAATGTTGTTGCCATGGTGTTAATATAATTGTAATTTTACTAGAATTAATCCAAGTTTAAAATGTTATGACAATTCTAATGCAGACACAGGCAAAACAAAACCAAGTTCCTTTTTCAATTAATTGTATTTTTTTTAATGTACTAACAATTTCAAAGAATATAGAATATAGAATATGTTAGATAACAATCTAACATATTCTAAATCCCCTGATTCTGTGATCCTCAGTGGCAATATTATGTTAATGATGATGCTCCCACACAATTAGCCTGATTAACTTTCTCTTGTTTTGAATGTCTAGGGCCGGCCCACACTTTACACCAGCCATTAATAAATCATTACGTAAGCTGATTGTGCCATATCAGTTCAGGCTTCAAGTGTTTAATGTGGTAATTGTGGCGGTTACAAACTGGCGTCCTCTCGCACACCAAGTTAGTGCGTGTGTGTGTGTGTGTGTGTGTGTGTGTGTGTGTGTGTACGGGTTAAACGGGCAGTGATTTACAGTCTGTTTGGATGGTGTAACTGTAAGGTGCTTTATTAATATGCTCCACTGCACAGAGGAGACGATAACATATTCAAGAGTGCAGGGGCGCAGCCAGCAGCACCCATTCATAACTGAGTCACTTTCCATCCGTTACCAGGCTCACACTGCTGCGCTAACAGCTAGCAATTGTGTTTGCTGTGCCTGGTAGTGAGCGAAATGAAGTTATTTCCATTAAGATATCAGTGCCTTTAGCTAATGCAATAGAAGGAGCTCTCTGTGTGTCGATGGTATCTTTTCACATGGCATCCCTCTACCTGAAACATCATTACACTGTACTCTAAGTCCTCACTTTTTCAAACGTCTGTTTTTACTGTAACACCCGAGGGGGGGGGGGGGTTCTTCAAACAGGGCTGTGTTGGTTGCGATCGTTGGTGAACATTTTTTAGACTCTGGTTGTTTTTGGTTTACGGTCAACGTTGCTCGTTTTGACAAATGTGTCGTCTTTGCATATTTAAAATAAATCCCAAAGGGTCATCACTCGTCAGGAACTACTTTCTCCACAACACTTGACAAAAGATATGATGATGTCAGACAATCTGGCATTAGAAGTTTATACTTTTGATGGCTGCACAAAGGTTATACTGTAGTTTTATGAAGTGTACATGAGTATTTTGTGTTTCTATGTTTGTGTTCTTCAACTTCAAGCACTTTCAACATCAAGCCATCTTAAACAGCATCATGTTAACCAAAAACTTCAGATTTCAACATGGTTATTTATTCATTGGTGTGTTTTTAGTTAATGTTTTTTATGTTTACATGCATTTGTACCAGTTAGTCTCAAAATAAAAATATTTGATTATGTAAAGCTTCTCTTTGTAGTTGATATATTTTGGGGACAAGGTGCCCCCCCCCTTTTTTCCCCCTCCATATCTTCATAATGCAAATACTCAAAGTTATTAGTCTCTACTCTCCTCAAAGCTTCATTTAGGAGATGGAGGGCATCCATCGACAGCTCTCTCTGCCCTTTTGAAAGCATGTAGCACATCTCCAGCAAGGTAAAAGACTGGATATTAGGAATGGATGAGTGGCCACGGGGACAATGTGAGCTCTGTTGGGCAGCGTGGAGGCGAGAGGGAGGGGAAGCAGAGCGGAAACGCACATTGAGATCAGACCAGAACATCGTGTGACAAGGTAACAAGGTAAACTGATACCGGCTGCAATTCCTCTGGAAAGTGAATCAATGAAGGCTCTGTGAAAATGGAAATCCTCCCGGATATCGGATCAATGTGGATCTATAGCACAATAGAATCAGCTGTGAATGTAAAATGTACAAACAAACAAACACATCATGGAAGAGATACATCTGGAGGTGAGATGATTAGACAAATAGAAAAACTCGCAGAGCCCAAATGTCCAGGAAGTGCAACCTAAAGTGTTGACCTTGCAGTGAGCCTGGACAAGTAGAACACAAGAATCAGCCATAGACATCAAGTGGGAAATCCTGCACAACAACAGCACTGTTTTCATTGTGGGCCACTACTCGAAGTTATTTTCCCTCGACAAATGTTAGAAACACTGACTCTCAACAAGGCGAGAGGAGATACTGAGTTCAACAGCCAGAGCGTAGTGATAAACAAACACAACGATAAGCTCGACATGATAAAGTGAACCTCCATCTTCTGTTATTTTGCCCCTTCAGCTTGACTAGCTCAAAGGCTCTGCTCACACTGAGGTCAACACGCTCCTAACTGGGATACTTTCTGAGATGCTAGCCTGTTTCATTCCTGAGGGCCCTAGAGATGAGATTGCGTTGCTCTGAGAGTCTAACCCAATGTGAAAAACTGGGATTACTCGAAGTGGTAAAACAGTTGAGGAGGACTCTGGTCGTCCCTACATAAACACGACCATAACAACCTGAAGCTGTCTATGCATTAATAAGGAGTTTAAGATCTTGACAAAACTTAGCAACTTAGCATATCTTACATAGCACAGCAGCTATACAGGCTGCAAATATCGTAGTCAGGTCATATTTATTCTAAATAGAGCTTCTTCTTTTTTTTTTACCTATTAGCTAAATATTGAAAAAGTGTTCTTTTCTCTCAATGAATTTTGGTTATAGCCAAACAGAGTGCTGATGATTGGCTTTTTCAGATATGCAGCTTTAACCTTTGCATTTGCACGGCCTTTGAAGCATTTACCAAAAACTGTACAATACCTTAAAATTACTCTCTCATTGATTGTGCTAAATGCTAATATAAACGTGAACATGCTCACAGTCTCAATGCTAACATTCTAATGCTTTGTAATACTGTTGGATTTGTTATTGATGACTCGAACTCAAACACTATGGACTCAAGACTTGACTTGGACTCGAGGTTTAGAGACTCGACTTCCAACTCTGGAATGCAGTTAGATTTCACGACTCATCCTGAATCCTCAGCCCTTGAATGTAGCTGGACGTAGCATGAGAATACAACGCTCAAGAGGTTAGCTTACATAAGCAGCACACCATGGATGTCTGTAACAAATTTAAAGCCAATTCACCCGATAGTTCAGAGACATTTAAAGCCTCAGTGGGGACCCTTCAACATTACCATCCATACCGCCTTGTGTAACACTCAACAGCTTCGATTCACGAGACAATGTCACAAGTTACTCCGGATAATCCTGCTGTCAACAGTTTGCAATCGAACTACCTTAAACTTCATTTTCTCAATAAGACCTGTCTACCGTGTCCATCACATTGTAACATATGGTTCCCAAAGAGATGGTCAAGACCTTTCTTCTCAAAATGATGTTTGTATTTCAGACTTCGTTCTTATGACTTTTTCCTACGTGTACTTCCATTACTCGTATGAATGTGCAACCTGAGACAATGGAAAAGGGTTGACAAGTAGATACAGCTTTATATAAAGTGGTCACATTCAGAGGTACTTCCATTGAGTATAGAAAGTGCTGTGAACATGCATGTACTTCACCTACATAAATACCGGATCCATAAAAAAAAATAATAACAGCAACTCAACACCTGAAAAAGAAAAAAGGCAGATGTTCCCCCTGTGACCCCACCTGGCATCAGTATTCATGTAAAGCTGATGTATCAGGAGGTTAAGGGTGCTTATGAGAAAGAAAATGCACCGATGCACAATAGTGAAATATCTTTTAATGCATTTTTCAACAGGACAAGGTGTAATTGTGGTGAAAACATAACTACAAGCTACATTTCACAGGCTTTTAAACAACTACTACAATGTGATGATGAAAGGAGGCAGCCTGTCCCTCTAATGCCCACCGACCTCTGTTCTGTGGCCGCTACTTTACTGAACATCATCAAAGCTTTCAGTGTGAAAGCAGACGGATTCAGAAGAGATTAAATGTTTTTCCACCTCTTGCAGATGTTCGAAATTAAGTAGGGTCCTCAAAAAAAATAATCATCAAGACTCTATTAAAAGTGTAGTTATTCATACACTTCACTTGCAGACAAAAAAAGAGGGTTTCATTGTGAGTTCACAAAAAAAAATTAAATAAATGGGCACACGAGTAACAACAGACGTCAGGCTGCAGAAATTAGCCGGTTTTGGAACAACTCTGAAAAGCTGCACACTTGTAAAAAGCCACAGCACAACAAAAGACATACAGAAGTGAATGAAATGAAGCTTCCTTGCCAATTACTGTTGCGAGCGTGGCCGTGTTGGGGCTTTTTATGCTTCACACAAGCAGTCTTTTCTCCCCTTGTCCCCGGCTATTGAGAGGGATACATTAGCCAGGCGGGATGGGAGGGAGGGTTGGAGTGGAGAGGAGCAGAGCAGAGCGTTGGCAGTTACACAGCTCACTTCACGCCTGGTGTTACACACCTCTCTTCTGACTTCACTCACAGTGCTCGCACAGAATGTGATTTTTACAATGTCATTTTCTACATCCTTTTGGAAGACTGACAAAAATCCAGACATGCAAAACATCTGCTCACATTTCTCTTGTGTGAATGAATATAGTCGCAACATATTCATTGTGCTGAGGTAAAATGTCTTTTGTTGTGGGTTTTTTTTGGGGTCTGGAGGGAAACATGGAGAACAGACATGCTAGCAGATTTTCTTTGCTTTTATCGTAGGCTCAAGAGTTAATTTTTTGCTTCTGGTGAAATACTTTCTTGTATCTAGGTTATAAAATAATGAATCTGTTCTAACAAGAAAAAAACGTGTTTCATCTTATTATCTATGATATCAACCAGACATAAGGAGTGTCATGCCATCTTGTAAAGATCCTCATCATCTGCACAGAAATTGATTTTAGCTGAATATATGGATCACTCTGATGCAGAACCTCAATAAAGAGTTAAATGTGTTCTTTCCGAAAGCAAACCCTTTTTATGTGGCGATGATAACACACAACGTACTGAAAATGTGGGTATGTTTTTATTTTTCAGGTGACACAAAATTTTCTTGACCTCTGACCTGAACACGACATAGCTGTTATGAAACTCCCGAACGGAAATCTCAAATTAAATCATTTTAATAAGGTTTCCATAAGATTGCAGAAAGAAACTGATCATTATTGCAGGATGACAAAATGTTATTAAACCACTCAGAGAAAAAATGTTTTTTCCAGATATCAAAAATAATCACTTCTTGATTCAAGGAATAATTGCATCAACAAATAATTGTAATAAGGCTAACCTTTAAGTTAGTATTGTCAGATGGGACCCACTCCCAAAGGTGCCTGTCTCCCCCCCCCCCTCAAAAAAAAAAGAAAAATATTTCTTCCCTTCCCAAAACATCGACTCCTCCACACAGCTTGGAGCTTGGTAAAAACAACGCAAGGAATAAGGAAGAGCTGGACATAAAGAGAATGTCATTTCCACTTCATTACAGCGACTAAATGTCAACTCGAATTCTCAAAAGGAAACTTGATCATTTTAATACTGTTAAATCTCAATCAGTTAAATATCTACATACAGTATGCCTGCTGAACACTATGTTCTGTTTTATTGGATTTGTACCTGAACATGCCGCTGGACCCCCTCAATGAAAGCTCAGCTCTTTATTTTCATGACAATCCCAGTATGTTGTGCAGGGTCACGGCTCCGTGTGGGTAAATGTGCTGCCTGTGACAACTATCAGTAAGGTTAATGCTGCGAATAACAACATCCATCATGCGCTTTCATTAGCACCGTCCTCTGACCTGTTCCACATAATGTTGTCAAAAGTGTCAGGCGGCAGATTATCGGGAGGTATGATGATCAATAGAGGAATAAGAGAGCTGCTGGCGCGGCTGCAGAGTAAACCTCCATCAAGCATTCTGCCGCCTGTCACAAATCTAAAAACAAATGGAGTAGCCCAAGGGCAAAGCCATCAATAATAATATAATGTGTGGACGATGATGGGTTATAGCCAGACTTCTCGATGCACTGCCTTCCCCATGCAAACAAACACTGTGACTGCATTGACTCTGCATTCACATTAGTTTGCCTAATCTGCATTTGAGTCGATGGGACAACACAGTTTCACTTCAGTGAATTCAGAAAAGTTAGTCATGTCCAATAATCAAAGAGCTGTTTATGAACGCTCCTCTTTCTACGTGCCATTGATTTGCCTCTGTAATGCACTGACGTGACTGATCACTCAGACAGAACGCACTTAGGAAATGACAAATGCGTTTTACATTCAATAACATAGATTTTCCCTGTTTAACAGTCACGCAAAACATTATATTTCCGCTTCCAAAATAAGTACAGACATTAGCGAACAGTAACACTGAATGTTCGCTAATAGTTTTCTCATTGAACCTGAATTCTGGGACGTAAGCGAGGCAATATTTTACTTGAAATGATGTCACTTGCAACATCATGTTAACTTTATGTCCAAATCATGACTAAAATCTGCATCTTTAATGACAGACAAACTAGCTCTTTATATGCTTAAATCTGTTTAAAAGGCAAACACTCAACATATAGATCTTATATGACAAGTGTGTTTTTAAATGGAGTGATGCAACTTTCATTCAACATTAATTTCATTCAGTGTTTCTTGGACACTTGCATGTGTTGTTGTCATTTTACACCAGTAACATGAAGGATGCATTCACCTTACAGCCTACATATTTGCTTTAGTTTGCAGACAATACAGCAGTCAGCCTACATAAGCGTCCATTGATTCCCACATAAACTATGTCATATTACACAACATGAAGAAAGCTAATAGCGGAAAAACTGCTCAGAGCTGCTTCATCTTAGTGGTTGTGTCACTTAAGACCCATGAGATCTCCATTAGCTGCCACAATAGTTTTATTACATACCTTCCTGTGTGCTGAGAGCTGCTACAAGATCTGTGTCTTGACCTAAATGTCACAGGGGCGAAAATAACAACAGGACAGGGACCACATTTTTTGTCCCTCTATAGAAATACGAGAAACAACAGCGGGGAAATGACCCATATTGATTTATGATATAGAAATGAAGTAGTCAAGCTAATTATCATTAGCAGGACTCTTTATGAAGGAGGAAAGTTAGCAAATGCTTTGTATCTGAACTGAAAGAGAATTTTAAGCATTTTGATCGCGTAGCTACTTTTCACATTCAAATTGATAACAATCCTTTATACTCTACATTTACACTTTATACTTTGGGGTTCATGCATACATTTAGGAATAATCAACTTATTCTAATTTTTCAATCGTGTTCGCCTTCCCAACAACACAGATCAGACAATACACCACATAGCAAAGGTGGTTTGTTGGCGTGTCTGTCGACGTATACTGCCCACGACGAACATAAAATACGGAAACTAAATAGCAGACAAGAGGTGAAAATGGAGGTTGTCAAATTGTTCCCTACTTTGAGCATTTTTAGTACCACGTTTTAAAAAGACAATCTATTTTACTTTCATGATCATGACATAGTGCAGGAGTTTGCCTGCACTGTTGAGTTGTTAAAAATCAAGATGTTAGTCATTAATGGATACTTTAAACGTCTGAGCTTACACTTCGTCTCTTTTCATTGAGAAAAAATTGAATTAGTACGTTCGTTTCTCAAGTTGTTTAAATGCTGAAGTAATTCCACTTGAGTTTAACACCTGTGTACTTCTGCCACCTCTGACCATAAAAAGTATCAGCACAAAGTTGATCCTCCTCCTATTTTTTCTAAAGTGACACCATGCTTAATTGTCTGATAATAGTTGGCTTAACATGGTATTCTTCAGGGGATTTTTGCCAGTAACATCTAATAAAGTGAGCTGAAATTGATACAAGAAGTCAGTTAAATGTCGCCTGCAGTCACTTGGAGGCTCACAGGGAACTTGAGCCTCAAAGATGTGGTGCATTAGTTCTGCTAAGCTAGCCATGAATGCTAATTGCAGGAAGGACAAACTGTAACCCTTGCCCTGTGGCCATGAACCCATTAAACCAGCACAGAGAAGCTCATAGACATGAAGAGAGTACAAAGAGGCTTCCCTGAAAAGCCCTGCAATCTGATGTCAGTTTAAACAGGGATAACAAGTTACTGTTTTCCAAAAGCACCCCCCCCCCCACCACCCATACCCACAACCCCCTTGGGATCTGCTCTCGCCGTTTTTTTCCGACATTAGATGGAAAACTGCCTGTCACTCCAAAGCTGACCGCAAATCATCGATACAATGCGACAGGTTCTGTTTTCAAGTGGGATATGTTGTGTGATCCGCATCTCACAGAGTCTGACATTTGGCTTTCTATAGGAAAAGGATCAGTTCTGTTTAAGTGCTTGTGGTTTCACCCCTGGAGGACATTAACCAACCGATCATGGCACAATGTGACACCCAATACATGGGAAAGGTGTCCCAACCATCAAGCTTTGTTTCTGTTTTGTAGTCAACATCTTAAAATACAAAAAACCTGAATAAAATCAATCAATAAATGAAGGGAATTCTTCATTATAAAAGGTTGGGATTTTTTCCTTTTCCAGCGAGGTGAGCGATAGTCATAAACAAAACTTGACTTTTGTGTTTTTTTACCTTCAGAGTTTGCAGCTCTGGTGCCCCCTGGCCATACATTTCCAAACATGACCCTGATGCACCGACTGCCCCCGTTTTCTTACACACACACATTCATCAATCTGACAGGTGGCATGAAAGCTGATTTAAATGCAGCCTTCTCTTTATTTCAACATCAGTTTCAATAATTTATCTTTTGATGTGTTAACATGGATGTCTTATTACCAGGACCAAGTTCAACACACAGAAACAGTAAAGGTCAGCCAGCAGCATTCTGGGGCTGCTACGCTAAATGCTACCTTCCTAACGTCCTTAAAGATAAAGTCCAAATGAAAATATCATAGAGTAATACAAAAGTAATGCAGCTCTATCATCACTTACAGGCCTCCATATCTGGAGGACAGACATCCTGTCCTCGGGTTGGGACCTGGTGTATTTACCCCCGCCAATGACAGAACGCAGGTGAGTTCAGGAGTGGAAACAGTGCAGCGATTTGATGCAACTCAAACTGGTGAATATTGCGGTCATGGACGAAGCGGCAAAGAAGAGAAAAATGATGAGAGGAGGATAAAGCTTCTTCCAAAATGAGGGTGAACCTTCTTTTGGCTTTCACCCGCGGATGGGGAGTTGGCCTGCTTCGAGGAACTTGCCGACCATTGGTGGTTAGCTTGTGCTAGCTCGCTACATGATTAGCTTTTCCGTTACAACGTATGTTATATCAGCTAGCGCTCAGTGTTAGATACAAGGAGTAAAGCAGAGGATGTGAGCTCTTTGATGGCAATGAAGCCAGGAGGATGAGCCCAACTTGAATATTGCATTCACAAGCTGCAACAACAGAAAACATGCCAAATAAATATCATGGTTTGATAAAGAAAGTAGAGAGATTGTTGAACAGATTAAATATATATTTAAAGACACGTAGAATTATATAATCAGCTATAATTGTCATTAAAGGCAAAAAGGTTAATAAAACTTCATCGATATTTTCTGGTTCTCCATGATGCGAAACTGTGATCTAAATTCTGTACATGTGACGAGCATACAATCTTTATTTAGCATTCTCTAAACAACAGTGATGAATTTATTGTGGTTCGATAGCATTTCATGCCTGATTCTTCCCTACATTAGCACATGATTAATCTGCAGCGCAAAGCCTTTAAGCCAAAATGCAACCAGGAGCCCAAAACCGGTGACCCTCCTGTCATGCCCTGAGATGTTTGATTAACTGTAGCTCGGCTCCCAGGTGAGCGTCCCCGTCACCACAGTCCGCTCCATGCTGCCTGCCCGTACAGAGATGGATTGCTGTGAGTGTGAAAGCTAGCAGTGGGTTACATGGCCTTGAGCTTTAGCGTCTAATTAGGTTCTAATGTAACTACAATGCTCTGGAGGAGATGTTGTCTTGCCCACCAAAGCTCTTTAAAAGCCTCCCCGGGGGCAAGGAGCAGCCCTGAGAGGTGCTGTAGCAGGCTGCAGCCACGTCCGAGTACAAGGATCAGGTTTCAACCCCAGCTGGGATGTACACGGGACAGGACTCCAGATCTGAACAGGACTAGACCAGGATCTTCATTTTTGGCCCAGTCGGACTGATATCTAGATACTTCAGTAGTCGTCATAAGGTGAACCAACCTTGATTCAAGTAGAACAGGATCATGTTTTGTTCAATATTTTTACACTTACGTCAGATATGAAACATTCTTTCCAATCTAAATTTACCAATTTAAGATAGTACATATCATTAGGCAGAATTTCAGTGATCGCACTAATAGCTGAGCAACTTCAGTTTAGAAAACTTTATTAGTATTGAGAACTTTGGGTTGCCAGGTTTAGAAGCTGAAAGTGGTTTCCTTTCTGTCCTTGGTCAAGAATCATCCTCCAATCAAGTATTTTGACCACGATCCGCTGGAAAAGTGACGGAGAGCAACAGGACCTAAACGCTTTCTTTTACTTTGAAAACAAGAGCCACGTTTATGCTAACTGGTCAGAGGGATAATCTTTGAACGTCATTAATTTTTGCGGTTTCTTGACGTGACAGATTGAGATCCATTTACACTTTTTTTTTTTTTTTTAACTGTGTTCAACACTTCGATCTTTACATCACCAGACAGCCTCATGAACTTCAAAATAAGACAACCTGTTTAATTAGCTTATAAACTGTAAGTAAGAAAAAAACATTGTGACAAAGACAGCCACAAATATTTCAGTTATGAGAATGTAGAGCGCACATATCTAAAACTTAATGAAACTGTCCTTTCTTCACGTGTAAATACATAGACTATTATTCATTACAAAATGAAGTTGTAGGCTTCATTAAAGATACATTGGCGTCATCATTATTACATATGATAAATGTAGTGCTGAAGGAATAATGTGTCTTCACCTCAGAATGGGTTGATGAAACAGAAGACAAACCACAACAGAGAATATTATCAATATTTCCCTGATGCATCATGTGATTTCCCCATTTCTGCTCGCCTCATGGTGGACGGTATCATCAGCTTCATTTATTAGAAACAGCTCCTGAGAGATAAGGTGTCTGCTTGAAGGTCATCTGTGCCCTCTCGAGTGAACATAAGAGCCTTTTTGTGGTTGGGTTAAATGCAGATGACAGGCTGTTGGAGCACAATCACCCATTTTAATTGTCATGTAACGGTTTCATGCAGAGCCAAAGTGTCTGCAGCACTTGAGCGGCTTGAAACCAGAGCCTGGCTACACGACCACAGATGTGGTTAACTGGACTGAAGGAAACCCGGGGAGTGCTGTGAAGACGTGGGGATAGACTTTGCAGAAAGATGCTGACGGATAATGCAAAAGATTTATCCATTTAATCTTTAAAATACGAGAGTGGATAAATACTTAAAAGGTTTTACATATGTATGTTTGCAAACCTTGCGGCTGTCGAACGTAACAAAAAGGCAGCTAAATTGCTTTTCCTTTAAAACAGCTGTCCAATACAGACAAAAATAAAAACCCTTAATAGTTCAAATGTACACTCAAAGAACTCAATTTAACAATTTAGAGGAAGCCAAAGATGACAGGAAACAAGGTAATGCACTGTAGCCCCAACAACAAACCCCGGGCATTCTCCGTCTGCTGCACAGGCCGCAATTATGTGCCAAAATGAATGCAATTTCATACTAAGCTGCAGTCATAATCCAACGTCAAAGAAGGACTCATCATCGACAATAATGGGAATTAGTTACATCATTTAACTGATTGGAACTAATCATTTCCAGGATACTACAGAGGCAGATAGAGCCATTAGAAAAAATGGGAGCTCTTAAATAGAATAATTGACATCTATATCTTCTCTGCTGCTTGGCTGAAGGGCTTCAGAAATTGCATTAGTTGGAATTGAAAATATGAACTGAGGGCAAAAAAGACACCACTTAGACCTCTGCAGGGCACTGCTCCCTGTTCACTGCTGCCATTCATAGAAAGCTGTGCACTGAATTTACAAAAAGGTCTGTGTTATATCCCAAACTGTCAGCAGTGTCACAACTCGCACATTTTTTTTTTTTTTTTTTTTTAAATCGTCCAGATAAATTTCAGCGATGAAGTATTAGTCAACTCAAGCTTCTCTGCGACAGTTTCATCTTGTATTTTGGGAAAATGAGTAAAATGTTTCCTTTCTGTGAGCACACTGGTTCATTGATGGAGTAGGTCAGCACTGTGATCTGCAGTACTTTTCCCCCAATATTTGTTAGTTATTCCCCCCCCCTTCTTTCGTCCGAATACACCAAGACAAATTCCTCGTATATTAAATGTACTTGGCAATAAACCTGATTCTGATTCAACTCATAAAAAAATAAGTGATTTTTTCCCCCCCCACTGATGAGCCTTACATGTGAATGCAATCCAATTCATCTTGTGTCGTCGTTTTCTCCGTTCTTCCATTTTACTTTTTTTTTTTAATACCAGCGTTAAAGCTTAAAGCTCTGCCTCTTTAACTCAAAGACCTGTGATGTCTATCAGCACAGGTCAGAGTCCGAGGGCAAGTGGAGCCCAGGGCAAAATGAGTGGATCATCGCTTTTCCCTCAACACATCATCAAGAGAGCGGCCCCTTCTGCTCCGACACATTCCTGACATTTCTCAGGCACTCTTCCCCGGTAAGGTGCATGCAACTTTCATTTAAATAGGAACTGACCTTGTGCAGTGGGTAATAATTAGATTTTTTAAATCACAGTTTCATTGCATCTAAAAAAGAAATCATTCATATCAAAACTCACCCAATCAGTCTTTCTGCAGGGTTTGTCAATGGAATTCCAAGAGTGAGTCAATCAAGTTTTCATAAAGATAGTTTAATAATAACTCCAAAAGGTGTATAAAAGCAGATTTAGTCAAGAAGTTGGTTTGAGAACATTTAAAAAGAAAGTATTTCACAAGAGGCAGAAAAGAGAAACGCTTTCACAAACATGACTTACAAAAAGGACACATGTTTGAATAGAAAGAGAAACCGTGTGGTAATGATGCACTGGATGCCAGCAGGTAACCAAAACGTGTTAAGATTTCATAAGCATTGGGAACCAATCCGAACTGGCCTTAGGTTGACCTGCAAACCAAAGACAGAAAAGAGCCAATCAACAGAGGAGAAATCAGTGACACGCGTGTGATGCCCCTTACATTGAAAACTGTTGAACGTTTTCTTGGATTGAAGAAATTGATTTGGAACATGCATAAAGCTGGGAGGCGGGCGAACTCTTCAAACTCTCCTCGCAAACATTTTAGACACAAGTCAAGATGTTCTTTTCAGTTTTTAATGGAAGATGGGGAGAGGTCTTGTGACAGAAGTGTGAAAGTTGACGGAGGCGTTTTCTCTCTTCAGATTTTCCTAAAAGTCTTTCAGACGTAAAGTCAACAGTCGAGTCATGTGTTTGGATGGTAATGTTTATGTTACAGTGTGTACAGCAGTTTCATCTGGTTAAACGTCAACTTATCCAACTGTTCATGTCGAACACAGAACCAACTGGGGCACAAATATTTCCACTGATATTTCTTTACTAACAATCTTTTATCCCAACTCGTCAAATGTGACACTCTGTTGCATTGTTTGGACAAATATTATAGTTAGAGGGTTACAAGTTAAACGCTCAGATGTCACATTGTCCTCTACATGTGATGGACATTTTTACACAACATTTAGGTATCTACAGACTGAACCATTAACAGGTACGGAAGGACGATTACCCAGAGACCAGCACTATAATTTATCCTTTTAAAAAGCTGTGTTGTTTGAAATTAGACCGAAATGATAAATACCCAGGGGTGTAGAGATTCAGTTGTTTGACACGTACAGAGCGCAGAAAAATACAAGCAAAGTGAAATTTAAACATTGTCTTTTATCAAACACTGTGTTTACCCCCCTAATATAAACAACAATTCAAAGAAATATAGTAGTAGCCAGTATAAAAACTCAAATAACCTAAAATGTTGATTTTCCAGGAAGCCTTTTATAAAATCTTGCCAGGGACAACAGAAGAAAATTTTCCTTTTGGCTTCCTTTGGTATATTTAGAGATTTTTATTTTTTTTTTTTAAATATGCATTGTCCCTTTAAACAAAAAAAACAACAACAAAAAACCCCAACAAAAACAAAAAAGACCCACTAAAAGAAGGTTGTGTTTACAACAGGATGGACTACCGTATTGCATTACAGTGACCGCAGGTTTTCCATTTGTCTGGTCACTGAGTGTATATTTACCACAGCAAATATGGTGGGAGGATTTTCAATTTTTTATCCGTCTATCTTTCAACTGTCGGATATTGAAAAGTGGACAGACAGAGATAGAGATCAGCATATGCTGCGGGTGGACGTGCTCCTTGTTAAAGCAGCTGCTCACAGATTCAGAGGAGACCAAACTGTCATTAAACTGAGGACAAGAGGTGAGGGAGACTCACTTGGGCTTGGTCTCTGCGTCTGTGACTTGGCGGATGAAGATGGCGTCCTCCGGGTGGTTGATGTCGCCCTTCTCGTGCATGTAGGAGGCGGCGATCGCGAGCATGGTGCCGTCGTTGTTGAAGGCCAGCGAGGCGATGCTGGTCGGGTACCTGTGGAACTGACACAGGCGCTTTTTGTTGAACGGGTCCCAGATGTTCACGAAGCCGTCTGAGCCACCTGGTAGAAGGAGAAGCTGAAGGTCAACCTCAGAAGATTTACAGTGTTCAGATATGAATCTATAATAAGTGTGTTCCCTTTAACCTCGACAACTCGATGCTTCAGGTCAAAGGAATTAGTTTGAGCTTTTTAAAAAGTAGATCACTCTTAATTGTGTGATATAAAAACGTTAATCAAGTGCTAAGTAGACCGGCGTACCTGTGGCAAAGGTGTTATGGACACTGTGAAATGAGATGGCATTGACAGGGTAAACATGCTCAATTCCTTCCTCCTTCAGCCTGTGACACTTGAAGGCATACTTCTTCTTCTGAACCTCCTGGCTCGGGTCCAGGTACTCCACAGCAACACGTCCCTCGATTGAACTCAAGACGTAGCCCTGCAGCCAAGGCAGAAAATATGAAGTTACCAGCAGCTACTTCACATTATCCGTAACATGACGCCGTTTCAGGAGTCAGTTCTCGTGTCAGGTTTGAACCGCTGTCTCCGTCACTGGAGGAAGTGCAGACGCACTTGTGATTCCCTTCTGATCAAGAGCGTACCTGTTTGTTGGGGAACGCTCTGATGCAGCGAGTCTGATACTTGAGACTGGACTCTCGTCTCTGCTGAACGTAGCCCATGTTTCTCAGATCCCAGACCAGGACGCGTCTTCCTGCTGTGCCAACAATCAATCGATCTCCAGCCACGGATAACGTATACACCTTTCACAAAAAAACCCGACAAATATAAGACACCAGGGAGTCAACATTTATGATGCCAAAGTCTCAGTTTAGATAAAAACATGCGAGAGTGATCAAGACACAATGAAGTAACACTGACTCCACTGCTGTATAGAACTATCACATGGCTGAAAATCTCATTCATATCCACACTAAATCCAATTTGTTGGATACCTTTTGAAAAACAGTTCTCTATAATTTCTCTTTGAGCACCAGAACATTAAGGATGACATATCAAAACCAGGAGTAGAACCCCACGCAGAGAAACCACTAGGCACGAGTCAATTACATAATTGAACTTAAACAGAACTACTGCTATGCTTCTGTCGATCAACATACTGAATCTCTTTTGCTCTACCTTTTCAGGCTGAGTGAAGGTGCCAGCATTGCAGGGTGTCCTTGGGTCCCACAGCCGAACTGATCTGTCCCAGCTGCCAGTTACCATGACGTTAACCTCTGGACAGTATTCCACACAGCGTATGGGGGCGTCATGTGTCCCCACTATTGTGTCTGTTTAAGAATATTAGAATTAAACATGTGCAGCAAAGACAAGTTTGAAGAACCTGCAGAAAGATTTTGGTTCTACTGCATAAAACTGTTCATCCACAGTTGACATTTTTCATTACGCACCTTGGTCTGTGTTCAGATCATGAGTTTTTAATTGAGCATCTAAACCTCCACTCCAAGAATGTGTTGGGTCCTGAAGCAAAAGGGGAATGTTGTAAAATTAAGCCGAAACTTAGTGCTGCTAAGGCTAGAAGGAACACTGAGCAAATATGAACAAAAGAAATAATACTGTGGGACCTACATAAAAAGCACAATCAAGAACTGGAGCCGTGTGCTGGTACTTCATCCGCATGGTGTTGCTTCCAACATCAAACAGACGGACCGTGCAGTCCCAGGAGGAAACCAGCAGGAACTGCGTCGTGCTGGGGCTGAACTTGACAGCTGAGATGCTGTCCTCTGGACCTTGGTTAAGTTTGTACTCGTTTGAGCCCGTCATCTGTAAAAGAAGAGCGATCATGGGACTTATGTAAGAACTTTGGTAATGACTGTGGTAAACAACTAATAGATATGTTGAATATGAGATGACAATCAATACATATGGAAGGATATATCAACTTGATATCCTAATATCTTGTTCGAATATTGAGATTTTTTTTCTCTCACTAAAATGAAACGAGAGCTTTGATAAATCGAAGGTTTAATCAACACCTCTCTGACTATAACAGATCATTTCATTAATTAATGTTTGTGGTCAAAATGTGCCTTGCTTTCTGATGAAGCACAGCAAAGCCAACTCCTTTCATTTCTTCAGTTTAAGGCTTGGATATAAAAGTTGTATTTTCCATGCACAGATGCATTTACTCATTTCTGTCTCCAAATATAAAAGTGTTAACTCTAAATATTTCCAGTTTGTTGTTAGTGTAGCGGAGTGGTAATGGTAAAGTGATTACACAAATATGAGTGATTGCTTGTAAACACGCGTGTGGGGAAAACCCGTCTTTCTATATTGAACGTTTTATTAAAAAGTATGATTTGCTAGTTTTTTGAATTACTTGGCTTTTAATGGCTTGGCTTCCAGCAAATACACGGAGCCGACCTCAACGGAACACCGTGATGCTAATGCTAGCTCGCAACCATTACTGTAATGCTAACCGTAAGCGACGTTTATTTTTACTTACCGTTTGAGTTTTAAGTCGTTCAGGTGCGACGAATTCTTTTCTTTAACAGCAGTTGTATTATTTTTTTTTGCTTCGGATCACAGATGATATATTTAGTGTATAACATGAAATATACGAGACAGCAATGTGGCTACGTGAGGCTAAGTCCATTGAAAGCGCGTCCCCTATCCAAGCAGACGCTGATTGGTCGAGACGAATGTTTGAGTTCCCGCCTGGAAAGTGATTGGTTACTATAACCTATTTCCGTTGTCTCAACACAGATCACGTGACACTGGAAAACTCGCTCTCGCTTCCTCTCTCACTTACGCGCATAAATATTCTCAGTTTCCGAAAACAATGGATAATCTATCTGTAAATTAACATCCAAATAATGCAGCACGTATTATGAAACGCTCAAATGCATCTCAGTAAAAGTTATTAAAAACAAATCCACGATTGAAGAGTTCTCTTTAGACCCATTTCCTTTTTTTCCCCAAAAAAATTCCTGAATATACTTAAATGGCAGTTCATGACTTGCCAATTAGTCAAAGGGGTATTCTATTCAATATAAAGGAAAATAACACCGCCTGCTTAACAAAATCGACATTTAAAAGCCAACAACGATTAACACACACTGAGCTAACCTTTAATTTTAATTTAACAATGAACACTTGTATTATGTGAGAGCTTGTTATCTCTCCATCAGGTATATATTGGATAACAAAAATAATATAGCCAAATAACATAAAAAATCAATGTGTCATCGTCTTTGGGTCTATAAGCGTCAACGTAATTATTTTGTCTTACATGTTTTCCAAATTTGTGCATCGTTCATAATTTCACTGGTTAAAATAATAAACGATTTTAAAATAACTATTAGACACTTTTTTGGGGATAGGGTCCTTGATTTCCACAGTCCCTCACTGTCCCTTAAATAGTGATTTGATCCTATTTTTAAAAAAATATGTAATATAAAAAATAAAAAAATCGCTCCATTATCACAAATAATCCAGAGGACATCATCTCTGCTGTCACAGAGAGAGATAATCGACACCTTTTCCATGTGTATCACAATTATATTAAAGAAAGATGTATTCCTTTTTGGAAATCTTTACGAAGTGTGAGACCATATAATATACAGATTTTTTTAATAACAATATCAGAGAGAAAAAAACAGACACAAACATAGGCTTTTCTTTTGGCTCTTTCATGGCTTTGAATGTAACGACAAAACGTGGTGTCATAAAAATTGTCTATCACCTGCATCTTCTTGGGTATTTTCTTAAGGATCACATGATTGTCCTCACTATAACAAAGGGAAAGGTTGTTTTTTATTGACAACTGAAACTATATGTGACACAGGCTGGTTGTCTTAAGTAAGCCAAATGTATTGCACACTTTGGTAAGATATCAAAATATTGAATTTAATATTTTTTCGTTACAAACACTGACACAAATCTCATTGAAATACATATACACAATTAACCCTGTTTAAGACAAGTCATTTCTTTCAAAACTGAAACACTCAAATATATTTCACAACTTTCGATGTTATCACGATTTCACCAATAAAAATAATATAATTTAAAATGTCCCTCCTATAACAATCCTTTTTGGTCTTTCTCAAAGACGCCTTCGCAGGATAACGGTTGTTTACATGTAATAGCCTAATAATAATTATATTAATAATAGTAATAATAATAATAAGTAGCATTGGGTCCTGAAATATACAAAATTTACGAAATTGTATTATTTTTTCAATGTTCGCTCATTTAAAAACATGTACACAGTGCGTAATGACGCAGTCAGCGTTAAACAGGCCTCAGCAGAGGCACCGGATGGGAATAGTACATGTGGTGGGGAAAAGCCAGAAGAGACTGGCTGCTCGGTGAGTTAGAAGTGGGGCCCCCGGTCGCCTCGGAGGCTCCGTTCTCGTGGTAAAGTATTGGAACCCGCACAATCCTCTGCGCCGCCGCATGGCTCAAGTTAGCTGCCTCCAACTCCGCGGCCAGCTGCCTTTTCCACTTATTCCTCCGGTTCTGAAACCAGATTTTCACCTGTGTCTCTGTCAGGTGCAACGACGCAGCCAGGCCGGCCCGCTCCGAGCTGCTCAGGTAGCGCTTTATGTCGAAGGTGGACTCGAGCTGGAACACCTGGCTCCTCGAGAAAACCGTGCGAGTCTTCTTCTTCCGGCAAGGTTTCCTCTCCGAGTCAAGCTCGTCCGTTTTCCTCCTCCAGTCGTCCTCCTGGTCTGTTTCTTTCTTTGGCTCTTCTGAGTCACTTTCATCCAGAGTGATATCTTCATCGGCGCTTTCTTCTTTGGCATCATGGTCACTTTTTTGGAGATCAGGGGAGCGTCTGTCCGGGGCCGGTGACGTTTCCCTCTGGTTGGCCTTTTCAGAGCCTACAAAGGAAAAGGAGCATGTTCAAAATATAGTCTCTTAAGATATATATATATATATATATATATATATATATATATATATATATATATATATATATATATATATATATAAAACACAGTTTATTATTCACATTCCTTTTCTTTATAAACAATATGACTGAAACTGATTCTAAGTTAATTTTTACGTCAGACAATAACATCACATTGACTTTATTCACAGAATTATACAGAAATACACTTTTTTTTTTACCTGTCGTCCTGAGATGAGCCCCGAGCGTGTACGGGTACCACCAGGTGGACGCTCTCTCCAAATACTGCGCTGATAGTCCGATTCTCTGTGCAGGCAACTCAAACCGAGGGAAAGATAATTCCCCGAGCCGAGAAAAAAAGCTGCCTTCAAAAAGCCCCTTGGACGAGCTGAGAAGCGTTTTCGGCTTTGTGGGTTTGTCTTCAATGTTCAGAAGGTTCTTGATGGAAAAGGGGGAGTCTTTGGCTTGTTGGCGAGTCTCTTGCGCATCAGAGTCTGCCATCACCGTTTACTGTCCGATGTGGATCACCATCAAAACTTATCACAGGAAGGAAAACCTCTAAAAAAAGACTAAATTGTAGTCTAGGTTAAAGTCATAAAAAAGAAAGAGAGAGAGAAAGAGAGAGAGAGAGAGAGAGAGAGAGAGAGAGAGAGAGAGAGAGAGAGAAAATAAGAAAATCACCGATCTGAGTCCAGCTCCCGGTGGTGTTCAGACTGAGAGCGCAGGGATCACAGCGTCAAACTTGCGTTGGATTGTAGTGATGAAATAAAAAATGCCACCCGAGTTTAAACGCGCTCTGTCTCTGCTATTGGGCAGCTACAATAGCAAATGGGCTTTGAGATGAAAACCGCGAGGGGCTGTGACGAGAATAGGAAAAAAAAAAAAAAGGCCGCGCGAGCGTTTTGCCTCCGTGCTCAACAGTACGCACCCACTTATTATCCAATTAGATAAAAGAGGAAGGTGTCCGGGGTTTTTGGGAGGCGTACACGAGTCGCAATCACCTGTCAGTAAATTGAATAAATGGTTCTGGGATTGTAAAATCTCAACTAAGAGCCTTAATCAGTTTGGCCCAAAGAACACACAATGGGCAATTACGCACATTTTACGCACCAATCTAAAAAAATGTAAGTTCATATACACTAAACATAAGATAAAAAATATAGATGATGCTGTAATTCTTTTGCTCTGATTATACTGATAAATACACATTTCTGACCAAGTTGTTTTTAGGCTTATTTACAGGCAGACATTAAGCTGAATGCTTACCATAATGATAAAGAATTTTCAAATCATCTTTGTAAAGTCTGCAAACAGTCAGGGGAAGCAGTAAGTGATCAAATCAGAAGACAACAGAAGTCTTGTTTCCATTATATTATATTTTTGTGTGTGCTTGGCCGCTCTGAACTGTATTTCATGTGTAATGAGACATTGACGTGTTCAAGACTGATCAGATAAGATTAGAATATGCAGACAATTAAGACATAAAATAAAAAGAAAGGGAGATAGAGGCTAAACTGTCAAACTGATTTTCTCTCAAGACTGCACGCATGAATTTAATTCAACCAGGACAATCCGGGCTATTGTAAATCAAATAATTGATCTCTGGTATGTTCTTTCCTGTAAGACACAATCCATTTGTCATTAAATCATTCCTAAAAGCAGACAAACAAACAAACAATGCATGCGTGTCACTCTGCTCCAGTAATCAAAGAGACATTTTTGCACATTGCTTATGGGAAGAATTGCACAAATATTTTACAAAACTACAAGACTCAGCTTGTAAACCCAACCTGAAGCAGCTGCAGCACTAATCAAATCTAATGAATTTGCTCAACCTGCAAACATGTGGTGTGTCCTTTCAGCTCATGGAGCGCTCTCCAGCTCTAAAGGACAACACTGTGTTTTGTGAAAAGCTACTTGAATCGGTGCATAATTAGAGGTCTCATAGCTGTGTTAAAGATGGGGGCGAAGAAGGAGGCCAGTTGAGCTGCTGTTTGCCAACGCTGAGTGAAAAGCTCATAGCTGTGTTTTCAGCAGATTAGGTTCATTAAGCAGGGGTGCTCACAACAGACGGAACAAGTCCGAGTGGATCATGGGTGGAAGAGAAGGACTCTCAATCGTTGACGCAGAAGCAGGCTTCTGTTTTCCGATTTTTTTATTTAGTGTTTGAACTGATTTTTTAGAACGCGCAGGCAAACAGAGCTGATCACAAGTGATATTTTAGTCTTTGGCTGTCTAAGCTTCATGTTATCATCTGTCAATGTTGTCTAAAAAGCACATTATCATGTAAGATGGCAGCGATTTGAGAATAATTCCACCTTAAAACGATTCTACCAGTGTCAGAACTTCAATTATAAAGTGAATACTAAAGATGTAATCGTTCTTAATATTTTTTCTATAACAGCTCATCAAATGAGCACTGAAATAAATTCACACAGTAATGTTTGGGACATTTAAAAAAAAAAAAAAAAAGACTGAATTTATATTTCTTTCAGAACATAAGGAAATTAAAACATTTTCATGACAGGTAAAAAACGTCTTTTTGTTCACTCATGTTTTAAAAGTTAATAAAAATATGTTAAAATACTGATAGTCAAAGGTTATGATGACCATTCTTCATGCTAGAGTTACCCTCTACAATGAAAGACATGGGAATACGAGTAGACTTTTTTTATTAGTAACATTTGAGGGGGAAAAAAGGAATTTGTCCTGTTTTGTTTTGTTTGCTTTCTGCTTTGTCAACAAAAAGTATCTTCAGTTTTTTGTCGGATTTTCTTTATTATTACATTTCTTGTTTTTTTTTTGTCTCTCCTATGAGGCAGTTTGTTTGATTGATGTTTTTAAGGGGCACCAAAGAGATGGACGCCCTTTTTTTCTCTGTACAAGTATTTAATTTACACAATTGACAATGATTTGTTGAACATACTGTAGAAGAGTAGAAACATAGTAGTTTTCGTTTTACCTCATGACAATCTGAGCATGTCTTTAAGTCACTGCAAACCTCCTTGATAGCAGCACTCCTTCTGACTCTTTCAACCCTGTAAACAAACAGGCACCTCGGAGGGAACATTCATTTTCACGATGATGATGACCTTCATCATGGCGAAATGAATTCGCTACAATGGGACACTGCTCGCCTATTGCTAAAAACAAAGGACCACATAACATTTCCACAGCACGTCATCCAAAGTAATTCAATCAATCTCAACAGAAAAAAAAAAAATCATCAGTGAGTCAATTATCCACAGCAGCCTATTTTCATGTGAAGCACCGGCATAATTAAACTGACATCAGATATCATTAGAGGTGACAGGCTGCTAAAAGACGAGATAATAAAGTGCGCTCTGAGAAAGCTCTTCCTCTGGGGAATGCTGCCACCCAGTGGCGGAAGTTTGTATTTATCAGCAAACAGGTTATTTCTTTAAATAACACAAACAATTTCACTGTTGCGTTATTCACTTTTATTGATACAAGTCATCAACAGATCTGTCTTTAAAGATAACTTCTCATCCTCAGTCTCTCTCCCCCCCCCCCCCCACACACAAAAAATAAAAAGAACTGTAGTCTTTTATGAGTACATAAATCAGTGAAATAATGCAATCTACCTATTCCAGAGTATTCTGTCTAAAACAAAGACATTAAGTTACTGATTTCTGAGCATAAAATACCTACTGAAGGCACTGATCAGATGTTCATTGCAATTTATAATTCATCAAATCTTCACCTATATTGGTAAATGATAGCTTTTTCTTTATCTTATAGAAAGGTGTGATTGAAAGAAAAATGACATTTCATAAAACTATCATTTAACCGGATAAGCTTTAATCCCAAATTTTGTGAAATGGAACCATAAAATCAGTAACGGCAAGACAGGTTAGAGATATCGAGGACAAACTGCAACACAACTCTAAAAAAAAAGAAAAAAAAAAAAGAAAGCTGATCTACAGTCAGAGCATCTACAAAAGTCTCATGAAGAAAAACAATGTGGAGTGTAACACAGCAGAGAGCCAACACTGGTTTCAGTAGTCGTACTCTTTGTCAATGAACTTTGCCATAGTGGACAGTTGGACATTTGTGGTGCCCTCATAAATGGTACCTGGAAAAAATGGGCACAAAACAAAGCATTAGTGTAAATTCCTGCAGTACAAAACAAGGTCAGTTTAGTTAAACTCCTGCTGAAGAGATCATCAATGTGCAGCTTTCCCTCTCAGGAGACAGAAGAGCTTTGTTATGCGGCTCAGCCTGCCAAAGCCTCAGCAGGAGCCGTAATAGTTTTGATGACAGGAAAAGTGACATTTTGCCCTGGCAGCTTCCTTGGCTGTGTGTTGGTCTAATGACACTCCGAGGGGTCGGACTGGGGGAATTCCTGCAGAGTCCGATTACAGCCACTCCTCTGCCCACCCACCACTCTTCGTCCAATCACAAACAACCTCACCTGACCTTCCTGCAGCCCACATGAGCTGTGTCCTTTCCCCATTTATAGCTTCAGCACTACCAACTGAACCAGCTGTAATCCATGCAATAAATACAGTGTGCAAACACAAGTCAGTGTGTGTGCAGTCACGCTCACCGATTTTACAGTCTCTGTAGTATTTTTCTATGGGGTAGTCTTTGGTGAAGCCTACCCCTCCCATCCATTCGATGCATTTAGATGTGGTTAAAGTTGCAACCTGAGGGAATAATAACATATCATCATATTCATCATCATCTATTTATTTAAATCTTTGGAAAACACATTGAGGGAGAACCCTCATTTGCAATGTGGCCGAGGTACAAGACACAGATAAAACAAGAGAACAGCAAGAAATGAAACAGGAAGTGCAGCCAGTTAAAAAAAGGGGAAAAAAAATCACAATATAAAAATAGAGTAAATGTAACAATTTAAAATGTTCAAATCAATCAAATTAGAACTGAAAACTTGAAATTGTCCAAATGTTACTAATGTGTTGATCGTAAAATGTCTCTCCGCAAATGCCAGGTGTTATTTTGACTGTAGTGCTGAAAATGATATACCAGATTAGAAGAAGCTTACAGAGAAAGTATTTAGATTAAAACTGTAAGTGACTATAATTGTGAAGACAAGTTCCCCTAAAGGCAAACAAAGAAAATGGATCTGACTCAATGAACACATATCAGATAACTGTTTCAGATCTAATAGTCGTTCAAACCCGATACCTCTGAGGTGAAGTATTTGGCCATGCAGGCCTCCTTAATAAAAGGCCGGCCGGCTTCCTTCAGTCGAGCAGCGTTGTACGTCAGCAGCCGGGCGGCTTCAAGCTGTGTTGCTACGTGGGCAATTTGGTGCTGCATGCCCTGCGATGCAAAGAGTAGCACGAAGACATTTTTGCACAACTTCTCATCTCACAAACACATTATCTGACAGTTAAAGAAACACATTTGGGGCTTTTTACCTGGAAGTCGAAGATCCGTTTTCCAAACTGCACCCTCTGTCTGGTGTAAGGAACAGTGTGGTCGAAGCAGCCCTGCGCCAGCCCAATCATCTGAAACACACCCAGAGAAAGTCAGCACAAACTATTTCCTTTTTCTTGTGCTGTTGCACACAGCACATTTAGCTTCTTTCAAATCATCTTTGTTATGTTTTTACCTGAGCGGCAATTCCAATCCTGCCCTCATTCAGCATCCCAATAGCATACTTGTACCCATGACCGACCTGTCCCAAAATGTTCTTCTCGGGTACCTTCAATGCACGTCAGAGTGTTAGTCAAAGTCAAAGTTTGTTACACGGAGATATGGCAGGGGTACAAAGTGACTGCGAGACGGCACCTTGACATTATCGAAGTTGAGCGGGCAGGTGGAGGACGCTCTCAGGCCGAGTTTGTTCTCTTTCTTGCCAATCTCGAGACCCTCCGTGTCCCGGTCCACGATGAAGCAGGTGATGCCTCTGTATCCCTAGGAGTCAAATACAAGGGCGACAACATTTGCGGAAGTGAAATCAGCGACGTGTCAAGTGATTTTAAGATGTTGTCATCCTGCGTTTTTACATTCAAATCTTCACAGAGAAGTGATGGCGCCGACAATATACGACAAGAATAGAAATTTGAGCTTACGGCAGATGGATCCACGTTGGCCATCACGAGGAAAACTCCCGCATGCTCTGCGTTGCTGATCCACATCTTGGATCCATTGATGATGTAGTAGTCTTTATGTTTATCGGCACGCGTCTTTAGAGCAAAGGCATCGCTCCCCGACTCTGCTTCTGAGAGGCAGAAGCTTCCAACCTGAGAAAAACACAGCCAGACAGGAGATAGCTTTAATTACCAGGTCATCTAACAAAATTGGCGTGTCTTCATTCATCAGTGTGAAACCACTATCACTTAATCTGTGCTGCACAACCAAAGCAGTGGTTTGTAGGGTGAGACAGCATGTCTTACTACTCACCATATCGGTCGATAGACGGCTGAGGTACTGCTCTTTCTGAGCCGGTGTTCCCAGGTTGGCAAACAGCGTGTTGATCAGTGTGTTCTGGATGTCACAGAGCACAGCCACAGACGCGTCCACCTTGGCAAGCTCCTCAATGACCAGGATGGAGGAGAAGAACGAGGAGCCAGTGCCGTTGTACTCTGGGTCAATCTCAATACCCATGAGCTGTGCAAGAAGAAAAAACACTGAGTTAGACATGTATCTGAAGATGTTATGATTAACACATGAATGAGCTACACACCCCTTGTTCAAAGAGAGAGTTGATAACTTCTTGGTGCATGGCAGAATCTTCATCCATCTTTGACACAAAGGGAGCGATGCGTTCTTGTGCGTATTTCTTCACTGTCAAAGGACACGACACATTAGTTAGTGTTGAGAGGAAGATCTGTGTCCAGTACACAGGATTCACAGCTCACCTGCTTCCCTCATCATGCTCTCCTCTTCTGAAAACGTCTGAAGGGGAGGAAAGGAAACAGGCTGGTCTGAAGCCACATCTGGAGCAGGTCTGCTGGACAAGCTCCTCCATCCAGCCTGGCGTGGACCCCAAGGTCTACAAATCTGCCGACAAGACTGAAAGCAAGAGAGAGAACAATTAAAGTCTCTTTTTTGCACAGGGGTAACACATGTTGGTGTATTACTCTCGGATATGTGATCAAACAAGTCCATGTATTGCTCTAAGCTAACTTTAGCCATCTGTTAGCTACGAACGTCACCTCAAAAGGACCCAGCTATGTTAAGTAATTCAAGGATAAAAGATCGATACAGTAGGAAACCAGAACAGAAAGCTTTTTGTATGTTAACAATCAAAGTATAACAATGACATCCTTCACCTTTGAGAAAATCCTGACCAGCGGAGCAGCCATGATCTGTTATACAATGTTTACATGTGATGCTGCCTTCATGGACGCAGTTAGCACAGTCGGACAGCTGGGTTTTATGACTGTGGACGAGCCTAACAACATAAAGAAAACAAAAAAAACAAAGTTCAATAAATACAAAAATAAATTAAAGCAGTGATAATGCTTTTAATCAGTATTTTTGGATAAAAGGAACGGATAGTGCTCTGTGTATGGAAGAAACACTCGTGACTAGTTGGTGTTTCATATTTACATTCTTTCACTTTAGCTCCTGAAGGCAACAGTTGCGTTTGACGGCGCACGGATGTATTAGGTCAACGGAAGTGTTCACTTAATACAATTTTAGCCGAATAACTTATTCTCAGGACCCAATTTTTACACGTTTCTCTGCTTATCGACGATATAAATTACATGCTGAAAGGTGATGTATTTATAGGGTGTTGGCTGGCGTTAGTGTTTTTAATAATAGAAAGCTTGTGTTAGGGTTGGCTAGCGTTAGCTTGGCAACAATATTGTTTTGTTTAAAGTGGCCATGTGTAGAAAAACAGGAATACATTTCATATTCTTTATTAACATGCTCCTTCACCCTTCAGCTCTCACACAGAAGAATATGGAAGAGATAAAGACCGAGCCTGTGGATTTTGTGAGGGAATTTCAAGAATACCTGACACAGCAAACCCAGCATGTCAACATGATTTCAGGCTCTGTGTGCGGAGAGAGGGAGGCAGGAGAGCCGCCCTATCAAGCAGGTCTGGAGGGGAGTTAAACATTGTTAAACCAGCACACCAGCTGATAAATTAGGGGTCAGATCATCGAGTGAATGTGTGTGTTTTTGGTCTTAGTTGCCCCCCGGAGCGAGCAGGACGATGTCGACTCTGCGCCTGTGGAGGTGAACCTGTCTGTAGAGGATGGAGCAGATGTGCAGATGGACGGCCTGGAGAGGACCAGCGATGGGAAATACAAGTGCAGCTACTGTAACTATGCCAACAAGGGCATGGCTCGGTTAATAGAGCACATCCGCATCCACACGGGTCAGTGTGTCCCTCTGCATTCCTTCAGACATTACAGCTTCTTATAGTTTCCTTAGTTTATTATGTGCTTATAATTCAGATTTAAAGAGGATATATTAATCGCCTTTTCACCTTTTCTAACAGTCCCTTAAATGAAACGTCTGTACTGTGCTTTGGTCCAAATATAATGAATCAAGCAGCAGAACACAGAGTTGAGTTAACACTTCATCCACAGGGGGGCGCCAAAACACACACAAACTAAAGTTCCTCACAGGATTTACAAGCCAAGACATGCTGATTTTTTTTTTGGTTCTTAAAGTGAGGTACACAAAGAAGTTAAAGTCTATAGACCAAATAAAAATGCAGTTCAATTTCCCTCTGCACAATATTTATATTATAAGTTACAGACTGTTTGAAAAGATTTTAAGTCAAGACTGAACAGGGAACATCATTTATCACTTTCAGCATACATGTTTGGTCATTGCAGGTATTATGTCAAAATTAAGGACACAACAATATATATAAAAATATTCAGTGGCCCATGTAATGTCAGAATTATCAAAAGTAAAAATTAAAAATGGAATTGCATTTTTGCCCTCTTTTTCTCACGCAGGAGAAAAGCCTCACCGCTGCCAGCTCTGCCCGTTTGCTTCAGCGTACGAGCGACACCTTGAAGCCCACATGCGCTCTCACACGGGAGAGAAACCGTACAAGTGTGACCTCTGTGCCTTCCGCTGTAGCGACCGCAGCAACCTGTCGCACCACCGCCGCCGTCGCCACAAACTCCTCCCCAACAGAGTCGTGCGCCCTTCTTTCGCCAACAAACGAATGTTGAGCTCCCTGCAAAAAAGGAACGGCTCACTGGGCTTCAGCAGGCGGCTGCTCATCAACCACAACCCTCCCTCTTTGATGATGCCGAGGTCGGATTATCTCAGGGATTTTTCTCACAAGATCCACCATTTGAACGGTACTGAGTATAAGAACCATAACGAGAACGACGGTCTCATCCGAAGTTCTAACGGTTTGACTTTTAGTAACCCGCTGGACCAGTTGTCTACACTTGCAGGCCAGCTGGCAGACCTTCACCCTGAATCTCAAACTCCTGCGTCCCCAGACAGAGAGTCCTTAATAGAAGAGAAGCCCATCCTCATACATCAGATCTCTGATGAGCATGTTGCGATGTGTTCCAACGGAGTCCAGACTTCACCTCCTAATAAAGAATCTCCCACCTCGGGTCACGGGAGCTTCAGTCCCGTTCCCGGCCTGGGTTTTGAAAGCAGCGTGAACGCTCTGACTGCGAGTGCAAGCAGCAGCGTGCCGGGCACACCAGCCTTCCCTGCACAGACCACGGCGGAACGACAGCTGCCTGAGAAATGCCAGCACTGTGATATTCACTTTCTGGATAACATACTCTACACCATTCACATGGGCTGCCACGGCTATGAACATCCATTTCAGTGCAACATCTGTGGCCACATGTGCACTGACAGATACGACTTTGCTTGTCATTTCGCCCGTGGACAACACAAAAAGTGATTCCTTGCAGCACAGATGCACCTGGTGTCTTACATACTCTTGACTGGTGCTTGTACAGCATTGTGATGATTTAGATTTTTCTTTTCAGTTTTTTTGTAGTTTCTTATTTTGTCTGATACTCATTAACTGCAATATATTGTTGCCTCACAACCACCTCTAAGGCTTCCAACCTTTGTGCTTTTCATATTAGTTTGGATTGATGCCTGATTGGCACATAGACCACGCTGCTTTAGATCAGTCAGAAACATTCAGATTGAAGCCAACAAAGTGTTGTTCTGACTTGTCCTGCATTCAGTATTAGTGAAGGCAGTTAACCTACTTTGATAATGTTGGTGCAGAATATGATATCATTTTAAAATGCACATATTTATGATGTGATGAGTTATTTTTTTGGCTGGGATTAAGTTGTTTAGTTTTTTTTCTCTCGGTATCAACAGGTCAACTATAGTAAACTGGGCTCCTACAGTGAGTTGTTATTAGTAAGCGGTTCAGTGTGATGTTCAAAGGCTGACCGCAGTGTCACAAACAACATGGTGTCTGTGTCATGAAGCCTAATAATGATTCTTCTCTTGATATTTATTTATACTTTAGGTATTAGGAATTAGGTTACTTACTTGTTCGTCAACACATGAGTAAAATATTTTTCTTAATGTCAAGATACTCTTTATGAATTTATGCTTTGAACATAAACTTCTGCAAACAAGAATAGGTTGATTTTGATTTAATAAAGAAAAATATCTCACACTCACTCTCAACCCCCTGATGTGATTAAAATCGTACTTTGCGTTAACTCGTAGTCCAGTCATTTTCTTTCCGTTACAATTTGTGACAGGATTTCCTTTCTCTCGTGGTCAAACACGTCCACCGCCCTTTTCACCACACGGTCCACGTCCATGTCCTCCTCCTTTATGAACGTCGCCTCCTGAAGCATCTGTCGGCGCAGGTCGAGAAGAAACGCGGCTTTGGATTCATTTAGCTGAGCGGCCAAACTCTTCATGTGCTCTGGAGGAACTTGATTTCCTAAAGTTAAGTTTTAGAGAATTATGGATCAACGATAGACAGCAAATTATTTTTTTTTTAATTGTTCAGTAATCTAGCTGACCTCTGGCAGTCTTCATGGCGTCAGAGATGAGGCGGCGACAGGCCTGGTCAGCTTGGTGAACCACACTGGTGGCACATCTTAGGCGGTCTGCCTCCTGCAACAGTAACAGACCACATGTCAATTAAATACAGGCTTTTACATTTTTAAAAAGGTTTGATGGGAGCTACTTCACATTCACACACCGTGTTTTCAGTGTTGTCCTCGGCAGGGCTCAGTGGGTTGCTCATTGCAGAAGAGATCAGCTCCATCACCCTCTGTCTGGGGGAGCGAGGCACACAGGAAGAGAAACCAATGAATCCCTTAAGTCGTATCAAGCTTAAAAAAAAACCAAACACGCTTTTTATAACTGCTGATTCTTACACGTCGCTGTCAGGCAGGTTGTCTGTGGTGTTGAGTGAAATGCTGTTTTTCTCCCATGAGTTCTTCTGCAGATTCGGGGGCTCCAAACGCTTCACCATCTCCACGATCACCTCAGTGGGAACGGGATTAGACCTGCTCTGGTTCCTGCTGATGCACGACTCCAAATCGCACTGCAGATACACCTGACAGAATCCGAGCGAGCCTGAAAAGACCACGGACAGATTAACAGAATCTAAAGAATCAGTCAAACATCATAGTAAATGTAAAGTTGCATCTAAACTTGTAAAAGTTTGTGGTGCATTCAGTTGCCTGCAGGACGCTACAGATTTTCCAGATTAAGTTTTTTTAAACTATAAAGTATTTATTTTAAGAGAATCTGAAGTTTAAGATAAAACATGTCTACAAAGCACATTTAAGTTTTGCTTACGCTGTCTTGCAAGTTGGTATACTTCATATCTCATGCTTGGATAGTAGAAGTTGTCGTCCAGCAGAAAGAGAAGTGGCGCCTGGTCCACAACATGAGGCTGCTGTACAGTCTTAATGCACTGTTCCCACGCAGCTCTGTTGATCTGGCTGCTGCCTGGAAGTGTTGCCAACATTTCATGTTGGTCCAAGAACTGCTCGATGCATCGCAATACTGCCCGTCTGTGGGACTTCCACTCAGTGTGCTAGAAATGGACAAATGAAATTCTCAGATCGTACGAAATCCCGGGCCCAGCACGCTTACAGACAAGGAGGATGCAAACAGAAACCCCAAAAGATCATTGGCTTACAGTGCATCGTCTTTTAGTGAATTAACATGTTATGGATGCTTTGTTTTGGTGTGATCAATACTTCAAACTGTCAGGGACATTTTGTTGACATAGAAAATAAAAGCATGGAAACTAGACATTGTTTTAAAATATATTTAAATGTATTCACATATATAAATGAATAGGTGCAGACAGTGTAATGTAGGCTATCAACTCCTATTTATATCTTAACATAATGTTTGGACAAATCTTGAATGCCATATTGATGATAGCCAGAGACACAATAAAAATGATTGTAACCCCCACTATAATTTAGATTAAGCTGGCAGTTTGCAGTTTTAGATTACAGTTAGCCTTGTTGATCAAAAACTGAACCTGCATCGAAAATCAGACAATTTCACACTTGTTCACCATATCTTGTAGTTTGACACCGTCCTCCTCCACTCTGTTTTGAAAGGCACGCTCGGGGATCAAGTCATCATACGGCACCACACAAGCTCTCCATCCGTGCTGCGCTGCGGTGCTGGGGAGCCTGCGGGCCAGCGTGGACTTCCCCGCAGCAGGCAGCCCGCAGAGGACACACAGGCAGACCGGAGCCTCGTCTGCTGCCATGCGCCGACCAAGTGCCGCTTTAAAACACGGCTTCTTACATGGTGCAGGGTGGAGGCACACTGCTGGTTGTTGTTGACAGCTTACTTCCGCATCGTTCTGCGTCAGAAGCAAAACAATAAGGAAACATGCATTTTCCGGTGAACTTTCAAAATAAAAGCCTCTAAAAAGTAGGGACAGTGAAATAGCAAGAGGAGTCATAGACCTTGTGGGCACAAAATAGATAAAAGTACACGTATGTTTTATAATGAGATGTTGCTAATGTATTATTAAAGTGAGTTATTATATAATTATATAATCTAAGATTAATTATTGAAACATTATTGATAATAAAAAAGTGAAAAAAATAGAAAAATGGCATGAATGTCATATTATCAGGTGTCCAACAGCTTTGACTGATTTAATGACACTAAGACACACGACATACATGGTATTGAAAAAAGTATAAATAATTAATTACCACTATAAAGAAAAACAGAAAGGAGTCTCATTTCTTGAAGTGTGTATTTTCTGTGATTATTTTGAAGACACTCACATTACACAAAAGGTATTGGAAAAATGTTTGAAAAATATGAAATATTAAAAATGAAAAAAGCACGTCATATGTTGTTTTTCCAGTATATAACTTCTATTTCTGTTTCTCTCTGAATTTACAGGCGTAACACTTTGTCTCCCTTCCTGTCATTTTAATCTCTACTTTTATTTTCTCACATCATTCTGACAGACTGCAAAATAACTCAACTCCTCAGTGTGAGTCCCATTACCAGCTTTACGACCCTCTGCCTCCTTCTTTGTGTTGCGTTAATTAATATGAACTCAAATTATTTCTGCATAATGTCGTGCTGACCTTAAGCTTTATAATGAAAATGTGATACCCATAAATCACACCTTCTGCTTGAATGAACAGCCTTGTGAGAAGTGCGCAGATCATACTGTTGATAACTTTGATGCCAGAGCACAAAAAGACAAGATGACAGCGACAGACAGGTATCATCTGAATACATATTTATTAGATAAATATTAGGTTGTCACATCATCTAACTACATACAGTTCTGCAAGACTAAAAATCACAATTAGTTCCTTTATTTTCTGACCAGTTTAGAATATGAAATGATTGTACATACAATGTACACAATAGAGACAATGGCCACATTGCATGAATCACCTTAGATCGTTTCCTTTTTCCAACTGTTCATGATATCAAAAATTGTACAAACTATGGATTTGGTTACAATCTTCTGGACCCGCCCCTCTCCTGCCTCTTTAACCCTTCCCACGGTTTGCTTTGTAACCTTAGTCTTTTTTTGTCCTCTTTTTTAATTTTTTTTTTTAGCTTTAGCACCTCAGAGTATGCAGGTGACAGACTAGAACACTTAAGCTAAATATTACATGTAAAAACATAGCTGTCCCAGTTCCCCTAACAAAATAGGTAAAAGTATATTACAGAGGAGGGGGGTGGGGTGGGGGGACAAAACGTGGAGAGATACCCACAGACACAAACTAACAAGTTTCAGTTTCCATATTCAGCCACTTCCAGTAGAGGGGTTGCAAGCTTTTTTTTATTATTCTAAAGAAACAATGCACATTCCCAGGGAATACATTTCTGTTCACACGTCTCTATTTTCATTTACATATATATATACAGGCATCCATGGGACGTTTGATCTAGCCTCGACCCTGAACGCGGCCTTGCTCTCTGTGTCTTTTAAAATTTTATTTTCTCAATACATCCTTCCCCACAGAAATGGCCCTTTACTGTGATTGTGCATCTACAGATTTGGGGTGCGGTTTTAGACATTAAAAATATGTTATGGAGATGACTGACAAAAAAAAAGGAAACGTGGCAGTGTGTTGTTCGAAGAGGGATTATTTGAATGGATGTCTCTTTGTGACATAAATATGAAACAACATGTCAGTGAGCTGAACTGGAACAAATCATATTTTCTTTATGTATGTTTAAAACAATCTTTTTCAAAAGAAAACTATGGTGGTTAAATTAGCACAATGCTACATACAGTCGAAAGAAATTGGATTTCTAGCCTTACAGATTAATAAGAAAAACCAGTACAAAATAATTTACCAAAAAAGAAAAGGGGATAAAAACACATATGGTCTCGTGCTTTTAACATTTTCTATAACAAAAATATAAACAATATCATGGATTTCTTTAAAATATGGTTGTGATATATCTTTAAAATACCACTGTGTATTGACATTTAGCAACAATTATGATATCCACAGAGCTCAATAATTACGCTGATACCACATCTTATTTTGAAAAACCATCACTGATAAAATGTTTACATAAGAAGCCAACATGGATCCTTTTTCAGTCAGATACGTTTGAGCGTGAAAGAAAGTATTGCTTAAAAACTGAAAACAAGATGCGACATGATCCCCTTGAGCTGATCCAGATAGTGGGTTGGGGGTTGGGAATATAAAATTGCAACACCTGTCTGAAAACGACAGGTGGGAGACGGAGTGCACTGGAAGGAAAGTGACGAGAAAGCACTACGACCTGCAGGAAATAGCTTATGAGACATTTGGGCTGGTTTCCCAGCTGGTTACAAACAAAGTCAGTGGTTAGATGGTAGTTTGTTTTTGTTTTTTTGGGGAGCGTAACATGGCGGGTTAAGTCAGACGACTAATGATCAAAGGACAAACATTATCAAGATGATACAAAAATATTCACAATGATATTTACAGTACAATAGGCATTTCATAAAAAATAATACATTTGCATACTGAAAAGCACTCTTCTCAAAAAGTGAAATCGAAAACAAACGTGGCAAAAGTCTGCACCAATACTGCTCTAAAAACCACTTCTCTTTGAACAGCAGTGATGGATAAACTGTATTTGTCCTCCCCCTATATCTTTAAAATCCATATTACCAAACACACGCGCACACACACACACACACACACACACACACACACACACAGACACACACACACACACACACACTCACTCTCACACTTACACTCACTTTCACGCCAAGCAAAGACAAACATTTCCACACTCCTCCTTATTACTTTGGTGATGTTGAGCAGTTTCCCAAAAGAATTACGGATAGTTGAATTATGAAGCAACAACACAAACAAAACATAGTTGAAAAAATACATGAGAAATGTATCGCTGATATCAGCATTATCCCTTCAATGTTAGTGTTAAATAAATCGGACAAAAATCAAAAACAAAAATGCACAAACAAAAAAAGCAATGGAAACAGCAACTGATAAAAACTACTTTTTTAACCACTTGCAACAGCACTAGACAAGGGCTTGGCACACATGCACTTTGTAGACTAGGTAAAACAGCACATCATTTAACAGGGAGAGAGATGCAACGTTGCAGAAACGCAGACGACATTGGAAGGAGTCGTAGCAGGAAGCAGTAAATGTAGCAGGGTTGTAATAGGAACTCCAGTCTTTCATTCTGTACCTCTCATTTTCTTTATAATCACTCCTCTGTGCCCGAGGATGGTAACTATACAATGTGTGGAAGTGCAGGTATGCAATAAAAACTTTTTTTTTTTTTTTTTTTTTTTAATAGGGCCAAAATCTTCCCTGTTGTGTTTGACAGCCTTTAGGGAAATCGCTTTTTGTCAAAAATATGTTTGTATGAAATTGTGGAAAAAGTGGAAGCCAATCTTTCCCAAAATTTGTTTTTTTTAAATGCCAAAATTTCTGTTAAAAACATTTCATCAAGGACAGATATATATACTTTTTAAATTCATTTTTTTCTTCACAAAACAGTTTTCTGGTGTGTGTGGTGTTTTTTTGCATTGCCAAAATCTCTTGTGCTTTTAAATGATGTGTGGTGGACATACGACAAATAACCAGAGCAGGGAATGAAGCTGAGACACCAGTGAGTAGTGGCTTCTCAGTTCGGAATAACAACATGGACAGAATGCACACTGGCCAGACAGCGCAGTTTTTTTTCTGATTTTCTTGTACAGTGAATTCCTTTTTATTTTCAAAAGGAAACAAAAAATGAATTAAAATGCTACATGTAATTTATGCGCACAAACACCTGTGTGTAAAAAATCATAAACATATAAATTGAGTATAGCTGCACAGAGCACAAGTATCGCCACGAAGGATCCCGTCGTGTCTTTGAGTTTTAACCTCTTTCAGTCAATCTGCGCTGGCCGATGAAAACTGTACACGAGGAAGAAGAGAAAGGGAGTGCATCTTTGTGTTTGTCAAGTACTGAAACTGCAGGCAGTCAGAGAAGTTCATGTGTCTGAATTGCCTCAGTTATTTTCGAAAAGTGATAAAAGGTCGTCGTTGCTATTGCTGGGGAGGTCCGGTGGGTCTAGGTACGACAACAACTCGTCTGGGTTCGCAAGCTCTGGAAGAAGCTGTGAAAAAAAAAAAAAAGAAGAGCAAAATTGAATAAAGCAATCATGTCAGCTCAGATGATCCTACCTAGCTTTAAAAGCTACATCTGTGCACCAGGACTCACGTCTAGAGATGGCTCCGGCATGTCCGACCCCGCTTGGCTGTCCAAACTGCTTGAAGGGTTGAAGGCCAGGTCACTGTGGGGATGGTTGTTCGGACCAGGGTGCTGTTGTTGTTGCTGCTGCTGCTGCTGCTGTTGTTGTTGATGTTGCTGCTGCTGCTGTTGCTGAGGAGGTGGAGCTTGTCGCTGCGGCTGAGGAGGCCCGCTGTGGTGTAGCTGCTGCCCTGATTGGCTCCCAGGGTGTGGAGATGCGTGTAAGCTCTGCTGCAATGAACCGTGTGATTGGTCGTTGCCGGCAGAGTGAGGTATCTGTGAGGAGAGGGGGGGACATCAAGACACATTTTAAATAATGTTATATTGATGGAATGATTGTAAGATTAAGAGAATTAAAAGTCACTGTACTCATATCATTAGCCTATCATAACTTTTCGTTATTTTAAGGGGATACTTCAACATTTTTATTTCATATTTAAGCATCATTTTAATGATACTATTTCATTTTCTGACTCATTTATTTGGGGGGCTTCTGTTATCTTTTATACATAGGACAGCTGAAGAGAGACATGAAACGCTGGGAGGAGAGAGTGGGGGGTGACATGCAGCACTTGGCCGAGGTTGGACTTGAACTCACAACCGCTGCAATGAGGGCTTTAGCCTTTGTACACAAGGAGCATGAAGTTACCGCAAGGCTACCTGAGATGAAATATAATTTTGATAAGAATAATATGAGAAGATTGATACTTCTGTAAAAATTAAGTTGGAGCCTTTAGCTGGTTAGCTTAGCATGACTAGATAGCTTGACTAAGCACAAGACTGCAAGGCAACTAGCAAAGTCAGCAACGGTGCCTCGAACATCTCCATTTTAGTGTTTTTTTGTATTTTATTTTTAGATTGAACACAGATAACACATTCTTGCTTGACATCTTTGTTATGCTAGCCAACTGCTAGCTTCAGCAACATACAGTATTTCTTAAAAGACATAACTGTGGTATTAGTCTGTCATCATCTAAGTCCTAGAAAGTAGGAATTTTTCACACACACGTAAATAGACATGGCTTAAATTCAGAATGGTACAGTTAACTCACTGAGTCAGGCATATTGTGGGAGAGGGGTTTATCTTGGGTCATCAGGCTGTTGGGCATGTCAGGTGGGTGCGACAGCTGGGGACCGTGCATAAAATCATTCATCGATGTACCACCAGGTGTCCCATGAGGGAAATCGAAGTTCCCATGCCCCTGGTAACTGTTGCCTAGCACACAAAATATAAACAAAAAAACATATCAGCACATTTACTACAGTTATTTTCCGCTGATGTTGTAGTTTGATGAAAAAACATGAAAAGATGTTTTAATCTTTATTAAAGCATGGTGTATTTTTTATCCTACCTTGGCTGCCATATTCGTTGTTGTTGCCCCCTTGCTGAGATTGTAGTAACGGGTACGGCGAGGGTCCGGGGCCAAGCTGAGCTATCATCTCCATCACATTGGGCATGATCATTTGGCTGGGACTCATCGTTTTAAATCTCTTGGCGAGCGGTCCATCTGGATCCTCCTTTATATGGATTTCAGATTTGATAGCCACTGGTCGCCAACTACACGTTGGGTCTATGGTTACCTCCTCAAACTCCGAACTGGTGGAATGCAGAGGAAATTTCTCAGTATGACACGAGGACATAAAGCGAAATACCCATGAGGAGCAGGTCTGTTTCTTACTTACTTTTGAATTGCATTTAAGATTCCCCACATGTACTGGTCCACTTCCAGCCCCTCTAACAACGCTGTTTTACTGCGGAGGGGAGAGAGAAAGGTTTAGCATGCTTCTTGCATAGATTACTGTCATATCTATTGATGTGGGGAAAATTGTTTTGAAGTTGGATGAACTTACTTGCATACAGGACATCGCCATGTTCCCCGCTCACAGTTCAATTGTAAATATGATTCCAAATCAAAACACTGCGAGAGTAAAAAGAAAAAAAAAATCACATTTAGTGACGAGTACATGACATAATTCTTCTTTTGGGGGCTGTCAGTGAATGTCTTGTTGTGCTAACCTGAACGTGTTTGCAGTCATGACCTCTTGCTGGAAGCTGTATTCGCCGGAAGGTGATTGGACATTTGAGGGAAACTTTTATGGCCGTCTGCTCCACGCCGTCCTCTCCGCTGAGCGTCGTATTCCCCGATGATGCAGCTACACTGCTGAAGTTCCTCTTAACTTTAAGTCAGAAGGAGAAACATTAAGTGTGTAAGCAAGGACGCTGACAATGATGAGGACAATAGGGTGCTAAATTAGGCTTTTCCTGTACCTTTGGTTATGCAGTGCTCTGCAGGTAGAAGACGCTTTTTCAGTAAGCCCTGTAGCACTGATCGGACTGAAGGCCTGTGGACCAGCTGCAGCACAAACAAGTGGGACTGTAGGAGGAGAACATCTTTGTTATTAAACCTGATAGAGCCATTCATTTATTTTGGTCAGATCGTAGGAATTAAATACTAAAGGGAAAAAAAAGAAAGAAGAAATTTATACGGCTGTGTTTGGATTTATATAAACCTCTTTTTAGTAGTTCTCTCGGGAGTCTTGTACTCACACAGCAACAGGCAGTGACCGTGATCTGGATCGTGTTCCTCCCTGGCTGGCAGACATGTTTCAAGTGCAGGGGTTTATGGGAGGTCTTATTGTCGCCCCGCTCGATGGTGAGCGGTGTGGCGTTAACGCTAACTTGTACCGACGCAGGCCAGTTGGTGTTCATCTGTCGGTCTTCATGGTGGTAGCACTTGAACTGCAGCTCCAGGTCTGATCTGCTTGGACAATATAAAAAATATATATTTAAAAAATATTTTCAGTTTAAAAATCTTAATAAACCTTACAGGATTTCTCTGTGAAGCATAATATTACAAATGATATGTTTCAGATAAAAATGATGGCTAGAGTGACCTTCTCAAAGTGTGCTGGGAGAAGTAATTATTGATTTTTTTTCCTCCAGCAGCAGACAGTATGTCTACTCAACTTTTTCAATCTGCATGCCAAAGGTTTTGAGGAAAAGGAGAAAGCCCAGGGGTGCCCTACTCACTGATTCTTTTGTGAAGCTTAATTTTCCTTTTGAATCAGAATTTAAAAAAATCAGAGAGGCCAGAAGGAAAAACTAATGAAACAGAAAAAGAATAGAAAAGCTGGATCTAACACCTGTACATAAACCCCAACCAATATCCATAACCCTAACCCAAGTCCTAAGCACCCAGCTGTAATGATGATACTGTATGAAATGCCTTTTCCACAGACCAAAAAGTTCAAGATTACAATTGTCAAAAGGAACAAACGAAAAGAAAAAATCATCATTAAGATCCCACTTGAGAAAAAAAAAAAAAAAAAAAAAAAAGAGTACAAACATGATTGAATTACCTCCACATGAGGGTCTGGTGCACGGAGGGCCGTAAGTGGAACACGTGGTTGCTGACGGCCAGGTTATGCTCTAGCCTGAAGGGCTCTAGCACAACACCGTCCCGCACTGGGAACGTCAAACGCAGCTCTTCGTTGTGGTTAGCTATACGGATCAAGAAGAACCAAATCAGGCTCTTGTGATTTTTTAAAAATGAACAAATTCTCTGTGAAGAGTTCTTCCAGTTACTGACCTGGAGGAGGAGGGAGAGCGGTGATATTTGGTTTGATGTCAGGGGGGAAGGGGGGCTTCACGTCCTGGTTTGGCGACAGGTATGGGGGGATGTTACTTCCAGGGGTCATCGGAGGGGTCGGGTTGCCTGGCACTGGAGAGTGAGGGTAGTTTCCCATAGGTCTGGGTGGCTAAATTAAAACAATCAATAATTGAAACAAACGTTTACAGGACTGTAAACCGCACAACAAAGATTATAATCATGAGATAGAATTAAACTAAAACAAAAGAGGGACTTACCCCATTCATGTTCCCCTGGCTGTACTGATATCCACTTCCAGAGAAGTTATTTGTTTGACCATTGAAGGGGGGCTCTTGCTGTAATTTCAGAACACACATTAAAAATCGATTCAACCGACACCTTACGGTCGATATACTTCGACTAAATAGAAGTAATACTGCACCTTATAGAACTGTCCCATGGCACCGCTGGGTGGTGGGTATTGGCCCGGCAGCTGCTGTCCAGGCATCCTCTGGCCGGGGTAATTGGGGGATGGCAGCGGCCTTGAGGCGTTGGGGGTTGGGTACTGCCCCTGCTGGTTAGGGAATTGGTTGTTTGGTCCATACTGCTGCCCGCCATAGTTTGGCTGAGCAAGCAGAGATGAATTAGATTCAACATATACAGTAGGCTTACAGTTGAAAGTTAAGGTGTTGAATTCACATCTACTGTACTTACCTCCCCTGGGTATGGTCTTTTCATGCCCTGCATACCCATGCCTTGAGGCCGGGGTCCTGCATAGCCTTGCTGGGGCATTCTTTGGCCATGGGCTCCGAAGGGTCCCATACCTTGGCCCCTGGGCTGGTTCATTCCCATTGGAGGCCCGCTTATGTTTGATGCATTCATGCCTGCACCCATGTTCCCAGGGAGGGATGGAGGTCCACGGGGTCCAGGCTGGTTCATGAACTGGCTGTTGTACGCTTGGTTTGGTCCCATCTGAAAAGAGGAACTCATCTGGAAGAAGAAGAAGAAAAAATGTAAGCTTTAGGGAATAGTCTATCAGAAATCTTGAAAAACATACAAAGGAAAACATTTTCTTATCTGTAAAAGATATTCCCCTTCTTTACAGCTTTTGTTAGAACTAAATGTGGTATTTAACCATTAATTTTCCCAAATTATTCACACTTCACATTGATTAAGCCTTGTTAAAGAAAGGCCCTTCTGAGCTTAATATTCTGCAGAATACTGACTTTAACCTGCTGAGCAATTTGCAGTAAACGACAACTACTTAATATAAGGACACGTTCTATAACAAACAGATACTGTCACATGTTCCTGTTGTCGTACCGGTCCGTATTGGTTCATGTCCTTGTTTTGGGTTTCCTGCAGGGCGGCTACGGTGGCTGTAGCAGTGGCGGTTGCTGTGGCCGCAGCAGCAGCAACTGCGGCGGCGGCAGCAGCAGCAGCAGGCTGGCTGAAGTCCGAAGGTGGACGCGAGTGTGGGGGGAGGCCCATTCCTCCAGGGCCCGTGTTGGGTCCTCCGGGGTAACTGCCACAAAGCGTTGCGATTATTTCAACTGATTTGTCAGAGTTAATTCTTTGGGTACATTTGAATTGTTACCGTTCCACTTACTTCCCACCAAAGCCTCCCCCTCCGGGGTAGTTGGGTCGTCCGTACATGCCCTGCTGCATGTAGCCCTGGTTTCCGTTGCCTTTGTTTGGAAACTGCTGCTGAGGTCCGGTGAACTGAGGGGAGTTCATCCCGGGATTGTTGCCCGACATACCCGAGCCCATTGGGTTGCCCCCGGGATTCATTGGATTGTTGTTGTTGGCCATGTGGTTCGCCAACACCTGTTGGACCACGACACACAGATCGAGAAAAAATCAGAAAATGTTTGATGACATAAATCCATTACAACCTAAGTCTAACACCCGACCTAAAAAAAGATAACATGTACCAACACGTCAGAACTTCTATCAAGTATGAAGATCTCACCTGGCTCTGTGACGTGTTGGTGACCCCCCAGACAGTCGTCACCACGGACAGAGAACCTGGAGGCTGATTGGTGTTCTGTTGCCAGGGAACAGAGTCGTAAGGAAAAGATCCATCTCTGCAGGGGTCAAACAAAACACAACATGTTAGCAAAACACAATATATATTAACGAGATGATAAATATCCATAACTGTGATAATCCTCATAACTACATGTATGTTCTCTTCACATGCATAACCCCAAAACTTCATTACTTTATTAATTATTTTTACTTAACTTGCTTTTGTTGGAAGTCCAAATAAATCTCTGCTGCCCGGCTCTTCCTACATTACTATAAATTACTTTCACTGATAATGCCAGCATTTCTGTCCAGTGTCTACCTTTTTTCCTTCATTCACTTTTTTTTGGTCATTTTCTGTCACCAAATAAGAATAAAGTGCCATTTGTCACTGCACAAATATTTGCATGCATAATTGTAGATATTCACTGAATCATAAGTAAAAAGAAATGTTTGATTGTTTCATTGTTATGATTACTGTGTGGTAATATGAGCTTGTGAGGTACTGTTCTGTCCCAGGCTAGTCTGGCAGTTTTTCCAGGGCTTTCCCCTGAGCCTGTGGACCTGTTCCCCCACATACGGCGGTAAGAATACTGACCCGTGTGAGAGGCCGGGCTTCATGGAGCTCATTGGGGGCTGCATGGGCACTTTTCCTGGAGGCTCGTTCTGCCTGTTCTTCTGGTGACGGAGGAGGAGTAGACGTCCCAGCTCCTCACACCACGAGGACAGAAGAGCTGGAGAGTAAAGCAGAAGAAGAGTGCGTCAGTGCTGTGGCGCTGCTGTGAGAAATGACTGCAGAGGTTAACAGCTCTGTACTGCAGGTGCTGCAGAAACCTACGAAAGCTAATCATGAGAGAAGAGGAGGGCGGATGGAACAACAACTCAGGAATGGAGGCTTGTGAGCAAATTTGGACATTAAAATTGCACATGAATGAGAAAGTGCTAAATTATCTTTTGACAACTTCAAATGCCTTGACCTCATGTTAAAGATTTTACAGTTTTTACAGTTGTGCCAACTAAATAGTGGATTTCACTCATATGTACTGACAGGCTCTTGTTTGGTTGAGTCTGATAAATTAAAGATTAAAGTTTTTTGTTTTTTTTCTGGGTGTTATATTTTTTTCATGTATAAAAGTAATTTACCCCCAATATACTGTATATTTAAAATTATTTAATGAACCAAAAATATTGATCCAGCAAACAATCTCTAACAGATGTTTTTTTTTTCTTCTAATGTTTAAAGCACATTTAGAATATGTTGTATTATTAGTTCATTTACACGTCCAGTTTTGCAGTGATGAGCAGCTCTCTGAACATTTCAACAGGGACAAAGTTCACAGCTCACACAAATAAAATATAAGCCTCACACATAGACTTCCGCGGTTTCTATGGACTTATATCGTTCACTCAAATAACAAACAAAAGGCACCATTGCGCTGTATGATCAGCATCCACCCAGCATGTCACTGCAGCTCGTGGCCACTAGGGTTCACCCTGGGCCTGCGGATCAAGCCGCAGCCCCTTCCTTTATCTCCACTCGCCAACCTACCTTTCGGTTAGGTAGCTACCACAGAGAGCGTCTGATCGAATCATATGCTTTTCATCTGCAGTGCATGTTTTTGTACTGTGCCAACTACAAAAGATTCACTTTTTCTTTTTTAACCTCACTCCTTCTCCTCTCTCTCTCTCTCTCTCTCTCTCTCTCTCTGTGTCTGTAGCGTCAGACGAGAAAGGGAATATGGATTCAATCAAGGAGCAGGGCAGCCACCTCCTCTAATGATTCACAGCACTTCTAGGGCTGAGTGACTGAGGAGCGAGAAGGGATAAGTGTGTGTGTGTGTGTGTGTGTGTGTGTGTGTGAGAGAAACAGAGTGCTTGGTGACTTCAGCTGTGGTTTTGCGCAAAAAGCCACGTCAATATGACAGCAGTCAGTGCAGGCAGATCCACCCTGCTGCCACATGCAAAGACGGGCCGAGAGAGAGCGAGAAAGAGTGTGAAATAGAGAGAGGGGGAGATAAAAAATAAAAAAAAAGGCTAAGTGAGTCAGTAAGAGAGGAGACATCAGGCTAATGGGGCTGATGGGAGGGAGGAACAAACAAAAGCTTCTGACTCCCATCACTAACATGGCAACCCAGAGATTTGACCACACATGGCTGCCTGCAAACAGACATGCAAGTGAGGAAGGATGCCGCTTTAGCTCACATTTGCACAACAACACAGGGGTAAAATAAATGGGACACAAGATGAAAAAGGATTTTAGTGTCGACACACAAACGCACACCTTCCTCCACTCAGAGCATCACATCCCCAAACGGCACCTCCTTTCCTCTCCTCTCCTCTCCTTTCATTTGAACACTGAGCACACCAGCCTCGCTCTCTGTGTAAAGATGAGGGCTAGAATACAAAAGACGTGTACAGATGGTGCCAGCAGTCTCCCTCCTGCCTCACCCTCCCTCCCTCCCTCCCGCTCCTTTAAAAGCAGCACGGGGCTCAGGCGCAGAGGCAGCTGGGTTTTTTTTTTTTCTTCCCTCCTTCCAACCCCGCTCATGCTCCCTCTCTTTTTCTCTCCCCCCCCTCCTCTCCTCCTGTTCTTGGCAAGACAGGTGCCAGGAGACAGGCTGTGCCGCTCCTCAAGAGCATTGATCTGACTTTGCTGTGCTTCGGTTGACGGATAAGGCCTCTCAGGTGCTCCCCCCCCCCACCCTCTTAAAACATCAGACCAGCAGGTAGATGCACAGATTTGTAGTTTGGTTTTAATCAAATACGACCTGCTTTAAGTGTGGCTAATAGGTTTACGAGTTTCAGATCCATGTTAGAACCTCCTGCAGTGTTTTTAGCAGCACCCCCACCCTCTTCCACTTAGACCCCCTTCTGATGGAGTGAGTTTTCAATTCAAGGGGCCTGGCAAGCAGCCAGCATGTTACAGCTCAATTAGGTCCCATTATTCTCCTCCAACAAGGGGTAACTTGCACTTCTAGTATGTTGATAAACATGTCCCCGCAATTTATGCCCCAACAGTGTCACGGTGACTGTCTGGCAGTAAAGGGAATATATCCTGGTTTCACACAGGAGGACGACATCGACAGCCGCAGGACAAAAAAAAACAAAAAAACACAACAGCGATGAAGCCAAGCAGAGAAATGACAATACAACATGAGGCAAGAGAGCAAAAAAAAGAAAAAAAAAGAAAAGAATAGAGGGGAGGACCTGTGCTGCCACTTAGAGAGGAGTTATCCAACCCCACCATTAGATAAAGAGCTTATCACTGCACAAAATTACCACCTCCGCGGAGCACCGTCCCGTTTAAGGAGAGACAAACAGTCATTGACTCAGAGGACGAACTTCAGGTTTGAAATGACAGGATGAAGAACAGCCATTATGTCACTCCCCTCCTTTAAGTCTCTACTGCGCAGTTGTTCCAATACTGATGCTGATCAAAATACCAATACTGGAATTAGTACTGGTATTGGTATTGATACAGATACTTGTATTGTTTGCCACTTAATGTGTGTATAGTTTATTCAATACTAACTAGTGAATAGTTGTACATGTACCGTTAATGGTTTCAGTACTGATAAAAATATTGGTATCAGTAATGAAATACTGCTATCTAACAGTCTAATACTTCCTACAATGCAATCTCAGGTATCAGCCATAGCTTTCACTCAATACAATAACTTATTATGTCTCCCCGCATCAGTTTCAGGAAGGATAAATTGCTATGGTGAAATCCCTCGTCTCTTCCTCCTTCTCCATCCCAGCATCTCTCAGGACATTGTGGATAATGAATACAAAAAGGATTACTGTTTTTCCTCTCCTCTCCTCCCACAGACGGCCCTTCAATAGACTCATCTGTTTCCCTCCCTGAGAAGAGCCAAAAACCAAAAAACCGGTGACAACTGTCTTTGCTGTAGCTTTTCAAAATCACAACAACTGTTCTGGAGTGAATCAATCTGCCGTTTGGTGCTACAGATCGTCTTTTTGCTCTGTTTACATTTTGTCTCCCTGGCGGCTAGGGGTCTCTGTCTTCCATAAGGAGGGGAGCCGATCCTGTTTGCCTTGTAGAGAGTCCCAGGGGCACCGGCTGAGTCTGAGCCGTATTGATATTCTGGTGCTCAGCTGTGCAGCCTGATGGTCAGCCATGGCGAAGGGCGGTAAACGCATCTGCTGGGACGAGATGGGTGGTTCAGTAGTCGAGCCCGCAGCTTCCAGCTCCACTCTCTGTCATAAAGCCCGAGGGAGGCATGACAAATGACGGGCACCACATCCCTGACAGTTGTTCAATGCTCTTTCCAATGGTAATGCTTCCCCCACCCCACCTTTCACCGCACATACAGACAGGAGGCAGAGAGATAAACTGTGCTGATTAAATGCCTTCGTTCTGTCCCTTTTTGCCAAAACAAAAACAAACAGCCTCTTGATTAAAGAGTGAGCTAACACAACAGCAAAAATAACTTTCTTTCTCACTTGCAGAAGCGAATTTGGTTTCTGTCCCTGCTGCCTCAAAGACTATGATTGTCCTGTTTCATTCGCCCAATGGAGGTAGGAATTTTAAAAAAAAGTCAATACAACAGGAAGCAAATTGAAAACAAGGAACAGCACAAGTTAGAAAAGCCATTATCACAACAAACCTTTAGATAAAAATATCCCAAGCCAGACTTTCTTAATTTCACTGATTTGACAAAGTAAGAATATATATATATATATATATATATATATATATACACACACTGTATATATACACACTGTATATAGATCCACCGACTTTAGACTTATTATACTACGTCTGTCTACAGGGTGGTGTATATTGGCACCATTTTCATGTGTCACGACGTAGGCTTGATAATGTAAAAGAGTGTGATACATTTGTAAGATTAGAGTAAATGATGTATTGCTTCCTTCTGGCTGTTTTATATGTCTGTTCTCTTTTTCACTTGTAATATGTTCCAACTTCTCCACTCTTAGTTTCTGTCGTTACACGGCGTGGAAGCTTCCAATAACAAACAAGCAATTTGAAACACTGTCATCTAGTGGTCAGAGGTATAAACACAACAAAACTATGAATTGCTGTAATTAATCTCTGCATGACAACCATAGATTAAAACCTGATACATATTATTATTATTTTTTCTTTCGGAATGAAAATACAATTGCAAAATATAATTTTGTCACAACCCTATTGTATACTGCTGAGCTATAAACAACGATGTGCCCAAAAAACTGCGATTCCTCAGTTGTCCACTTGGGGCAGGCTGTAAAAGCACAGGAAGCCCCTTTATAACCAATGAGAAAATGTCCATTATCATGGGAGAAATAAACACCTTTACAGCCTGGTACTAACACATTTGGTCTTAATAGCTCATTTTATTTATTGGTCCAACCTGTACTGTGGCTGACTGTTTTAAAAAAAATCATCTGTTTTAAATATATTAAGGCACAATTAAGGGCATGGCGGATCTGACAGGTGTGTGTGTTGTAGCTCTTTGCCAGGATGCCGACGAGCCTCAGCTGAGTAACCAAAAAGGTAGTGAGAGACAGCATTTCCTTTATGTCGATTGCCATTAATTGGCTTCAAAACTCATAAACCAATGGGTGACATCACTTAAACTACATCCATGTTTTATACAGTCTTTAGTTTAAACCTATGAATAATCAATTAACTAAGGAATAGCTCCTATAAAACTGCTGGAAGAAGGTGACATAGATTATTCTAAGGAAGGGGTGAAGTGCTGTTCAAAACTCTTCTGAACCCTGTTGTAATGTTGAAGGTGGAAATAGAAATGCTTGGGCGAGCTGTCCCTTTAAAACAAACAAACAATAAATGCACCCTGTGTAGTATAGTGACAAGGTAGGGCTGTAAAAACAACCTGTAGGACAAGATTACCCTAAAAAACACGACATGAACGGCTCTGATTTAAAGGTCACTCCTGCACTTGCTGCCTGCTCCAAAACACTTCCCTCCGTTCATCTTTTTATCCCTTGCCTCCCTCTGGCTTTCCCTCCGTTTACTGGCAAGAGGAGTGTAGAGGAGGCAGTATAGGTAAGATGCCAAGAGCTCTTATGATCCTCGTCCCTTCCTCCCCTCCCTCTCCGCTCGGTATCTAATAGACACCTGCTCCCTTGTCAACCCTGGTCTCCCCCACCTGGCGTCAGCCCACATGGCTCGGCCACTACAATGCCCCAACAAACACACAACAACACATCCAGTCACCACATTATCAGCGGTCATCCACAGTTATACCCACATTTTCTGCAAAACAAGAAGTCCAATTTCTTGCACTAAACCTGTCGAAAAAGATTCACAAGCCCCCAGACGGCTTGTTTGAAGACTTTTAGCCAGAAGGGCTGAAAGGAGAACAAAGACCATGAGCAAACTAACAAGAACAGCTTTAGTGGGGCTGCGCTCTTCAGTTTCTGAGGGGGGCTCTATTCACATTCTACCCTCCCTCTACCCGCTTTGGCCAGAAAGGTTTGAATGGACACAAGCCTCCTGCAGGCCAAAGTCAATTAAAATAAGAGAGAGTCTTGGGAGCTGTAGTATCCCTGGTAACTGAAAGCACCTAAAAGGCCATGCAAAACAGCCATGCTCAGTTGTAGCCAAAGAATCCCTCGTGTAGGCTTCTTAGAGCAGTACACATCCGATCTTTCCCTTATTACATATTGATAATTGTATGAAAAACTTGTTTACAGGACATTGCTCAGCGGAAATATCCCGCGAAAAATACAGATTAGGTCATAAATCATCTCCCTCTCTGCCTCGCCTGGCAGCAATCAAACTGCTCTTTGTCTGTTCACAGATGCCTCAAATTGTCCATGAATGCCAATTTGATAATGAAATTGAAGTGACTCGTCAATCATTCAGTCTTTTAAACGAGCGGGGATAACAGGTTCTCAACCTGTCGAGACATGACAGACAACAAACGTGCAACTAGTTTATCCATGGAAGGATAATTAACACATGGCTCACATCTTAGCTCTCTGGTCGCCCTCTTATTTCTTCCAACACTTCTGCACAAGAGCTGACGTGCTAACAGGCTGTTGTAAAACTAAGTCTGTAAACCGACTTCATTAGCTCGAGACTTTAAAGTTGCGTGAGTCATTTGGCGACATATATCAGGGTGAGTGATGTTTTCAGAAAGCTGATGAAGTGGGAAGGACGTGTGAAGTGGGAACACGTGAATGTCATGGCTGCCATGTGGCGTCAAAATGTGACATATTTCCCCTGAGGTTCCTTATACATACGCAGCTTAGAAGCTATTTCATTAAGAGAAAACAAGTTGAAAAAAAAAGACTTCAGTGAGAGTGAGTGTTAAGCAGAGGAGAAGGGAAAAAAAAGTTGCATTATGAGGATTAAAAGCGCAAACAGTTATAAAACAGCTCGACTATCTAGGCCAGACAGCAGCGTCCTGTCTGCACCTCATCTTTGTCTGCTGCTTTTTTCTCTTCTCTCTTACATTATTTCCTCTCTCTGGAAAGTCGGGAACGTTGGAGTCTTGTCAATGAGTACTTAGGCCCGTTGCCTCATGGGGAGCCAGACTTGCTGGCTAGGTTTTATGGCCCATTTCAGAGCTGCTCCAGCTTAAATACAGCCTCCTGCTGGCCACATGGCCGCAATGTCGTGCCATGTCCATCCGGCAAAGAGGAGAAGAGGGGGGGGGCGAGGGGGGGGCACTTGGCTTTGTGCCGAAAAGGTTTTACTGAGGCCACAAGCATATGTGGCCATGTGGAGGCAAGCGGCGCGAGGAGAAAAAGAAAAAGGCTGTGGATTTGGTGTTTCTGGGTTGTTGTTCTGACATCCTGCACTCTTTGTTGCTAAATCAAAAACCACTAAAGACAGCACGAGTGACAGATTGAAAAGCTGTCCCTTATTCCTCTTAAATTCCCACGTCTTCTGTCGTAATAACTTCAGGATTAAAATATTCCGCTATAACCTCTTTGCGGTGCAAGTTTCTTTCTATAAACACAGAAAATTGCAGGATTTCGGAACAACAATAAACCTGTCAACGAAGACATTCATCCGCAAATAAAACCAGTGTTAGCAGATTCCAGATGAAGATTACGACGTATATCTTGAACTAAAAAACACTGGGCACTAACTAAATACCCCACAAGAACCAGGTACAATACATGCCACAACCACACAATGATTTATGCAGATTTCATCACTACGACTGACATTTCTTGGTCATGATAATACAGGCTACAAACCTTGTGCCAGTAAGCAGGCCAGTGCTTAAAAAGATTATCTGTCCTGGCACATGCAACAAATCTCTTCATTAAAATCAGGGCACGTCATTCAGGGTCTCTGTAAAGCACGAGGGTAAAAATCTATAGAATCTCTACCCCCTGGTGTGAATTAATTCCTTATGCATTAAAGCCAAACATCCCCCTTAACCAACATTTAAATCGTCAATCTGTCACTGTACGACGCTCCCGGCCACATTAAGCAGATTTGAGTAAAACTCCTCCCAAACCTAAATCTTTATTTGTTCACTCTAGAGCCAAAATCTGGTAACAGTATGTCAAAATGTGAGGTCAGGTTTGGGTGCCACTGTAGCCACATATTCATCATGTGCTATGACATTACGAAGAGTTTTCCCACTAATTTACAAAGCTAAAACAGCACAGCATGCGTTTGAAAATGTGTGATCCGTTGTTTAAAGCATACATGATCTACATTTAGGGAGCAAGACACTATGGGACTAATTGAAGACAAATTTAACTGTAAAACACCTAACACTGATTGTTTAACCTGAGAACCCTAAGGCTTCTGAATCTCTGCACTCTACACAGTGAGTCCGGCTGCTCCAGCACACAGATTGTTTTTTTTACACTGGACTCCTGCAACCAGATAATCAGCGGAGCAGACCTGCAACGAAGCAGCTTACAGGAGCCAGACAGTTTCCCTATGCAACAGGCTGCTATTAACCATGGCCCAGCCTTAAGCCCTCGTCTACAATGATACTAATTAACCACGGAGCAGATGTGCCTAGACTCGTGCCCACCTCAGGGTGCTGGGCATTGGCTGGTGGTGTCATGGCGACATACGCTGGTGGCTTATTCACCTGTGACCTTCTCACAGTGGGCCGGGGATCAGAGCCTCTCTTTAGAGATACAGTATAGGCATAGACTCTGGAGGGGCCGGGGTCAGGTCACGGCACCCCTCAGTGCTCATTAGAGAGATCCATATGTGCAACAGGGCAGGGTTTCATTAAAGGCTGCCTCATGACAAACAGACAGGACAGAGAGGGAAACAATAGAACTACAAACCAGATCTTTTCAAACAAGATGACCGGACAGTTTATATGACCCAGTTGCAAACAATAGTAATTTAATCATGCGTTTATATGTTTATTTTTTTCATGGTACAATTCAATTCAAAAAAACTTTTTTTTATCCCGGGGGGCAAAATGAATGTTTGTGTTCACTGTGAATTCACAATGAATTTTTCAGTGTTGGTTTTTCTAATCCTATTTTATGTATTCCTATAATATAAATTATAACGTGTTATTTGTCATGGGAAAAACAACTGAACAGAACATTGATTTTTTTTAAAACTCTGTTTCCCATTTCTCAGTTAACAAATAATAAAATGTTGAGCAATAGCACATTTCATATCCCCAACTTCTGTTATTTTGTCATTGTTTATGACAGTCTTTGTCACATGTTTATTTTAGTAGTCTCTTGAGTGCTGGTTGTTCCAGTTATCTTACATTCAATGATAAAAGTTATACCAGATTATTCTGACCTCCCAACCTCCTTTTTCTCTCAAAAAGAGAATATAGTTTGAGGGACTGATATAAAACGAAGCATAAACATATTTTTTTTTAATAGCTTCAATGAATGACGAGGTTGAACTATGGTGCAGGCAAAATGATAAAAACGATGTGTGACATGCTTCATACGGTAAAACTCCAACAGACAACACAAACAGCGGCAGCCACACAGCGTCCTCTAAATGACCAACCAAAAAGCAGATCTGATGTCATTCCATGTTCAGTATGGGTACACAGTCCGATGTGAGGACTTAATGTACAGTAAGCGCTGAGATGAGGATGATTGAAGTGATTCAGCCAATGAGAGTATGAGTCTCCTGAGCAGCACTTAAAACACACAGTAAAGTACCTGAGTCAGACTGACACCTCCTGCAGCAGCTGGTTTCTGTAGGGTTCAAATTTTACATTTTACTGGACTTTACACACATTTCTAAAGATTTTCAGGAAATGACAGATATGTGTTGGAAAGTTTCTCCCTGATCAAGTATGAGTAGATGGATGAGAAATCAGGTAATAACTCACAAACTGTCTAAAAACCTACTCAAAAGGGCAGAGAAAAGGTTGAATACAACTCTACCATAGATAAGTAAAATTGAGGATATAATAGAACTGCATGTTAAATACGTTAAATAACGGTGTCATGGTACAAAATGATGATCACAAACAGTTCAAGTGGTTAAAAGACGGTTGATTTATAGTAAGGAAATCAATTGCAGGTATTTCTGGCTGCCACATGGCACAATATCCTCTACACAGTAACACTTTATAGACTTCACAGAGGTGTTATAAGTACTCAGTTATGTTCTTGTTCTCCATTTTAAAGGTTTAAACTCTGTTAAAACGGGGTCAGCCTGTTAAAACCACCAACGTAGAATTTGAAGCCAACCGAAACACTTGAAACGCCAAACTCGCACCACTTAAAAAACATTGGTCTGTCAATAGTGGATGAACTATTATTTTTTTTAAATATAACTGCCTTAAAAACATCAAGCTGCTTTCTTTCTTTTGACATATTTACTGGCAAGGTATCCTCTTTATTTTCAATCTTGTCGAAAATATGACCCGATACAGAAGTGTAACCCTTCCACAACATGACAGTCCTTTGACAAATGCATCCAAAACTTGATCGGTTTGATCGACCTTATCACTGCAGTATATCTGCTTATTAAAGAAGCAGTACGGCCTTCCTTACTATGCGTCTTCACTCATTGTGTAGCCCTTCATCTTCAAACTTTTTGGATGTTCCATTATAGACAATGATGGGCAAGTAGGTTTCACCAAAGTTGATTACTTAAGAATTATCTTTTTTATTTCATGTTATTATGTCATAGATGTTTTAAATCATTGGAAGAATAAATCCTATGTCCTATAATACATTTACAAAACTTTCATTACTGTCGATGCCTCAGTTTTCCAGTTTCTCTCTCTTCACTGGTTACAGCGGCAGACCTCCCTTGTGTATCACTTCTTCCCAACTTTGTTCATAACACATTTAAAGGATCCTTTACAGGAAGTGACTCCCTCTTACAGTAGATCAAGTTATTGCTTTCCACAGCTCGGCACTCTAATGCTCAAAAACAAAATGACCACACCTGGCATTTCAGTGCAATTTTAAGACTCTGATGATCCAAATGTTGATCATCAAAGATGACATTAAACTTTCACTAAGGACATTCCACAATTTGTCCCCCAAAACTGAAACACATCTGCATATTATATTGGTTCTCCTTTTATAAGTCGAAAACATACATGGCCCTTTTAAACTATAATGGCCTCCCCTTAATTTATAAAAAAAAAATCAGTCATTACTAGCTCGAAGGAGTATTTGTCATGTTTTGAAATCCACAATATCATAAGATTGCAAGACCATATAAATAACAGATTAGTATCATAGAAACCATCTTTATTCGTGACTTCATAAAAAAAAACACACACACATTCCCTCCCATTTAAAAGTAGTTTACACTGGGTTTCTACACTTACTCACATATCTATTCACAGTCCCCAACACTGATTCACTCGCATGATAATGGACCTCAGCTTGAACAGAACTTTAATGAGAGTGTTTGTTGTGTCTGTATTTGAAGATAAAATAAAAGGCACAATTTCAACTGCCCACATCAAAGACACAATTTGATATCTAAACCTTTGTAGGATTTGATATCAAAGGTTATTACACTCCTGCTCTGTGTTTGATTGGATGATTAACAAAAGTTGCTGACAATCAGTTTACAACAATTACTTCGACTTGATGTTTGTATAAAATATCCACATTAAAGCAGTTTGAACATTTTACGAATAAACAAAACTTAACAACTGCTGACTGATGTCTTACATTGCTGATATTTTCTTTTTAGGGACATTACGAAAAAATGCATGGCAATTTCACAACTCTGTGTGAAAAACAAAACAAAACAAAACAAAAAAATCTTCAGTACAAAGAACAGGGGACTGGTTGAAGCAGACAAACAACAGTAATGAATAGTTGGAAGTGTGTTTTTAGTACAGCACCGTACAGTAAGCCAGACATCGCTTCACAAACAGCTCCTGTTGCAAAACCTCTCTTGTCTTAGCATGTTGGGAGCTGTTCCACAGACACATTTTAGGAGAATCTGAATAATTGCCCAGACCAGGACTTCACTGCAGAGCTTAACAAAGCCCCTCTTAGAGAAGAGAATGAATAAAGAAAGCAACATGCCAGAATAATCCTCACATGAGGTCAATGTGAGAGAACACCAGCAGACTTTCTCTTTCAAAGTAAAAGACGTTAATTAAAGGAACACTCCACCGAAAATTTATCTTGTGCTTGGAAGGTGGCTTTGAGAAGTTTGCTGCATGCTCCGTATAGACTTGATGTGTGAGTTTAATCGTGACTTACAGTTCCAACAGCAAAAAAGATATAATGAATGAAGCTAATCAAAAGCAGGAAAATCCAAACTTCTGTAGTTGTTCGACAGCAGCTCTCAAACTTTGTTCACGACTTTACCCCTGATGTGGATGTGTGCTTCCGCCGTCCAACTTATGGCTCATTTCTAACTGCTTAAAAACCTCAAAAACTGTTAAGAAGAACTAGAATTAAAGCCCATTCTACCTGTTAAGGACCCGTGTATGCTAGTTCTATGCAGGACGTGTTCAGAGGAGTTGCCTCATGTGAAGTACATGTGAGGTTTCTAGTTAGACTGTACAAGGGTTTGCATGCAATTTTGTACTTACAATTATGGCTTTGCACATACATCTTTAATTTTAAGTCGGTAAAGAATCAAGCTAAAAAGATCTAAATGTTGCCAAATTGTGTTAATAACGTTAGTGGGGATAGGAAGGGTATCTGTGTGGCTACCCCAACAAAAGATCAGTATCCCTGGTAGACCACTCCAGCGAAAAAAAAATGAAACTGGCTTGCCATAAAAAGGTGATGAACAAAATATTAAAGTTGGATGTTATTGAGATTGTGAGAGTTGACAGTTTACAGCTGTTAAAACTGTTATGAAATTTGGGATCTAAAATAACACAAAAACTTTATCAGAATAATATGTGTATTTTCTTAATTTACCTGTAGTTTAATTAGTTAGTAAGGAATGAGCATGAATACATATTTTTCAAATTATCTCAGGAACTGTTGAACTGTAAATATCCTTAAGGTTGTGGCGCAATTTGAGAAAAACTGGTGCTAACAGTGGACGCTTCATTCATCTAAATTGATACTTTAGACAAAAGGTTGAACAGAAAGAGATACTTTTTAAAGAGTTTTTCCTAGAAGTCAAACTTCAGAGGTGACAACTTCATAAGCATCACAATGCCAATACTTGTCTTCATTCTGAACCTGTTGCTGCAACTCAAATATCTGAATCCGGACACACTGAATAAATTATCTTTAAATTACTGAATGGGGAGAAGGATCTGTACAAGTCGCTGCAGTGAGCTCGGCTGGTTGTTCCGTGTGGCAACCAGGGGAGTGGGTGTGATAAACTGCCAAGAGTCTCGCGGAAAACGCCGCCTCAAGTAGGTCAACCCGACTCAGAGAGATAATCAAGGCCATTTTGACCCCTTCTGTGTGAGCTGTAAGTGGGTCAAATGCGGCAGTCAGCTGTTGCAACTCTATCACGCGGGGTGCTGCGAGGCACTTGTCATACTGTCAAACCCCATTCCGTTAGTATAAGACGTGGCAGGGTGCCCGTCTGCACCCACCAATGCAGGAAATAACCCTCTTTGTGCCCCCCTTCGGGTGAAGTAACATAAAGTTCCTCACAGCAGCAGCAACAGCTCCACCTTCACTCTTGTCACTTAATACACCCCCATGCAAACACGTCCCTCTTTAACTGCTGTCTCCTCCTTTTGACAGCAAAGGCTCCTTCTTTAGAGACTCCTTCTCCCCCCCCCCCCCCCCCCCCCCCACGTCTAAAATGCCACCCGCATTTCAACCACACTAACTCCAGCAATACCCCTGCTTATTTCTCACTCTTCAGTGCACAGACAAAAAGGGGGACTCATGTCTCGAGAAACACTTCTGAGCACAAATGTGCAACAGCAGAACAAAGGCGATACAGGGCAGCCTTAATCTCTGCACTACTGAAGCCAGCAGCTATTTTAAAGCTCTTTCTCCGTCTCTTTCTTTCTCTATCCCTCCCACCTTCCTCTGTAACATTCTTCCTCTCTCCCTTACTCCCTTCCTCCTCTCCCTCTTCTCTTCTCTTCCCCTTTGGTGTCTGAGGGCAGCAGCTCCGCTCTGTTTTCCTCTCCTTTCTCCCTGCATGTCCAGTGACTGACTGCACAATACACATCAATTATTCATGGCTGCTCTCTCTGTTTCGCAGGCAAAAACCAATCACAGATGGAGTCATTGCTAATGGGCTCCTGCTGTACTTTGCCACCGGCTTCTTTGCACTCAAGCAACAAATACCCTAGAGACAATAAGAGGGGAAAAAGGAGGGGTAAATAAAAAAAAAAAAAAAGAGGGGGGAAACTTCATACAGAAAGACGAAGAGGAGAAGAGGAGGACACAGTGGTTAGAGCAGAAGAAAGGTACGCATCAGCGGGAATAATACTGCAAAATTTGAAGCCGGCTTCTGCAGCTTAAAGGGTTAAAGACAGAGAGGGAGAGGAGGGAAGAGAGGTGGGATACAGGGGAAGGGGAGGGAGATGGGGGACAGGCAGAGAGAGAGAGAGAGAGAGAGAGAGAGAGAGAGAGAGAGAGGGAGAGAGAGAGAGAGGGAGAGAAATGCTTATCTCCTCACCTCGGATGTATGCAGCAGTTATTGATGTATCTTCTTTTTCTGTCTAGTGATCCATTGCTTGCTCTCCCAATACACACATCACACAGAAGCAGCCACAGCCACTTCGCCAGAAGGGAGACAGGGAGGGGAGGAGGGAGGAGGGAGGAGGGAGGGGAGGAGAGGAGAAGAGGGGGAAAAAAAAGCAGGCAGCTCACATTTCAAACCTGCAAAAGGGGGGCGGGGCCTAATGTGCTAGACGGCCTGTATCTTGGCCCAGGTCCAGAGCAACGAGTTAAAAAAAAAAAAAAAAAATCAATTGATTTAAAGGAACATTTGTTACGAGGGAGATGATCTGCAACTTGTGCTGAAAAAGTGGGCGATAGAGATGGGTCAGGTGGGTGCATTAAGCAGTGATTCTAGTCTCCAAATCTTGTCTTTGCATACAGTCGACTTAATCCATCAAACTAGTCATTGTAATTAAGGGAATGGAGGAGGAGGAGAAAGAGGAGGAGGCTGGGTATTGTGGCTTCCTAATGTGCAGAGGGTTGGGATACCAGAGGGAGGGGCAAATTAGAGCACATTTGTCTGTCAGCACACATGAGCCCGGGTAAGCTTTTAGATAAATAATTACACCTTTATAAAACATGCAAACTGTGGCCACCTGAGGTAGAGAATCTAATGTCATCTGCAAACCAAAATACTCACACTGCTGTGGCTAGGCTATTTTTGGTGTCAGATGAATGCATCGGATGTTTCGCTAAAACAAAACAAACAATTTAATTTATTCGCAAAAAGGAATGGACTCCTACTACTTTATTACAAATGATGGCTTTGCACCTGAGGTTTAATCAAAAATATATAAAGATCCTTTAGATGTTTTGACTGAAATCAATAAGCAATGGTTTCCAGTAACTTTAAGAAACTTGGAAAAGTTGTAGCGAATTGCTTTTGAAAATCTGAATTTGCCATTATTAAAGTTCTACCTACATAGGAGTTTTGATAACAGCAGGTCCACGTAGAAAAATAGAATATTTAACCACTTCATTTTAAAAAGGATAAAAAGATTATAGTCATTTTTATTATTGAGAAAGAAAATGCCATGTCACGTCATGAACTGATACGCAAACACTTCATTATTTCATTAGGAGTAACAAGACTATAAGGAGTGGCTGAAGATGCAACCGCCTACTGCCACACACACAGTAATTGCAAAAGGGACACAGAGGAGAGGAAGGATATACGACCTCTTATCACAGGTCTTTCCTGTCTGTGTTTGCTCTCCTGCTATTTACTATCAGCTAAGTGCACGGCAGGTGACTTACAGCCCTGCACCCCCACTGCAAGTTGACACATCAATCATGACTGGGTGGAAGACTTGACTTACAGTTATGACACAACAGTGGACACGGTGTTGATGTACAGCTTATATAACACACATAAGTCTTTCACTTTGAAAACCTTGACACGCGTACTCATGTCGTGTAGATGTGCACACTTTTTCCACACATTCAATCTGAGAAACATTTTAAGGTTCTCGGTGTTCTAAGAACAAGTCTTCACGTTGATAAGGGGTGTCAGGAAAAAAAAATCCAGCTAAAGACCGTGTGAAAACGGAAAAGGAAAAGCCAAACTATATGATAAAGATCACAGGTTGGAGATGAACAGACAGGAAGCCCTGGAAAAGAGAAATTACTGCCCTGCAGGCCCGTGTGTGTGTGTTTGTGTTTATCAGACATCTGTACTAGGTGTCAGGTAGAGACCTTTCCACAGCTCAGCGACAACATGTCTGATCAACTCAGTTTAAGATCCACTTAACTTGAAGACCCGATTTCAACCTGTATATGATCTTCCCTTCAGACTAAAGTTATGAAGAGATCTACTGTGAGGAACTGATGAGTTCAAACACTTACTTTAAAAGCTCTATTACACACTAGAGTAACCTCCATCTTAACCTTCACAGTCAGTTGTATTCTTTCATATCATTGAAAATTCCCTGCAGTTTACAGAGGACTTAAATCATTCAATTAAAAAAACAAAAACAAAGCCTCAATCAACAGCCTTTGATACGAACTTCCCCAACTGGATTGCTGGTTTTGTTAAATAGAATAAACAGTCCTTTGTCTGAATAAAGTATTACTCTCTTCAAACCCCTATTTCATTTGAGTTTTCCTTTTCCTTAAAACTTATTTCAATTGAATAACTTTCAATATTTGTAGTCTGTCCCAAATCCAACGACTAACTTTTTAACTTTTACTGAAATAGATAAGTTGACGCAGTTCGTCACACACTAATCTTAAGCAGCTAGCAAACTTCTTTGCTAGCTGCAGCTAGCAAGGCTTCTGCTTCCTCATCTAAACACAAAAACCAAGAAACCAAGGTGAGGTCCCATCGTAGAAAGTCCCACAGTCTGACGGACCAAACAAGACCAAACAGGATAAAAACTGTTGCTTCGAAGTTTTAATCCACCAACACTTCTGATGTCTACTAATAAAACTTGCAAACAGCCCTGCATGTTTAAAACAAGTGTGGAGACAAACTGAGTGAGAGTTGAAGCCCAACTAATTATCTGCTGAATGGCTGGTTTACCAGGCGATTGTTACACGAGAGAATGAAAGGCTCGAGGGGCTGAAAAACTTTGCCTCCCCCCCTCCTCTCTTATAAGTTGGTGCCTCCTTTCACTGGTTCGAGCTGAGGAATTCCAAGAGGTTGCTGAGGCAAGAACCATTGGGAATGTTGCCGCTCTGACCCTCTAGGAGGAATAAAATTGTGAGTAAGCGTTTTGGCAAACCAGGCCGATCCACTGAAATCCTACATGAGGGGGTGTGATGCTGATGACACCGGGCTTACAGGGTTCGTAATGTACCCTGTGATTAGAGAGGGGAGGCCCTGATGAGTTTATCCACTCACTCTACCCGCTTTGATGTCGCCGCGGCTTTACGTGTGTGGTTGGCCCTGCGGTAAGACAGCCAGAGTAATCACAGATTAATAGAGCAGGGTAATCTCATTCACAAAGAGGTCACTACTAACAGACAGAACACCCCTCCCCCTCAGCTACATCCGAGCATTGTGAGCAGCTTGCAAAAAAAGGCAAAAGGACTACAAGTAGCCAAACTCCCCCTACATTTATTGAAGAGATCATCATTCATTTCAGGTCTGCTGAATTCAGGAGAAATTTAAACTGCATCCAACACAAACACATTTGTGTTGGAACTCATAAACCTCTTAACGTTGCAGAAATTCAGATACATATGTTACTGATAAAATCAATAGGAGGTGATAATGGAGTTTTCTTGCAGTGAAAACTTACATATTGCTGCTGTCATTAAGATCAAGGTCTGTTACTTTTAGTTTTGCCCTTACAAGCAGTAAAATTAAGGAACTAACACCTTCGACTGTTGGAGGCAATTCATGATGAATCAATTCATCAAAGCTACGACCTGTTTCGGACCAAAGTTGACTGTGGACATTGATTTTCCTGCTGCTGAAGTCAGCTGCCCTCAGCACAATATCCCTCTCCATTTTCTCCCATGTTCGCGATCAAAGTTTAGATGACATAAGAGAAATGTAATATAGCTTCATGGCACTGTGAGTCAGAGCCAAGACAAGTGAGGCCTGGTTAAAACGGGACACCTAATCTGATTTACTTATTAGTGCTCACCCACTGACCTAATGTCCTCAATGGCAAACAGCTCTGATCCTAACCAGCAGAGCTTTTATTTGTCTGTCAATCCAAACTCTGAACATGAATTTTTATGTATTTTACACAACACAATATGTGACTTTCTAATAAGAGAAAAACAGCTTGGCACTTCCTGGAAAACTTTGTCATTCAAAGCTGAATTCAATTCATTTCAATTAAAAAAAAAAAAAAAAAAAAAGGATTTGTCCCCAGTGGGGCAATTCATGGTTCCATGAGAGGTTACATATTCCTGAAGACATACTGCTGCACACTCACAACAGCTCACCCCCAACTTCATGTGTAAAATGACAGCAGGAATACTCTAAGTAAAGTCAGAGTGAAAAATGTGTCTGTTTGCGGTCACACATGTAGCTTCCCCTCAACATTTCAGGACGCATTGAGGATTTGTATGCATATTTGAAAGTACTGTAACAAAATGTTGGCAAAGATTGGGGGCTAAACCAAAATTGTAACAGTCTTGGGGCATCTCCAGTAGTATATATATATACTGGTAATTAAAATGTCTTTAATTGGTTAGATTGAATAGACCAACACAGAATAGTCACCCATTTTATAAAGGGGGAGGAGGGATATTACAGAGGGTCAGGGTCAAAAGTAGAATAACAAAAAGGTTGTAACCATAATGTGTATACACAAATGGACAGCGAGCCTCAGCACCCTCCTGTTGAACAAGATGAAGCCAGAATATTGCCATGCTGGCACTGACATATTGTGAATTTGCAACCGGAGTGTGCCGAGTAGGGATTATCTCAAACAGCTGTAGTACTGACGTGATGTGTTAGCTAGCAAAAACAAACAGTGTTAACTGAGCTGTTAATAATGGCATTTTATATTGTTTTAAAGCATCAATTCAATAATCAACAAGACACTTGTGATGACTAACAAAAAACATGTTAACTATCATGACAAAACAAGATTTGAGGAAAATGAACTGACTTTATCTTTTTTATGTGCAAAGTCTTACCCATGCCATATTTGTTAATAAAGAGGATATTGTCAGCAGGGGCAGCTCTGCGTCTTCAGGCTTCACTGCCAGGCGGCTGTTTCTCCGTCCATCATAATATACAATCTATGGTTGTAACACTCCACTTAATTAATACAGAACTCATCTTGTTTAATCTACTCCGTCACAAAAGCCAATCTAGTGTCGAAGATTTTTACTCCTCAAAGATTTATTTGCCTTTGTTTTTGGATGACTGACCCTCTTGCAGCAATTCCAGCCCCGTTATGAGACATATTCTCCCCTTTCCCCTGATCTCGGCAACCCTGCTGGAAATCAGGGGACAGGGCTTTTCCCATGAGGCCCTGTGGGAGTATCCTTTAAAAGCCACAGAGGGCTTTCTCTCTCATGCTCCTCGACTGGGGCCTCAACTCGAAAAGATGAAAGCTTCCTCTTTGTTTTCCACAGACTCTCTCACTTTATTTGGGTATATCAGCTCAATATATTCATACATGTACAGGTAGATAATTGTCCATGAAATGCACTTTGGGATGCTGCCTGGAATTGAGTACATGTTTCCAAAAGACTTCTGTTGCAGGAAATTATTCCGACAGAGAATCAATTGGCAATCTTACCTAAGCCTGTAAAGCAGGACCTGAGATTTGATTTAGCATTAAGTAGAATTAGAACGTTTGGTGGAGGGAGTTAATTGCAGGCGCAGAATGATTTCTCCTACCATGGCTGACACAAGAGTGACACTGCATGATTTGAAGCCTCACATTACCCAAGATATAAAACCACAGATACCATAAATCAAAAAGAGGCAAACACGAGTGAAAACTCAAACAATATGTGGCTCTGGCTTAATGTCCAAGTCAACGTAAGCACACAGAAGCAATTGCACAACCCTGCTGTAACTGAAAACAGGTGCTACCCACAAATCAAAAAACTGTAAAGGAGGACGAAATATTCCTGTTATCTGCCGAGCTTCTGACAGCCTATACGTCTTCATTCCCCTCCAGCTTCAGCATGCTTTTTCGTCAGCTTGATAACAACATTTAGCAGTATACATATGTCCCAATAATCCATCACTGCACCGCAAAACACTCTTTCCGTGTAAGGCATGAACTCGTCTCTGATACTGTGTTGTTTTGTGTACAAGTGTGATGAATGGATTATGCCGCTGTACCCACTTAGTCTAGAAGATTTCATAGAAGAAAGACCATCCATTCAGTCATGGGTGTGACATTAACGTGGAAGTTTATGTTTATAATTGAGTGTTATATTTGAAAGAAAGGTTATTTTCTTGAACTAGTCAAAGGGAAGTAACTCTCAACCATGCAGAGAACCGTAAAATAATGTAGTATAATTAGTCTCTTCTTATCTCTGCAATAATAAAAAGACCAATTTAAAAGTAATCCAACAAAATACGTTTTATAGGGTCTTTAAAGTGCGGTTTCAAACATGACGGGATGTATCATGAAATACTGCCAAAAGTGCACACAGACACTTTGAGCCCTGGACAGGCCGGCATGGCCAGATGGTCTGAGACGCTGGTTGAGAAAATTTGAGTCTTACCTGCTGATTTTGGAGTGAACTTGTCCCTGTTGGCAGCGCACACAGCCAGGAGCCGGTAGCCCAGGTCCAAGTCATAGCCCTGCTGTGCTGCTACACGGCTGACCACCTGAACAATGACAGCGAGAGGCAATCCGTCAGGACAATGATAGATTGTATTATGGTCTGAGGTTTTTCCCTCATTGGGAAATAACTAAAGGACAAAGTTTATTTGTGAGGATAACCATTCTAGGCAGTAACCAGATAGTCACTGTCTAGTTATTTCTAGTAGAAATGTCTGAAATTACATGAATATTATTACTTGGCCGTGTCAGATACTGAAAAAATGGACAAAGTGTCGATGAATACTTTCTTTTAACAGCTCATTTTATTATGAACGTTTTACTTTTTGGAAGGTTTATCAGTTCAAGTTTCAATGTTTTTTGCTCATTCTATTCAATTTTGTCCAATCTTAAGTACCAAAATGAAGGTCACAAAAAAGCCATTCCCATTATTGGTTCCTAAACAGATAGAAGTAAAAAGAACTAAATAAAAAAAATAAGTGCATTCTAAATACATCTTTATTCATTTCTGTCTGTTTTATAAACAGTTAAATACTCCTCACAGGTACTTTAAGGGATCATGCTTGTAGTTAAACTATTCAGAAAGACTTTACATAAGGGAACTTCAGCAGCATCAAAGCCCCACTTTAACTTACAGCATAAAGTCACTGCAAGTTTACCAGTTCCATATGAGTCAGTGGACAGCAACACAATTTAAAAATGTGGCCTCCAGTGCAGCAGAACCTACTGAGAGGACACATTAAGAGAAACATCCACATGCCACAGGAGGGGATGTAAATCAGCCTGATGTGTGACATGTTGCTTTGATTTAGATTCACCATTATCAGCTCAAAGAGACCCGCTCAGGCCATTAAGAGCTTCAGGACATACTGAAGCCTGTGAGGACCAACGCGCCTCACTAGAAACAGATTCTTCTCCATGCCTTGGTTTTTCAGAGCTGTGGTCCTGCTGTCAGACTCAGAAGTTCAAGACAAGCCCGAGGGTAGTACAGCTGAACGCGGCTTCCTGCACCATGTCATTATCTCCTGTAAGTATAGTCCTGACCTGACACCATAACAGAGTATGTATATATCTGGTCTTTATTTATAGGAATCCCCATTAAGAAAAAGATATATGTGCATATGCTGTCTAATTAGAATCTAAACTTGTGAGGGATATTTTGCTAAATGGTAATTCTAGTGTTAGCAGTTACAACTAGTAGTTCTAATTTCAGGGCTTAAATTGTATACAGTGCATGGGGTTGTGGTGACGAATTGCTATACACACTGTAGGCAAGGCTCAATGAAACTAACACAATAATAAATTATTCCGCTTTTTTTTCCTTTAAAAAGAGGTGAAATATTTAGTTTTTTGCACCTCATAGGAAGGGATGTCAGCCTCAATAAGATTCACATTTTGCACATTTTTCTTCGCCTGCATATTTTTTAAGATTGGGCTTCTTTTGGGCATTTCCAAATCTAATTCTCTTTTATGAATGTTTGGACATTTGTCTGACAATCATGGAATCCACTTCAGGTTTCATGAACTAACAGATTTTACAAGATCTTGGGGAAAACTGAAAACAGTAGCCCTGAGAATCATTTGTAAGGGTTTAAGACAAAACTGTTGTTTACAGTTTCATATATTTTATTGCAAACAATCAAACATTATCATGAAAAGAAAAAAAAGAATCAATTTGTTCTGTGTTAAGGCTTAAACCTGCTACTTTGGTGAGTATGAACATTAAAATGTTTGAAACTTCTGCATCAAATTAATAAAGTCAAAATAGCCTAATTCTAAATACCCCTGCTCTTTGAAATGTTTTTTTGGGTTTTTTTCATTTGTGCTCATCGCTTAAAGATTATCCTCTGAAATCCTGGTTGTAAAATATTTATCTGTTCGCAGAAGAAGTTTCCTGTACTGTAACCTGACATTACGAAATGTCAACATGCACACAGCAGAGTGAAGTGTTTACCATTACAGTCTGAGACCGGGTAATTTCACAATCACATCAGACTCTCTGCGCTCCCTCCCCGTGTGGCTCATGCTGAAAGTCTGTACAACCCATAAACTAAAAGGAAAAGCCTTGAGATTTTCTCGGCAGGAAACAAATTGAATTGATGAAATGGAGGAAAAAGCACCTGCTGCTGCACATTAAAGCGGTTACACAAACAATCACTTGAATGGAAGACTGTGTCACAGTGGTTTCACTGTGGTGCTCAAGTACAAATCTCTATGGTTCTTTTGCGTTTTGTAGCTAAGTTCGCTTGACAAGGTTACAAATTGCAGCAGTAGAAGCTATATGGATCTCTTATCTACTGCTGCAGGCAGCATGGAAATGTGCATGTTAATGCACATTGTGGCCCTGGGCGATAGGTGAGTGACACATCTGAAGACTATTCATTGTTATACTTTACTGTTCTGTGCCTTTGCCAACAAATTGTAATCCCCTCATTCAGAAATTGTCCTGTTGACATTTAACATTCAGAGGAGGTGTTAATCAAAAAGCTACTAAAAAAATCTATAACATACTCTTGCACTTTCTGATTGGAAAAGCTATTCGAAACAGTATTCGGTTAATGGAACAACACTTCACTGTTAGTAAGCTTCTTAAAGACAAACACAAGCTTGAGGAGACCATTTGTAACAACAACAGTTGAAGTTATTTTGTTGAGCTTACTAGCTAACGCTGGTTTGGGCTAAAAACAAACAAAAAGCTTTGTATTCAAGTTTGTCGTCAGCTAATGACACAAAAGTCTGCTGTTAGCACAGTTTAAAACGTTGTTATTCTGACTTTAAAAAAAAAAGCTAACATGGTTTTTACAAAGAAAAAAACAAGGCGACCCCACTAGCAACATGCACTATGTTAGCCATGTGTTTTGGTATGGTGTGCTTTATAAAAATACAATGTCATTTTTCTGAATGTTCATAACATTAAAGACACAATTGTTCCAAATATTTATGAAAATAAAGCTTTTAATGATCACTTCAACAGTTCAAGGCTGTCTTTTTCTTTCACAGTGTACATTAGTTTATCTTCTTCTGGCGAAGAATGGTAAGAAGCTCCGTTTTAAGACATTTAGCCTTTAAACTTTAGCTGTTATAAAAGTTTAGCTTCCTAACTTTTCATTTGTCACTTAAATAAGCTAACATAGTTCTTTAAAGATGGGCAGCTAACAGTGCAAGCAAAACAATCTGTGTTCTGTGTGTTCTTTCACAAATGTTATTGATAAGCAATAAACAGGCTATGTTTTTTGTGTAATAAAAAACTATTGCACTTTATATTGAATGTTTTGAGAAATGCTTATACTTTTTCTTTCATCATTAGGTTGCACTATCATCATACCTGTATTTAGTGGGCTAACGTTTTAGCAATTATAGTGCAACATTAACTCCATTTGTGGTTTTTCCCTTTAATTTAGAGTAATGATAGATCACAAATCGTCACGGTAAAAGGATATGACCTTCTCTTTGTGGATTTGTCTCACATTGCCAACTCAAAGTACGCTGATCTTTTTGAAAATGATAGTCATGGTTTAAGTCACTCTGGTCAAACTCAATCTTTGTTTATAGTTTCCGAACTGCCAAGTCCTTTTTTTTTAAATGCCACGGGATACTAATTATTCAATTACTGTAAAGCCCCCAGGCCTTTCAGGAAGGGAATACAGGGCTCTGTGTGTTGTGTATTTCTCTGTAAGCACTGATTGCTTTGTGGTTTGAGGACGTTATTGCACTCCTTTTCATGTTCCAGTGTGCCGATTTCATGAGCCGCAGCGCAATCTGTAACGGAAGTCTCTGAAAGGTGACTAAATCTCTGTAGTTTCTAAGGAGTGAAATTCGTTTTATTTTCCAGTGGCCTCAATGAAGATCAGATAGCTAAACACCAGTTCCCCCCATATTCCAGAGGGGGTTATGAAAAAGTCAATTCAACAGTTGTTTAAGCAGCCCTTTCATTGTCCTTGAACCTTCTAGAGTGAGACTGCAGAGGACCATTGGCAACTTACCGTTAGACATCCCATCAGGCTTTGCTCGAAGGGGCGCTGGAAGGCTCGGGGGTCGCCACACCAGTCCAGCAATTCAGTCGCTGCCGTTTGGAAATTTGCTGGATTTTGTAAGTGCTGAGGGGAGAAATGGAAAGAGAAAAGAGTTATTTCTATGTTAGCCATGTATCATTTCAATTGATAAAATCTGATGTTATTGTAAGATTAGATGGGAATGTGCTGGCTAAATGGGTTATTTCTAATCTCAGCAAAATGCATGCTTAGAGGCCCGATGAAACAAGACATGCCCAACAACCCAAAAGATTCAATAATGTAAAGGTTGCCTGCTATTACTAAAGATAAATAAAATGAAAATAAATGATGTGCGAGATTGCCAACTGTGTATCCATCTATTACCTTTATAAAAAAAGTATTCACACATTCTTGTTAAAGTCAGGTATGAACAAATAGGAATTTAATCTAAATATTAAAAAGATGTACCTAAAAAAACTTTAGGTGGAGGATGTGGCTGATTACCTGCTTAGGGCGCTGCCCCTTATAACCCAGATAAGAGACAGACAATGGACTGACGAATCATGAGAGAATACATTAATTGTATACAATGTATTCATTGAAAATATTTATATTTTACGTTTTATTTATATCCAGACAAATAACATGATTAATAATGTAAGCACTGAGTAGTTTAGAAGAAAAAAAAATATTCTCATGACCACTCTAAAATATCTGTATGATGCATATTGTCTATATGATGCATCGTGTTGTAGACTTTAGTAATAATGCGCAGGGTAGGAGGGGTGTGTCCCCATTAAGCTTCCTCTTCTCTCTCTCCTCAGGTTTCTGAAGCAGCTCCTTGACACCGAGCGCAATAAATCTCCCTGTATGGCTGCATGAGTAGCCGAGGAAGGCTGTATTCCAGCATCCGGCCCTGAGCAGTGCTGTGACTTTATCTGACAACAGGCTCCTTGACCTACAGGCACCCCCTTTATGGCATTCATTCCCCAACTGAGCTCCAGCAGCCCCGCTCACAAGCCCTGTTGTCTGTCACGCTGTAGAGCAGCGAAGGAAACTGAAAACTAGACCACTCTGGGTCGGCATACTCGACTCACTGGAGGTAATTTCTTCTGCAGTAGAGACAACACATCAGCTTAGCAGTAATCTATTGCCTTTGAGTAGATAATACAAAAGCTTTTGCAGTGTACAAACTAGGAACAAATGGACCCTGCATCAAAGGCATCAAAGGTAAACAGAGAGGTTTGTCAGCTTTAAGTGAACGGCTGCTTTCTTCACACGTCTGTGTGCTTGGATTTCAAAGTCTGAGAGAAAAGAAGAGGAGGAAGAAGAGACAGCTCTGTCTCGCGGTGCTTGTTTGTTGTTTGCTCTTTAGGGGGCAGCAGAGGTCAGGATTTGATAAGGCAGCTTTCATATCAATTTACAAAGCCAGTGTTTGACAGAGGCTGGATAAAACCAGTCGTGTTTATTTTATGTTCTGTCCAAAGCTGTTCCTATACATGTCTTTGTTAGGATATGTGTGCTTTAAGAGCGTCTTTATTTCTAGCGGCGGATAAAATACTCCTGGAGAAGAACACAAATCCACAGATGCTAAATTTAGATGAGTCTGGAAGCTAGACAACACACGCAATCAGCGCACAAGGATGTGAAGAGGGGAGGAAAAAGGTGTGTGTATGTGTGTGTGTGGGGGGAGGGAGGGGGGGGGGGGGGTATGTTGAGGAGGAGGAGGAGGAGGAGAAAAAAAGAAAACACAGCACCAACACTTGGGCTTGAAGTGATTACTGTTCTCTGCACTCGGAACAATTGGTCCCACCAGTGTGGCTGTCACATGGAGAGCTTGGCACTGCCTCGCCACAGATGTTCCCCCTTCTCCGGCCAAAACCCACCAATCAAACCTAAACTAGTGGCCAAGAGACCCCCACCCTCTGTCCTAGTCCCCCCCGGGTGAGACAGTCCTCCAACATTTATGCTCCAGTCAAAGGCCGGTTCAGTCTGAGAGGAAAAAAGATGGACAGAAGTGTCCTGAGAATACAGCTTTCTTCAGATACAATCAAGCTCTGTAGTCACGTCTGGAAACGACTTCATCTGCACATCTGCAGCAAAACTGACTGTGACAGCACACACGGTCTGGCCAAGACATCCTTTTCTATTCCAAATCACAGCTTTTTGGTTGTGCTCCTGTTGTTGCTTTCCATGCAGAGACACTGCGGAGCTCTAAAAACATATTAATGCAGACAACTAACCCTGGAAAGAACACACAAAAAAAAACCAACAACTGCATTGCTGTTCATTGCAACAGCAGTACAGGGACTGTTGTTTTCCACTTTATCTTGAAATATTGACGCTTACTGTGTGAGGAAGTGCTCCTGCAGCGAGAGGAGAGTTCATGGTTTCCTCCGAACCTCTGTACATATCACCGAGTGGAGAGTCTGACAGCTAACTGGCTTCCCCACAGCGAGAAGAAAACTACTCTCTCTCTCTCTCTCTCTCTCTCTCTCTCTCTGAAATAGATACCCGGCGTATCGCGGAGCCCATCTTCCCCCCAAAGTGCTCACATCGGTGCAATTCCAGGGCGAGAGAAGAAAAACAAACCGCCACCGAGAAAGTGTGTGTTTGGATTGAAATCAGATAACTGCTTTTTGTGCTTTTTTTTCCCGTTTTGAAGCATCCTCACCTGTTTGGAGGTTAAACAAGGGAACACATTTATTTCACTGTTAAAGATACAATCCCTCAAGGTGTTTTGCACCACCTGCAAACATTCCACTGACTACCTGTGTGAGTGAATTTTCCAAGTAGGAATAAAACATGATGATGGATGATTCCGCAGTTCAGAAATTAAGCTGCTGTTTAAAATTCAAATCATTGCAATTTCTCCACAAGTCGGTGATTTCAAAATCACCTCCTTGATGATTCGTGATTTTACTTTCTAGTCGCGATTCAATCACGCTGACAGATTCCAATTTCCTCTACTTTATCTTCGCGCTCTGCAGTAATTTATCATTTGAGCAACAAAATCAATTTGTTCCCCTGTCCGCTGCTCTGGCTGGGAGTATTCAGAGAGACATGTCACATCTCCCAGAAAACAACAAACACAATGGAGGAGGCTTCATTTATATTCCTGCTCCACGTCCGGGCGATGCCAAAATCTCAGCCTGTGCACACTTTCAATTAAAGCAAACAGCTGGATTGGTTTACAATATTTCCTTAATTATTTTAATGGCTTGGATATTGGACAATGGGGAGCAGGGGGAGAAGATAGTGAGTTAATTGTTCTGATCTCCCCTGATGATCATCTTTGTGTGCGGGGAGGAGAATAGACAGCCCGCTGAATGGGCTCACTGCTAGTCTAATTGGCAGGACATAAATGGTATTTATTATGCGAGGCCTTCCAAACCCTGATTGTCTGCGGCACAAAGCTGCCTCTATTAGCAGGGTGCTGGCTCTTACTGGTTGGTTTGAAATGACCCGGTGCTTAACCATTTATTAGATGGACTGTGGGCCTCCTTGTATGCCATGGATCTCTCTAATTGGCATGTTTACCCATGTGCTGCTTCCAGCCGGACGCTAACATTGGGACGTGTTTGTTTAAAATTTTGCCTCGCGGGGTTAAAACATTTAACCCGAGACATTTGAATAGTTTACACTTTGTTCTAGACAGATTCAACGCCCCCCTTTTTTTTCTTGATCTGAGAACTTCCTTTACAGAATAATTCATCAGCTATTAGAGAGTCAGAACATTACTGGAATCCCATTTCACCTCCCATACAAGCAACGGAGGAGAAGATATTGAATATTTTATGTCCTGCTGTGTCAACAGCAACCAGACTGAAACAGAGAGTGTTTACGTCTCTCTTCCTTATTACTTAAGGACATCAAAGGCTGTCTGGTCTCTGTTTGCTCCCTAAACACTCGCCCTGTCTTGCTTTCTGCCTCACCTTGTCTCTCTCTCTCTCTCACACTAATATCTGGGAACTCCCTGCCGAGGGTAAAAAAAACAAAACAATTTGCCACGTCCACACTTGTGTTTAAGTGCAAACCCCATACGTTGTCCCAAAGGCCCTCAGAAGCAGTCTTCTTCGGGTTCTGGACCTCAAAAAACAAAACGGGTTGTCAGTTAAGAAAAGAGATCAAAGGCAGAGCGCCCTGTAGCCCGGGGTAACGCAAGTATGTCTGTTTAACTCTGCCAGAGATTCGTCCCGCAGTTAACGCTGCTCAGAGCAGAACAAAAGGACTCGCTGGGAGTCAGCAGTGGTGGAGGGAGAAAGAAGGGTGATGATGGGGGAGGGAGGTGGGGGCCTCCGCTCTTTGACCCCAGTCAGTAACCTGAGTCACACCACAGTCATGATAAAAGACCCCACAGATTAGTCACTTAATGGGGCCAAACAGGGGAACTGGCACATAGTGGCCACAACGTTTCCGACAAATGTACATACGTATATATATATATATATATATATATATATATATATATATATATATATATATATACAGCTGTTTATACCAGTTGAATTGGAAAAAAAGACAATCCATACTAGCTTGATGATAATGTTGTTTAGGTGAAATATTTGGAAAATCCCCGACATACACAGTTGAACATTTTTTCTCAACCAACTAAATATCATTTAATGAAATGTCAAACGACTGAGTGCTTCATCACCGAATTATCTGCGGATCTGCGAGGGCAACAACATTTGGCTGACATTTCTGCTCGAGAAATCACTCATAGATGAGAAGTGATTTTTTAAATCGACTATGAAACATACTTTAGAGGAAGTACTCAGTGAAGTAAGTACAAGCAGTAAACTGGAGTCTGATTCATTATCTGCAGTTTAATCACAGCCAAGTGCCATGGCTTAATAAGACGCAGTGCTGTATAAATTGCATTTTAACATATGAAAAAAGGATGGTGCAAAAATGAAGGGCTATCAATATGTATCACACTTAATTTCTTATGTTTTGTCCGCCTGCAAGCAGGATTTTGTGATTGTTCCAGGGGAGCTGAGTCTGACTCTTACACAATACAAACTAGGAGGTTAACTACACCAATTTGTCACGTTATCGCTGTTTATTCACCTCGTATATTTAGTTTCCACCCTTGAACTTTCCTGAGAGCTGGGAAATTCCCCAAAGTAGACAAAAAAGGTTGGATTTTCAGGTTTTCAGTTTCATCTCTGCTACCATTATTTCTTTTTTAAACTCATATTAATTCGGTAACGTTGTCCCAGTCTGTGAGTTCATACAGTAAATATGTAATGAAACAATGTGAGCTACACACACACACACACACACACACACACACACACACACACACACACACACACACACACACACACACCAACATGTAAAAAGGTTTTAAACATATTCACAAGACAGCCATAAAACTTCACTAAAGCCCAGCTGTGTCGTCACGTGTTACACTGCAGTTAGCATCAATTCACCTTATGTGACTCTCATCAGTGTACCATCAAGCAAATCAGACACACTTCGCCGGCACTCACCTGTTTGATACACAGCAGACGGTCATTTGTCTGCTGTATGTGTCTGTCCATCGACGGAATCGAGTTCATGTTGATTGTCCCTCTTCGGCCTCTACCTGCCAGCCATTAAACTGCAGCTCTCTGCAAAAGAAACACAGACATGTGTTACCGCTCAGCTCTTCTCAGGGAAGCTGCCAATCCCATCACCACCAGGATATTGCAGTTTAGTGTGTGTGTGTGTGTATATATATATGTGTGTTTGTGTGTGTTAGCGTGTGTATGTGTGTGGCTGTGAGCTGAACAGGAGGGGGTGGGAGGAGGGGGGGGGGGGGGGGGGGAGATATTGATTTGGCAGGTGACAAGCACCTCAGAGAGCTCAGAGGATGACATCGCTCTCTGCCGCTGTGACACCCTCAACAAGCCCTGGCAGTTGCCCTGAATGCACACTGGATGACTTAAGAGAGGATGTCTGACCGTGTTTGAAGCACCTCGGGGTGAAAATGAACACACACTACACATTATGTAGAGCCTGCCAGTGGGTCAGGAAAACTGCATGACGCTCCTCCATCCTGGCCTGTGAGAACATTTACTTGGCATGTGGCTCTTTGTTTACATTACTTAGCCATTATGTAATCTTTGGTTAACAATTATGTGTACCCTGGGCCCAGGCATGCTCTACATTTTTTTCTCTTTCCCCTCCTCCTTCTCCTCTTTGCTACATAAGAGTTCCTCTAACAAAACCCCTTACAGCGCACTATTGATTCTGGAGCAGGCGCTTATGGAAAACCTCTCTCTCTCTCTCTCTCTCTTTTTTTTCCAGGGGAATCATTTTTCACGTTAGGCAAACAATAGAGCGCTGATCTGACACGCTACATAACATTATCACAAGTTAAAAAGTATTACAAGCTACATTAAAGGTTATCAATTCCGCCCGTGGGGGTTTGATTTAATGTTGCGTTCAACGTCAAATAGATGTCACACACGGGTTGTCAGCCCTAACTCAAAGTGACCTGCAGCTGCAAGTGGAAGGGTGGGTTGAGTTATTAAGCACATATGAGTGCTGAGGAGAGTGTGACCCCCCCACCCCCCCTCATTTTAAAAAAAAAACATATTCTCACACCTTAATGTCCTCTTTATCTCACCCTGTCGCTATCTGTCCTCTTCGCTTCTGTAGGCACATGGTCTCTCATTCAAACACTCGCCCTTCTTCTCCATCACTGAGACCCCCCCATCCCCGTCCCCCCCCCCCAAAAAAAACAAAAAACCCTCCATCTTTCTCCATTACCATCACACACAGAGAAATTTCTCTACACAAAGTAGCGGTGAGATGACAAAAGAGAGAAAAGAGAGAGAGGAGGCAGTATGCTGCACCACACTGATAATGCTCACTTAGGGGTCTCTAGCTGGATTTAACGGCAGGGCCAGTAATCTACTCCACTAGACAGCTAAAGAGCTTTTATGCTACCTAACAGAGCTGCTCATGCCTGTACTTGAGAGGAGAGAAGGGCACACGAGTGCATTCCTCTCCATAAAGAAAAAAGAGACATCGAAGGAGCTTTTTCACACTGCCTTTTTTTTTTTTTTTGCAGATAGAAAGTATGAATTTGTCAATATCTTTGAAGATGCATAAAGACGGATTTCCTGGGCTCTCTAGTTAAACACCTTGGTGACTTGAATGGCAGACATTTTTTTCCCATCTTCCATTCGGTTCCTTTTTGAATAATTATTCTGCATTTTATCACTTATATCAAGTTATTTTCATCTGTGTGCTGTGGGTTTTTGGTTTTTAATGTAACAGCTGCTCCGACCAATTTTCCCCACGTGTGATTAATATATTTATTGCTTGATTAAATAATTGATTGAATGAAAAGCGAGAAAAGATATGTTGATCAACTGAGCCATGCATTTGAAAAATCAAAAAAAAAAAAAAAAAAAAAATCAAAAAATCAAAAGGGAAACAAACTTGAAAACAATTAAACCAAATTAAAGAGTCAACTTATGGAAAATGTTGTTTTTCATTCTGGATATCAGCCTGACCAATCACATACATTTATATGCACTGACTCTCTTTACATCCCCCCTTGGTGTTGCTGCTATAACCCTCTCATCGTTCCCCTCTCTGTGCCAGCTGATACTGAGCCCCTGCCTGTGAATGCATCGTGTCCCTCAGCCACCAGCAGGTGTCTCCCTGGCCCTTCAAAGGCCTGGCTAGTGGCACAAAGAAGGCGGAGCGGTGTTGCTTTAAGCCCTTACAAGCTCTACAAATCCTCAGCTGCTGCTTCCTAACAGGGCCCACTCAGCCCGCCACTGCCTGCCTGACCTTGTGGTTATTGATGAGCAAGTCGACCTGCTCTCGCTCCCCCGCCCCCCCTTCCATTCACTCTCTCTCACCCTCTCCCTTTTTACTCTAAGAGTGAGTTAAAATGAAGCTGCCATTCACCATCCTTGCTTTTTTCTTCTTCAAACACACCTCGTAATGGAACTTGTGACCTACACGTACATGAAAAACTTTGTCGGTCATTTACATTCATTTGCCTCCCAAGATATGACAGGATAGAGCTGGGGAGTAATTTAATTTCCAGATATTCACTTGTTCTAATTAAACACTCGTCCTTTGTTATATCTTTAATGACTAACAAGAGCCAAATTAAAGATTAAACCGGTGATGCTGGGAAGATATGACAACAGATGCAATTATGAGCCCTTCCCCGCTATTTACATGCTTCTCTTCTATCTCGCAGATGTTATCGTTGATTATTTTCCCTGCGCCTTTACCTAATGTGAACTTATTCGCCTTGTTTCAGCTAGTTACCCGCGGAAATCTGAAAGGGGAAAAAAAACAAACTGTGTTGATACATGTGTTCCAGCTTAATTTACTAAATTACCAGGCAGCCATTACACAACAAGTTGAGCACTGTGGATTCCTTCATAACAAAAGACACATAAGAGGTGGGGAGGAGAGGAGGAATGGGACTTGCTTCATTTTCCTATTCAAGGGGGAGCAAAAATATATGTATTGAGTGGGAGCTGCAATAAAACGAAACGGGTGAAGAGATGCAGGCCGGGAACAAATATGAAAGGCAGTGGAGGATGGCGGCAAGGTGATGGAGCACCACCGGAGGATTGGATGAAATTATCTCTTTATAATCAGGGGGCTTCTGCATGGCTGCCTCCTCCATTGCCCACTGACAGATGAGGCCTACCACTTCAAATGGGCTTTTCACAGCCCTATCAGCCCACCTCAAGGGGTAAAACAATGTTTTTCTTCCCCTCTGTACCACCACTTTTAAAGCATTCTTTCTGCACGACACCCCGCCGGGAACAGGATTGCCTCCCATCGGGCTGGGTCCATGTTTGTCTCATTACGTGATCATGTTACATAAGTGTACCTTGAAAAGAGCTGCGGATTTAATTCGATGACAAATATGTGTCACTGGAAGATGCTTAACAACGCTGAATGGAGATGCTAAAGCAGAACATTATGTCAGTAAGTACGAGGAGATTGCTTTTTGAACTGTCACGATCGCACAGTTTGGAATCTAAACATCATTTCAGACGGCCCAAAAAACCCGACCCTGCATCTTCAAAGAGAGTTTTCTAGCTTGTTAATGTAACAGAGACAGCTCCGCAGGATGAAAACAGTCTGAGGGAAAGAGGAGTAGACAATGATTAGCTTTATCCCACCATCACAGCAGAACAAATGGATCACGAACCCTCGCAGCTTTACACAGTCCCTCAGCTGAGCCGTCAAGGCACAGGGAAGTGGTAAACAGATTTAATTTATTCATATAAATGGCTTGTGAACCAAAACAGTCAGGCTACTCTGGGGCCAGGCACAGTGCTGCTAAAAACATTTTTACAGCTTATTAAAACACGGATTTGTATTTGTAGCTTTGGCCACTAGTTATAAAATCATAGTGCTCACATAAGCAAATTATAGATTTATAAATTTTCAAGAGCAATTATTTCTTTCTGAATACTGATTCGGGCATCATGTTAATGAACATTTAAGGGTTTTAACACAGATCCTTCATGCATGTGGAATGAATACTTTATTTTTTGTACAGTTTGACTCTGAACAATGAAAAATCTTGACTGCAAACTGCTAACATCAACTACAGCTCTGCTAAAGTTATGTTGCCCATCAAATAGTGTCAAAAGACCCCTAATTCTTAACATTGTCAACTTGTGAACTTGCCACCCAGATTAGCTTCCAAGCTAGTTGTAATGTTATCTAAACGTTTTCTTCAACAGAGAGCTTTGAAAATATGTTGTCGTTTTTATCTGCACATAAAACGGTCTGTGGAGAGAGAGTCTATTACAATATGCTTACACATTTTTTCTTTTAAAGAGAATGGGGCTTTGAAAGAATCAGACGTACGCTTTAAGACAGGTGCAGCTTTTGAAAGAAAGTGGGACTTGGTCCGAGCATCACACACAAGTTTGGGTGCCAAACGACAGCAAACAGCACTGGCTAGCATCCTGACCACACACATGCAAAAAAGACACACACAGATCTTCTCACCTTCGCTTGAGTGCTGGACCGGCATCATGATACCATAACAACACCTTCAGTCACTCCTAATGTGCTTTACAACAACACTACAGGCAGGGTGTTACACCTCTGCAGAGCTGTGTGAAACACCCCCCCAACAGAAACACACACACACACACACACGCACAAATGGAAACACACACTCCTCACTAATCGAAAGCTCAAAGTACTGCTGACACTATTAAAACAGAACGAGTTGGCCTGAGCGGAGGGATCAGCATCACTCTGGCACCTGGTGGGGACACATTGTGATGCGCCGCTCAAGGTGATGGCGTCCCAGCGTGTAGTCTATTGTAGGTGAATTAGGCAATAAAGGACTAATCTGCGCCATCATTGACTAGAGCACGGTTTGCAGCACTTGCTTAAGGGCGATAAAAAATGAGGGAGGAGGAGAAGGAGGAAGCATCTCTTCACCCTCCTGATTTTAATGAGCTCTGATTCCGAGATACGTCTTGTTTTCTTCCGAGTATCGGCCGAGGCCAGCGTGAAAGCTCCCCTTTAATTATCTCAACATTGAAGAGATGCTGTTTCCTCGCACCACTGACGGGGGTTGGTGGGGGTGTAGTTTGGAGAGGGCAGCTCTAGGACTCCAGGTGTCTGCCTGGTTCTCTGCCTGGTAAGTGGCCAGGCAGGCAGCAAGGACAAAGCTGTGTTTGTTCGAAAAAAGCAAGAGAGGATGGAAATGTGTACGAATCAGTGCCGCTTCCATTGTTGCCTTTACTGAATGTGCCATAATCCTCGGCAGGCTCCATCCAGAGCTGGCACGGAGGATAATATGAGCTGCCTACTGCCTGTCCCACCTCCCCCACCTCCCCCTACCTCCATCACCCACCAAGTCCCCCCGCAACCCCCACCTCCACCACCATTTCTCTGCTGCTGCACACACATATGGACACACAGCCACTCGAGTGAACACACACACTCTCACATTTCCCCACATGGCTCCTTAACAGGCTTGGGAATGGATTTCTTTTATTTAATGTGGTTTGGTCTGCAGCTCCAGCGGCAACCAGGAGCGAGGGTGGGCTTGCAGTTGTGCCACTCACTCATACACACACACACACACACACACACACACACATATACACACATGCACTCAATCCAAGGAGCCCTGCTGTGTTGGTCGCTGTTCACTGATCTCTCCCTCTTCTGCTGTCTTTCTCTATCTTCCATTCTCCCTCTTACTACCTCCTCCCTCCCTCACTCTCTCTTTCTCTCTCACACAGACCTCCCCCCCCCGCCCTCTCACTTTTTTCTCCCCCCCCTTCATGACAGCTCACATAAGCAAGCCTCCTGGATTCCTGCGGGAGCCCCACGTTCAGCACACAGAGATTGTTCAGCCATCAGGCACATCTGCAGCGTGATTAGAAAAGCAAAGGGAGCATGGTGGTGGGGGGTGGGGGGGTGGTGGTGGTGGTGGTGGGGGGGGGGGGGGAGGGTGTAGGAGTGTAAGTTGAAGCCCCTACCACTGCTGCTGCTCCAAAAAGCCCTCCCCTCCCTTTTACTCTCAGCAGCAGAAGCGGAAGAAAACAGAGGGCCGGGGATCATAGAGGGGCCTAAGCAATATCTCCTCTCTAACCAAGTGTAACGTTTCACCAAGTCTCAGAGGCCTGAGATAAAAAAAAGAAAAAAAGGACAAAAGCAGATGGGGGCCGGTCTCTCTTCACCACACAAGCCCCTGTACCGATCCAACCTCAAAGTCGCTTGTCTGCCAAGCTAAGACAGGGGAGATGGTAGCAGAGCCATAACGCGGTGGATTGTCCTTCTCCTGTTTGCCCTCCAAACAGCTACTCTTTCAATTTCCTTCCATCGTTGACTATTAGCAGAGGACAGGGGAGAACGGGGGGTCAGTTCCCTTGGGGTACAAGAGGCCGCACAGATGAGCCACACGTCTGTGTGTCTTCTTGAAATGCAAAGCTAGCAGCGATACACAGCTAGCCTCATGCTATCTGCCTGTGGGGCTTTATCTGCCTCACCAAGCTTGTCTCTACACTCACACTGGAGCTAGATGGGGAAACAAACTTCAGAAGTTTGATTTACAAGGTGGCCATTTTTCTCGGCCAAAAATCTCTGCATGGGAAGCTCAAAAATGCTGGTGTAGCATTTTACTACTGTTTTCCAAGATTGTAATTCTTCTATGATAAGGGGACTTGGACTTTCTCATTTCAGCCTCTAGTTAAATGAACTACTGAAAAAGACAAAGAATCATGAAATACTAAGGGGAATATAGCCATATTTTACAGTAAAACAACTAAAAATAATTAGCTAATTTTAGACAAGAACTTATGCTTGTATTAAAGCACGTAATGTTCACTAATAGTACCATAACTAAATAGTAACTAGTAGTTCGTTCTTTGCTAACATTGACAGCTATCATTTGTTCAAAGCTACCATTAGACAACAGCTAAAGCTAGCATTCAAGCACTAATGTTAGTTAGCTAATATTACCTTGTGCAAGGAGTGTGATTTCCTTTTTACTTTCAATAGAAAACAGTTAAAGCTAACATTCAAGCACTTCCTGGATTACATTCAATAAGCTGACATTATAATATTTAAAAGTTATTTGCTCTAAGATAACATTAACATTGAGTGAATAAACCCTCCTCTGTTAAACTATAAACACGTTAGCTAACTGTTATATCTTGTGAGAGGATGAATGCTAATATGACCAGTTTACACTCATTATTTCCACTCTTCCTTGTCTTTTCAAGTATTGATGATTCTAAAATCAGAGAGTTGATGACAGTTGTCAGAAATATACACTTGGATATATATACTTGGAAAAAGAGCAGTGCAACGGGTTACAGTATTTAGGCTTCTCATAATGTCAGAGGGAAATGTTTGCTGCACTACAAACTGCCTTTTCATTGAGAGCACAGAGGAAAAGTCAAAAAGGCACATTTTTCTATTTAGGTGAATGAAATTGTTGCCTTGACACTACCTTAAAACGCGCATTTCCCCTATCCCCCCTCCATCCATTCTTTCTCCCCCTGCCAGTCGCCCGGTTTATTATGCATTCAGCTCATGTGTCCCTCCTACGAGTGGCTGTTCATTTTCCACATACCACGCTTAATCCGGCCAGCTAAAACTTTGAAATAGCAGGAGCTGCAGCAGACGCAGACGCTACCCGGGAGGAGCCATTATGAGGTCTAGGAGAGACAGAGAGGGGGAGAGAGAGAGAGACTGATAGTGGTGGTGGGAGGAGTGACAGGCGAGATATAAGATACATGGGAAGGAATTCAAAGAAGGCTGAAAGCCGAACACTAGGGTGTGCATGTTAGTGTGTTCACTGCCTGAAAGTATGGAAGGTGTGCAGCTGCCGGCCAGTGCCGATAAGTTAGGGAAGGTTGTGTGTGTTTGACGTGTGTGTGTGTGTGTGTGTGTGTGTGTTTGATGGGGTTACAGGCGTGGGCAGGGGGATGGAAGACCTCCTCGTCTCCATTGTGCAGGTGACCTTTAGCCTTTAGTGACTTTGAGTGAAGGGGAGGAGAGAGAGAGGCAGAGAGTGAGAGGGGGAGATTTTAAATAGTGCATGAGCTCAACCTGCCCAGACCCTGATGGACAGCAGCAACATGAGCTCTTTCTGTTTCACCCAAGAAGCCTGTGAAGACAGACCATCACACATCCAGACCTCAGGAGGTCCTTTCTTACATCTATATTTTGAAATTTCATGGGCAGGGTTGTTCCTTGCTCAAACGTATGACATCTGTCATTTAATATTTACCTGCAATTTTAGTAATATTGTCTTAAGGTCAAACAATATGTAAAACATATTTAAGTGAGATAATGTTTGAGGGTTTAGTGAAAGCAATATTAAGTATTTTTTAAATTATTTTCATGTTCTATACTTTTGGGTCCAAACCCCTTAAAAAAACAGACAAACAAAAAAACAACCTCATTTATACTCCACAGACCTGCATTACTGGACTTTTTAACTGGCTAATAAAGATATAGTTTTTTTTTTTAAATCAGCCAATTGTTTGATAACCTCGCCGAGCGGACTGATCCTGAGTTAACAGCCTGCTCGTATCTGCAACCATCGCTCCCTCTGGGGAGAAGCCTCTCATTCCACAAATGTGCTCAATTAAAAAGAGTAGAGTGCTTAGAGAGGGGCAGCGAGGGGGCCATTCCCTGCGCTTGTTTGATCTGGATTCTCTAATTGGTCAATGACAACACATTACCAGACAGGCAGACGCTTGATCCACAGAGAGGAGACCGGGCTCTTTTCCCTCCAATAATCCCCCTGTCATATAACACCCCCCCAATATCCGTGACCATGCTGTCTGTGTCTTGAGTGTGTCTACATGCAAGGGAGGAGTGGGGGTCTGCATGGCAGGAGAGGGGTCTGATTTAGAGGTTAGGTAACACCGGCTGCAGTAAATCTGTGTCAAAAAATCCCCCTCATGGAGCCGCACACACAAGCATGTGATGAATCCCATGAAACAGGCAGACACCCCCCCACCCCCTGCTTGACCTGTGCTTGCATTGCCCTAATTTGCCAGAGATTTGTTTTGATTGCCTTTTTGTAAATTAATCTGGAAGCTTATTGTCTCTTGTGAAGAATGCCAATATGTCTACAGTGATTTTTCAATGGAGCAGAGCCCTCAATCAAACAGAAAAGACATATTTTTAGCACACTTTTATCCCTCCTAGTGAGTTTTTTTATTCAATGCACATAATTCGTATTGCCAAAGAGCATGCAAGAAGTCGCAGTGATGCAGCTCACATGTTTGTAGAACAGTATGTCTCATTTTATATAATCTCACAGCTCGCTAAAAATAGCATCAAATGAATATTGAATGCTAGGACAGAGGAGGCGTTATGCAATTCAAGACTTATGCTGTCAAATGAAGCCAACAGACCCTTGCCTTTGTACGCACACACAAACATGTACAGAAAAACAGGCTGAAGAAAAAATTACTTCCACTGATGCTTAAGAAAGCAAGGAGTTGTTTATTTATAACTTTGTGTGGCATCCAAGGTATTTTTTTTTTAACAACAAGACAACACATCACCAAAAGGGCAAATCACTGGTAAAGTACAGGGATTCTTGGCCATTAGAATATGCCTGTAAATAATACATTTCTAAAGAAGGTTTCCAGTTTTTAATTCTTTTATAGGGCTGATGATTAATTCTAAATTGGCTGTTACTGATTATTAAAAGTAGGAAAGTAGTTTAAGTAACCTAAGAACATCCTGAAGGTTAAAGGACCTGTTTTAAAACAGGACGTTTTGGATCAAAAACACAAATTGGAGAAGTCAAAAAAGGTAAACGTGTGCTCCAAAGACGACCCGTTACTGATAACCATTGATAGCTTCTGATACCGATACTGGTTTAAACCTCTAACACTGATACCATTATAGGTCATAGCTCAGGCAATATTAGTATACTAATATTGGTATAGGCCTCTGATTCTGATGAGATACAGACCAGTATCAGCAAGTTAACAAACAACAAACTAGTTTGAAATAAATTATAAATAAATCACTGGCCATTTAGTTTATGTCTGTAAATACTTAGGATAAACCTCTAATACCAAGGGAACACTATTGCTACTAGAATACTAGAGGGAAACTAAGTATTGGCTATGCAGTGTAATTATTTAAATTAGTATGGTATCAGCACATCTGTATTATTTTTGCTTAACCTTAAAACTAGTCATTTGTTTCTGGTCAAAGAAATATACTTCTTTGTCATTACAGCACTAGTTCACCTTATTGTAGATGCATTGAGTAATACTTCTATCTTGTATGCTTCATGGGTGTTTTAGCTGAAGCCCATCTTCTCACTGTCGGCAAACAACAGAGCTCCACATCATCCATCAGGGAAGTTGAGGTAGCTTGACAGCAACATAAACAATGCTGCCTGCAGTAGCTTTTTCTAGAAGTGTACAGGACACACACACTTCTGCACTCACAAACACACGCAGAAGACAAACACAGACAGACAGACAGACAGACAGACAGACAGACAGACAGACAGGGGGGGAGGGAGGGGATGGTGTGAGAGGCAGAGACGCACCAAGGGAGAGAAACAGGGATGCACTGGATCAGAGGAGGAGGAGGAGGAGGAGGAGGAGGAGGAGGAGGAAACAACTGCTGCAAGAAGCGGTAAAAGCTGTGAAATTCTGTATCCTCCTGTATTCAGCTGCTATGAAAACTGCTGAACCATCAGCAATTACCAGCTGGCTGGATCATGAATCTCCCCTCTGCAGTGGTCTGCTCGATCTCTGCTGCAGAGGTGCGCTGCCCTGTAGTCACCTGAACTAACAAACACACGCACTCAAATCAAAAGAAAACAATGTGAAGTTGCCGCGTGATTGCCAACTTTTTATCAAGCCTCTGTGCAAATCAATCGGACACTTTGCATCTCCGTTTCCATGACTGAAAGATTAAACTGACAGCAGAGGGCTGATATGCAAATGTTTTGTTTTTACAGACGAGCAGGTGAGCGCGATCCATGCGCAGCAGACCTAACAGGCTGACACGCTGATGCAGGACAAAGACGAGGGCAGCACATAAGTCAGGACACGAGCAGAAAGTGCTGAACGTATAATTAGCTAATCCGGCAGAAAGCACAGCTAGGCAGTCACTTAATTAAAATGATTAATTAAGGGCAATGAAAAAACTTCTTCTTTCAAAACTGCTGTCTATAATTACAAGTGACTCCCTCTTCTCTGTGGCAGAGGGCTTCAATATGTGTGCGTGCAAGTGCGTTTGCATGTCAATGTGTTTTGTGTGTGTGCGCAGGTGATTGGTGTATCCAGACAAGAGAGCGAGAAGGGTGTGTGTGTGTGCGTGTGTGTGCGTGTGTGTGTGTGTGTGTGTGTGTGTGTGTGTGTGTGTGTGTGTGTGTGTGTGTGTGTGTGTGTGTGTGTGTGTGTGTGTGTGCCTGTGTGAGAAGTCAGTTTCTGCTGCTCATTCAGCGTTAGCATCCTCAGCTAATGAGATTAGTCAATAATGGATTGAAAGCCAGTTGCCTCCCCTTCCTGACACAATGGCCGGAGAGGCTGCCCTGTCAGCGACACATCCTCCACCGGTCGATACGCACACCCACACAAAAACACAACTTAGAAACACATCCAAACAACAGGGGCCACCTTCTTAACATACAAATTGTGTTATAATATCGAGCGGTGGCTGTTTGAGACAGCTCTTCGTGCCTTCAAGGGCCGCAGACAATTTCTCTGGGATTTAAATTCAGATTGGAAATATATCGAGTTTTGATCTAAGGAAAAATGGATACTAGAAGACGTCATGTTGGGCCCCTTGAAATCCTTAGATCTCTTTCATCGCATGAACGTCGAGAAAAAGAGTCCCGCTCGATCCACCACTGCAGAGCGTTTTAGCCCAGGAAGGACAAACAAGCATTGAGAGTCGAGAACTCTTCTCTTCTCAGATAAACAGAGACATGAAACAGGCTTTAAGGCCGACTACAGCACAAATAGACTCCTTTTGTAATGCGGGAACAACCTGCTAGTGTGGGTAAAATAAACCTTGCACAAACAAGACACAGCAAGCTGCCGCCAGCGTGTAGAACCTTGATGCATTTATAATAGCAAGGCTTACACAAAAAACAGCTTGAAAGTGCCAACAAGCGCACACAAGAAAATCAATTTGTTGCTTGTATCCATGTTTGCAACAAGAAATCTAATGTTGTGTCTATTCACTTGTGTGCTCTGAGTTACACCAAGCAGTCTTTGAGTATCGGCACCGTATTTCAAAGTGTAGATAAATTAGACGGTTTAATACCTCCCATGTGATTTTACCATTTGATTTGCCCATGAAAACAATAATTCAGATCACAGTATGAGAACGAGTTGACTAAATCACTTATTATTTCTTACCCTCCATTCACACGTTCAGCTTCACAAGCAGCAGAAAAGTAGTTTTGTTTTAATTAATCTTAATCGTCCTCACTTTCATCCATCAAGACGGGTTGCTTTCTGATTGGTCGAGTTTTTTTGACATGACCAGTAAAATTCAAAAGGAAGTGGATTTGGCCTCACTCAAGTGACACACGTGCCTAAAACCTTTAGTCATCCAAATATCCTTCAGCTGGGAACACACTGGTAGCAAAGAGTCAAAAAGAAAAAAAAGTCCCATCTTTTGACTGAACCTTTTAGCAGGTGAAGCAGGAGTAAAAGGGCATAGACAGCTAATAACTGACAATCCACTTCCTACACACACATGCACACAGAGGATCCTACGGGTATGAACAAGTGAGGGGCTGCCCATTGAAGAGCGGTTGGGGGTTCAGTGCCTTGCTCAAGGGCACCTCTGCAGTACTCAGGAAGTGAATGGGCACCTCTCCAGGTATGAGACCTTTTCCAGATATGGTTGGCAGCTGGACTTCAACCGCCAACCTTCCGGGCGGTTCCTTACCCAAGGTCCTACATACTGAGATACGGTCGCCCCCAGGCTGTGAATTACAGAACATGTTCCAGCCGTTATCTGTTGTTAGTCTAATATACTAAAAGCTACAATCAGACAACTCAATTCTAGAATATAACTAATTTACAACAAAGCTTTATATTCTTTGATGGACAACATAAATTATGGGAAGCATGATTATCAACTTATATGGGACAGTGTTTATCCTTAAGATAGACCGCATTCTGTCTGTACAGGTACAAAAGATCCTTTCTCCCACTAACATTCACATTGGCCTGTGTGGAGAGGAGCTGTATTGGTGTTCCTATCAAGCAGTCCCCCCCTGCCCCCCCCTGACCGGGGTCAGCCCCCTGCTACCATAAGGTCAACCCACTGGTAATTTGTTTTACCGCCGCCCCATCAGCGACCAAACACAGGGCGTCGTATCAGGTAAACCAATTATTATCTGACATGAATCGTGGAGCACAAAGGTCCCACACGACCACTTCCTCTATTATTAGTAATGTGTCTCCTTTTTGTCAGTGAAAAAAAGGCAACCCTGTCCCTTATTTTCCAGCCTGCTTATCAGCTGCCAAGTGACTCATTTACCTGCGATGGGGCAATTTAGTGCGGGATTTAAAGGTAATTTAACCTACATTCAGACAAGAAAATGAATTAAGCGCCGCTGATTCCTCCTCTCACACATTTCGCCTCCCTCTTCCTGTCTCTGAAGCATAAACAGCAGTCAAAACGGAGAGCTTTCTCCTGCTTAGTATTCAGCTGTAATTCTCCTGGGTGGACACCATGCTGTGTAGACAATCTGCATTTTGATTGGTGTGCACTGGAAGCTTCCGCACGGATCTATAAAAAGCAGATGCACTGGAAAACAACAAAGAGTGGCCGTTCAGATTTCCATTTCTGAGAATATGAAGTCGACTTGTATGTAGAATAGAGAACACCTCTGTAAGATTTATCCTGTTTTCTTAATAGAGCCAGTCTTGACATGAAGATATGATGTGAAAGTGATCATTTGTTGCCCTGCGACTGTGTTGGCCAACATGAAAATGCCAGCGATACATAACCCTCTTAGAGAGCCATTTGTACAATCTCACCATTAGGAGCCACTTTGTTCCTGTAGCCCCTCTGGCCTCAAACCAGGCTTCAGCCCTCCGATGGCTGTAACCATGGCAACTGCCTTCATTCAACACTTGCAAATAATGAAGACAATGTGTTTTCCATTTATATGAGCCCCCTTTTTTTTAGCACAAGAAGATATGGAGAGTCCATCCTGAGTGTTTTCATTAAGGGGGGCTTAATAACATGATGCCTTTTTCTGGATGCACTGATCGAGCTGCTTCACAGGCTAAATTGGTCTGGTGGGACACGAGTCAATACCAGTGCTCAAGATACAAAATTATGTTCAACAACTAAACTTGGTAGAGTTGTTTTTTCTTTCACGTCTCGGTGGACTAGAGTGTTGTACGGAGAAACATTAAAAAAAAAAAAAAAAAAACTTGGAGAAGTGCCTCAGGTGGCCAATTAAGTATCTTGATCACACAACGCAAAAGGAAAAAACACGAGGAAGGCAGGCAATGAGAAGAGCAAATCTAGACTTTTGAAGGCATCTCAGCTTATTGATTTTAGGTGACTTATAGCAGTTTGACTTTGATGGTGTAAGCATTAAACAACAGAATTCATGACGGAGAATTTGGGAATTGAGTGCATGTTTTGAAAGAACCCCCCCGATTACTTAAGCATGTGAAAACAGTCTTGTAGAGGATAGAATGGAAAGAATTAGAGGAGCAGGAGTCTCCTTTCCACTGTTTATAGGGAACACTCCCGGTAAGCATAGCCAGCTATTCCGGGGCCAAAATTAATTTGAGAGTTTTACAAATCACTCGACGAGAAACATGGCGGTGTTCGCCACATCCACTCCTTCTCTGTCGCAGCCCTGTAAACATTCCTTTGATTTGCCGAGTTGTTCACTCACAAGGAAAACACACGACACACGGGGCAGATAGTTACTCTAATTCCTTGATGACAAGAGTTTATCTTGCAGACAGGCGTGCATTTCAGAGTGCAGCTTGTTGCCTTGTGTTGTGTCTGTGTTAACACAAAACCCTGTAAAGACTATCGACTGGAGGAAATGCCTTCAATAGAACTCATGTGATTTCTATTCTTGCTGTAGCTGAGCTCTGTGCACCTTCAAACCTGACAACAGAGCAGCACAGCAACCTTTATGAAAGATATATATAAAAATAAAAAAAACACACCACAATCCCACTTAAGAACTGGTTTGGTGCTGCAACAAACAATGTGGTGAGCTCTGATGCTTGTGTGTGTGTGTGTGTGTGTGTGTGTGTGTGTGTGTGTGTGTGTGTGTGTTTTGGGGGTAGAGGGGTGGAGGCAATGTGATTGATATACAAGAGATAAAACCCAGTTTGAATCCTGAATCCGACTCCAATCACACTCTCTCTTTGACGCATTCACCACACGCTATCTCTGCCACACACGTCTCAGCGCTGCTGATAAGCACAGCTGAACCAGTCATATCTACCATCCTGGAAGAGCATTCCTTGAATAAACTACGTGAAAAATAAAAAATAAAAATAAAAAGAGAGAGGTTGCTGAGGTGCTTTTAGGATTCCAGGAGTGACACAAGTGGACTGACAGCTTGACAGGATTGATAAAAAAAATCCACAACTTTAAGATATTTTCAACCCATCAAAGTCCTCTTCAGCTTCTTCAATTGTTGAACAATTTCCAATACAATTAAATCAGATAACATTTCAGTTTTTCTCTGCTTTACGAATGTAAATAGAAGATCTTTGAAGAGTAAGGTTCTTACAGTATTGAAATTGTATTAGCTCAATATTAATCGATTAATCCAAATACGATCAGTACTACTGGCAAAGTCAGGAAAATTGTATCAGTGAAGTTGCGAGACGATTTTCTCTGAAACAATGAGTTACAAAGTCAAAACGTATATAAAAAAATGTATACAATTGTAAATAGAAGACCTTTAGACACAAGAACAATTGAAAGATAATTTTCAAAGTTCCTGGAGCTTAGGAACAGATTTTTTTATTTCCTCATAACACATTTTTCTTTTTAAGAATCGATAAGATCCATCACCACAAATTCGTAGAGTAGTAGTGTGAGATTGGTGAATTGATCAGTAGCTCCTGGCTCCAAAGGGCCATTCTTTTCTAGCCAGTATCATTTTAAATAGAAGATCTTTGGGGGGGATAAAAGAGTCATTTGAAGAGATCATCCCAGGCTCGCTCTTGAAACTTAAATCCATTTTTCACAATTTAAAAAAAACAAAAAAAACAAAAAACATTCATAGACAGAATATGAAGCAGAGTGGAATTTTCTGGCACAACTTTACCGACCATCAAGGTGCTTGGAGAGTGAAAGACTTTAGGGAGTCAAAAAGCTCCAGCAACACTTGTCGTATTGACCGACTTTACTAAAAAAAGACAGAATACGAGTCAACAAATTCCAAAAGATTGGCACGGGATTCAGAGCAAATGTGAAATACAGTGAAATATAGTCCAGAAAAATTACATTGGTAGTGTCATAAAATGATTTGTCAAATTTACTGATTAGTGCCTGAGACAGAAGTGATCAAAGATAGCATCTTAAAAGGACAGCCAATGCTGGTTTATCTGTTTTTTAAAACTGCATGTGCGATCTTTGGACCAAAACATTTCATCCGAAGATGTTACATCTAGGGTTATGTACCATCTCTTAACATTTAATAAGTTGTAGGGACCAACACATTGTTTATTAATTGATCAGTTCCTAATAGGAAAAGTATCAATAATGGATTCATAGATGCTTTTTTTTCTACTTCTTTAAAGTTAATTGGAAGTTCTTTGGTCAAAGAGAAGAATTTGAAGAAGTCAATACTATGCTATAGAAACATGTAGCCACTCTTCAATGACTATTAACATTTATAAGCTTCATATAAATCAGTCTCTTCAAACTGATTGATAAGTTTTAATAAGTGTTCCTTCACTCTTTTGTCTACATGTAGAGAAACCTCTTTCAGCATGTGGCTGCATGCTAACGCCCGGTTTTTGAAGCAGCCTTACTGTACAGGTTTTATTGGAAAGCTTATATGAATGGTGTACTTCAGCTCAACACGTAGCATATCTTTTTTAATGAGTTAAGCCCTTTTTGATCGAGGGAGATTGCTGGCATGAATGATGATGCATTTCAGCTCAACAGGGTATTTGAGGAGTCTATTTGAGTGTGCTCTTTCATCTTTTAAAGTGATCACAAATAATGATATTAAAAAGGCTTTTAGCCATTTGCTGTCTCAAGGTAATGGAGGGAATGTAAGCAGTCCTCATGAGAAATGCACGCTTAATCACAGTCTGTATTTTTAACTCCCTGAAGGGATGTAAGTCAGACATTTATCAATTTGTTGTGATGCTCTGACTGCATCTTTACTTGCTTACATTCAACACGGAGTCTTGTGTAATGCCTCTTATTGGCTCACTGCGACACAGAACAACAAACACTTTACCGCACTAAAAGCACAAACACTCTTAATGCACTTCAGTGTGACATGAGAGGGCACTCCGTCGTTAAAGGTTAAGGCCAAAACATAACAAAAATGAAGACTGCAGGAGAATTTTGATGATCATTGGACCTACCTCTGCACACAAACACGCTCACTCAGACACACACACACACACGCCTATTCCCAGACCTCCGCCAGAGAGGGATGGAGGCTGCGGCGAGCCTTTAAAGGACCACCAGGTGTGACCTATTCATTATTTACCAACAGAGGCAGGCGAGCAGCGTCTGCGTGCTGTGCACAGGCCTTCCTTTGTAGGAGAGACATGTTGGGATCAGATGAGAGAGGGCACCTTTGTGGAGAGACATCTTTGTTCACACCCTGCCTGTCTGTCGCCTCTTTGCTGCTCCACACTGGGATAAACACACAGAATGCATCCATGTTTTTACAGTATTTAAAAGATGATAGTCCATCGCCAAAGCAGGATACAACGATAAAAAAAAAAAAGTCAACTGGGATAAGACCACACAATGTTTCCATGTCAGAATGACTGTATCCGTTTGTGGCTTCTCACAGACATGTCACACTACACTGGATCAAAGACAACATGAAAAAAGAAAAACGTCTGTACTTGTGTAGTTGTCAACATGAGTACAAACAGCAAAGAAACATGGCAGCCTGATGTGTACGTTTGCTTGTCTCACATAAAAACTCAGTGTAGGGAAAACAAAAAAACAGGCCTTACATCCTGAATGTTATTTCTCATTCTGGCTCAGATCATTCAGGTTGTTATTGTTTGTTTTGACCCCACTTGACTGCAGTTTTCAGAGAGTGAAGAGAGGGAACCAAAACATGAACGCAGCGGGGTCTCAAAACCAAAAACAATGAGCTGAAAGACGCTAATGTTGTCGTGGTACGGTTGTGCAATATCTGTTGCCAATTATCAGTAGCCCTCCTTCGAGCGCCACTGCAGTGCCGTAACTAAGTGTGTTTATTGTATGTATTCACACTGACCACCAGAGTTGCGTAATATTGGTGTCCCATTGCGTAATTACATTGCGGAAGCACTAGAGGCACTACATCGAAAAGAACAGCACAAGCTTGACATACAAACACTTTAAATACTTCTGATGCTGGCTGAGTGTGGGAAATAACTTTGCACTGCTGTTGTGCCTCTGTGATTGTGCTTGTTGAAGAACGGGCCGTTACTGTATTACCCTGTCTGTCAATGTAAAAGGGGAAAGTGTTTTTAGTAGTAGCGGCAATTCTCATAGCATTCGTTTTAGTAAAGGATCTTAAAGGATAAAAGAAAAAAAGAGCTTGCGGTTTCTCGGCATATGAAATGACTGCACATGCAAATATCCTCATACGCTGTTAGCATGATCTACTTAGTGTGCCTCTCTGACTTTCTACTGCAAGTACAGAAATTGGTGCAGCTCACGCCAACAGGGGAGGAGTAGGTTCAGCTACATTGAGCTTGACCCGCCCCCCCGCCGCCGCCGCCGCCGCCGCCTGAGAGATAGAGAGAATTCCAACAGAATGAGGATATGTAATGTTGATAGATGGAAAATCAGCATGATGTCAATAAGAATAGTATCAGGGACCACTTAGTTGAACTCTGCAGCACAATGCAAAAGATAAAAGCCCTTAAGTGGAGCTATTTTAATGGCCGAGGCCACCTTCCTATGAATGATCTATTTTATCGGGTGTACTCCTATTCTCTTGCATTTTCTTTTATCTCCCATATAACCACAACACTAGTGGAGATAAATTATCCTTGCATGGACAACTTGGCACAGGTTCACACACACTGAGGGTCATTAAGGCAGCTGACAAAAGCTTTTTTTTCTTCTCTTTAATGAATATGTGTATGAGAGCTCAGCCTCTTCACTGTGTGTATATTTTGTGCGTGTGAGGGAGCGCGGTTTCATTTCTTCTTGTTACACCCTAATGACTTTATTGTTTCATTCTTATCCAGCCTCCAGAAGGTATTACCATATAAACACCTGTGTTATCAAAGCACCGCAAACAATTTCCTGGATAATTTAACAAAGATGCGAGCGTTGATTCCGTATGAGCTGCTGTGACTCATGAATGTGTGTGTGTGTGTGTAGATTCTGAGGTATCTATTTTCTTCTGTGTGTCTCTGCTTGTGTGCGCATATTTTGAGATGTCTATTTTCTGTGTGGGTGTTAAGAGTCCGGGAGCACTTTTTTTTTTTTTTTGATATCCATTTCAAGGATAGATTTAGAGTTTTAACCTAGCGTAACCTGTCTAAAGCTAGCCACTTTGCAGCTCTGATTATAAAAGAGAGTATGTCTGAGTTACCTTCAATGGAGGCTGTTTGGGTGAATAGAGGACAGAGCGAATGTACTGCACTACCATCATGCTTCATGCAATCTGTATCAAACCCCGGGTGAGGCAAACAAAAAGGGAACACTTGCATAACGAAGGAGCCTGATGTTACCCTGCAGAATTGGACCTCTCTACTCTTTTCCCTCTCCTCTCTCTCTTTGACTCTCTCTCTCTCTCTCTCTCTCTTTGACTGTCTCTCTCTTTGACTCTCTCTCTCTCTCTCTCTCTCTCTCTCTCTCTCTCTCTCTTTGACTCTCTCTCTGTCTGTTTCCCTCCCTCTTAGTCACAGGGACTGAATTGTTCTGCCGAGGCTTGGCAGAGGCCACGGATGGGAAAAGTGCAGGGGAGGCAGCAAACACTTCCTGCCTCCCTGAATCAGAGAGTTAACCTTCGGCGAGGGCACAATGGCTTCTCGTTAGCGAAACCACCCCACATGCAGGCAGCTTGTCACCAGCCGTGTTCCTGTCCAATGACCCCTTTTTGTGCTACTCTGTCCTCCCTTGGACTTCATGTCCACATTAACAGAATTCTTTTCAAAAGAAGCTTTAATCCGTATTTCAGTATCATTCACCGAGCAACTAAGAATATTAAATTGTACATATGAGATCTGGTATAATGAGAAGTGGTTCGTAAGTTCCATTTTCATTTGTAAAATAAAGTATGTTTCCAATTTGCATTAGTAATAAATGTGTTTCAAATGTGCAGATAGTTCCAAAAATATTTCTTTTCTGATGTCTACAAGCAGTGGCGTTTCTAGACTGTTTCATTCTTTTTTATAAGCAACAATTCCTTTTAGATTTTCAGGATTTTGGACAAAAAAGGAAACACACCAGAACAAAAACCCTGTACAACTGTTGCTGCTTATTTCTGACATTTTAAAAATCAAGTAATTCATCCAATAATTGATGGTCTGTATTTTAAAAAAGAATAGTCACTGATTACCTTTAATACGTGATGCAATAAAAAACAGCTAGTCACGATAGTGAGTCAGAGTCACACAAGGACATTTACAACTTTACAGTGCATCCCCACTCCAACAACAAGTATTGTGGTAACATTCAACTACATAAAATTGGTTCAACCAGGCCAGTGCATTGACATGGCCATGTCATGTCAGTGACTTTGTTGGAGATTAGAGTGAACTACATAGGAGCTAAAAAAGACCTAACTAAGACAACAAAGCTTTATGAATGCGTCACTGAAGTCAAGGGAAAAGATGCAATACAGTGGAAGTGGATGGTTTCTGCATGTTTTTTCCTCTCATTTTCATCGACATAAAAACAAGCATGAACAGGGCTAGCCTAGGAGAAAATAAAGCATTGATTTTGCTGACTGCCCTCTCTGCTGCAGAGCACCGCGATCAATAGGCTCAAGTAATACTCTGCACAAGTTTAATGCTTGAGCTGTACTGAGGCAGACAAGTGCTTTGTCTGGAAATTATTCCAGGGTTTCTGTTGCAGCGGCAAAAACATTTGAAAGCAAGACAAAAGCAACTCAATATGCTCAAAGAATCAGAGCCACAGTTGAGGATGGACGAAGCATTCGGGTTGCTGGATGAATCAGAACAAGATGATCAAGGCGATCTCAATGTTTGTCTAAATCAGTGCAGGTAGTTACACGTGTTAGCCTCTTTGTAGATTCATCGGTGAGGAAAAGCAAGAGAGACAGGAGGGGGGGGGGGGAAGGGTCATATTGATGACCAGCAGCTGACCAGAGGAACGACCTCCAGCTTAGGTCGTTCCTGTGACACAAAGGCACTACCAAGGCCAAAGAAACAAACACCACAACCATCCTCCACAAACCAAACTAAGTGAAGATAATGATCATAAGTACTCAATAAAACCTCTACACGCTGGAGCCTGTGCAGGTGATCTGGTGTTTTTCTGAAACTGTGAAAGCCTGACAGAAGAAATCCACGAATCGGGGATAATGAGCCTTCGACTTGAAACGAGGGGGAATCTCAGGATCAGAAAAGAGAGAAAAAAAATGTCTCTCTCCCAAACAAAACTTTCATTTCCTGTCTGCTCACTTTCCTTTCAAGGTACCTCCAGAATGAACGAGAAAGACTCCAGCATCACCTGTAAAACATTAAAATCCATTGACCCAGAGATCGAACACTCATTAAGCGTTTTAAAGTGGAGAATTCTCTGAGATCCCCCTCTCTCTCAGATGTTTCCCTTCGTGTCGACCAAATGGCATATCAAGTTCAGGAAATTAGCCAGTTCCTGTTGGGGAAGAGAAAGAGAGAGCTGAGAGAGGCCAGCGTCCATGCTGCATGGATTGTTACTACACGGCTTCTCAGGACTCGGTTATATCCTGAAACAAAATCCCACCTACGCTTGCGTGTTTGCACGAGAGACGGCATCATTACAGCACAAGAAAAAATTGACATTTTGCTATTTGAACTTCTTGCTCAAAAACATTAATTGGTTTAACACAGAACTTTAATCCAGAACGTTAAAACTGAGACAGAACTTTGGCTAGACAGCACAACCTCTTCAAAAAAACGTACAGATTCCACCAGGTTACATCTGTTCAAATAATATGGCCATTAGGTCATTTAATATCCTCTGGATAAATTGCTGCAGACCCACGAGACACGAATAATGTCCACACATCAGGAACCATCAAAGCTCTGTCCTAGTCATGATGAAGACTCTGCCAGGCTTTAAGCAAGCAACATTTCTCCAGGGAAATAGAGAAAGACCAAATAATCAAAGACTCTCTGCCACTTCCTGCCCTTTATCAATATCAAGGATCTCAACAAGTCAGGCTCTAAACTGTGGAGAGGTTAAGACTGCTTTTCTCACCTTAGCAAAGCAAACACAAGTGAGATTACACTGCGGATGACCCAAAGGGTGTTCACATGAGTGACAGCACCACCAATTGTCTAAGCCAAAAGACTGGGGTTTGGCATGTCGCACAACTGTGACCCCTGTGGCGGTCGGAAATCGAGACACGAAACACACAGTGTGGTTGTAGGTTGAAACCCTAACCCTGCTGTTTCCACTGGACTCTAAAAACAGACAACTGGTCCTGAAGCATGTGCTGCTAAAAGTGTTGACATGCATTAATAATCTAAAAAGCTACATTGACACAAAAAGCAAGTTAGTGTAAAAACAATTTTGGTTGTTCACTGAATTTTCCGTGGAAAATCTTCTCAAAGTTGGAAGTCAGGGGGATGTGGGGAGAAAATGAGAAATGAGCCGACTGGGCTCCAGAGCAGTTTGAATCTGCACAGTGTCAACTCAAAGGTCTATTGACCGGCAGGCATCGAGGAAGACCCTTGCCTGCTGCAACTGAAATTAAGTTAGGAGTACTCATTCGTCTGTTTTGCAGCGAGAGTAAGGGAGGGGGAGGTTAAAAAAAAAAAAAAAAAGCTGCAGCTAAAGAGACCAGATTGAGCAGGAAGGCTGTAAAGGGGAAGGAGTTCATGCAGACCAACATCTGTGATATTTCTTCACTTCATACTCATTCCCCCCATCCCCCTGCTTTGGGTGTGCCAAATGCTAAGGTGGGGCCTACAAAAACAGAAAAAGAGTGAGGGTCATTTTTGGCCAACACAAGTGTTGTGCAGGCAGCTCCCACCAATTGCTGTGTGTGTCCCCCTCAAATAGAGATTTAGATATCTTAACTTTCCTTGGAGTATCAAAAATGTTTGAAAAACACACTGAAACCAGAAATGTAAGGTTTGTTTGTCAAACACAGAAGTGAAGGGGTGCAAATAATGATTCACAATGCTTCCTTATTAACCTTTATTTAAGAACGCTAGGCTGTTCTTGATGTCTTCAAAAAATGGCTAATAAGAGGAGCAAAATGGCTAACTAGCATAGCATGCCAGTAGCAGGTAAGATCCTTACGGCAGTTTATTTTCCCCAGCCTCCTCCCAGGTATGAAGCACAACCGCAAGCTGCCTCAGCTTGCTTCAACGGATACTTACACTTTGTTGGGCTTCCCCCACTTCACCTCAGATTCAAACACAAACACAAAGCATCCCTGTGCCTTTATCGAATCACTTGCTAATGGGTGTTTTCATACAGTGGGGGTAACACGAGGTGGAGGCTTTGCTAATAGGTAGCTAGCAGGGTGCCGGCACTTTCCATTAAGGTGCACTCAAGAATTGTTTGACCTTTTAGTTGCCAAAGAGTAAACTGAACTAATTTGTGAAAGTGAAACAGCTGTAGACCTCAGGGCATATATTTTAGATTAAGTCCTGTAAACTACTTAAAACCTTTCTAAGTGTTACGTGTGAGCTAAATGTGTGAACGCTGACAGCTTAATTCTAGAAGATTTCTAGGAGCAGTCCGCTTGCAGTTTTCTTGCGTGCATTTCTGAGAATGGTCTAATGTTTGTTTTACTGGATGTCACCCCCCCACCCCTCCCCCCTCACCCAACCCCATGAGCAGACTGCTCTTGCTGAAACACTCTGCTGCCATTGCTTGCCACCTTGTTCTCGTGTCTGGAAACATTGTTTGTCTGCTGGCTCAGATGGTGCCTCCTGTCTCCAAGAGGAGACCACCCCTCGTTATATTCACCCCCTCAACACTTGTGTCCCCCACCCCAATACCCCCTCCCCTCCCTCTCTCTCTCTCTCACCAATAGTTTGGCCCTCCCTTCAGAGGGGGTTGAATTTAATAAAGGCTCCCTCAGCCACATGCTAAAAAAGGTATGCAAATGTGCAGGTCCTTCTGTTTTCTAATGCCACCCCCCTCCTCCTCTCGAACCAAACTGACTGCTCCTCTCCCCGAGCCAAATGCACACCAAGGGAGGGGTGGAAAAAGAGATTTTGGGTGTTTGTTTTTTTTCACAGGAATGGATTATTTTGTTAGCACCGCTCTTGGGTATTTGATCTGAAAAGCTATTACGACGATTGGGATTAGAATTAATTACATTATGAGCTACAGGAAGTGTGAAAGAGGTGCTTGATGTCGGGAGAGGAAACAGACACGTAAACACCTCCCATAATTCTGAGAGAGAGTGACATCAAGTAATTGCCACAAAATTGCTAACCTCAGGGCCCCGGCTAATAAATATAATCATAAAATTAAACACCCTTACTTAAACGTGCAGTAAAAACACAAAACAATATTGACTTCTCCGGCCGTCTGCCCCTCCTCCTCCTGCTCCTCCTCCCAGATATCAGTGATCCCTATCTAATACAAAGGGCCCAGCCTTTGCATGGCTACTATGATGACCCGTGTTCATGAGGAGGTGAGAGCTGATCATTTTGTTCCGATGTAGTGAGCCGTGACAGGCAGCAGTGCGGGAAGGAGGACGAGAGGGAGGTGGGAGGAATGGGGTTGGGGGGGGGGGGGGTGTGTAGGCCACAGAGGGACCTACCAGAAGCAGCCCCAGCCAGACTGAGGGGGGGGGACCAGCCTTTCCTGCTACTTCCTTCCCCGTGCTCTTGGCCAGCTGAGCAATCAGGTCACCTCTCTTTCCCGTGTCGCTTCTGGTCAATTGTTCTACCTCCTCTCTCACCCTCTGTCCTCTCTCACTCTCCCTCTCTCTCTCTTTTCTCTTCTCTTTCTGTCCCTCGTCTTCTCCCCTCTGAGCCACAGCCTGCAGCTGTTGCAGGCTGATGTCATTTTTTGATAGGATTTTTGTCTGCGCCCGCTTGTCGGTTTCTGCCTCTCTGCCTAAGACAAACGCAAACATGGCGAGCGCTCATCAACAACAACAAAAAAACCGGGCGCACGCTGACAGATTTTCATGTGGGACACACTCAGAGTGGGGTTGTGCTGGGGGGGGAAGAGCTGCTGCTCTCATGCGAACCTGAGATGATATGCAAACTGGGATTTGTTCTTTTGAGCTCCTCCTGGTGTCATTATGAAAAGACAGGGCTTTCACTATGCAAAAATACAATAACAAAACACGCGCACACACACACCAGGGAATGCTGCCACTTGAACCCTCTAGACCCCATAATGTCCCAGAGTGCTTCTGTATTTCACTACAGCGCCCAGGATAACTCCTCCCAATAAGTTGTCTATATTCACTTTATCCAGGCGCCATAAAGTTGCTCTCAAATAATATCCTGAAATTAGCAATGGTGGAGACAGCATGCAGCTATTTTTTTTTTCCAAATAAATTTAGTTCTTTTTTTCAAAAGATACTACTCCTGAAAATGTAGCTGCATGTGTGAAAGCAAACAGCAGGAAAAAAAAAACGTTTTTTTGTGCCTTTTTGCTTTTATTAGATAGGACGGCTGAAAGGAGAGAGCAAATGTTGGGTGGGGAGATTGGGGGATGACATGCAGCATAGTGCCAAGGTCAGGTCGGATTCAAACCCACAGACGATATGACGAGCGCCACAACCTCCATAAATGGCCCCACGCTGAATTTGTCACCCCAACTTTACTCAGACTTTGCCCCCCTCCAGCACTAAAATAAATTTCCGGTGAAGTCTGGTTGAACCTTTGTGTGAATCCAGCAGGAAATATTCACCGCAAGCAAGCGGGCAGGTGTCATACCATATCACACAACTAGTGAACTACCGGTGACATGGTGAGTTTCTTGTGCACGCACTGAAGCTGCTTCAAACTCTTTTCAACACCCCTGTATGCTCTTTACATCATTGATTAAACACGTTTACACAGTCACACACGGCATTGATATGAACGCAACAAAAATCTGCATCACTGCATCAGGTTTTATCGCTACATCCGCCATTCCACAGGGTCCAATTACCCTTATCATGTCCTGTCTCTTGAGATACCCCCCCCCCCCAACCCTGCTGAGAGGGACATATGTGAGCAGACTCTGGAAGATTTCAGGGGCAGCTTGTCCTGAAATCTTCATGAGTGCATATGTGAAAACGTCACTATGAAGTGTAGACATTTTTTTTTCTTTTTTTAAGATTTATTTGATAGTTTCAAGCACTGTGTCAAAAAGTTCTAAGTGACACTTCTGTAGTATCACATTAAGTAGTGCTTTTCTGACGACAATAACATAACCCTTATGTTTTCGGATTCTATTACTCCATAGGGGTCTACAGGGTTAAAAATAAGAGATCCCCATTCATGCAAGCACGCTTCGAATGTTTACTTACGACCCACACAAGCCAGGAAGAAGGAAAGGAACAGGAAGTACACAAACATGCCCTTTTGACCTCTTACAAGCACCAGTCTGGGAGTACAGCTCGTTCTGTAAGCTAAATATCAGTGTGTACTGTAAGCAGAGATGAATTTATATCAAGTTACATCTAACTAAACAATATCAAAGCTTCATCTTGAGGCTGTCTGCAGGAGAATCCACTCCTTATCCAGCGCTTTGCTTGCAGCTATGAAGACAGACAGAGAGAAGGAGAGTTGTGATGATGCTAGCTGACAGTTAATTCCCAGCTTTGAGCACAAGATTTACTCCAACATGGTCTTGAAGAAAACTCCCTTTTCTCCCCCCCCCCACCAGTGTTCCAGGAGAGTTTGCTGGAGACTGTGTGTCACAGATTAGATCACGTCTTGGCTTGTTCAAAGGCCTCGAATATTTACATTATTGGCTCAAATGGCATCCGAATGAGCAAACCAAACCCCTATCAAGGACAGAACAGGGCATGTCTGCAGATTTGGCACATTCTAGTCCGTCTTAGTGGGGAGATGAACATGATAGTCAGAGTGTTTTTTCGCAGCTGTAATGTATCCTTAAATGAGCAATCTAACAAGATTGAACAGATCCAAGCAACAACAATCTTGTGAAACTGAGAAAAGAGGTAAATAAAGTCTGTAAGTATGTTTAGAAGGAGACAACTGTTGTCCTGACCTTGAAACAACTGCTACTTGAAAATGAAAAAGCTGTTTTGGTGTGAGAGACACCGATTATAGCCCATTTCTAGGCCAGCACATAATCAGTGTCCAAGTTCCAAATCAATGACCTACTTCTATGCACACACACATATAGTCACATACGCTTCGAGGCACACTCTCTTAAACTGCTTAATGTGGAGGAATACGGGAATCCAGCGGAGCAGACACTTTGTTTTGATCTGAAAATGTATCCCAGCGTAGATATTTAGAGACACAAATGAGGGCAGAGTGATTTCATAACAGCAGGCAGAGCGGCGCAGAGATGCTTCTTGTGTTATTTTGACACTGGCTGGCAGCGCGGGGGGCACCGAGGTCATGAGCGTCAGTGCTTTAGTAGCACGAGTAGATGAGATCTGACCTGGATAAAGTGGAGAAACAGTCAGCGCTGACTTCTGCAGCCTCGCCAGCGCTGCGAGGAAATGTGAGCGGCAGCAGCGTGGTTGGTGAGGTCAGGACGGCACTGAGCGCAGTTCTTAACACAGGGTGGGCTATTTACAGAAACAAACCCCCTCCCACCACTATCCCACTTCTACCCCCCTCCAACCCCCTCGAGCAACCACCACATAGCTCCATGGAGCATGAAGCCATGCTGGCAGATGGAGAGAAAGGCCATGTCATAGCCTTGTCCATCCACTTCACCAGGAAATAGTCAGAACCCGAAAACAATCTGATTTAATTCTTTAAATGAGATGGTATTTAACCCTCAGGAGCACACTTTTAAGATATGTTAGCTATGTACACACACACACACACACACACACACACACACACACACACGCACACTTCTGTCATGTTTGACTGACCCAGACAGACTGCAGGCTGATGACAGAGACAGGCAGACAGACAGACATAAGTTGAGAAATTGAGGAAACTGGAGAAAATGCACAAAAGTATCCTCATATCAGCCTTACTTATCTCAATAATTTAGTATTTATTCTTATTTAAATGAAGTGTGCAAAAAAAAAAACCCATGGCTTTACATACATTAAAAGACTTGTCCTAGTTTCTCTCTCAAAACATTTTATTCAAAAGTTCAGCTGAAGCCACTGTAATTCAAGGCTCTCCTTTCTTTTTTTAAGCAGTATTTTTAGTTCAATATTTCCCCAGACAGAGTTTCCTGGCTGAGCTGCTGCAGAGGGACATTAAAACAAAGAGAGAAAACTCTGCTTTAAAGACAGACTTTGGAAGAAATCCACTTGATATGTCTGACTAAAACCACTAAAGCATCTAATGAGCTAACTCCAGCTACTCCTCTGACGTGTTACTGTATCACTCATGATTCACAATTTCAGATCAAAAGCAAGAGACTAAGTCAAAGAAGAAAAACAGGAGATAGAATATTGTTGTTTCAATGCATCCTTCTTTCAACAAAACCCCACATTCAACAGAAACAGTGACAGTTTAGCTGGTTGTGCTAGCAGCAGCGATTCAAGCCATGAGCTGTTAACCTTAAACTGAGAGGAGGCGTCGGCTGAAAATGCAGAATAATGTCAGTTTATTTGAAGTTTTTACCATTTCAAATTGTTTTAATTTTGAAAATTGTACTTGTCCGGGCGATGGTGGCCAAGTGGCTAGCTTACACGCCAAAAGTACTGAGGCTGTGGTCTTGAAAGTGGGCAGCCCAAGTTTGATACTTTCCTGCTTGTCATTCATTCTCACCCAACACTGTCCTGTCTCTATAATAAAGGCATAAAGCCCAATAATTAAAAATGTTCACTTTAAGTGCTAACTTATTCTTGACATGCAGACTCTTCTTTGTCCACATTTAAATTTCTGTCTTGGACACTTCTGCTTGTAAGAACCTGATTGTGAAACGATTTATTGGAACTACTTTTCGGTGGCGGAAGAGTCCAAATGTTTGACAGTGATGTATTGCAGCGCATCCGTTAGAATACATTGTCTTAAGTTTTTTCTTTATTGTTATTGTTACATGTAAATGTAAATGCATTGTCAGTTTGAGTTAGAGACACAGATCAGAATATTCTGAGCAAGAAGTCTCCAAGTGTCTGAATCGCATTTTGAGGGAAGCGTGTCTTCTTGGGCAAACCAGCCACTACTATGGCTGTGATTTGGTTCTCTCCGAAAGGTTTGATTGACATGAAATGAGTTTTGGAGCTGAATAACATCCAGGTAATTGCAGGTATGTGTTGTGTTTCTTGGCCCCTTCGGGGTGTGACATATTTTGACGCAATCCTTCATCTCTGTGTGTACTGCGTTTGAGCCTGCCGTTTCTCTGGGGAGCATTGACTCAGCATAATGACTCTTGTTTGGTGGTGGTGGGGGGGGGGGAGAGGACTTTCTACAATGGACAGTCTTGTCTTGTGCCATACTTGTTATCAAATTCAGACAAGACGTGCAGGAACTGAATATAAACATGCCATCAAGATGAATAAGCTTTCTTTTTTCCCGCCCTCTATTACAAGGTACACCAGGTTTTGTCACAGAATAACCACAACAACAACATTACACTGGAGTGATATGTAAACAAATCCATTTTTTATGTTCACACATGATTTCACAAAAGTATTCCTGCAGCTCCGAGAAACAGGCGTGAAATTATTTGGCTGAGTGTGGCCGCCGCACAGAGTCAGCTGAAGTGCTGTGATAGAAAAGTACGTTGTGGTTTTTGTTATCAATGTAAAGGCAGACTTTACAACCCAGCCTGACTTTATCACGCAGGACTAAATAAATGACTTCCTTTCTCTGTGTTGCAGGTCTCCTGCAAGGTTAAACGGGTATATCCTGCTGACCCTGTTCCCCAGTTCAACCATAAACACGACTTGCTTTGGTGCAGCGAGCTGAGTGAAAGGAGGAAAGCAGCGGAGAAGAAGAAACTGAGGTCTCCCATTACAGATTTTTCTTTTCGGAATTTAAGAAAAATTAGGAAATTAACTAATGAAAAGCTAGAATTACTAAAAAAAAAAAATTGGAAAAGCAAACTGGCACAAAAGCAGAGAAAAGAACTCATCAGGAAACAAGAAAACAGCGTTAACAGCCACTGTCATGGCCGGTGCATTTTCGCCTGACAAAGACCTCAAAGCTGCGTCTCTGGTGAAAAAGCAGAACAAATGGGGATTACAATATTTGAGGAAGCAGAGCCTTTCAGTTGACCTACATCTCCCACAGAGACTCCAAATTATAATCCCAGCATACATGCTCAGCTATTGAATTTTTCAGATCTGGTATCAACACCATGAAATTGTGTTAGATGGCAACTAAACAGGCCAAAACTGGAGATTATCGGGGAGATAGTGACAACTCTTAACGCACGTGGAGGCTGAAATATGAGCTCATAAGGATTGTTAGTTTATTCTTCTATAACCCGAGAGCTATAAATCTTCACATTTTCTGCTTAAAGTTTGAATTCAAACTCCGTCTGTTGACACAAAACTAACACTTCAAAACTATGTGCTCAAGACACATTAGATTATTCTTTAGCGTTTAGCAGCAGCCTCCAAGGTTTTGATTAAAGTATTCATTGAACCCTGCACTTTAACACTCCAAATCAATTAGATAAAACCAGCGCGCACACACACACACACACACACACACACACACACACAAACACTCAGAGTAGTTAAATCAAATAATGATTTAATGCATGGCTATCCGAGGAGTCCGAGTCATACTCGCATAAAAACAGCATGCATTAATGGCTTTAGAGCGGCTGCTGTAATTGCTATAAATATGCTTTTTAGTGAGCTAAACACAGAAGAAGGGGATTTTTTTTTTTTTTTAAAAAAAGGATTGGTGTGGTTAAAGCTTTCTCTGCTGGATGTACAGTTTAAAACATAAATCTGGTGTTAGTCTATTTCCTGTTAATCTATGATTCTGATGAGTATGGTAAGATTAGGAAAAAAGGAGAAGTGCAAAAATAAGTTATACGCTTCCTTCTGGGTTTTTTTTCCACAGACAAATAAGTCAGGTTGACCCTAAGTTAGATGCAGGTTCAAAAAGTCATTCTAGATACAATTGCAACATATTGAGAATGGGACTCAGCTTTAAAAAAATAAAGCTATGAAGTTTAACTGAATGTTTTATAGATATTAAGGCCATTTTTTATTTGACCCCAGCATTGTTTTATCGCATGCTCCTGAAACTAACTTATTTGATATCATTTTTATCTTTTTTATTATTCTTTAACCAGGTAAGCCTAACTCAGAAAAAGATTTCATGCCAATTAAGAGTTACAAAGACCACAACAAGATGAAATACCCTGCCTTACTTTTCCACCCCTATTTATCTCCATTTTGAGTCATTCTTTTTTTAATTTACCTGGTTATACACTTGCCTTACAAACATGGACTCAGCAGTAAACCAGTGAGCTATTACTCCTGATTCATTACAATTGCTTGTGTGAATGTGAGAGAAAGAAATAAAGGGAAGAAGAAGAGAGCATCTTTGTGTTGTTTATAAAGCCTCAGGAAATACCAAGACAGACACGCTGACTCTCCAGCACTTCAGGCCCATGTGACTAGAAACACACAGGCCAGATTGTTTGCATGTTTGCTCGGGGGTCTTGATAAGAAAGACTTTGCTTTGAGAGAAATATCACAGCAGACTTTGGGAGTAGAGGTCCGGTTTAGCAGTTTTAAGTCTTCTTAATAAGGATGTCGTTTTCAGCTATCAGCCATCCTGCTCATTTCCATGATGACTCTTGCATTTATGTCCCTAACCCTGTGGCCATCCAGTGCAACTGGCCTCCTGCTTTCATCATATTAGCATAATGCAGATGCAGCCAGAGTCAGTAACCTTGCTGTTGCTGAGCACTATTTACAGCAAATTCACTGAGAAGCTGGGCGAGCTGCAGTGCCAGACAGTTTTTCTTCACCAACCTACTTTCCTGCAGCATTCCTATCAATGTATCCATTGTTAAAACAAGTGTGTATTTTAATTCTGAAGAGTTATTGGTAACATTTAGACCTCAGATTTTAATTAAGTATGACACAAATGCAGATGTGACTTGGGTGCAGATTTGTCATTATGAAATTACAAAATTAGCATGAAAAAAGTTCACATTTTTAATACTGTCTCAAGTTTCCAAAGTGTTTTAAGGGAGCAAAATCCAAGATATCTACTGAATTACATAAGAACCGCAACAGCTTTGGGTTACAGTATGGTTATCATACAGGACTCCAACAGAAACGGTTCATCTCTTTAAAAGGTGGACAGTGTCTGCTCTGAAGACAAAACAGAAGCTTTTTCTATTTCAAGAGCTGTCATCCATGATCAAGAGGACACGGAGGCGAGAAAAGACTCCAAATCATTTCCACTTTTCCCTAACTAAAAGAAATCTCACATCGCCACCCTGCCTCTAAAAGGTCAGTGGAAACTCGCCTCCAGATCATTATAAAACACAACCTTTTCCTCAGGCTGTGGAAGCTAAACACTGTGGCAGGGAGGTAAATATTGTGAGCAAATGCTCTAATCTTGTGAGATCCTCGTACAATAAATATTTAAGCAAGTCTAATTAATATAGTTCAAGCATGTGGACCCGGGTAAAGTTTGCACATAACGTGAAGCAAGGCATTAACATATTTATAGATGATGATTTTAAATGTTCCATCCTCATCTCTCTGTTGCCTTTGTTTTTGTACCTGGCAGCAGAGAGCTGTCCGGCTGGACTTTGGTGCATTTCCTGCTTTGATATCCCAACATCCCCATTAATCCCTCACAAAGACGCCATTATAGATGTCATTAAACGGCAACGTGGTGTCCGGCAAACTGTGCGAGCAGGAAGCCTGAATTATTAATTCCTGGTGACCATGCTGCAGGGACTCTTGTGATCACAGCTCAACCCTGGTAACATGCTCTGTTGTGATTGGCTAAAGCAAGGTCAGTGTCTTAAGAGACCTCGCTCTAATATCCAACAGCAATTAACGGCTGCTGAGCGGCTGTTGCACATTTTATTATGTGATAGGGGAGCGAGAGTGACCGCAGGTAGAGATTTAATGCTGGCTGTCTGAATGCTCTCGACAAGCAAAAAAAAAAAAAAGAATTAATTCAAGAGCACAAAGGGAACCAGTGGCTCTGTAGTGATCGGACAGCTTAATGGAAATCTGTTCAAAAGGAAGCAGGGGAGCACAAACAGCCCTTTTCTATTAACAACCTTATTTTTCATACATATTAAAATTAAAATTATGCTGCTTCCAAACAGATACAGGGTCACAAAAATGAACCCTCCATATTCACTCAAAAGACTTCTGTGTTAGACTTCCCAAACAAACAAACAAACAAACAAACAAAGCAGGATTGGTTGGCAAAAAAAAAAAAAAAAAGGGGAAAATCTGGATTTACTTTCCTGCAAAGAAAAATCATCTGGTGACACAGCAGTAGTCAATCAAATACACACCCTTTTAAATCCTCGGCAGACGACGTGCTAGCAACAACTAATTAATTCAACAGTTCACTACAAGACCGAAGATGACCTGTGAGAGAGCCTTCAAACCCTGCCTGAATTTTGCTTTACTCCCAGGATTGTTCTGAACATGAGCCCAAGCAAGTGCCTTTTTTTTTCTCTCTCCATGATCTCGCAGCTTGGAGCCTCCAGTGTTCCTTCCAGTTGGAAATTCTGTTACTCCCATACAATTTGAGTCTCGTCACTTTGTGGTGGGCTGAGATTTATCACCGTTTTTTTTTCTTTTAAAGAATGAGTCATTGGCAAACACTTCCAATGCATGCTGTGATGGTACGTCATTGTTGTGACAGTGGTTTTCCTATCTGTTGCTTTTAAGAATATTTTTCACTTATTTAAAATGTAAAAATAATTCAAGCCAATGTATTTATGATTTGATGCATTAAAATATTGAAATGAAGAAATATTGCTGCTTTCTTAAGAAAACACTACATACTGTTAAGGAATCAGATAGGCTTTAATATGTGTGAATATATTCATTAAAGCTGAACTGGTATGATATTGTTTAATGTAATTCTTGCCTTAAACTGGTGGCAGTGTTTTTTTTGGGGAGCCGGAGGTGGATCATTAACATATCCTAGAGTTTTAAAGGGGGAGTTATGTGAAGTGGTGCAAGGTGAAAAGACGCCATTTTTCTGGAAGTTCAATACTCTCAACGAGTGGCGAGCGAGGGGCGAAGTAAAACTGAGCTCTGTATTGAAATCGAAAAAAAAAAAAAGGGGAAAACTCCGGTCATAATAAAAGATCTCCATCTTCATCAAAACTGGGAGCAAACAAAGGAGGCAAACAGAAAGGTCCAGCAAAATGGCTGATAGATGGACACTGAACAAGCTCGGCGTCAACTCCCCCATGAGTCAGTCCATTGTGAGGCACACAACACATGAGTCGAGTTCCCAGTGAATCAGAGAAGTCAGCTGCCATCCACCACCTCAAGGCAGAGGGCCAGTCTAGCACAGGACCGCGGACATGTGACCAGCTGTCTCACACAACCACCGCAGTGTACCGCGTCCTGCTGGGTAAGGCTGAGAACAGAGACATTGACAGCTCACTTTCCGACGTGGGAAAGTCTAGTTTGAACAAGGTGTCTTTTTCCAGTACCGACATATAACATACTGTTATTTTGCAACAGAAGTAGCAGTTGTTTGTACATCTATACATTCCTGTGAACTGTGATTTACGGTTTGCTGTCGAGAGGGTGCAGTGACAGAAATACTGCAGCCGGAGTTTGTCTGAGGCCTTGCAGAAGTCACCAAAATATCCCTCCACTTGACCCCCCCCCCCTTTCCCCTGACAGCGATACATGGCACTACACGTGCAGCTGTCCAAATATTACCCCTCTCGTCTTCTTCATCTTGCCATTCCCCTGCTCCTCTCTCTCGCCTTTTCTGTCCCTGCGCGAGCTTGCAGCCACTAAGCAGGATGAGTTTAGGAGGGACACATGTCCACATTTGGTGCTCCGTTGTCATGAGTAACTCCCCTTCTGCAGTCAAACTTTGAGCTATAACCGGCCGCACACCTGTGTTACCAATACACCATATTAACGTGGCGGAGATTTTGCTGTGATGTCCCATTTGGAGTGGAATGCTAAAATGCTGTTATGTCCTAACAACGGGTTCCTGGTTGTTCATTCAATAAACTTTAAAAAAAAAACCTGCAAAATCAGAATCATTTCACCTGTCCTGAAAATGTTACCAATGATTTCATGATATTTCCAATGATTACACCCCCCCTCCCCCAAAAGAAGCTGGATCCATTCATTAAAAGATTAGTAGCTTGTAGCTAATCACAATGACATTATTCCAAATGAGTAACATTGTCTTCAAGTCACTGCAGTTGGCAGTACTGCAAGTACAAGTCATCACTTAAGCCCGGTATGCAATTAGGGTTTACATGTAATTCATATAAGAAGCCAGACTAAAGCTAATCTCATAAAAGGACAAACAGGACCATTAAAAGTCCTCTGCTCTTTACTTCATTACTGGCTCAGCTTACTCTCCTTATGCAAAGAGTCCCCAGGTGCATGAATGTTTCATGGCCACCCTGCTGCCTGCTTCCCTCTGCTCAGATTCAGCCTTCCTCGCTCCTCCCAGAGGAAGCTCCAACTCCGCTGTCAATTGCACTCACTTACACTGAGCTATCGTCATCATCAGCCATTAGTTTGGGGGGGGGGGGGGGGGGAGGCGGCACATAAGACAGCTGTTTTGCCTTGATGACTCAATCATCCCCTTCAGTGGGATTAGCATCAGTATCATCATCCTCATCATCGCCTTTGATCCCAAAAATTACTAAACAAGTCTGAAATTGATGCCTATCAGCCTGTCTGCTGCAAATTCCTGGGCTTTCAAGAAGATCCGACTACATTGTGTAACGCTCAATCACGCTGCAGAGCATGAAGAGATAAATTGGAACCATCCAACATATTTCGCATTAAAAGCTTTTGATATGACACAGAGGCAAATTCAGAACCGAGGCTATAGTCCTCGTCACACCGCTTGTGAGTTCCTGACAATCACCCACTCTCTCTCTCACCGCAATATCTGTCCCTTTCTAATGCTGTCCTAGCTAATAAATAGAAAGAAAGAGGCCAGAGAATAATGATATTCGGAGACGGTCAGATCGTTTATTCAGGCTACTCATCATGAGACAAGGTGTCAGTGAAAGGTATGTCCAAGGGAAACCAGTTTTGATTTAGCTTTGAAAAAGTAAGTGGGCTTTTATTTGTCTTAAGTCGAGCCAAGCTAACAGCCAATAGAAAGACACACGAGATGTAAAGAGGCCTTATTTATCAGGGTCACAGAACAGAGGGGGAAGTTCATCTCAGAGCCAAGTGTTGCTTAATGGCTTCCTCCTGCTGTAAGTCAAGTTAGAGCATCTAAGCGCTGTTGAGAAAATCGGTCCTGAATGCACACTTTGTACCGCTGTAGTCACCCTGTCAATCAAACATGTTTGCCTATGTGCCACAGACTATCGGCAGCCTCTGTACATTTGTTGCTACACTGGTTCAGGGTGCGTGAACATGCCCGAGCATCTACATTTGTATGTGTCTATGGGAAAGTAGGGTTGACGCCACGTCTATTTTTAGTCACAGTACACTGAGTACTGCCTCTGTTCCTAGGACAAGCAGGCAGGTCATCAGCAGCAGCGGAGTACCAGGAAAGCTCCAGCCCTGTTCCCTGACCCCAGTCCTCTGACTCCTACATCAGTGGGAGAGACTTACAAGATTCCTGGTCAGTCGGGGGAGGCTATCTGCGAGAAAAAAAAATAGGCACTTTCTTGATGGATGCCATGTTCATCCACCTCTTTCTCTCTCCAGTGACTAATGGGCTCATAATTCAGCTGTCACACTGGCACGTTATCTCGCATTTTCTCACGGGAAGGATACCACCCTGGAACATCTGTGCCATAGGCTAAATAGAGACAAAGATGTGCCTCCCAAAGTTGCTTTATTTCAACTAAAGGTACTGTGATAACAAGATTAGGAATAGACATTAAACCCACGGTAAGTATTGAGCCAAACCCAGACTGATAAGATAACAGATGGATCTCAAAAACAGTGCAAAAACACAACTTAGCTTAAGTGGGATCTTGTCATGCCCTATTACTCACCCAGGAGTGTACAAGAAAAAAAAAAAAGTCTACCCTTATCTGGTACTAGTCATTGAACCTTTGAGTTAGCTGTCTGCAACATCTGCAATGTTATCACAAAAGCTTCAAGGGCAACATCCCGAGATAGTCATTGTTTAAACACCATCAACATAAATCGTTAGATAGATTCGACAAGGTTATATTATGGAAATTAATTTTTTTCATTAACGTTGAAGCCAAATTTTGGGATTCTTTGTCCAAATGTTACTTTTTAAAACATCTTGGTAGCCCTGCCCCTGACTCATATCAATATCAAGAAGACCACCCATCTTCTTTTTTCTTTCCGGCTTTTTTTGTTTCATTTTCAACAAACTTCAATTAATTTGTTTCAAACCCTGAAGTGACAGATTGGCCTTCTACATTTTTGCTTTAATCTTTAAAGCATATTAATACTGTTTCTATGCAAAGCTCATCAATTTTGCTTCTATCGACAGTCCAACAGACAAAGATCTCCTCGATGTGTCAGAACCTTCATCAGACAAAGCTTCCACCTTTATCCAGCAACTTTTTCCAACCAGTGTAACGTTTGAATTTCCATTTCATTCTGTGTTTCATTTTGTTTCAGGACACACCAATTTGTCTGTGTACTACAACAGCCCTATTACTGTTTTTAGTTTAACAGCTTGTCATTCAGACCTCTGAGTGTTGGGGTTGAATGTTAAACTCTCACTGCTCTGTCATGTGCTTGTTTCATAAAGTACTTCCACTTGACTCAACACCGGTCAGTGGAACAAGGGAGTTATGATTAGGCCTGGGTGTGAAGCATAATGCTAAGCATTAATTTGGCCGAGGTCTAGTGAATCAAAATGCCTGCCTGTTATTATATTCAACAGAAATCGCTTCAGAACCAGAGTTCACTCCAACAAGGGATGATAATCCTTCTAATAGGCTTAAATGAATTGAAAGTTGGAGTTAAGTGGCAGGCTTGGCTCTCTTTGTTTGCATGTGCAGAAGGAAGTTGGACATGTGTGCAGAGTCAGGGGCTCTGAGGCCAGGCCCTCTATCCTTCCTGTTCAGTTACCAGAGGCCTTACACTTATCAGTTCCAGATCTCACAAGAACAGAGAGAAACAGAGACCACTGACAGGAAGTAGACTTTTTTTCCGGCCTTTTTTTTTTTTTTTTCCCCTCTCGCAAGGTTAACAGAATGTTTGAAACCCTCACATTTCACAGAGGAAAGCAATTACTCAGAGCTCAGCAACAGAGACAAATGCCAACCTGGCTACTCTCAAACATCAACCACCTGAAATTAAACTTTGTTAATCAATGGCTTTCATCAACTAATCAATGATACACTACCCAACAATTTATAGTTAGATTAATTTGTCCAAAAACAAAAAAGGCCAGACTTTCAGTAACATATTGCATGGCGCAGCAGAGACAAAGAGCAACCCTTCTGGGATCAACCAACTGAAATGAAACAGGCTACAAAGCTGTTTGACTGGCCAACATGTATTCAATATTTTAAGCTCAAAAATAAATGTCAGCTTCTCAAATATAAACATCTTCTACTAGTGCAACAGAGACAAACATCAACCGTGGAACTTTCAGACATGAACCGACTGAAATCACACTTTTGTTATGAGCTGATTTTATCACAATGTAACAGACTTCTCCAACAGTTACACCTGACCCACTACAAACCAAACAAACCACTTCTGCCAAGTTTGTTATTAAGAACAATGCTAAGCTATCATTTGCCTAAGATTTTACATCTTAGTTACTTTAGTCTTACATAATTTAAAAGTACATAGCTAGATTCAGGGGGAAGCAAAGTTGTCACTTTGTCTCTATAAACCTTTAATAGTTTTTTGTCTTTCTTAAGTTTTATAGGTTAAACAAGGTTACAAAAAAACACAGCACTTACGCAGTAGAGAAAAGAATGTTTTAGTTAAAGCTGCTTTACTGACAGAGATTTTATTTGCTTCAACATCTTGTGGATCACATCTTCATATGTGAGATTTTCACCATTTGGGGGACTGCAGCCTCTCCATCAAACCCAGCCTTAAAAAAAAAAGACAACCTTGCATCAATAGTCAGAGTGAAAAATAAGTGTCACTGGGAGAGGGAGAGTTGACTGAACTGAAGCACTCATGTCATGCCCCTGTTCGTGTCATATCCCCCTTCGTTCCACTTGCTCTCACTGCCTACCTCGCCTGACATTTCCACAATAATCACTTTGGTTTATCCCACTCAGCTATGTGGCGGGCAGATGTTTGTCAGGGCACCGTATTTCTCAGCATTCACACTGCTCTAATCAAGATTAACCACTCTTATCTATTCAGTGTGTGGATGTATGCTGGATGCCCCAATTCCTAATCCATGAAGCCGAAGCTGTATTGTATAATACAGTGGACGAACCAATTACATTCCCTTTCCACGACATAATTCCCTCTTTTAGTGGAACATACACTGGACCAAATATTGCATAAGGATAAACTCGTGGCCTGCTGTTATAGACCTTCCCTGCACACATTTGTCCAATTTCACATGGACTTGAATTCAGCAAAACAGATCACACATCACAGCACTTTGTTAACTCAGAACCCCCCCAAGCAGCTACCAATGAAATCAACATGCTGTGCAAGGGGAGCTGACTCTGGCCACACACAAACTGCTGCCATTGAGTGTTTACCAAAGACACTTGAGCAAAGAGGAGGATGGAGCATGTCCAAGCTAACAAAGTTGTAGTCTTTAAATCATTGTAGGGGAGGCAGATATCTGTTTCCATTTACAAGCTTTGTTTAATTTCTGTTGCAACGAAACATCTTTTCCATGAATAGACTTTTTCAAACAAAGCAAAATCACAGAGCGTAATATATCTTAGGGGTAAAAACAAAACGATGCCTTATTACTTGCTACATTATCTATTTAGGCAAAGTAATGAGTCCTGATCTAAATTTTTGGTATTTACCCACCTTTCCCATAAAAACGGTGAGATAGAGAGGGGACCACAGACAGGGCTAGTTGGCTAGTGCTACACTCTTTCTTATTATGTTGGCGAGTTAAGGGCACTAACTCCAATAACTCTTTGAACTTTGAAAATTCCACTGTGCTGGATACAACAGAAGAGCCTTTGGTTTCATCTTTTAAATTGAAAGCTTAAGAACTAGTTGTGCTAGTTATGTAACCACAACTATTTATTCACCCCTGTCTCGTAGCCATCTGTATACTGATATTCTTTTGCGGTGTTGGTTATAAACAACCACTGTAGAGTAATTTGATGGTGGAGGATATATTTTTTTATAAACTCACCTGTGTTGACTTCAACTCTTGATTTTTCACCACCAAGAACCCCCCCACCCATTCACACACCGGGAGGGGAAACACACAGCGCCTCTTTTCTTCTTGCCCTAAGAAAAATCAGAGGAGAAAAAAAATAAATAAATAAAAATCAATCAGCGCTGCATTATCAACAAATCTCTAAACCCTGACGTATATTGCATTTGCATTTGTTTTTTCTGAAAATCAAGCAATGATTTCCCTCCTCACAGATTCCTATAGGCTCTGAGTGGCTTCCATCTTAATGTGATGTACTTCGCTTCTCTGCATGGATAAGCTCCTTCACGCTCCCGTGCCCATGGAGGACGAATCAAAACAGCAACTGATACTTCACATGATCAGTATGGTATCATAAACATCCGCCGCACAGTAAGTTCAGTGACAGGGCGCTTTCACAATCCACCCCAGATTGACATAAGCCTATTAAGTGAGACTTTTACTAATATAGCTTTGCACTTAGCCTATGCTTCCAGGCCTTATTGTAAAGACCTGGTGACACTCAGATCTTGAAAATTGCCATTTTGGTTATTGTGAATTATAGTATTAAAGGTATTTGATCAATGTAAAAAAAAAAAAAAAAAAGAGAGAAAACGCATTTAAACTCTGCCTTTCCTCCATTGTTGTTGTTATATCTTTACCACAATTCAAAACACTTGTTTGTAGGTGCTGATAGCTCAGTTTTAATTTTAACATTCGTAAGTCTTTTTCTGAGCCAGCCCATACAACAACCATATCGGTCATACGATATCCATACAGGCTTAGCAGTATACCTTAGATTTGTTAACAATGATAAAAAAAATATATTTCTGAGTATTAGTGTCACAGCTGTAAAATATGTTTGGAGGAGTGGCTAATGTGTCTGTTGTATAACTTTGTGACTGAAGCTAAAATATAAAGGAATTGTCAAATGTATATGTTGGGATCATGAGGTCAAGAGATGACAGTTAAGTCCTCACTCTGAACAAAGGTTTGAAGCAGTGCCTAAACATAACCAAAATTAATGTGTGGCTCTCTGTAGCTGGAAGAGAACAACATTTAACAATTGGTTGCTTTCCATGTTCAAGCTCTGCCCTTTATTCAAACAGAATGACACTTTATGTAGCTGAACAAACAATTCTTTATCCTTCAGTGTTAAACCATAATACTGTATTTCAAGGAGCTGACTGAAATGGTGGCTGAAAAGAAATGATACAAATGCCTTGAAGGTGTTTCTGTAGAGTAAGTGAATTTATGGAGTGGAGAAGAATGTGGCATGCCATTTTTTTTTTTCACCTTTACACACTCTTTGTTAAATTCTTGCGCTATTTCTTTTTTTTATAGTATCATTTACTGCTAGGTTAAAAACAGAATACTGGCCATTTCTGTCCCCCAGTAGATCGCCAATGGCTTCTCCTGAGCTCATGCTTTTGTTGACAGGAGCATGGTTGATGCTCCAAATACAAAAACAGTTGAACCAAAAGGTGTATTTTCACATTCAGCAGGAGAAGCTGGCCTCTTGTGCCTTACACTGTTTTTAATCAGTGCAAGATTTTTCAGGTAGTATTTCTCCCCAATTGTAAGTGTCACTCTGTGTAAACAGAATTTGGAGGACCGCTGTGGGCTCAGTAGGGGCGGAGGGGAGAAGAAGGGGCGAGGAAGAAGAAGGAGAGGAGGAAGAGGAGGTGGGGGTTGGTGCTGGGTGCCTCCTTTTTAAAGCCAGATTCTCCCCTGATACCTCTGTGCTATTCATCAACAGCCTTTCCAGAGCTGTGAAAAATCAATGTGCTCTGCACTGCAAACAGTTCATAATGACGGGGGATGGAGGGAGAAAAAAAAAGCTCAACTGCAACAGAATTGATTTGTTTAAGTACAATAACACAGCTCTGCAGCGCAGCGAGGAGGAGGCTCGGAGCCCAGACAAAGACTGACTGGCAGCATAAAACCACAAGCAGTAATTGATAAACTGCTGGCAAAGTGAAAATATGAAATACAGAAGCCTGTTATCTAATTAAAGGAAAATTTACTCTCCATTTTTGAAAATGACCACCTGACAGAAGAAATAACACTTTTGAGGCTCAAGTGGCTACTAATGTTATGATATGATAGGATACCATACCATACAATACGATGCACTTTATTGTTTACTCCCTTGGGGAATTTTTTTTTTGAATTCATTTAATTATTTATCATTAAGGAGTTCTATAGATATAAATTAGTGAGTAATTTTTTAATAAACGATCTTCAGATTCCTTTTTTTGTCTGAACAATTACTCAATAAAGTTATTTCATTTAGAAAGAAGTCAAACAAGAGAAGCAGTTCTCAGAGGAGTTAGTTCAAAAGTCCAAACAGTGTTTGGTTTTTTTTCACGTACAAGTGTCACAAACTAAAGTGACTGATTCATTAACACACAACAATTCAAATGTACTGTGTATGTACTTGTTAATGAATAAGACTAGCAGCCAGGTCTAATACAGAAAACATAATTTCCCACCAAGACACACTTCTCCATTTTTCGTGCATAACAAAATTGCACACAAAGAAATACAACACATGCACGCACACACGCACACACACACTAACAAACGTATCATCATTAGTTGCTCTTTTATTTAGAAAAACTGGAGCCACTGCAAAGGACATGCAGATTATTTCTTCTCAAAAAACAACCAAAAGCAACACAAAGTGAGATAAAGACCTCCTGAATCTAGGGAGGCAGAAGCTGGGGCTAAAATGTGACAAGCCAGGCCAGCACAATAAAACATTTCTCCCAGCTTAAGCCAGTCAGCTAGGTGCATTTATCATTGTTATTATTCCTTCACAGAGGCCCTCCCAGGTTTAATTGGGTCCTCATGGAGTCAAAATCCCTGCTGTCGCTGCAGCCACCGGAGCTGGACAGACTCAGGGTTTGGACTGGCTGTATGAAGAACAGACATTTAGTGTGAAGTTGCCATGAGACCCGCTGGTGAGTCAGACAGGGTCTTCGCTTGGACAATGAGAGAGGGACACCTGGAGAGAAACTCTCACCTGGCCCTGCACTCAAGGCTGTAGGGAAAAGCTCATGAGAGCCACAGGCTGTCTGTCCACACAGTCAGCTCTCTGTTGCCATTAGTCCCAGTGGGGAAAATTAGCATTTTAACTGGTAAACACAGTGGATTTTGAATGCACAAGGACATGAAGCATGTGGGAAAATAATTAATTAGGTTTTTAAGAGGGTTTTTGGCCTCAATAAAAAGGGAAATAATGAGCTATAGAAAAGTTGACTGAATAAAATGAAATCAGGGTGGTAAGGGGTATACTTTAAATGGCAACATTAGCTAACCATTTGTTTTTGAAAGTAGATGGGTATGTAATATAGTTTTTAAAAAAGTACTGGAACAGTTTTGATTATTATTTTCTCAGTAAATATTATATAGAACTTCTGACCTCCTGTTCACCTCCGAAACACCTCTTTGTATGACTGGCACCAAAACTCATGATGCCAGCTTGAGGCAGCTTCCCGTGGCTGATGCATTCAAGACATCAAGCAAGACATGCCTCTTAACTTTTAAAGAAAATGCTTAAGGGGGAATACTAGAATGGTAAATGAAGGAATGAAGGTCAGATTGTAATGATTTTCAGCAGGAGAAAAAGGTTATTGGAATGTGGGGAGACACGCTCACCTCACCATTATTGTGTGTACATTTGCACTGATGATGTGGTTATAGTCTAATTAAGTGGGTTATTTAACAGGAATTAAGTTATTGTGAATAAATCATCAACATTCCAAATGACATGTTTTGTATAGACCTTGGAGCTTTAAATCATTATTTAATCATCATAATCATGATCCCATTGGTAAACTGCACTGTTTCAATTTAAAAAATTAAGAAGTCAAATCATAAGAAATCAACTAAAACATATTTTCCAACTTTTTTTAAACAATCAATAACCCTTTAAGGAAGGCCCTCTTGGCTCTGGCCATTTTGTTGAGTATTTCATTCAAAATTAATTAAATATATAGACTCACTGATTAACCCTTTGACCTTTCACGGTCAGTTTTTTTATTTTTCCGATTCTGTTTCATGAGTTTAAAATAAAAACTATGACAGTCAGCGGCTTCAATTGGTTTCCAGCTGAAAGCTATGACTTCAATCTTTTGTTACATAATAATGTGTTACATTCATTATAGATGTCGCTACAATCTGTTCAGTGTGGTATGAAACATTTCAAAACACAATATGAAGCATTACGAGATTACAATTTTGATATTCAAATCAATAGGTTTAGTAATATGTGTATCATTTTTATACAACTAATAATTGATAACATGATACAGTGTACATTCTGTTATCATTTGTTTCTTGTCGTTATTGGATGTTGTGTGATTTTAATTTATGTTAAAGCCTTGTAGTGGAGCATTAACCTAATCGTGTAAAACTACAGCGATGGTGTTATAAAGCCTGTATTAACAGTACATACTGTACTCACTGACTCTGAAATCCAGGTTAATAGAGCAGGGATTGAACATTTCCCCAACACGCATGCCGCTGCTCTCTGTGGAACATCCATATGGAGGGATACACTACACAGGGAGGGTTGTTGTTGGGCAAAAGCCATCAACAGTAAGGGTATCACTGCAGTAAATGAGAGCAGTAGTGATGATTACAGGTTTAGAGATAATGGTGTTTTAGCGTGATACATTTAGAGAGCACGAGACACCGGCTTAGTTAGCTCCCCACTCCTCACTCTCTACTGATTAACACAATCACTGGCGCCTAGTTAACCACCGCTGCTGTAATTATGTGCAACCTCACACACACACAAATCCTTAACAACACACACAGGAACACACTGCAGTTGAACATTTTTTGTGCCACTAGATCAGCATCACAGAAACTCCCAATTACGTGTTTCATCGATGCAAATGCAAGTAATTTACTTCCTGCTGTGCATAACTTCCCAATGTGTTTGCACTCTCGCATCAGTTGTTTGTGTTGTGGATTACCTTAACAAGTTAAACCCATAATAGCATCACTTTCAACTCTGGCTGACTTTAAAGGATGCTTTAATGGTTAAGCAAATTTTGGTGTACAGTACATCATGCTGTTTTAGAAATCGTGTATTGAAGGTACCAAAATGACTGCTATTGATTGGGAATAATGAGTCATCAAAAGATTTAACAGGTGATGGCTTAGCAAGCTAATGTTTCACAAGAAATTCTCAACTTGTAAAAAAAAAAAAAAAGACTGCTTTCTAATGGTTGATAACAATGGCAAAAGACAAACTGCTAGAGCAGAATGATATATAATGCCCAATACTTCAAATAGTAGCTTTTATGTAAGACCAACAAGTTATTCTGCTAGTAGTATGTATGGTAAGAAAGGACAGTCTACTAATTCTTTAAATTCAAGTCTGCCAGAAAGTAACAGACTGTTAAATGAGCGGAGAGGTTTGGTAAGCTAACCGGCAAGCTAAAAGCTAGAATGATAGCCAGGCATCTTCTTTCTTTTTTTGTAGGCACAGTTGGGATAGGTTTTCCATTTAAAATTGTATAATTTAACACAGAACTGAAGTTAAATAAGCTCCGTGTTGCTAACAGTTTGTCAAGCCAGCTAAGGAAGGCTCGAACAAAACAGGTCATGAAACATTAAGGGGCAGGGGAAGCTATCTTTGCGAGCTAGCTAGCTAACTCTTACTATTAGCCTACTGATATGGCGTGATGGCTCAAACCATTAAAATAAGAACCCCAATTGTGAAATGACACCCACTTAATCAAACATGAATTTCACTTAAGGTACAGTACACGTCTTTTAATTAAATGTGATGACGTCTTTGTGAGTCTTACAGGAAGTGATGGCTTTAACACTATACCTCCTCCTCCTCTCTCTCTCAACAGTAGCCTATCTTGTTTCAAAGGAAGAGCTGCCCAAATGGGCTCCTGTATTTTTCTTCCTTTGTTTCAAGTCTTTCTCTATCAGAGCGAGAACGTGGTCGCAACTCCCACGAGGGAGACAGATAGAGGTGTAGGCTGCTGGCAGAGCGCTAAAGCAAAGAAATGCTGCACCGTCTGGTCACAGACATAAAAATGATGCCCCCCACCTCCCCTACTCTGTACTGCTTCATCTGCAAAGGAAACGGTGTGCCCTGCAGCCATAAATTCCTGTTCGGTCACCTCGCTGTTCTCCCTGTATCACTGGCTGGAGAGCAGAGGTTTCCTCGAGGTAAAAGACTTTGTATAATATAAGATATAATATAATGGGGACAAGCAACACAGAGAAAAAGAGCGGCGATCGTCTTGAGCCAATTGCAAGAGGAGAGGTGGGTGTAATGAGGCCTGATCTGTCACAAGAAAGAACCAAGGACTTGTATTTGCATTTTCAGCCCTTTTCCTCATCTCCCTCCCTTATCTTTTCTTTCTCCTTCTCATAATAAGGAAAAAAGAAAAGCAATGAGGGGGAGAAAGGTGGGGAGCTGACATATCCACAGAGGAATCTAGGGAGGGGAAAAGAGAGCACATTACTATTGGGAGGGGGGGATAATGATTAAAGGCTGAGATGAACACAATCTGCTGGTTCAAGAGGAAAAGCGGAGGAATTTCCAGAGCCAATAAGCAACGAGACCTGCCTCTCCCTCGCTATTCAACCGTGACCATACCGGCAGAAGCACATTTTCTACATCCGCTCTTTTACACCCACCTTTGGCACGAACGTTTTAAGCATATCATTAGTTAACATAGGATGTACATTTTTAAAACTCCTTTTCCTAGGCAACACTACAAATTCACATGTGGCATTCCTCAGGATTTTGACTCGTACAGCTAACGAAGAGTATTACGGTGAGTCAGTTGCACAGGGCTCTCGAGGCGAAGAGGGAGAGGAGAAAGCGAAAGAAAAACAGCAACATCAATAATGAAGCGAAGGAGACGGGGGGAGAAAACAAAGCCGTTCATAACAAATGAGAAAACAGGCAGAGCGTCTCATTGCGAGAGCGCTAACGACAATCAATTAGCAATTGCTCATGATCTTGGGTGCGTCGGAGTATAAGGTGTCTTAATGAGTCCCATTTCCATTAGCTGCTCCACTCGAGAGGGGTAAGGGGGAAGCTTCTCCTACTAGCTCCTCCATCTCGGTGCCTAATGACTGCAAGAGTGGATTACTCCATCAATTCCACGCTTCTCTTTGTTTATCCCCTGCGTAAATAATGGTCAACCATTACAATGCATTAAGCGGGCCACTCTACGCAGAGCATTTTGAGAGGGAAAAAGAGGAGCACAAGTGCTCCGACAGCATCCTCCAGTGATCTCTGTTAAATCGGCTAATACCAGCAATGTAGTGGCCGGGAGGAGGGGGAATAGTGAAGCACCAAGCCTCTGATGCTCTACAATTTTGTGTGAGGTTTGGTTGGAGTGTAAACGTGAGGCATAAAGGTTAAAACAAGCCGTTACTTATGAATCCTTTCCGAGTTTGACAATGATGCAATAAGAGGTCAGTATAACAAAAAACGGAAAGTCTTTCTCCACCACCAGAAACAAGGAAGCTTTGATTATAGAATTAGGGCTGCCCCTCAATAAGGATTTTCCTAGTTCACTAGTAGATGCTCGTAAACTCCACTAGTCCACACGTCTTCAGACATTAATGTTTTATTATGCAACTAAATGTTTCTATCTATCTATTTTCAAAATGATTCTGGATTCATGGATCCAAGGATTCAAAGTCTATTTTTGTATTAGTACATACAGGATCCCTTCCTGTCATCTGTGAGACTGGCTGAATTTCTTGCTGGCATTCAACTGAGTTCAAAAGATAGCCTTAGCAGGAAGTGACCAATTAACCTTTGGACTGATTTTCCAAAATCTTGATTTTTACATAAATAGATTTTTTCCCCACCCCTACACATTACTGTTAATATGTTTGTATTTTCATAATTTTGACATGCCAAGGGATTTTTTTTATTGATCTCTATTGTACTGAGGTGAGCTGTGATGGCATATAGAAACCAAACATGGTTAAAAAAGCAGAAACAGTACATGTCCCTTGTGATTTGTGTGTATTTTGCCTTTAACAAAGACCATGTTACAACACTTCTTTGTGTACACGATATGATAGAATTAAAAACACCTTCATTGTAGCAATGCTTTCATCCTGTATTGTACCAATCAATATTTCACCCAAGGCTTCATCACTCCTTTTCTATTTTCCTCTCTCTCTCTTTCTCTGGCACTGTCTGGTTTCCATCTTGTGTCACAGCATTGGACAGGATAAAAATTAAACGCATCAGCAGAAAAACACACAAGTGGAAATGATCTCGTCGCTCCAGCCGATCGGGTCATGAATTCAGCCAACTGTGCTTATCACAGGCTGACGCTATTAGTCTTAATAGTCGTGGCATCAACCCGCCTTGAGAGGAGATGGACTCTGCTACCCGGGCTCACCACAGACAGGTGATTCTCATCTTCGGTCCCTTCGTATGTCAAAGCCAAGGCAACGCTGGCTGAGAAATGTCTGGCAGCTTATTGAAGCAAAACATCCAGACCCTGCAGGCCGTTACAGACACCAGACCCATATGTTTTAACACACTCTGCATTGATAAAGGAACCATTCGGAATTCAATCAAATGTTGATAATATTCAAGCTGTTCCTTTGCAGATATGTTGATTTTTCCAGATGTTAATACCCAATTAAGATCATAAGCTTAATTACATCCCTATTAAATTCTCATATGCCACATACAACAATGCTAGCATAAATGAGTAATAATTCAGTACACTGATTTTACAGTCACAATTACCCAACAAAAACTCAACACATAACAGTTGATATACTGTAACAAAAACACACCTAATTATTGTCTGGCTTGCAATTATTATTATTTTTTTTATCTATGGGTGTCATTGTTGAATTTTTTTCTTTTTTTTCCTGAGGATTTTTATGTCCATCTACTCAACAATTAACTTAAACTTCTGGAGTTAGTAGCATCATGCACAGTTCTGCAGGATTAAGTGCAAACCAAAATCATTTATTTTGAGAAGTGAGAGCACTTCAAGACTACAGTGAAAAGTGGGTATTGCCAGCGCCCAGAAGTGTATGTGTCATAAAGTGAATGTCTTAGTGAGAAAAACGATTTTCTCCCCTCTGAAGTAAAGGTTACTTGATGTAGCCTGTCGCGGAGTCGTGCAGCGTTGCATTGAATGAGACACACTGCCTGGCCGGGGTGAAGAGATGGAGTGGCAAAGTGAAAGCGTTATTCTAGCTCCAAGTGTAAACCACATGAAAGAAGAACATACAATGAACTCTCATAAGAGACGTCAGCCTGCATCAACACCGCAGTACAACAACAAAAAAACACTGAACGCTGCAAGAACCTCACTGACCCCTAACATGAAGCCAGACAAACATTGTTTGGAAAACAAATGTCAGGATGTCTTTTCAGCCAGAATGCATTCCCATGAGCCAGAAACACTGTCCTCCTCGACAAACAAGGGAGGAAGAAATGAGTTCCCGTGTCCACAGACGGCGCTTTTTGTGCAGGCAGCACCGACAACCTCAGTTTCAAAGCGCTTCTTACCAGTGCTCTTAGTTAGGAACGTTTACTTCTGCTTCTTTCTGCAATGTCCATTAGGTATGTTTTTAGTTCATATTTACCTAAATCCAAGGAAATATCACCAAGAAAACACGAAAACAATGTAAAAGGAGTCATGTCTGAGCATCGGCATCAGCTCGAGGACTCTGTAAATATGAATCAGACTAGCATCTCCCCCGCCATTGCTGGTGACGGAGCTTCTTGATCATATTGGACTTAAGACAAGCATGCACTCGTAATGTAGACGCAAATCGATTCCAGCACAAAGCGCCAGACAGAGAAGAAGAGACCCCGAGCAGGCGAGCACACCCACTTAAATTGCTGTTATTTGCTGAAACTTGTAGAGGAGAATAAAAGTTTACTTGGTTGCTGTGCCACAATTTATATTCACTGGTACCCCTCTCTGGTATGGGGAGGAAGCGATGCCCTTTGGTCAGTGAGCGTGAGACCGCTGGCTCCGCCCTGAGCATCAAAGTAAAACATGCAGAAGATTGGGGGACTAAGTTTGAGCCAATGACTGTCTCAAACCACTATTACGCGCTGCTGTGGCCGGGAGATTGTGCAATTGGTGTGGCCTCAATTTTGTTGCCACTACAACCAAACGTGTGTAAAAAACCCATGTCATAGCAGAATGTAATACAGGTGCCAGTGTTGATACTTGCTTACCGCCCATCACTACCCCTACGCTATTAGCCATATTCACACAACATGCTTTTTTATCACGTCATGCTTCAGGTTTGGAAGCTGTTGTTCTGCTGTGCTACAACTTCGTCGGACACATTTAGGGTATCTGGTAGACAAGCATCAATTCAAATTAAAAGGCCACTGAACACTGATATGTAGAGTGTGTAACAAAATGCAAAAGCAAAAGGTGTGAATTCCCTGCCAGTGTAATGTTAGCTAGGAGGTGGTTAGGTGTCAAGATTAGCTGGTGTGTCTGAATGACGCAATGAGGTTATCTAATGCTTTTTGCACTTTGAAATATGTGGATATGTAGGTTTCACTTTGAGCTGCAAAATCAGGAAGCAGTGAAATGCTAATAACTGTCAGATAGTCTTTCTTTGTATGACTTATAACCCGAGGTACAAAGTACAAAAACTATAACAGCATTTTAGCTTTTATTAAGCATTACATTGTAGGAAAACAGACAGTGAGAATATGGTCCATGGCACTTCAAGGCCAAATAAGCTGAACAAACTGAATATAGCAAACTTAAAGGTTTCAGCACAGTTTGGCCTTTAAGACCACAAAGAGACAGCAGTGGTAGCAGAACCAGCAGCGATCTCTTTTCTCAGCTAAGAGATGACACCGTATTTTACAAATATGACAAAGTGCACAGATATTGGACAGAACAGGCTGTAGCTGCAGATATGCGTGTAGAACAATGGGAGTCAGTGCTGATTTGTGTCCTGAACAATGGCAGGATGACATGGAGCCTGACAGACACACAGAGCAGCAGGATCTACTCTGCAGTTAGGAGGGAAAGCAGCTTCACAGAGAAACAGCACTGCCAAAAATGTCTCCTCATCTTCCTTTTTCCTCTTCCAATGACTTTTATGTGTTTTGGCACCTATGGCATGCATAACTCAAAGTGAACACTCTAACTACCAGAACGGCCATGAGCCCAACCTTGCAGAGTGAAATGAGCCAGCTACTGCTGAACAACTGGGCATGGGCTAATTAAATCAGAAATGGTAAGTGTTGACAAGTTTACATCTAAATCTATTGCAAACGTTGACTGGCTTTCCAGAAAACTGGCATAAGAAATGTGAAATAAAAACAAGGCATTCCCATGCACTACTGATGTGCAAATATTCAAAGTTGAGCACAATGAAATAAATAGCACACATGCAGGTGAAATGTTTTGCTTGAGTTCAACTTAAAATTGGCCAGAATTTCCCACAGAGGCATTTTAAACATAAATGAAGAATGTAAGTCAAAACGGGGATGGAATTACACCAAATGGCATATCATGTAGTTTCTGCATCCCAAACTCGCATACCTGGCAGGGATTTTCTTACTTTTGGCAAATTCGAAATTTAAAAATCAAAAGGGGGCGAGGTGGGGAAGACAAAACATGTGAAAAGGAGGGTCTTTGGGGACTCAATTTTGACACTTTGACTGCTAGTATGACATCTATTGCAGAAATTGCACCATACTTGAAACACACTTTTTGCTGTAGTTTAGTGGAGAAAAATATAAATCCATTAAAAACCATTTAAAGACAATGAAACAGAGTTCAAGTACTTAAAGACAACTTCAGAGATGTAAAATAAAAGATTGTGAAAATAGTCAAATAGAAATAGTGCTGCAAAAGAATAAAAGAAGAATAAGGTGGTTGCGCAAAATCCACAAGGTGATGAAATCTCTTGTCTCTCGTACGCCATTGAGGCGCTCAAAGTGTCCTCTATTATTAATGTCCTCGGAGCAGGACTTGAAGCAGCTTCTCTTATCAATCATTCATCCGTTTTCCTATGAACACACTCAGATCCTCCAGTGTCATATCAGACTTAAAGTGGCAAAAGAGCCCACGACCCTCAGTCTTTTTTCTTAATTTAACAAAGCTCATGTGAGCCTGCAACACCTGCTCTCAAAATGACCAACAATGCCGCAGTAATGTGGGGATCCTGAGTAACGCGTAACCTGTCAGTCATTGAAAGGTAACAGTCAGGGCTCATAAATAACAAATAGGATGCCAGAACCTTTTTGTGCTTGCTCCTGTGCATGTCCTTGTGCTTTAAAACACCTCGACAGTTAAAACTTGAGATGGAGCATGTCTGTATAAATAATTTTGAATGCTTATTTAAGAAATTTAATTAAAAAAAAAACCTTCCTTCTTCCTTCCATCTGATCTTGTTTCACTTGACTACAACAAGCGCCTGCAAACATAATCAAACTCTGTGGTCAGTCTGTCTGTGGAGAGGAAAAGAAAGCACATCATGTAATTCTTTTGGTGCCAATCTCCAATTACCTCCTGAGTGTGAGTGTTCACGATGCTGAAACTTTCCCATTTTACTCAGGCCAGAGCCGTCCAACAGCACAGCAGACCGTGTCATCTGTGCACTGCAGGGGGATCGGTCCAGGCTGCAGAGAATTCCTGGTTTTGTCTGGGGAAAGATTCATGTCTATACAAACTGCAGGTGCAGCAAGGGTTGTTTTTTTTTTAACCCACTACAGTGAAAAGGGGGCTGGGCAACACTCCGCTCCCCCTCGGCTATGTTTGTCACAATTACTCGGTAGGTCAACTTTCCCCCAGTCTCATTAAGAGGTAAAACACTGAGGCGAGAAAAAAAACATCTTTTTCTGACCCCCGCAGGAAATGTTTCAGCCTGCTACTGCCAAACCAATGATACAATCATTCTTCAGCCCTCACAATGGATTTGGGAAACAAGAATGAGGGATTATTTGATGCTACTTCCATTCAAGAAGCCAATTCAAGCCAACCAATCAATACCAATCAACAGGGAGATGACAGGAGATGAAATTCCCTCTGCTGCTGCCAAACGCTCATGTATCAGGACACTGTGCTCAGGCTGTCTCCGCTTCTTCTAAAACAAATCCAGAGAAATACCACCTACATTTAGTCAAGAGGGCATGTGTGCTAGAGAAAAATGTTTATATTAATACATGACTACACTTGCAAAGAGAAAAAGATGAACTCTTTTCAGTGGTTTGTATTTCACATATTAGTCAAATGGTCGTTTTTGAAGTAAACTATCCCGTCATGTAAGTCGATTATATTAGCTCCAGCTCAACCGTTGGATGCTAGCTTGATGCAGAGAAGGCAACTTTTCATTTTAATTATGGAGGATAAATAATTTACTCTCTTTAAATAGACCAGAAATCTTACCAAAACTGGCCAGACTTGAGGAATGTTTTACAGTTAACTCCCCCCCTTTTTAGCTAGCTGTTTGTTGCATCTCAATAAAAACAAACCTTTAAGTGCCTGTGTGAACATCCAACTGACAGAATGTATTTATTGAAAAATTATTTTCGATGTCAAATTGTTGTGTTGATGTTCTATTGGAGAACCAGGAACCTCTGACCACAATAAAAGTAGTCTGAGTACATTCAGCTAACTTGGGAACTGATGATGCACTGCATAAGCAACTAGCTTTATCAGTCTAGCTATGATTTTTGTAGACATATATTTCCATCAGAAGTTAGTTCAGACTGAAACACATTTGAAGGAATAATATGAGACTAGAGTACATATCAAGAGCTAAACTTCAAATAAATGCTCATTTTTAGGCTAATTTAAATAAACACCTTCTGTCTGTAGAAAAAAAATAAACTGCAATACTGTTAGCGAACATGGACACCCAAACCACTTGTCAATGTCAGTGTTGTATTGTAGTGTTATAAATCGAGACATCCAATTCATAAAAAAAAAAAATATATATATATATATATATATATAATAAAATATAATAAAAGGACAGACAAAAAGAGAACAAAACTGTGACTTTCCAGATCTTGTGATATTTGGAGGAATCATGACAGTTTTGCAATAATATCTGTTTTGAAAGCATGATTTGAAAGGCTTGGGAAGAAGTAGGCCTATATCTAACCCTGCAGTACTCTACTTTTCACATAAACAACAAACCTCAATTATTCTTCCATCGCTGCCCAAATCTCAGTCTAACATCGTGCAAATTATTAATCCACTACTTTCACCATGTTGACAGTGTCTCACTCTGACAGAGTACAGCCTCCAGAGGGTGTCTTTTGTCCAAGGCAACCAACAACAGAGAGCATGAGCTTCTCATGTTAACACAGGAAACATAGATTTAATGAGACAACCGCCGCAATCTCCGCTGCCACGCTAAGTGAGTCTGACCCCACACCGCAGCTAGCTGTATTGCCAAAGAACAGTCACGGCCGTCTAGACGAGGCAGAGCTGCAAACCTGGGGCCTCCCGAAAGCTCTTGTAATGCACCAGGAATTTGGTGCGGTTTCCTCAGCGCAGAGAGGGAGACGCATGAGTGAGAACAGAAAGGGAGAGAGATCCCTGAAGAGGTCAGAGCGTGTCCCTGGAGGTGTCAGGGGGAGTAAATGGGCATGACTGCAGAACATAGGGTTATACTCGCTCCCCTCCCCTCGTCTTTTTTCTTCCTCCTCTTCTTTGCAGGGTGCCTTCACTGTCTCGTCCCTGAACGCCTCAGAGCGAGGAAGCAGCACAGCGTTCCTTGCACGCCACACAAATTGGGAGAGGAAGTGATTGTCAGCTTGGGGCAAAATCACCCGCAGATTAAAAAACAAACGTTAAAGTGACGTGAGAGAGGGGATAAAGACGCTCTGATGTCAAAGGATAAAGCTCGTTTGAGACTCGAGAGACTGCCACTGGTTCTCTGCACGGCTGGCTGAAGGCTGACACCAGTATCACGCCTCATGAATATTCAGCATCCTAGTAAATAAGGCAGATAGCACTTGACATGTTTAACATCCACTTTTGGCACCTTTGCTCTACAAAGCCAACAAGGTGAAGCAACAGAACAAATATGTTGGTTGCCAGTGGGCGGCAACAATCCCCGCTGATGAATTGCATCCTTTTGAACAAAGAGAATGAGTTTCAGTGGGCTGGAAACATCAAAATAAACCGGACTCGGAGAAAACAATCAGATTTTCTTTGTGTTATTTGAGTGTCTAAACAGCTCTTTGTAAGAGACTGGAATTAAAGTGACAATATGAAGTGTTATGCCATGCAATAAGCTGACATTTACATTCTTAGAAAAACATGTTTCCCTCAACTATAATCCCTGCTGGTATCAAAATGTTTGCTCTCTAAATATTTACCAACCCTGAGTCAAAACTAAAGCCGTACACAGGCACCTTGAGACTTCTTTTTTTCCCTCAGTGTTGTGTCCCAGAGGAATTGCAGTGAAAGCACTACAGACTATCTTGCAAGTGAGTAAACTCTGAGCACACAACGCATTCCTCCTACACCTCAAACAGCTCAGAGAAAGAAAAAAAAAAATCTACCAACGACAAACAGCGCTGCTTAAAATCAGAAATGGTGACAATTCGTTTGGTTTTCAGTGTGTAGTTTCTTCCAATGAAGCCGACAGTGGAGAGTGTAATACATGGTAATGGTTGTCACTTTGATTAACTTGTACACTGGACCCGCCAGTTAAAGTCATCTAACATCTGCTCAGTCACAGAAACAGGCGATGACAGCAATACAGCCTGTTAGCTTCCACTCAAAGCTCGCCCTTGAAGTTTGAGTGCCAGATTCAATGTCTATAGGTTGATTCTGCATTGCAACTAGATCCCTAACAGAAGATGCTGTTGAACATTTGTTAGTTCCCCTTTCAAATGCTCAACGTCAGACGTCCCTGATGTACATGAAGAGGACAAAAAAAAAAAAATTGCATCAGGTAAGAATTAACACACCAGCCTCATTTTCACTGAACTGTTGCATGTACCATGTCTACTTCAGATTTGGAAGATTTCTAATTTCCCCATTATTTGAGAAAAAGTCTTCAAAACTTAAAAAAGCGTATCCAATTCCCCCCTTGGTATCTAATTTCCCCTAGGGATCAATAAAACTATCCATCCATGTCATAACCTTTCCGTGATACAGTTAATAGCTTCCTCAATAAAAGTGTCATTTACACAGGTATTGTCTTACTGGAATGAAATGGAAAATAACAACAGGAAGTTAAGCTTTTCATAAATAAATGATGATAATTGAGGAATCGTTTGGAACCATTACCAACAAAATTGGTTTCAAGCTGTTGTCCCATCAAATTTGACAACTTCTTTTTTTTCTCCAGTTTAAAATAATCCCAAATTGAATTTCACCTTAAACTTTGGAAACGCCGAACGGTGAATCAGTTCATCTTGAAGATGCCTAACGATCACAGCCATGAGTATGTGATCTGAAAGAACGAAAGACTTACAGTGTTGCTTTCACAGACACTCGCACATGATCACAAACAGAAACACACCCATGTCGACCTATGTATTCAAAATGCACAAAGGGCTCAGTGCTCGGAGTGTGACCCAGCTGTGTCTCTCTGCAGCCTCAGCGAATGAACTGAGAGGTTGTGTACCATTGAGAACCGAACAGCAACACACACACACATGCACTCTAACCTCCTCTTACCCCCCTCCCGCACTCACTCAACCACTGCTTAGTGCACCCTGCCTCCTGATAAGCTGGTTCACCAGGCTTGCCAGCGCCTGCTGATGCCTCCGTTTGCACAAGCGCTCCATTGTTGCTGCGCAGGCTGGACAACTGCACTTTGGACCTTTCTGTGCAGGAAAGCCTTGGAGTTTGTTTCCCTTTAGGGCATCCACTGTGGGTTTTATCTGCAAGCTGCCAACCACACACACTTTAACCACTGCATTAAGGGTACCTAAGGAGGATAGAAAACATAAACAGTAGCCGCTGCGTATCCTGCTAAGTACTGTACACTCCACACCGCTGATTTCTTTGGGGCTTTAAAAAAGAAATGAAAAAAAAAAAAAAAGCCTATGAAGGATCTCTGCTGCCGGAACCTGATCTAATACCTGGCTGACCTTTTCCCACAAAGCAATATTAAGCGTAATAGTTGGGCAGAGTTAAGTGATTGCAATTTACGAGTCTATTTAAGCACATCCAATATTGGAAGACAAACGATTACCCTCCGGGTGAAAGAGAAGCTTACATACAGGAAAAATTGCACCACTGTGCACAAATACAGAGCTATATCAAACTTAACAAGCGTCTCAGTGTCTGTCTGCTGCAAGTCTGGCTCGGCGGATGGCTGAAGAGAATTTTAAAAATGCATGACAAGACTAAAAGAAAAAGAAAGGAGGAGGCGGAGCCGAGGTTTCACATTAAATACACGTAGATGTAGTCCTTTTTCTAAGGAAGTTAAGAACTCCATTTAGCTGATATTGATGTGCATTGAATAGATGTTGCTGGTTAAATGTTTTAAGTGAATCAAATCCATTTTCCTGAGCGCATTAAGGAAGTGTCAGAATGAAGCATTCTCTATTTAGCCCGTTAAGGTCCAAGATTTCTTCCTCCTGCTGTACAACAAGCTGCTTAGCCTGCAAAAAAAAAAACAGGCCCTGACACATAGGAAGCACGTTCCGGGCTTTAAATTAACCCGCTGACACAATCCACATATTTGATTCAGTGCGCCGCCAGGAAAAAGAAAAGACAAACATGACTTTCAGGCATTCAGCTCCGACTATAAAGAAACAAAGTAAGCTACTTTGCACACTCCTCACTGCTCTCTTTTCAGCCACATCCTCTCGGATTTTATGACTCTGGTTAAAATGCAACCATTAAATATTCATGTGCGAGGGCTTTCACCCGTGAAGCAAGTCCTCCCCACTTTTCCCCCACCCTTCTTCTTTTCTTTTTTTTTTCCTCTCTCTCTCCGAGCTTTGGAGAAAGTGAGAAAGCTTTTTTGATTTTCACTGACAGGAGCTAAATATTAAAAGACGCTTTGGAGAGTTCAGCAAAGTAGAGACGGCGCTCTCTTCAGCCACGCAATCTTGGCTTTTTTTCCCACCCTCATTGTTCTGCAATATTCAGACTCCTGTAGCGTGAATTAACATGACAATTCAAAGTACGTATTAATAAAAGACAAAAAGTCACGAGCGGAACAATCATGATAGGAAAATTGATGGTTGACAAACACTCCAAAAAAGAAACGCTGGGTTTCTTTTTCACCCGTCAGAAAACATCACACCACACGCATCATAAACTACATATTCCTCATTAATTTTTCACTTGTTGTCTCTGCTGTTTATTATGCAAAACATTTCCTATCAGCAGCAAAAGTAATGGCACAAATAATTCATACTTTGCCTCTTGTAACTCCGAGCATGCTAAAAACCAAAGCAAGTTGGAGCGTCTCGTGAAGATTAAGGCTTAAGCGTTGTCTTCAGGTGACCGAAATAAGGTCTGAATTGTGATTTAACTGCAGAGAACATTAGGGAAATGTTCCTGCATTTATTTGGGTACATGTGATTCGCATACAAATCAAAAGGGATGCAACATTCAGGGCTTCTCCAAACAGGCGATTCGGTAGACAAATGAAGCTTGCACTCGACACATGCCAGGCTGAGAGGCTTTTTCTGTTCAAGGTGATGGAACACACGTGTGACAGGTTGCCACTGTAAGTCGGTTTAAGTGCCAAAATGTGGTGAACAGAAAAAAAGGAGACCCAAACAATAGCATTACTGTGTGAAAGTACTTTCATTCTGCGCTAATCCTTTGAGTGATTTGGGAGTAGCAACTTGTGTTGCTCAGTCAGGAATGAGAGCAGAGGCTGGTCCAATGGGAAGAGGTGCCAAAATCATATCTCGTATAACTGTTATCATTAAGGTATTATACAGATGTAATATTCTGGAGAATAGCTTTGTTTATAATGACATATGTACATCTTCCATGCATAATTCTTTAACACGCTTGTGATGAGTTTTGAGCTGCATATGAAGCCAATTGATATTGATACCTTATTATAAGCTACAAAAGCAAATGAGACCAATAGCATTCAAATTAGACTATTTCTGTAGGTATTGTTTTGCATGTTAGTGCTGCCAGGGGGTCGGTGTCAGACGAGGAGGTTCCACAGCATTAAAGACCCAAAAGACGATGCATCTCCACGGACAACGCCTAAAGTAACAACAAAAGAATTGAGATGGTATCCACTGTTGTTTCGGCGGGTACTAGCTGCACTAGTCTGTGTGTGGAATGAAAGAGCGAAGTAACGTGATTCAACACAATGCTTTCAGTCATTCGCTGGCATCTATCCGCGACTTTGGTTTGAACGTCTTTCCACAAACAAGCATAGCTTACAATGCCCTCTATTGCCGCGAGACAGCCAACACTGACGCAGTGAGAAGGAGGTCTACTCCAGAAGCACCAAAAAGTTGACAAGTCGCTACCGTGGCTTTATTGTTGTCTGACATTAGCCGATGGGTTGTTACAACACAGTCCAAACAGTTGGTCTGATCTTCAGTCCAACTCTGACTGGGCAAATAACCAGCATAGTTAATAATGTTTTTGGTGGTGCTTGAGATAGGCAGTCAAGTTTTAGTGGGGCCCATGCCTGCCCATGCCTGCCCATGCCCCCCCCCCCCCCGCTCACACCCCTGAATAAGGGACTGAAATAATCATGTGCATATTTATCAATTGTAGCATTGCACAGCAGTTCAGTGTTATAATTGCGCAATAAGAGTAAAACTTACCATCGCCATCTTTGATCTCAGACAAAAAGGAGGGGAGAAAAAGGACAGCTTGAGAGGCTTTCAGAGGCATTCTTGTCCTCTTGGATGACTGCCTGCTCTTTTGAAAGGGGAGTTCGCTTCAAAGCAACCCGGCGGTGACATTACCCATTCTCCTCCCAATTAAAATTTATTGAACCCATCCAGGAAACACTGCGCGGCTAATATCATCACAACTAGCCTGTCAAAAACAAACAAATACAGCGATCACACGGACACAAAACAGAACGCGTCCGAGGCCTTTTGAGTTCATAACCAGCATTTAATCCGCAGTAATGATTTACAATATGACAAGTCAGGCAAAATTTACTGTGACAGATTGAATGGGACCCAACATAAATATAATTACGGCCTCACATGATCTCCTCCACTTCCCTCCTACCAAAAAAGGAGTTGTCTGCAGCGGCCTCACACAGAGGAGGCAGAAAAAAAACAGCCTCAAGTGATTTGCTTGATTCTTTTCAATTTGCTCCTCCAGATCAGCTGATGCCAAACACATTAAAACAACAACAACCACAAAGCAACACAGCAGCACCGATCATAGAATTATCATTTAACAGCAGGTCCTATATAGCAGGCTCTGAATGAGGGTAGTCCTCGTGGAGGAGGTAAGTGTGGTGTGCCGTTTGACCTCCGACATGAAAGATCAAGGCAAACCACAGAGAACAGTGTGTGGTGAAAGGGCTTTAGAAAGGATGAATGCTTCTAAATAGAGCTGAAATCACCATCATCGTCCTCACTGTTTGGAGTGCTTGACTGTTTTGATAAGTTTCAAGAAAAAGTGCCAAGAAGTCACTGATCCTTATTCTCAAAATGTGCTGGTTTCCCTGAAAATCAAATCAGAGTTTAGTTTCTGTCAAACTGAAGGCATTTGAAGTTCTGTTGAACTGTACCAGATATATGGACTCTATAAGGACAATTTCAAAAGGTAAAAATAATAATTCCTTGATTACTCAACAACCCAAAGGCCTAATTAATAATTTGTATTTAATGAGCAAAAGGAATCGATGAAATTAGTAAATATTACAAGAAAAAGTTCAATTGTACAAGTCTCGGTGCAAAAATGAAGGTATTTGAGAAAGTTCTGGAACAGAGTGTTGACTCTGTCAAAGAAGTCATAAACTAATTCTCAGCCAATAACCCACTGCCCCAACACCCCCAGCCAACACAGATTAGGTTTCACATTCCTACTTTGCAAATAAAACACACACACACACACACACACACACACACACACACACACACACACACACACACACACACACACACACACACACACACACACACACACACACACACACACACACACACACACACACACACACACACACACACACACACACACACACACACACACACACACACACTTTGCTGACCTTGGATCGTTTCATCTCTTTGACGGTGTTTACACCATACGTCAAGAACAAGGAGATCTACAGTCTTGTCTCTCCAAAATGTGGAGGAACACCCCCCCCCCCCCCTTTATCTACCCCTCCCCCCCTCCACTCCATCACCCTTTCTTGCTAATGTAACACACATTAGTGAAACCAGCCGCACACTGTGCACGCCCATAGTGACACGCAGGATGCTTGGCCCTCGGGTGAGCCATCTCTCTCTCTCTCTCCGTCTTCTCCCCCCTCCCCTCCCCTCCCCTCCCACCCCCCTCCTCATGCCAAGCACATCCCGGGCGTCTGTGACTCAAACATGCCCTCCTTTTAGAGCAGATGGTCAAAAATAGCGGCCGCCGTTCACATTTTTGTAAGCCGTGGGACCCGTCGGGCCACGCAGCGTTTGCCAAGAAGGAGCAGGGGTGCGATACGAGTGTGTAAAAATAATCTGGTCAGTTACAGCCTCTCTCAGTTTGATACTGACAAAGTGAGAACACCCTGTTGTTTGGAAAGAGCTTATGTAATGGAGACCTAAAAATAGGAGCGTGAAGTGTGTCTGCATGTGTCCCTCTGTGTGTTAACATCCACAAAAAAACACTCATTAATTAGCATTCATCACGGGCAGGAGTTGTTATACGTTTGGTTACTATTAGTGTGCCACAATTACTTCTTCTTTGTTTATTTTCACGCTGCAGCTGAGGACAGGGCCGGACAAGGGAACATGAGGAAACAGACAGGATGTGTTTACAGAAGAGTTATTTAAAGTCGCTTCTGGTCACCCGCATTCTGTGAGGATACACAAACTTCCAGGTCACCCGGAGACTTGTTTACGTGTATATCTAGTTGTTCACCTTTGAACCCTGAGCACTAAGGTCACTTTAACGTCCACAGATAGTTAACACGAATGACACCTGCACACAAATGGACGGATGGAGGAGAGGGTGTAGGAAGGAGAGTTTGACATACTGGTTGGCCGATATTAAAAAGCTGATACAGGCCTATCAGAGACATATACAGTATGTATTGGTGTTGTCTATGTATTAGTGCCAATATGGATTTTTCACAATTTGTCATGCCAGCTCAATAAAATGAACTACATCACAACTATATAGTTTGATATCATGCGTTGAAAGATATAACGTGATTTTTAATTTTTTTTGCCACTGAGCCACAAAGAAAAGTTAGATTTTTGATTTATTCAGTTGTAAAAACTCAAGTCCAGGAACTTTCATTCTCAATCAAGAATTTAACCACGTAAAAATGGGTGAAAAACTTTGAGAGCTGTTTTCTTACATTTTCTTGTCAGATTTACTGTCCTTTGTCCAGGATGTAGAACAATAATATTGGTGTCATCGTAAAAAAATTACAGAAGCAGTTGGATTTTTTATTTTTTTTACCCAAAATGCAACACTCGGATGCTAAGGGTTAATGAAGTCCACCCTCGAGTGCAGAGACTTCTGTCATGCTCTTCTTTCAGTACCCACAGCTGTCACGTCGGTGTATCAGCTCCGGTCCGTGATGCATGCTTTGCACCTGGGTAACCGCCCGCACACAGACACAGAGACATGGTGTTAGACCGAGGCCGCAGTGTAAGCTGACACATGGCAGGGGGGGGGGGGGGGGGGGGGGGGTTTACTCCTGTCTCAGATTCATCATGGAGTAGACAGTTTGGTTTTGAGGTTTTTTTTCTCTTTTTTTTTCTCAAATCAAGAGAAGGGTCACGTGACAATTTTGTTGATAATTGACAAAATATGCCGCCATGCTTTGTTAAGTATCATTGGCTATTGTGCGAAAAAGCAAATAAATAGTGGTTTTGACATCTTACGCCAGACCAGAGAACACCTTTGTTTCTCCTTGTTCACCTGAAGAAGACCTCGAGATGAAAGGTTTTGATTCGTGGCAGTGAGCATGTCTTCTTCGTCCTGATGCTGTTTTACGCGCTGCTCCGCTGTGTATAACCAGCCCCTTTTCTTTCTACGGCACAAAACAAACCAAATTTCATCGACGAAAATCAGAAAGCAGGGAGAATTAAAACAGAATCGGAAGTTGAGTTGTCTTCTGACAAGCCAATCAAACAACACAGATTCATGACTTTTTTTTGGTTATCAAATCAAAACTTGAAACATGCCGGCCACAAGTTTTCCAAGTGCTTTAAAAACACAAATCAAAGCTTACGACGGATAAAAGCAACAAATCCTTCTCCACTCTGGGTCAGCTGCAGGATTTGTCTCGGTGATTATGCAAAAAAGGGAGACAGGTGAGATGCAAAAAAACAATATTTGAATAGGAGCCTCTTGAGCGTCGACATATGGCAGCAGACGACGGAGAAACTGTGCAGCATGTCGGGGACTTTGTCCACGCGCGTTTCACGTCTTGATCGGGTACTTCAAAGTATCTGACATCAGTTTGTTTTGTTTTTTTAGGAGGGGTATGGAGATTTTTTTTGTTTTTTTTGGCAAGCGACCGAGTATAGCAAGAGGGAGGGAGGGGAGGCATTCAGTGTGTATGAGTAAATCCCAGTTAATTTTCCCTGTCAGAGAACAATGAGATCTGGACACCCGCGGGTTCCGTTAGAACGTAATTCCAGCACTTGCTCGGAATCACCTTCATTACTCATCACACGCATGGAGGATCACCCTCTCTCTAAAAGTAAGAGAAAACCTCATATAGATACTCGGATTCTCCAACAGAAGAAGAGTTTTCCCTCTCTCGTTTTTTTTTTTTTTGATAGTGAGATTACACATCCCGAGACTTTTTTTTCTTGCTATTTTCTCAGCCACAGTGTCTTTCCTCCTCTGTGAGATATGGCAGCTCTTCGATGTTTCCTGTGGCTGGACTTTGCTTAAACGTATCGATCCGGAGCCTTTTTTCATTCACACTTAAAGCTGCGGCGCCGCCGCCCTGTGACATCATCCCCCGTGTGTCTTTCACTGGGTGTCACATTCAGCACGGGAGCTACAGGAGACTCCTGAAGGTGCGGCTTCCTCCACCTTTCACTCGCCTGTATAACTTTCAAACCCTGCAGCCATGCCGACAAACACGTTGACTACATTTTTTTTTTTTAATTTTAAAGATATTTAAATGAAATGTTATGTCATGCAGATATTCCAGAAGCACACATTTCACACAAATTACACAACAGTTTAAGACTGGAAACTAATCATGGTTTACACGATGAATTGGTAATCAATTAGTCTCTAAAATTGTGAAAGACCGTCAAAGTGTGTCATAGAGGGTGCTGAGGGTTCAACCCCTACAGGCATGTTCTGAGATACACACTCCACCGATATGAGTGTCTGTTAACTCCAGGTCCTCGGATCCTCCACCTCAGACAGAGCAGCTTCTCGACGCTGCTCCAGGTTTTATTTGATTATTCTTTCCTTTTGAGAAGAGCTTGCGGGAGAGAGTTCATATACGGGCGAGCGAGAGTGAGTGAGTGAGGAAGCGTTCAATTGAGCGCCGAGGTGGAGGAGAAACAAAAACATTCATGGATGATCTGTTCTAAAGGAACACAGGCGTGAACATCGCTGCAGTCTGCAGTCTCTGCTTACAGCCATGGTTTCAGTAACTCTGGCATTTTGGGCACAAATACACGCATCCTGCAAGTGTGGAGAGGATGGAACTTGGAGAAGAGATGCAAACATTTCGTGCACTGAGGTCCCTTAACCTGCTGATTTGACACGTGGCTCTGGTATTCATGAGATAAAGCGCAGTTTCCACCAAGCAGTCCGGTTGAATTCGGTTGCGTAAGATGTTCAGTTTTTAGACGCACTGTAGCTCATCTGTAAATCCATGGCTGTTTTGTTTGTTTGTTTGTTTGTTTGTTTGTTTGTTTGTCGTGTCGCGTAGCACACCTTCCTGGGAATCATTGATCAATCTTTGTTTACTGCGTCGCGTTCGTCTTCTTCGCTGAATTTATTGGCCGTCTGCACCGTGTCGCGCCGCTGTGATTTAGCGATGCGGAAAGTTGCGGTTGGTTGCGGAAACTGAAGATCAGGATTTACTGTACCACACTGTTCTCAACCAAGTCTGACTGTCTGCTCGAGACAGCCTTATGTTTCCCCTTAAACATGGGGAACAACAACAGGCACGTTTTCAAATGTTTTATAGACTCAAAAGTCATCTGAAGTCGCAGCTCTTTATCCTGCACATAAGTGATTTGATAAATAAAGGATATATTTTCCTGGTTAAGCCCAAACTACAGTATTTAGTGGAATTAATTACGAGCTGTGTCTCTGTTCCGGCTAACTTCCCCTCCAGCACGGCTGCAGCTGTAAGAGCAGGCCGGTCTATTGTTCAGACTAACAAGGGCCGCAGAGGTCACTCACATTTTCACAAGAGCTTTCGCCAGAGGGGCTGAGGGGAAGAGGCAGCCGGCACACTCGCAGCAGTGTGTTCGGTGCGGATCGACACTAAAGCTGTTTCTATAAAGTCACATCGTTCCCGGGCCTATTATAGAGGGGGGATAGATTAGATTAAGTGAGATTATGCAGAGAGGGGCTCCCTAAAAAGAGCAAAAATAACACACTCAGGATTTAGCAGGCGAGTCAACAGTGGGATTAAGCAGAAAGCACGCGTTCAAATCCAATGCTAATATGCACAACGGTCAGCCTTTCAACTTTTAAGTGCTCTCATATGTTCGTGCACATTTCCCAAGCAGCCGCACTAACACAAATCAGATTTTTTTTTTTTTGTTGGCATATTTATGTCATAAATCCACAATTTAACAAATTTAAAAACCCAATATAAGGGTTATTTTTCAAGCTGTCAGTCCGTCTCTCCTCCCTCTCGTTGCATGCGTACACTTTGTACAATAACAACTCCTATCACCATTGCAACCCGAAATATGCACAAAGTGGTTGCACACTCTAACATGATTAAATGATGTGTGGTCTGGCGTCAGTCCCAGCACCTCTCCCATCCTGCGCTGCGCTCTCTCTCTCTATCTCCCCGCCGCACAAACACACGCTCGCACACAGATTCCCTTTCCCTGAGCCGTGTTTTCAAAATAGACGCTTCATATTAACAGTCAACAGTCAAGCTGACAGGTACAGTCTGACCATTCCCGCTCCCGTCGGCTGATATCGGCGCGGTACAGGTTACCGCCGAGGTGGAGCGTCACTAATCATCACACACACACATGAGGAATGCGGGGGGAGGATAAAGCAGACGGATGTAGAAATGCTTATTTTTGTTGTCCAAAGTATTCAGAGTCACTTACTGGGATAAAAGTGACCGATCAAACAGCGAAAGGATTCAGCGCGTGCATGTGCCTCATTTAAAGAGGCCAGAAGTTCAACAGAGTCGTTACAAAGTTTAAAGCGCTCAAGAGCAACGTTTTCTTTTTTGTGGCCGAGCGTTGACGAAGGTAAATCCAACCGGTTGGCGAAAAGACATCAGGAGGTCAAAAATTCTTCAGGGAATTGAGGAGAGTCCATCATCAAACATCTTTGGTTGTTTCACAAAGGATCAAAATGCCATCACGTCTGTATAGAAATGTAGAAACTCTGACACGGTTTCGGATATAGGAAGTCATCTGGTTTGGGTCTGTAATCCACTGGTTGTATGCAGTAACATAGTCCATGTGGGGAGCACGAGAGAGGGAGCGCATCAGCTGCTGTGCGAGCCTGAATGTTACCCGTTAGCATCTGACAAAAACACACGGCTTGAAATACATCTCTACAAACGATCGTCCGAAGGCGAGTGGAACTCCAACTTTGTTATCGCTTTTTTTGAGTTGTCAGTCGGACTCCCAAACAAGGGCGACAAAAAAAACCCACCAGAGGGAACAGGTCGGGTGTCCTTCATACGTAAACACTGAAAACTTCGCCATCACCCAAAAGTTAGATTGTCTACAGAGGTTAGCAGATGAGCTCAACACATCTTCTTTTTACTACCCAGGACTATCAAGACTCGACAGCTTTTTTCTGGAATTACTACAGTCAGCAGAATAACTCTTCCAGATGTTCTTATCGCTAACAAGTCGCACATAAAACAGAATTACTCAACATGAAGCGCTATTTGACACCAAATTCAAGCTCATGACTGAGCTACTCCCGCTGCCCACTGACACACTTTGTGCTGGGGGGGGGGGGGGGGGGGGGGGGGGTAGCCGCACCAGCAGAGATTGGGATTCATCCAGGGAGTTTATTCTCTCCAGCAAAGACAACACAAAAAGGGACCTTGAGCAAAAAAAGAGAAGAAAACTACACAAACCTCCCACAGGCTCTGACCGAGGAGGAAGAGCAGTCGCTCGCTCGCCTCTTTCCCTGGTAGAGATCTTGAGAGGGCTCTGTGGAGTCCCCAGTCAAATCAATAACGTTATGGTATTATACACCATCTAAAACAGCCGTGTTTACCTGCTGCTTCGGTACATATTTTTAAGAAAAAGAAGCTCGGGCTCCACACTACAGGGAGTGGAACCAAATGTCACAAAGGAGGACTCGGAGTTGGGTTTATTAAAGGTGTATTTCCACTGAAAAGGAGCGGGAAGGAAAAGAAAACATTGGAGAGGCTGGTGGAGAAACACCAGCTCTCTGGGCAGTTCTGCTGCTGCTACTGCTGCTGCTGGAGGTAAGTAATGAGGCCTCTTGTGTGTCCTCTCTGATCTGAGAGTTGAATTATTTCCCATGTGGCACGGCCATTTCCAGCTTCCGTCTTTTGCTCTCACCTCCTCGGGTTAGAGCGAGAGAAAAAAAAAAAAAAAAAAAAAAAAACTCCCACCCTGCTCTGAAAAACGTGATGGCATTGTCGATCCAAGCTGCCACAACTGAAGACCTCTGATTGGCTTGAGAAAGAGAGAGAGAGAGAGAGAGGAAAAAAGACTTTTGAAATAAAAGTGCGAGTTTCTTTTGCCTGTATATCCTGTTGCTTCTGATTGGTCAGTAGGAAACTGAGAGTTAATAAATGGTCGACTCCGGCGCCCAGACACACGTGCTGGGCTGCAGATCTCCGTTTCAATGTGTCTTTTGTTTGACGGCTGGTGTTTCAACATCCTCAACTTGAATAGAAGAAGGTCAGCCTGGTGGGGTCTGCTCCATGGTTATTCAGGAGCCCTAAAACTGGGGGGCCCGAAAGAGGAGGGGAGACAAGAAGGGGATGAAGAAAAAAAAAAAAAAAAAACCTCCATCTCTGTCTGACGCCAGACACTGGAAGTTTGAGTTATAAGTCGAAAAAGATGCATTAAGATTTGCATCAGGACTCTACAATTACATTATTGGACAAGACAGTTTGCAAGACTGCACAAGTTTTACCCAACCCTAAGTAACCACTTCTAAAATACTTATTCAGATGCTTGAGCAACTTTAAAAAAAAAAAAAAAAAAAAAAAAAAAACAGGCAACGGAGTCAGGAATCAACTTTTCAGCAACATAACAAAAACAGGAAAAACTCTCCTGGGCATCTGAACAGAAAAAAGACAAGAAACATCTGCATGCTTGCTTGATGATGCTCATACACTGCTGGGATTTTATCAACACTTTTTCACTGACAACAGCTACAAAGAAGATCCCTATTTCCTTTTCCCCCCCCTGTATCAGGCATTTTGCTTCCTGAGCAGGTACACAATCAATCTCCAACTGGTTCCATACTGAGACAGACAGCAGGAATTTTTTGGGAGTCAACTTGTTAAGAAACATGCAGCTATGAGATACAGCGATGACGTGATAAATCCAGCCTTGTGTGTGTGTGTGTGTGTGTGTGACAGGAATACATTGATATTTAATAGTAGCCGTGCACACGTGCTGCTCTTAGCAAAGTTCAGAAATAAACATTTAACGAGACATTAAGTGGATAATCCGCGCGGTTGCAGTCACCATATGCAGCTCCGCGCACCAACACGCACCCACATTGGACAAGGCATGTGCTTGAGCTCACCAAGGGGGTCAAATAAAAAAGCAGAACTGATCTTAAATTACTACACATGGACAGGCAGAGGAATCACGTCGCTCGGCATGATTCATTCTGCAAGCAAACTGCAAAACATGCCGCTGCTACAATTTCAGCCTGCAAACGTTGTGCAGATCAACGCGGCATCTGTTACTAACCCAAATGCACAACCTGCTTTAACAGCCCCGCCGGTTCAAACCCGACGGCGCACGAGCGGCGTGCAAGTCAATACAAAAAAAAAAAAACACGCTGCGGTGGATTATTACAGCGTCCGACGTGCTCCTGGGTGCCAGTTCAAGTGGCCACTCTATTGTTGGAAAACAATCTGGAAAACAAAAAAATCCTCAACGAGACATCAAGCCACATAGAGAGCAGCAGCTCCACGGCAAAAACACATCGGGGATAATACGCCAACTTTGCGGGTTACTCACCGGGTTATCACGCGCAGAAAGTCCTCGGTTTAATTCTCTCTCTTCGCTCTTGTTTTTAAATATCGTCCCCCCTCTTGTCCACTGAGAACGGGCTCAACGTCAGCGGGTGAGTAACTGAATAGACTCGGAGAGAGCGCAGTAAGTTGAAGTGTCAAATTACATTGGCTATTCTATTACCAGAGGGACCCATGCTCGGTGGCTGCTGACAAAATGTGTCGCGGATTTGGTTTTTTACGCGGAGAAGCCATCAGGAAGAGGAAGGAAGGAAGGGAGGGAAGGAGGGAGTGGAGAAGGACTTGGATAAAGCTGCCAGCTGGTTATAGGAATCTGCTGGAGCGACCCGGACCGGCTCCAATCCGGGTCAGGTACCATCCGGGTGCTTGTGAATAAGAAGTGCTCACGTTCTTGACAATTAGCCCGGCATATTAAAATTCAAATGAGCCTTGCTGGGTATTTATTTCGCATCTCGGTATTTATGAGATGAATTAGGAAAATATATTTGAGTTATTTATAACATCCTATCCTTATTGCACTTATTTTAACAAAAGGCCAAATAATAGTAAGAGGAAGAATAAGACAAAAAATCATATTTTAAACAAAAAAAATACCAATTTTAAAATCTAAGAATATCTTTAAGTTGTAATATTTTTTTGAATTAGTAATAAGAAGACGATGGAAAAATGACTATATTTATAATATTAATTATGATAGATAAATAATCATCTTTAAAGATCACTCAAATACAATAAATACTGATTTAAATAGCTCCAGTCTTTAAGGTTCAAACGTGGACATTAAACGTATGACTTATCTTTGAACGCACGCGCACGCCCCTGTAACCAAGATACTGCCGCCCACACGCGCACGCGCTGTGTCATCCCGCGCTCCTCCTTGAAGCCGACGCCACCCTCCGTGTTTTGCAGGTCGCCGCTCTCTGATGGAAAGCTCTGAATAACAAAGACATGTTTGAGAGCAGCAGCGGCAGCAGCAGCAGCAGCAGCAGTCTGGGCTGAGCGCTGACGTCAAGGAGCCATGACTGTGCCAAACAAGCAGCATCCAGACTTCACACACAAACATAAACGCATATTAACACGTTGACCTGCTGGCCTGTTTGGAAGCGCCCCATGTTAAAAGTTAAAATCACTACAACGTGTGATTGACTCTTCAGAGTTCCTTTCTGACTGGGATCAAAGAGTTTCCTTTCTCCATCAGAAGAGTCATTCAGTCAATCATCTTTTATTTATAGCGCCAAATCACAACAAAAGTTATCCAATGAAACCTAAAATAGACACTGAATCTCAAATATCTAGCACATAATGGGGACATATACTAGCAATGTCATGAAATAATTGTAGAAATATCTCATATGTTAGCAATACGAACTATAATGGGAACAAAAACTGTAAACTATCAATAGTCTCTCTGTTTGGACTCCCCTCTTTTAGACCTGTGCATCTACCTCAGCTGTCTAACTCATGGGGTGGGAGGTTGGGCTGGAACAATAGGCGCCATTTGTCCTGCTAAAAGGTGACAGGAAGCATTGATTTCAGCCTGTTCCAGCCTTGTAAGCCATCCCTGAATTGGCTTGGAAATTTTTTTAGGTAATTGTGGTTCTCAGGGGTTGTATCAGGATGCAGGAGAAAACTTTTTTTTCCAGGATACTAAAGCCACATCAATTTTATTGAGCTATAAATGTTCAGTAGTCGCAAGGTGCTGCAGAAACAATTTAAAGTTGTACAAAGAAGTTTTGCGGTTGCACAAAGAAGGAGTTGGACAAACTTAAGGTACATCGAATTAATCTTTGAAATGTGTTCGAAGTACTTTAAATTGTAAGCTAAGAGCCTGATTTCCTTCAAATTGCAACACCTTTGCAAACAAGTTCTACCAGGGTTGTGTTCAGAATTATATTTTATTTAATTATATCGATTTTTATTTTTATTTATTTTAATTGTTTGTTCGTTTGTTTGTTTTTTGGGAGGGGGGGGCAAACTGAGGCTCCGGCTTATGCAGGAGGGGGTCATGAAGTGGTGTATACACATACACGTCTGAGAAGTATTTTAAGTTTGTTCTACAACAGAGGATTACTCTATTAACCAGTCGGCCAAAGTTCAATGGTAAAAAAAGGATATACACTGAAGTTTTAAAATCATGTCAAATCAAGCATCTGTCTTTGCTTCTATAGAATGCACTGATCAGTGCTGAGTTTCTCACTCTGTTATCAAAAATCAGCTACGACTGACAGTTGAGGGTTTATCTGTCTGCTTTATTGGATCCTGCATGTTGAGCAATCAAAGCCAGAAATCAGATTCAGAACTTCGGACACTGAGCTCTGGGACAGCTGTGGTTCAGTGGTAGAGACGGTCGTCTCTTAACAAGAAGGTCAGGGCCTTGATCCCCAGTTCTGGAAGTCACATGCTGAAGTGTCCTTGGGCTAAACTTTGAGTTGTCAGAAGACTAGAAAGGGCACTCTTCAAGCTCAAGTCCGTATACCATTGACGTCCTCTCATCCACTTAACCTCCTTCCTCATCCCTCCATTTTATCTGTCTAATTCCAGGCACAGTTTGGGCAGAACTTCGCTTGAGACGGAACCCCCACACTGAGTCTCCCGACGATATCCTCTTCCATCATAATCAATATCTTTGCATATATTCATCTGTCTCATCATTCCATTCGTATGATCTATCATTAAATATCTAAAACGGTCGTGGAATGGTCCGTGCTAGTGAATAGGATTTCATTAATGCATGAAACCTACACCTACCTACATAGCTAAATAAAGAAAGGGACCAAAATGTGTTCTATTGTATGTGTTGTGTATATTTTGAGATGGATTGAACAGTCAAACCTGTGATCACACTGTGGTGACACCTTCTCTGCCAAGATGATGTGACGTCCGAGAAGAGATAGACACACATGTGGCAATTTTTTTTCAGATCACAACTGGGTCAGTGACACGTGGAAACGATTGTTAAAAGCACATTTGGTAATTTTCTCCACGTACACTTTTTAATTATTTGGTTGAAATAATCTTTAGGTCCTGACAGAAATTAATGACTTGTGTGTTCCGAAAACGGAACAAAGAAAATCCGTCATCTGTAGCAGTTGTAAGCCTGTAAAAACGTCAACCAATGTCTGCCACGAGGTGCCACTTTGATTACCGTAACCAATCTTGAACCTCCCTGTCTACCTGCTCGTTCTTTACCCCATGCATGCACGAGCCCACACGCCCCAATGGTGTTTGCGCATGTAAGTGGGGGGCATGGCTTTTGAGGGAGCACAGAGTGGAGGGTGCAGATGGAGCACTAAGGGAATGCCACTTTCAAAATCATGCTGGTTTTGGAAAAATGTCCAACCCTGCCTTTAGTGACGACAAACAAAACCAGAACACAACAAACAAAACCAGAACACTCTCCTATAGGCCACCCTAGTAATGCTAATGTCAGATGTAAACATCTTAACAACATAATAAGAATTACAGAAACAAATATTACAACATGATGTGAATAGCTTTAACATATAGTACATTACCAGATATTTGTCATGTCTATAGATGGACTCTGTGGGGAAACATCCGTTTTCACCATGACTAGTTTTCATGTTATGTTAAATAGTGTGATGACAAACTCAGGAGCAGTGAGTCAAGTGATCGTAGAAAACAATGAAAGTGCCTGTTTGTGTTATCTAAATCTGACTCAACTTTCTAAATAGACCTCTGTTGTCGTTCTCCACTTGTACTTTTCTTCAGTTGATATTATAATGATCACATAAGAGACGAACATAACACATTCAGCACCCACACATCCTTCTAGCTCCCCGCATTAAAAAAAAAAACTTAACACAATGTGATCATTGAGAGTGCAGGCCGGGCTGGCAGATGTCTGTGTTTTCATTTACAGTTCCCACCTGGTTTATGAATGAACAACCGCCAGGCTCCAGAGACCAGCCCACATCCTCCACAGTCAACCTCCCGACCAACCCCTGGCTGCGCTCCAGTCCAAATGTGTTCACGGTGCACACTTTGCTGCTTGCTTTATGTCGCAAATATGTGTCGGACTTGTACATTCCTGAGGGTCTACTTTCTGCAACGTTGAATAGCTGCACTTGCGTTTTTTGGCTTAACTTTATTTCGCTGAAACATAAAAATGCGAGTTAAGTTATGGCCCCAGCTGACGTGAATTGTGGTTTCATTTTAGCATCCCCCAGGTTCATGTGTGTCCTCTCTCTCTAACCGCTTTTATGAGGGGTGGATTGTGTTTGGGGATTGTGTTTAACCTGTTCAACAAACAAGCGAAGAAGAGCAGGACAGGCACTCTGTTTGACAAAAAGCCATGAGGGAAATGAGATAAACCACATTGATTCTCATTACAGCAGCAGAAAGAGAGCAGACATACCTAGACAGGTTGTTCTGCAACCTCCTGATGATTTCCTCCCCTCGTTTTTTTTCTCCCCCTTTTACCTTCAGATATTTATTTTTTTTGAGAAGCACCGGCAGATATGTGGCTTCCGACACCCCATGCTGCTGCTGCTCACCTATTTTTTTGCTTTCTTTTTTTGGTGGGAGGGGGTGTGTGTGGGGAGGGGGGGGGGGGGGGGGTAGAGCCAATCAATGTGTGCTCACAAAAGGGGGAAGAGCGTTCAGAAAGCCAACTGTTCCCTCAGGCCACAGGGCTCTGAAGAAGAGGGAGAGACAGAGGGAGACAGTGCAGAGAGAGAGAGAGAGAGAGGGAGAAAGAGGCGAGGGGGTTGACAACATGTTTCCTTTGCTGCTGTACACAGAGAAGAATAACATGATCAGTGCAGCTCTGACATAAAAAAGAAATACAGTCTTGTTCACTGAAATGCACAAACACAATAATGCTTGTTTAAAGAATGACATAGAGGGGCTGCCAATTATTATCCTGTACATGAATATAGATAAATGTATTAATTGTTTGACGAAGGGATTAGAAATGACTCATTCAATAGAATTTTATAAAATGCTCAACATGACTAACAGCAATTTAAAAAACCCAAGGTTTACATTGTGAAATTGGCCACTCCACACCCACATAGTTAATTAGCAAAAAAAAAAAAAAAAAAGAAACATAGAATTAGCAGAAACATCTTAACTCTCAAAAGATTACTTTTATGAAAAATGGCTGAGCTTTTTTTTTTTGGCCACTTTATGGGTTCAGTACCTAGATTCACTTAAAGCTCATGTAAGAACTTTATTCTGGTAATGAAACAATGTTTAAGTGATAATGACTTCTCTGAATGACCCTCTAAAGTCCCCAGACCAATTCTTTGATGTTGCCTTTTTTAGGCTTCAAAACACCCCTTCAGTAACACATGGGTGACATCACTAAGACAACGTCCATGTTTTATACAGCCTATGTTGTAAACATAAGCTTCAGAATGTTCTCAACCCCATCATGCAAGAGCTGCTCAATGTCCTCATTAAAGATCCAAAACATGTACATTTTGGGCAACACGTGAGATCACGTGAGGTTTGGGAAAAATGACGATCTTGGTTGAAAATAAAACAAACTCTTTTTTTGTTCATTGGCCAATGGGTGAAATAGTGAATCACCATTTTTCTATTCATTTGGATGAAACATTTGTTTTCTTGTCAATAATGATCACAAAGACATTTGTTGTAGATTCATAGGTTAATGGTTATCAAGTGTGTTCATGGCATTCTGCTGCACTGTTTAACCCATACAATGTGTGTGTTTTCATGCGCTGGAAATTATGCATAATTTACGTCAAACAATCCCTGCATGACAGATTGAGCTCACAGTGGGTGTTCCACTTAATAAAATCACTTGTGCGCAACAACTCCCACCTTGAAATCCCTCTGTTCTCTCTCGCAGGGGGAAAAAAAAAAAAAAAGGAAGAAAAAGGTTCAGGTATAATGTGGAGCTGCGATCACTTTTTTTTTTGTTTTCGTTTTTTGTATTAGCTGACAGGAGGTTAACTAGCTATTTGCCAGCTCCATTATTCTTCTGTAACTCCAGGGCAGAGTGAGAAGTCAATTATAGTCAAAGCATACTGTGTTTTGAATCTCCTCTGCTGAATCATTTTCTGCTAAATGCAGGCATTTAATTATTACCAAGACATTATAAGGTTTAATGAGATACCACAGTAAATTGCATTGCTCTAATGGAAAAAAAAGCTGCTCCTTAACAATATCAGAGCTAGTCCATATAGCGCTGTGACATTTAAATAAGATGCTCTTCTTATGTAGATGAAGGTTGTACGCACCTCAGCTGGGAAATGTCACATTATTTTATAAGGTCATGTTGGATCTCTAAAGTTTTTTTTATTTTTGTATTGGAGCTTAGCAGAGTGATTTCAGGTACCAACACATATAAATGATCCATAATGAGGTATTTGTAAGGTGCAGTTTCAAAGCTCAAGCTACAGACTTCATGGGACTATTTTTTTTTTAGTTTTCAGCCTAATTTCTCCCAGAGTTCTGACATACTTTTCACAGATTAACCCACATCAAACTCCATCCCCCCACCCCCCGAGTACACATGAACTTGAACTTGTGAACTCACTGCACGTCTTTCTTGTCAGCAACAGACTGTTACAAATATCACAGAAAATGCAGCATGTCCCTTTGCTTTATTTCAACATTTTGCACAGCGATATCTATCATGACTATCTTTTGTGTTATTGTTCGGAGCAAAATTGGTGACTGCACATAGAAGCACTTCCTCTCTTTCAATGGAACGGACACTAAAAGCTGCTGCTTTCCTCTGATGTTTTGTCGCATTTTCTACTGTAGCCGTCTGTTTGTTCTGTTATGAAGACACATGTGATGGCAACCAACAAATTGGGGTCAGAGATGCAATAGAGGAGTGCCGGTAAAAGGAACTGAATTCAACAAAAATGAATGTTCTCGCCAAGTTTGGGTACTAAAAGCAGCGGCGCACCTTTATGGCTCCTTTCTGTTTTGTTTGAACACAAATTACTTCATGTTGCGTTTCTGGCTGACTATTTACTAGGGGTTTGATAGACGTTTAGACTCTAACCTGTCAATGGATATTTGTCCTGGATATGTAAGCTTGGCACATGGGCTGAAAAGTTTGGGCAAAGCAAATAAATCATTTATCCCAGTAGAATTGTTTTTGTCTGCTTAGCTTCCTGCTAATGTTAGCCTCTATTCTGTTCATGAGGTCAGGACAATTGAAGTTTTTCTGACGTAAGCCAATGGGTCTATAGGCTGCCTCGTATGTTAGATGTTAAACAAGCAAGCTTTTGTGTCATAGACTGTAAATCCAAATGAACACGCCAAAACATCTTAAGGAAGCCATAGAAGGCTTGAATGATGTCCAAAATACTTAACAAGATCATGATTGAAAGAAGCAAACACGAGCTTTCTTCTTAATGAACTATCCAAGTATGAGTCTTTGCCATATTAAAGGAGTTTGTTGATGTGAAAGGTGCAACAACTTGTGAAACCTCGTACACGCACAAGCACACAAACACGCGCACACACAGGCAAACACACACTTGTTCAGACATCCTCATGACACCATCTACTTCTCCTGCTTTACAGCTTCCCTCATCCGCCAGTCTGTTTGGCAGGGGTTGCTGGGCAACAGGCTGCATAAACACAGCACCTGACATGTCGAAGGAGAGAGCAACCAGGCGCTCAGACACTTGTCTGCATAGCTCTGTCAATTCCACTCACAAACATGCACTTATCATGCAGAAAATAGAAGCACACTCCCACATGTGTTCATGCAATAGCTGAATAGCTCTTAGAAATACAAGCATATTTCTAAGCTGCTATACTAAATTGTAAGCTTTGGAAAATTCCCCTTATAAATAGGCATTCAAATCAGGATAGAGTAGACAAAAGAGCAGTGTCTCACAGTGAATAAATGTTTGAATACAGGGAGATTATCAAAAGAGCATCAGAGTAATCACAGTTTGATAAGATTTGCGAGGCAAGTCAAAAATAAACAGAGGAAATATTTCCACTGCTCTAAAAGAACATTTGATATGACGACAGATCACAATCACTGTTAAGTATGTGTTCAATACAATATGTGGCTTTAGTACAACAGTGAGTACTACAGTAAGTGCATGGAGAGGTTCACCGCTGTTTTTCCTTCTCTCTTTTTTTTTTTTATCAGGCCAAATGCTTTTAACATCAAGGTCAAGGGCAGTTGTATTTTCACGTAAACAGTACAGGATGGAGCAGCAAAACAGAGTTGTGGACTGGTTGTCGAGGAAAAGGCAAAATGAGAGGCAGGGCAAGAGCCGCACACTGCAGATACACGAGGGAGATATGCACGTTTTATAATCAAGAAAAATCTAGCTTAAATGATGAATTAAAAAAAAAAGGCAACATATTTTAGGTGTACGTGTTACATTTTGTAGCAATGAAGCTGTGTGGAGAAAGTCAAGAAACAAGCAACCACCTCGGCGTTGTTGCGTTTTGCAATATTGTAAATACTGTGTCATTGTGAGTGAACATGAGCAGAAAGCAATAACAGAGCTCGGTGTTTGTTCATCATTTCAAACGGTCAACATGGGAAATAAACATTCACATAGTTCAGTATTTATAATGCAGAATGTAGAGTCTATGTTTGAGATATCAGTTGTTATTTGTGTTGTTGTGAAAGAGTTCAGGTGGAGTTTAAGCGTCTCACAGCCTGAGGGAAGTAACTCGAACAAGCACTTTTTTTTTTGTGTCACCTCACAGATGGCAGCAGGGCGTCCTTAATCTTTGACTTGCTGATGCACTGCAGTTAATGTTGTGTTCCAGTTACCTCGGAACTGGGAGATCGGAGCCGGGAATGATGTCACACCCGAGTTGAGCGCGTTCAAATTGCAAGTCGGAAAAAGCAACATGAACACCTCCTGGAGTATCTTTGTTTTGCTCGCTAATACCAGACGATAACGACACACTACATGCACCAAAACAAATTGACAACACGCTCATTCACATATTGCTTTGTCATACAACATCGCAGACAATAAGTGACACATTTTTATTGGTACAAACTTTGCAGTGGAGTCCACATCAGCTCTTGATTTTCCTTCAACGCCACAGATTTTAAGCTCCTGATTCGTTCCACCTCAGCGTCACTAACATTGCTGTGATATATATCGTCCCTGTTTCCTGGAGTCATCTTCTTCTTTTTTTTTTTCTCACTGCAATGATTTCTGTGTCAATGTCGGCAATTCAAGGAGAGCCTTTTCTATTGATCTGCTTCCTACAAAGGACAGAGGGGAGAAACAAGATGGATTTCATATATCTATTATCTGATGTGACTCCTCCTCTTTAACAGGATATAGATTTTCTGCCACTGATTCAAGGAGTTAGGTAGCATTGAGGATCCCCTGCCTCTAAAGGTTGCACCCAGTGGATTTTCTCTGCTCGCTAGGATCACAGACTAAAAGGTTGCACTGCACTGTACAAACTTTATGCTGACATTTAGCTTGGTGGTATCCAAGATACCCAGTTTTTAACACCACTCATTGTGCTAATGACTTCTCAATTTTTAGTTCAGTGAAAATAAACATCATCAAAAGATTTGGCAGGATTTGTCTGTCATTTTTTGGATTTCAGTCTTTCTTTCAAGCGTATATTACCAGATCACGACAAAACGCTTATAGCTGGTTTTGAAGCAGTTCTAAAAATCGCTTCAGATTCTTAGCATAGGTGTTAAATATTTCTAAAGAGCTATTCTAATGCCAGACCAGCAGCCAGATCCGTTTGGGCCACGTTGCACAGATGCTAATCGCTCTCGCTCTCTCTCTCTCTCTCTCTCTCTCTCTCTCTCTCTCTCTCTCTCTCTCTCTCTCTCTCTCTCTCTCTCTCTCTCTCTCTCTCTCTCTCTCTCTCTCTCTCTCTCGTGATTCTGTGAACCCGCTCGCCGGCTAGTTCATGGTTACGTTTCAGAAACGAGCACATGTATTCCCCTTTTAAAAGGCAGAAACCTCAAGCTGTACCACCATCACTGATGAATTGCCATCTGCCTCGACCGTCGAGAAGTCGAGAAACTCCAGAAGGAGGGATAGAAGGATAGATAGCCTTATAACACTTGATTCCTTTCCTAAGATATATTCTGCAGCCTGAATGTGGACAGCATGCAGTGTTAGCACTATTAGCCCGTCCACAAATCATCTCTTTAGTCCTTCCATCAGACTCCCTACATTTGGCCGGCGCTGATAAGGCCTCGCCAGAATGGCCGGGGGGTGGGGGGTGGGGGGTCGGGGGGGTGCTGGGGGTCACACTTTCAGCACTGAAGTCAACGGCGGAGATAGACCACTGCGTCCATCAAAGTGTAACTTCAGGCTGTCTCTCTGCAGTGTTGTCATTTTCCCGGGCACTGGGATGCTTTGAATTAATCTGAAAAACATGGAGGGAGAGATAGCTCTGGCTGTTGTGAGCCACTGAAGCTCCTCTTGGCCTCTATTCCTAACACATTGTCAAAACATTCACCGGGGTTAAATGGATTTATAGAATCTCACATCTCAATAGAGTGACAGGTTTGGTTATTGTGTTTTGACAGAAATTACCTACGGATGACCTCTTGATTTAATGTCATGAATATCGAGATGTTAAATGAGAGTAAATGTATGTATGGGTTTCAAGGCATTTCTTTTCCACAGCATATTCTTTCTCTACACACATGTAGAATATTTCCAGCCGTGTGTCATATAGTGACTCTTATAGAAAGGGATGTGTCTGTTGATAAATATAATTAACTACATAATCACATTAAGCTCAGTTTAAACAGTTATTGCTGTGATTAACCTTACCTGGGATAAGTAAGATGTTATAAGGCATGTTTATTTTAAGCACTTAATCATTACCTTTAATAAGGGATTATTTCAGATTTGTATCAATTCCACCTCGAGGACCCATCCCTTAACCCAATGATTTCATTACGATTGTATTATGTACTGTATACAAACTAAGTTATTGGTGATATAAACACACTTGCAGAGGACACATGGTTTTAATATTTCAGCGTCTGGCACGAGAGTGTTGCAGGGATTTTGCAGAATTTGCACCAGTCAAAAAGGATAAATGTGTTTGTTTTGTGTTGGTGTTATAAATGAGTCGATCTCCTGTGTGTATTGATTTGTAAATAAATTCTTGACAATTCTTTCCGTGACATAAATCCCATTTAGACCAATAATCTGCTTGCACAGTCTTTTGTTTCTCTGTGACTAAACAACAGGAGCTGGAACGCTGAATTAGCCCGCGTGTGTGGTTTGTGTGTGAATGTGAACAATGAACAAAACGCAGCTATTACTGACATGTGAAGAAGTTGAAAAGGAGCTGAATAGAGCTTTTGTCATTGACAGTATAAGTCACTGAGAGATGGAGAAACAATTCTCTCAGCACTGTGGTTTATTAATGTCGCCCAGAAACATTTAATCTGACATTACTTAGCTGCTCAAAAGCCTTTTTCTGTCTGCTGTGAGATGTTTTAGGGTGATTTTTTTTCTAATTCAATGTATTAATTACCTATCATCATATGTGGTCAATGTGGGAAGTATGTTTATGTAGCTATATTTACCTATGCTTCCTATTTTTTGCGTACCTAATATTACTTTTCAGTCGTAGTACTATCTGAGTACTATCTCAACTATAAGATTGAGTAAACATACTATCCTGTTTTTAGTCAGAAATGTTGCTGTGGACTGATTTTTTTAATCACAGTTTTCGCTGGTTTTCACACGTTGAAAAAGAGTCCAATAATATCCATCCATCCAATCCATCCAATAATATCGGCCGATATTAGCACATCAAGTGACTATTGGTGGAGACCAATTTTATTGTAGATTTTCGTCGTATCTCAAAATGTATCTATCTCTGAAGCTCAAACGTTGATCTAAGAAAGTTAACGGCTGATATATCGCTATCAGTTTTTTTTCTCACCCCAATATCGATATTGTTGTCCGAAAAGAAAATGTCATATCTACCAGGCACTACTTTAAAAAGTTTTCATTCTTAGTTTTGTGTGTGAGTAAAAAAAGTAATAAAGAAAAAACAACAAAAAAACATGCATATAAATTGTATATTCCCTCAAGTTGTACAAAAGCCCTGAATGGACTGTTTTCCTGTGATAATGAGCTTTCTCGAGATCATGGACATATTTATTTTATATCCACTGAATTGCAATAACACACAACAGACAAAGAAATAGGCTTAACTTACTGTACCTCATTAGTGTGGGCAACGACAGCGGGGCATGTCATGGTCTGGCCTAATCACAGTGATCGTCAGAAAGTTATCCCATTATCACCAGAGAACAAGCTTTGCTATGAGAGGTAAAAAGAGAAAAGAGACCTTGAGAAAACAACCTTGAATTACCCGTTATCTTCAGAATGTCATTTAGGGCTATTCATACGTTATAACTTGGACCGTGAATTACATTTTGTTTGTTTCACATGCTATTACAGTGCATTTGTTCTTATTTATCGCTGTTTCTTTTGTTCTTTGGTACATAACTAAAACATTTAATATTCTCTGCTTTTGGATAATTGTATTCCTACAATGTGTCTTGGTGGATGTGGATTTTAAGAACTATAAACTCGAAAAAACAACACGCACAAACATCAACAAAGGATAATCAAAGGGACATTAGCAGACACATTATGATGAAGTGTCTCAATAACAAGAGTGAACAGCAGAGAGTCAGTCAGGCTTGAGGTCCAGCAGGACACCACACAAGGACATCCTGAGGGCACTGCGACAACTTAGTCAGATATACACACATTTTCACACACACCCACACACTCAGAGAATGATGCTCGGCACCTTAAGGACCTTGGAGAAGCTAAACCATCCTCATTTGAGCATTATGTGGGTGCCAACTGTCAGAGGTGCCTCTTGTTGTTTCATAATGATGATCAAGCTCTTCAGTGTCCCCGACTCTCTTGTTTTTCCCCGGCCTATGCTACCCTGTTTGCCCGATGATAAAAGGCCCTTTATGATCCTACTCTCCTCTCCCTATATGTATCATTTGACATATGTTGTCCCCTATATTTCCCTGACCCCTCCTTGAACCCAACACATCCATTTAATGCGGCGGATAAATGGCGGCGAGTGCGTCTCTGCTCTGGGACCTCATAGCACTCGGCTCGAGTGCTGAAAGAACACTTATCCCCACTCACCCACATCAAATTCATTTTCTGGCATTGACACAGAGCAGCGCCGTGGTCAGATCGTTCGGAGTCAAGGTAAACTGCCAATAATACACGCCATGAAACAAGATGAAACATGAAATATGTTGGCAACACAATGAGCAGTGTGTTTCCCCTTCGCAATCTTCCCCCTTAACTTCCTCTCATTTTCTCTCACTTGAGCTTTAGTGGCGCCATAACCCCCCGAAAGGCAATTACCATGACAACAGCAGCTAGGATTTTCTCCACAGTAATTAGAGTAGTTAAAAAAAGGAGGGAAGAATTCCTTCTTTTTTTTTTTTTTTTTTTCTTGATATGACAAGCATCAAAGTGTAAGGTGCAGCCCTGGGGAGGAACCTGTGGGTGGAAACGAGGAGGAGAAAAATATCTCAAGCAGACGCCTATAGCTGCATCAGGTCAGTGTATTAAGATCTCAATTAATCACTGTGATACAGTGGAAGCAATGAATGGAGCAGACTGTCTCAGTGGAAGTGATGTCATGCTCATGCTTGTGGTAAAAAATGATGGTGGCGAATAGACTGCTCTGAGCAAAAAAAAATACATCACCTGATGAAGAGACTCTTTCTTTGGAGTATGTAAACACTTGCTATGGCCCCCAGTTTCTCTAAAAGGGAAAGAAAGATGGATGCCATTTGTTTTCTTTTTTCTTTTACCCTGCTTGAAAATCCTTCTCAATCTCATTGCCCTGGATTGTAGCGTGTTTGGAGGTGTGTGCGGGCTCACCTCCAGCCTTGCTCCGTCGCAGTAATAGATGTGTTTGTTGCTAAGTGGCGGTTGTAATGGGATGCTTGTTTGCCTTGCTTGCTGCACTTTCATCCTTCACTGTAGTGCTAATGCCAGGCTTCAATTTGTCCCACGGCTGCAGAACAAAGAAGCAGGGAAGACGCATGGCATTATAAACTAAGTGCATACGCATTTGGATGTATGTTGGACACGTGAGCGATTGTAGTCATTGGCCACCACTGGAGGCAGGTTAAAATAGCAGTGTCCCACTCTTGTAACTCTCTTTAGTCTATAAAAAAGTTGCAGATTGATTAGATTAAGGAGTTTCCTTCCATGAACTGCCGCCCAGTAACAAACTGTAGTGCTCCATAAAACAGAAGTGTGTATTGTTTCTTGTAGTTTTTCTTGTTGCCATCTGCCTGCCTTCCTGTTTCACTGTCTGTTCATCTTGATCCATCTTTCTCTCTTTAAGTCTCTCCGTTTATCCTTCTTAATGCCCATGAAGGAAGATGTGTGTCCACCAGAGTGTCTGGTCCTGCTAAAGGTTCCTGCCATTTGCTAATATTACTCATATTTCAATAATCAATAACGGGGTCGATACTACGTCTCCTTTATTATTATTTTTTTTGCTGATTGTACATCTCCTGTCTGTCTTTGTGTCTGTCTATAGCCAGCTCTCTTCTTCTGTCTGTTCCTATTCCTTGGTCCAATTTTGGAGGAAGGCTGTTTCCCAACAAGTCTGGTTCTCCTTGAGGTTTCTGCCTGTGAAAGGAAAGTTTTCCCATGACACTGTTACCTATTGCTTGCTCATGGTGGATTAATTTTGGATCTATCTTAATATTATCAGGAGAACTTGAAAACTTTTTGATGATTTTTGGATTGATTTGGTGCTATAAAGATTACAAACTCACGGACTGCTTGATTAGTTGATTAAAAGCTCGAAAAGAGTATAGAAGCAAGGGTGGAGGGAACCTTGAAGGCAGCATCAGATCTTTTACTATACATTCAGGCAGTCAGTGGCCTCAATGAATCAACCAATCATGGCTAATCTCCATGTCCCGCCTCCAAAGAAAGATTCCCAAATTCTTTCTCACAAACACTCCACACACTAATCCCATCTCAGAGGCCCCTTCGTGTCACCTACAGTTATTGGTGTCATGAATGCATCATTTATACGTCTGAGTATCTCGGCCCTTTACACACGATGACCCACCGGTCAGCCTGTGGTGTCATGAAATATTCAGCGTCTGGCACAACCGAAGCGGACCTCTGTAATTTTTTGCTGTGATGAAATGGAATCCTCTTTGTTTACAGCGTCATTGAAGGCTTTTTCTAGTTGGTATTGTTAGATGCTGCTGTCATTCTGGAGCAGTCACTACAGCAGTGTGTGTGCGTGTGTGTGTGTGTGTGTGTGTTTGTTTGTGTGCCTCGAAGTGACATAGAATTTAATTAGACATAATCATCAGATGCATTCTTGACAGTCACCGCTGCAAACGGGATATTTGGATTTGTTTATAGAAATCCCGAACCTTTCAGAATGTCTACACTTGTATGTTCAAGATTGAGCTGTTTGTCTCTCAACATAACTCACCTAACAATTTATTTAGTGGAATATATGCTATGTCAAAAAATAATTAACCATTCAAATGTTTCTTATATTTACCTATTAAATGTAAATAACCATGCAATGGTTTTAACCTCTGCTTCAGTATATCCATTTTCTACCTCTTTATTCTACATGACTTGTGGTGTAGTCAGTGAATAGTCTTAAGTGGATTTCATGCTGTGTTTTGATAACTGGGCAGTGCGAGACCCACACTGGACCCTGGGGAGGCTCTGATTCCATATAATAATGGGAACCAGCTGTCAGAAACAGAATCCATGCTTTGTCAACAAATTTATTTTCACCTCTGTTCAATAGTAACAGACAGCAGCAATGAGCAGTAAATGTACAATTTGTCTAATGGTAAATACATTGGGTAATTGGCTTGAAGAGTTTGTATTTAAGTATGGGTCAACCGGGGTTTAAAAAAAAAAAAAGATCACAGTGTGGGGAAAAACCTCAACAAACTCAAAATGGTGTTGCTCTTTGTCATCAACTGATAAGGTCTACCTTATCTGTCTATAGTCTGCCTTATATGAGGGGATAAATTCGCCTGAGAACCAGAATGATTTGCTAGCTCACATTAATCTTGCTCTGGCAGACTTGTCCAGTCCCTCAACCAATCACTGAGATTTTTATCTCAGCAGCTTCCGGTTGGGTCAATTATGCCTGATTTTGGCTAAGAGGCAGAAGCAGGTTCAATAGTACAAATATTAAATGTTGACTCCAAATCCATGTCATGTCATTTCAAACATGTTGATGGTATGTTAAATGAAAGATGAAATGAATTGGATGTACAAACTGCCTAACAATCTTTGAAAGTATTTCTTGTGTTTTGTAGATTTAAAGGCTAAATTTGAAACTTTTTACACAAAAACTTCGATTAATTATTTTAGTACGTCTTCTTGTACAAAACGGTGATTTTAATTAGATTTTGTCTCTACCATCTGCTAGGAAAAGTATCAAAATCTCAACTCTATGTGTCACTACTTTCAACAGCTAGCTGCCCACCATGTCTGTTTGCCATTTAACATTTGTTGGGCTGCAATACATTTATTTATCAGAACTTTTTTAGGTGAAGCAGTTGCTAACCTTTTTGAATTTGAGATATTTTTAAGCTAAAGGGGGCTAAAAGGGTCGCCAGATCTTAAAAAAAATTGAATATTATTTGTTGTCAGGGTTTCACGCAGTTGCTTGATGGATTATTCATAAAAGAAAAGAAAGATTTCTGAAGATTGAAATGCAAACACCAGGAAGAGGTTTAATCTTGGATGCATCCTTTATATTTATTTGCAGGGATCTGCATGGCAGTGAATCCTCTGAGCAGGCCTCTCTGCCTGTTTTCTCCACAGGGCATTCACATAAGAAAACTCAATATCTGAGGTTCACTTGGAGCCAAATGCAAATGGTGACTTATCTCCAAATTCTGCTGGGGCCACATCAGACGAGGCGAGGTTATAGCCTGCTGTCGTAATTAATTTTGGCAGTGGTGGGTTGCATGCTCACAAAGGTCTGGATGTGCCACCCCTCAAGGCTCATGTGTTTTCAGATACTCGGAGACTGCGCCACTGTCTGCAGCCCAGGGCTACAGAGGCAACACGACGCTGCAGCTGACCATCAGAGGCAGCAAGACCGCAGACAGGCTCATTCAGCAGCTTCCGAATGAGAGCTCTCTCAATTGAAGAGAAGAAGAGGAACGCTTTAGCTTGGGTGACCCTTGTGAAAGTAAAAAATATTGAGGTACGGCTTGACTCGGTGGTTTTCATGATAATATTAAAACGAATTTCTGAAGAGCTGGAGTTCATTTTCTCTCTAAAGTTGTGAATTTATCAGCAGGAAGTAAGAAGCATGGGGATGAACTCCTGGATGTGCGCTCAAGGGCACAAGCCAGGATCCGGCAAGAGGAAAAGTGTAATCTGCCAGCACTGACACTGAGCACTGACCCACGACCAAGGGCTGATGGGATACAATTTCAATCGACAGGCTCAGCCATTGCTAGGTACGGACCTGAAGCGGTTTAGGTCATATTTCTCTGGCCTTCATTAATTGGTATTTTGACTACAGTCCTCTCTCTTGTGGTCGACCACCAGTCCACCCACATGAAGTCCTTGAAGTGTGACATTGCAATTACACTCGCTGTGACACATGGGAGAAAATCCCAGTGTGCTAATAGAGATCTGGCTGGCCTCTTCTTCCTTCTGCACAGAAAGGAAAAATGAATTTTCAATAACATGGCCATTTAAAGCTCCTAGCACATGGCTGAGCAAAGCCAAGAGAGCAAGGAGAACTACTTTTCACTATTGATAGGTGAATAAATGCTAATGGTTTGGGGATCAATACAGCATTACAGTAGGCTTGGGTAAATAGAATTATGATCTGGATGCACTATATAAATGATCACATGATTGATGTTTTAAGCAGGACATTATGTTTGACTGTATATTCACCACAAGGAAAATGTCAGTGAAATGGAAAGGTTAAACTCAGACTGGGTCAATAACCTTGGTGTAACATGATATTTTCTCTATAATGCGGATGAGTCGGTTTAAACCAATAACATTATTCATTTATTGGTGGTGTCTTATCTGCATTGGGTGGAATCCTCTGTGAGTGTCTGTAATGAATACATAGTTCTTCTGTGATCAGCATAAAGAATGCAGACCAGCTTAATGCAAATAGTGCTGCATTATTCAAACATGATGCCTACGAGACTAAAGGACTACAACATGTATGAAGGAAATACACTGCAAGCATCTTCAGTGAGTCATTTATTGGTTTGAACTGACTTCCTGTACATAATGACAATAATTGTATATGATTGTTCTACATTGCTATAGGAGTTTCTGGAAGAGTTATTGTTACAATATAAGTGTAATGTCTCATTGTAATGCCAATTTATTTCCTTACAGTATAAGTCTGGATTTAGCATGAGTATTCAGAGTTGGGTGTTAAAAAAGACAGATGTGAAGGGAAATAGGTGGAAGGATTGATCATTGCTGTAAATGCTAGGCCAAATCAACCCCCTACATTTAATTTGTTTCTTTCTTTTTAGGATCTCCAGCTTCAATCTCCTGATGACATTACACAAGTCATGGAGGTGGCAAGAAGTCATTGTTTGGGATGAAGCGTAAAGAATGCCTAATCCAACACAAAGACTATCTTAACAAATAATATCTGCCATCAAGCCAGTGAAATAGTAGATGTCATGTAAAGTTGTCTGTATTTTTTGGTTCTTTTTATTCAACCCTTGATCCAAAGACAGCTGAACTTGTTGAAAATGAAGACGTTTCACCTCTCCTCAGAAAGGCAAGCCTTTGAATTTTACATGACCTGGATGACTGAGAGCCTACAGACATCGTCTTTTATATTATTTATTTGCTTGACACAACAAGGTAGGGATTGCCAACCTTAAGCAGGATTTTCACATTTGGCAGAAAATCTTAAAAGTAATAGTAAACCTGTTCTATCATGTGTTAAGCACACAAGGATACGATGGGTCTTCAAAAAAGCTTATTGGGTTTTTTTTGTATCTAAGGAATTCAATTTTATGAATCTCTATTTAATTTGATTTGCCTTAAATGTCCACAAGCCGATATTAAACAGATAGAAAGACGATGTAAGTGTATGTGTGTGTCTGTGTGGGAAGTCCTTTAAAAATTCTGGCTCGGAGGCACAACTTGATTTGCATGACTAATAATATTTAATGACTGTAAAAATTATTCTTGTGCAAATTCAGAATAATTAATTATTTCTAATTAGGGGGGCTACAGCAGTTCATATACATCTATGAATTCTATAATACAGCATCTGTATCCTCTAAAGACTAGATTACTTTTTAATTTCATTTTACTATATCTCCAACAGTAAAAAATGGTGCAAATTGTGATACCCAGTGAGATAGCCAGTCTGCACTCTGACATGTTATATCTACAGCTGTGTAATTTAAAGGTCTGCAAATGCTAAAGGCTTTTTTTTTCATAAAAGAGAACACATTATAGTCCTTTTCCACTAAACAGTTCTCTTTGGTCTCAATGAAACATCTGTGCTTTGGTCAAAATATAACATGAATTAAGCGCCAGAGGAGGTTTGTGACCCTGTAGAAACCAGCTCTCTCAGAACGCCCCGTTTTGTTGTGTGTGTCTCTTTAAATGTGATGCGAGACCACCCTGAGTTTTACCGGTAGATATCACTCCTCTGCAAGAATAAAATTTGCTGACCTGCTCAAAAGTTTTGCTCTAGGCTGGGGTTGGAGTCCATTGGTGGAGATATCAGTGGAGGGGAGGGTATTTATTTGCCAAAAACCCACTGTGACATCACAAGGAGAGCAAATTATCAAACTGAGCTTTTTAATCTGTGTTGTAAGACGTATGTAGACCACAAACAAAGCACTGGATTAACTGCCTTCAGTGTACATGGCTCCTTTTTCTTCTTTACAATTTGCCTCTTATTCACAAATGAATGACTGAGAGCTGGTTGAAACATTTGGAGCATTTAAGGGTTCTGTGTCTTAATTCAATGTAAACATGCAGACAAGAAGCATTAATACACATATACCTGCTATGTCAAAGCACATGATTTAGAAGTTCCTGATGATTTTAGCCGTTACAGCCTTTAGCCAAAGCATGAATATGATTTTTTTTTAGACAGTTAATGACACTGTATCACCATATCAGCATTCCTCTGCATACATTAACACTCTTAATTATGGTGTAACTTGCATTTGTATCCATCATTCCTGATCAAAGATTGAATGAATGAATGAATGATTGACAGCCTATATTGCCCATTGTGGAATTTGTGACAAAATGTGTCAACAACCATACAGAACAGTACATAAATACAGAAAACAATATATATTCAAAATACATAATTGAAGCATTTAAGATTCAATCTCTGTCTCTACTTATATCTGATTTGATCCACGTAAGAAAGTTGCTTTATTCTAAACAAAAGATATTCATTTGTGTGGACTCCTATAGCAGGGTTTAGTTTTCTATTCAGTTATCATTACTAAAACAATAAAGAAGAGGTCCTATAGGATCCCCATGTGTCACACACTCAAAAACTCTGAACACACTCTCATTCCAAAAGATTTTCCTTCCCTTTCTCCTTCAAGGAGTCATTCCCTTCTGCATCTTGTAAGCTTTTTTTTTTTTTTTTTGGAAGGGTATAAGGGGGACCCCATTTCCCTCCACCTCCTTATCCCAATCCAAGCTTGTTTCCATGAGAAACCGGCAGGAATGTGTTTCATTAACATTCTTTGTGGAATGCATATGCACTTCTTGTTCATCAAATCTAAAGCAGCTCACCGCCTCCCCTAATCGAAAGCAGCCCATGACGCCTTTTAAGTGGGGCTCAAGTGTCTTCTAAGCGGCAGCATGTCCATATGAATGCCACAAATGACCACATGTTGGAGGGTGTTGATCCACAACCAGTCCCCGTGTGATCCTCCATGTTAAAAGGCAAGGACACAAATCATTTTGGCAAGATTATGAGTCATAAATAACATGTTCGTGTGCCACTATATCAGCTCTTAGTAGTGATTGTTTATAACTAAAAGTCAAACTTCGGCTTGGGGAGTTGGAGGGTGGGGGTTGTCATATCGCTTTTCCTCTTCAATATTTTAACCCTGCTCATTGTCGGAGCAAAGCCAGGGGACCCTTTCCCCAGTTCAAAACAGCAAAGGAGCCCAGAGGTCATGAGGACATTTACACTGAATTGCCCTGTGGGGCAGACACAACCACACAGGCACACAAACTCACACATCGATACATAGAGCAAAGAAAGGGTCTTATACAGCTGTCTGTCAACTAAGGGCTTCACATGTTTTCAGTAGTGATGTGCAGCTCAACCATCACAGTTACCTGACAGGAGAAAAATGAAGCCATTATAGTAGGAGATTTTTACCCCCAAATCCAAGTGGCTCATGGGAAATCTCTGCAGAGTGATGAATATAGTGATGTCTTGTTACTATATGTTGTTTTTTATCTGTGATGTGACGTCCCTTTTAATATTTTTGTTGACTTACTTTAAAAGATCCATTAAAGTTATAACAGCTTAGTTGAAAATTGTTTAACTGAAAATGACATTTATATTTGTGTGACAAATATGATATTTTAACAAGCATCTTGGTGTTAAAACAAGATGGTGTATGAAACCAAATAATGTAGTGCCTACTACATACCCAAACAGTATACCCTGCAGACTGACCTTACTTTTAATAAGCTGTGATCAACATAGTAAACTAAGGCTCAAGAGACAAATTACTGGTCTGAGCTACACTGGACAAGCTAGCACCTAGGCTAGCGTGACTGTTAGCTCAACAACAATATAGATGTGTTCATTACTAATACACTTATGTAGTAATATTAACATCATTTTTCAACATACGATACCCATTTCTGAACAGTTACTTTTGTTTGTATGTCGCTATAGTTGGCTAGCTTGTAAACTCTGCTAATACATAGTCTGAAATCTGCTATGCATGTGTTATAAGAGCTAGCCTCACTAGGCCTTTAGTCATTTACTGTTGTAACACGGGAAGTGACAATTCTTTCAACCAATCAACGGACTGCAGTATTTAGCTCCACCTTTTCAGGTTGGCTCGATGTTCTTAGCACCCCAATGGAAGGCTCCCAAAAAGTGGGACAGAAGGTTATGGATCGGATATTTGGGAATCTCTCCCGGGATTAGTGTATGGAAATGCCGCAAAATGCGTACCGAGACGAACCGAGCCGAACCGCTCGGTGGAAACGGGGCTCTAGATAACCGTTTGCTTTAGCTTGGCGAGGTAGGCTTAAATCTCCTTGTCTTACGTTTGGCAATAAAGTGAATCAACACATTTTTCTAAAAAGTTTAAAGACACCTTAATCAACCTCCCAGACACACAGAGCCCACAATAGGTAGGAGAAGAATCTGTCTTTGGTAAATCAGTTGAAGTGAAGATTTAAGCATATGCATCATCCACATCACATCCTTTCCTTCTATGTGACGAGGTTTATGACTCAAACATATACGCATTAGTGTTCGAGGAGATGCTCTGACTCAACCAGACACTGACGCGGTGACTAGGAGGCACTTAGCTGCAGGAAACACAAAGCAGATCAAAACAGGACCTGGTTGATCTGTGTGGTCTCTTTGTGGAGCTGGCGGATGTCGAGAGGCAACAGGGAGCACGGGTGGGGGGAGGCCGGCATGTTTCACCTCCTCGAAAATCAGACAGAAAGTCATTGATTTTCCCATGACATACCCAACCCCCTAAAACACACCCCTCAGAGTCAGACGGCTGGCGTGCTGAACATGCACCAAACACGCTCCTGCCTCCCCCCCTCCACCACCACTTCGACCCTGTGACCACCCCCCTCTCCTCCTATCTCTCTCTCTCTCTTCCTCGCTCCCCCTGTCTCATTTATGCCTTTGCGAAGCAGCTGCTGCCCAGAGAACGAAGGGAGCAGCATTCACATCTGAGCACATTAGTCACCAGATGTCACCTTTTGCTGCCAGCCCATCGAACATCCAGGCAGACAATGCCCCATGCATTCTGAACATCTGACTTACGACGTCTCCTACAAAAAGGGGCTGGGTGGCGCTGTGGACCCTGACAGCCATGGTTTTGTAGAGCTCAAAGCCATGTCGACAGTGACACCTACAGCCTGTCCACACTCACTAGATGTGAAAAGCTATTCGTGTGGCATTTATATAAAAAAGCCACCTTGAGATACTAGTATATATATATTTTGCCACACTACGGATGACGCATATCTTCATGAAAAACATTTTCTGAACATATGCTAAGAATTTTTATTATTTACCTGTTTTTCAGTATCCTAAATGTGTTGAAATCCCTCAGAGATCTAAGTCACGTCGCATGCTGCTTTCTTTCTGACATCTCTGATGTTGCCGTAGACACCTGCAACAGATCTGCTGCTGTCACCTTCAGGGTATCAAATCTGTGCTCAGACTGAGACAGCAGCTCAACACACGAAGAAGGCCAAGAAGAAGGTCTCTCTCAGAGAAGTAAACAGTGGTAGGAGCACACAGAGAAGCAAAAAATGCCCAGAGGCATAATATGTATGAATTGCAGAATTCCATTAACTGGCACATGTACCTTTTTAAGCCTCAGGTTGGTGTGAAAGTCTTCTATTGCAATACATACATCCTTTCAATGTGATTCCACACTACTAAAAAAATTCATGGCATTCCAAGGACCAATGTCAAATGAAGTGATGATCTTTCCCCCTTGTTTGTATTCAATATATGGTTAAAAAAAAAAGAAAAAGAAAGAAAAGAAAGAAAGAAAGAAAGAAAAATCTGAAGTTTCAAACAATTTGGGACTCTTTGAAGATAAAACTAGTGGTATAAATTTGGCAGTAACATTTGATAAAAACAGAAAACATTTGAAACATAAACAGATGTTTCAGAGCTAGGCTTCATGGATTCTTTCTTGTCATAACAACATGTCTACATTGTCCACAAAGCAACTTGACAACTGACAGCTCTGCTATTGACTTGGTTGTATCATGCTAATTGCAGCTAATGTAGCCAAGTGCTTGCCTCAAGCTAAATTAGGCATCAAGGTAGAGAGGTCTGTCATGATTTCTTTTTCCATAGTTCCAAACCTAATGTTGTCTTAAACTACTACTATGACTTGAAGTGGAAATTTATGTAACACAGTTCCCCTTGTAGTGTCGCTTAATACAACTTGCCCTACCTTATAATGCACCACCCTACCAAATTTAGTATCCATATCAAATTTGATATGTTCACTTACGTAACCATGTACACATTAAAATGTCTAGATTTTTTTCTCTATCCCAAACTATTAGTTAAACAAATGTATTTCAGTAATTATCTCAGATGTGATTGCATTGGATGTACTACAACCTTTGAAAGTAACACATGGTTTATGCAGGAGATTGTGTCTGGGGGTTGCTGTTATTGCGTTTAATTTACACAACCAGCCTCTCAGGTATACTTTTTTTCAGTTTTTTCTTTTTCAAGACATTCTGGTGAAGTTATTGTGTTATTGTATTATTCTATATTCAACTTCTCAGATCATCTGCCTGCCTATTTCTTACCCGATTTAAGAGTGCAACTGTGTTGCCACTTTATTTTTTAGCTTAAGTGCTTTGCTGATAAAAAAAACAAAAAAAGGTGACCAGTCTTATTAATCCTTTGTTTTAACGTTCTCAGGCCAGAAGAAATGGAATTATTAAAACGGTTGACACTTGACACATACTGTACAATTGAATTGTTTTTGTTGAAAGCCAAACTGGTTGAAAACCAGCAACTCAAAACATGTTACCATTCAGCAAAGTATATAAATATGAACATATTTAGGGACTTTTTTGTGAACTGGTGCATAAAAAAGTATGCTTTATTGGCCCCTGGTCAGACAAAATAACTATTTAAGTGCTCTTTTACTTCCATTGTTTTCCTTGTTACGCCTTATCAGCACTGTGACGCTTCCTCCTCCATCTTTACAACCTCTCTCTCTGCCTCCTTCTATCCATATATTAAGCAATGGGTGGCACTTTCCCCTCACAGCGCTATCTGCTATGTCGAGTCACCTCCAGACATATTAGCATATTTATCATCGGCTTCACAGACTTCAAAGTCAGTGCTTGCTTTCTCTGAGAGATGAGGAAGCGCCACCAGGAAGCCGGCGCATATTGCAAAGCACTAGGTGTTCCCCGGGGATCAAATATCCATTTAGGTAAAGAGGGGGGGAGGCTATAAGCAGAATTCAATTCATTTATTTGCAGTGGTGATGATGTCTTTAGTAGTGACTTTTAAATATTTGCTCAGTGCTAACCGCAGCCTTCACTCCAGTTTTGTGATGTTAACATGCAGCTATTGCTGGAGGGAGGACTGAGGATTTCTGTGGAGTTTTATTGAGGAGAAGGATTATTTCCATGACACACAACATACTGTAACAAATAGTAATAAAGCAAACAGAATTAAAGCCCATTTGCATGAAATATATCATAATGCAAGTGAACACTCCAAGTGTGTTTCTTTGCTTCTATTTTCGATAAATCCTCTAATTTGTTTGTCAGTGTTGCCAGGAAACTGGAAAAAAAGTTCACTAAATCTTTTGTAAACCACATTAGTCTTACCTGCTTTTTGTCCGCCCACGAAAACAGCTCGGGTCAGGCTGCATTTTTCCTCACTCAGTGCACACTTGATGGACAGCTTGTCCCAGTGTGTGGCCAGTAAAACAACCACTCAGGCTAAAGAGAGGTCAGTGAGCATTTTCCACCCTATCACTGTACAGCTTTACTGTACACCACAAGCTTCAAGTAAAGAGACTAATATAAGCATTAACAAGGTTAAGCGATATAGCCAGGACACAAAACAGGGTTATCAGGGGTCGATAATTTACCAATAGTTAAAATCTGGTTATGAAACAATTTAATTGAAAAACAGATGCTTATGTGAATTTGTTCATCTTTGCTTCAAAACTGACCATCACATGAAAAAATATATATAAAAAAGTAAGATATATATAATATATATAAAAACATCTTTTTTTAAATAATTGCATTCACTGGGTTCGACTGGAATGAAGAAGTTTGAGGCCTACAGACCTTAGATGATCCTTTTTCCAAAATACATAATGACAAGAATTCTATAGCCAGTCAAAACAGAGCAGGAGATTTTTCTTCAACTGCAATCAAAGAAGGCAAAGATTTTAGAGGAAAACATTCAGCGTATTACAGTCATGAATCATACATAGCTGCAAAAACATACATCACCTCAATGCTATGCACCCTGAAAATAGCTGTGTTGAATGATTTTCTCTTTCTGTATTTTCAGTTCAATAATATGTAAGCCTTTTGTCATATTAATGTAAAAAGCATGGTGTTCAATCATAATAGAAGATACATTGTTAAATGTCCTCATAGCCAAACAATATAGCTATAAAAGGTTGATACCCTACTAAGTACCAGCAAAGGCTTACCAGACAATCAAATGCTTTAATAATACAATGGAGCAAAACATTTAGTTTTGAAAAATGTAATAGTTTGAGTTCAAATTTGTTTGGTGAAGATGTATTGATGAAGCTTCAAAGTTACCCAAATCCCTGTTTTTCTGGCTGAAAATCCTTACTTTGATCTATCTATCTATCTATCTATCTATCTATCTATCTATCTATCTATCTAACAGGGCTGTTTCTATAGTACCTCCACTTAAGTCAGCTGACTTTATTTGCACACACCATGACTAACCTTTGATTGTTGCTGGAATCTGGTTATTATCACTAAATCTGAACGTCTCAAACATATTATAAAGAGGAGCAAAAGGTAAGAGGCAGCGTTTTGGGATGCTGATCATGAGAGCAAATATAGACGTTGCATGCTCTTTAAAAAAACTATTCTGATCTTGTGCTTTTAGCAACAGAGCTACAACCATGCTTACTAAAAGGTTTAAAAAAGCTAGCTCATGAAATATTGTATAGAAAATGAAAGAGAAAAACAAGAAGCTCTAACAACATTTTTTCAGACAACTAGATAATTCAAATGTGTTAGTCCACAGCTGGTGAGCATGTTAGCCATTTATTTATGCTAGTAAGATAAGTTGACAAGCTAGCTCTGGTTGTAGCATCCACGCTAACAAGCCTCAAGCGCAACACTTAATTTCCCAGCACAAAATATTGCTTGGATACTTTTCAGAAGTGTTAAGCGTTAACTGTAATGCCAAACCGATGGGTAATAATGATGTAGCCACCACTTACTGGATGCTATTTCTTTAATTTTATGATGTGGCACTTGGCTTCCACACATTTCATTGTTTTATCTCTGTTGTGCACTGATGCTTCCTGTGATTCTCCACTGTGTAAAATATCGCCTCATTTATTTTTCCACACCCTCTCTCTCTCTCTTGATCTTTAAACATACGTACACTGTTAATAATGTGGTTTGAATCATTAATACGCTACATTTTAGGTACCTGTTATAATTGGAAAATTAGTTACAGCATGGTGTCTAACTGCTTCCTCCAACACTAATGTCGTCCCTCTCTCTGTATCATCTAAACTCTATGCTAATGAAGCCTGGGCCCACAACATGCAGGAGGTTGAATATCAATTTAATCAGTCCCTCCCTGCAGGGGCTTTCAGAGAGAAATGACAGCCAAAGTGCATTAGTAATTCTACCGCTGTCACTTCTCATAGCTGCTTACCTTGCAAACAAACTGCTCTAATGGCACCTGCCTGCTGGGCAATTTAGGCACTGAAGAGGCAGCAGAACATGAAATGGATTGGAGACCACTGACCTAAATAGGAAGGGCCGACTCTAAACAAGGAGTGGCTGTCTTATCGTCAGAGTGGAAAACATGTGTGCTGTGTGGTCGGACAATTAAAATACTTGTTCCTCCACCTCCAAGACAGAATTTTTATGAAAGAAATGTGAGAAAGGAAACTGTTGCATCCAATTAAAACCCGTCTTCAAGAAAATAAATTATCAAGATGTTTTTTTTGTATGAAATTAATGGTTTCCTATCTGTAAATCTTCCAAGTTTTTGATTTTTATCTACAAACAAGTACAAATATTTCAATACACAAATGAATAGATAAAAGGAGGAGTTCATTACTTCCACTCATACAATTGAATTGCTTTGACATAATCCCTTCTTATTCCTCAAGGGGATGGGGGAGGGAGAGAGAATGATGGGATTGGTTGTAGTACGTGTGTGCATATATAAGTGCTTGCCTGTGAGTGTGAGTGTGTGAGTGTGTGTGTTGGGGGTGGTATAGCTCATTTCAGTGTCAGCCTCTGTTCATCAGCGAGGGAGAAAATATGTCGTTTCTCACTGCACCCGGTGTAGCAGCTCATGTTTTTATTCCTTCTCTGTCATTATAACACCCTGATGCTTGTGAGTGTCAGCTTCAAGACCTGATTTAAACAGGATGACTGGTGAACTAGCGCCACCTGTTGTTGATAATCATACACTAACTGGCTGACTGACCTGCTTCAAGTGATACACATTGTACTGTTTGATTCAGTAATGAATCATTCATACTGGGTCTTTTTTTGGTCATACTCTCTCTCTCCTGGACTGCAGTGGAAGCAGACTACTTGCTCAATATGCTGCAGCCAGATGCCTCTTAGCAGCCTCGCCCCTTCACATCAATATGTCAGGTCAATAGTGTTGGGTGGTATTGAATGTGTCAGAGACAAGAACTTCACTCAGGGGAGGTGGATTGGTTGTGGCGGGGAGGACAACACCCTTTCTTCAGTCAAGTAGATCCATTCCAATAAAAAACAAACAAACACAAAAAAATCAAGTTTAGAGCAGTCTGGTTAGGAGACAGGAAGATGATGAGTCAAGTGGTAGCATAAAATCTATCGTGTTGTCGAGAAAAGTATGCTGTGTAAAAATGTTTTCTTGTAGGCCTGCTCACAAAAGCAAAGACTCGGTAACTTGGCTTAAAATAGTTGAATAGCATCTGTGAATTTGGAGTTCTATTGTGCATATACAATATGAGTGACAACCTTCACAACTTGAGAAAACCAGTTCCAAATCAGCTCATGCTGTTTAGACCATTTCTCAGGACTTAAGGTGAGGATAAAGAATATACCTTAAAAGATTACTTTAACTGGTCGCTGATCTGAGTTACATACCTTTTTAGAGATATAATAGTGAGCATGAATCCATACTTTGCTTGACATATGAAAGTTAACTTTCTTTGAAGCTTTGCTAGCCAAATCATAGTTAGCTCTGTTACATGATTTGCTAACCATATCGAAGTAAGCAAAGAGTCTGTATGCCTTCCTTGCCATATTGCAGTCAGCATAGCTTAGCTGTATGTTTTGCTACCCATATCATAGTTAGCAGTTAGCAGCAAGCAAACAAATACAAATTCAATTGAGATGCCCCTATTTGTTCTTCAATTTAATAACTCCACGAATAAAAAAGGTTCAGGTTTAATATTATTAATAGGCCTAGCTAAAATTATTGCTGAACAAAAAAAAAAAATCCAGTCTGTTTCTGAAATGCACTTTACGGACATTTACAGTAGGCTACCATTGACCATCAACATTTGAAATCAGTGTCAGGAAAGACAGAAAATGGAATGTAAATCTAATACAGTCTAGGCTATTTCCCATTTATAACATTTTAATAGAAAATAACCTGTAAAATATACTAACAGTTAAAAGGCTAATATGATTTTGAATCTTCATAGAGCTTCAAGCCTTAAAAATAAGTCAAATGCGAAAAAAAAAGAAGTTAAAAAGCCTGATTCTCTATTTGGACATTATACATATTATAACTCAAAACTCTGTATAGCTGCAGACAGACCTTATACCTTGTAGTAGGCCTTTGCTCATTCATTCTCTTGGACGTGATGTTATGTGTTGTTCTCTAGTCTTTAACATGGCAGAGACACGGCCAGGGGATCTCTCAGCGGCATTACGTCGACCTATAATGAGGAGCAGTCTGGCGTGATTCGTATTGTCTTGGGCAACATATTGAACCATGATTGGACGACACAGAGCAAGACTAAACATTTCCCATCCAGTCATGGCGACTGCTCATTTAAGCATGTCAGATACTGAATACATACTGAGCACCATGGCTGGTCTCCCTTTAGTATACATGAATATTTAAAGTCCTGCAAGTATGAGCCAACCTGATGGTCTGTTAAAGTGAGGCCGGATGCTTTTCAGTGGACTCCCTCTTGCCTTTAACTACTACAAAGCCCCTGCGAGAGTCCCCTTGAAAACAATTGATTCATAGTCATCTATCTCATAGCCGAGGGCTGGGTAATCACAGCTGGAGAATCGAATCAACCACACTCCTGTTCCACCAGGGAAAGGGGTCTGTAATGAGAAAAAACCCTCCTCGCTGCTTAATTGTCTTTTTGTCCAATGGCAAACGGTTTCCAGAGTGGGTTTGTTGTTCTTTCACAGGTGGAATTAAGGAAATTCAGGATAACATTTTTTATAGCTTGATGTACAGCCCTTGTGTAAAAGATGGTATTACATTTACTTTAACACATCTGTGTTCTTTGAGTTGGTTTTCGTGAAATGAAGTGATGAAGTCACTGGATTTCATTTAAGGCTTACACCTTCCCTGAGGGCTAAAGACTTAGGGTTTCAACAGGTAAATTTTAATGTAGCCATTATGAGGTTATTTGTGTTTATTAAACCAGGATATACTTACTGTTAGTTATTATTATGCTGCTGAACAGGCTGTGATACTTACCTGATGCCAAAAGGTAACAATGCTCTAAAGTGTATTATGGTTTATTGTCAATTTAACTGATACTGGGTACATAAGTTGCAAAATAAATATCATGTGTTGATAATAGTGGTGATTAAGACATGCTCACTCAAAAAAGAACGAGTCATTTTCTCATCTGGTTCCATGCAATTTTCTTTTTAGAACCAGATAATTGTCCCCCTGCTGGCCATTAGGATTAAGGCAGGTTATAGCTCCTCTGAGAATGTTTCACCTTCATTACCAGAAAGCAAAGTCCTTTTATTCTGTGGTGTTGTTCCTGAAGGTATGACAAGCTTCATCTATTTTTTTTTCTTACTAGCTGCATGTTCTAAACATCTGTTTGCTTCACTTCCTCTGTGTCATTCAGGCGGAAGGTTCCAAGAAAAAAAAAAAAGGGAAGAGAAATCTAGTGAATGATATTGTTGCTAGCTGTTGTAAGAAAACAAGCTTTGATATTTTGGAGCCGTGCTTGTCTGTACTGTTTTTGCACAATCCCACGCAGAGTCAGACACACTAAAAAGGCTGGAGATTTGTAACAACTATGGTAACAACATGAAGACCACCTCCTAACTATGTTATAGCCTTCTCCAAATCATCTACACATTTACAATATGTTCCATTGCATTTGGTGTCTTAACATTCTTATAATTTACGTTTATAGTGTTACAATATATATGGTTGTTAAGATATTTAACTCGGCATCTTCTGCCACCAATTTCCATACAGTACATTGCAACTGATAGATTTGTGAGTTGAAAAAAAATCACAGCATGTGTCCTTTAGTGTATTTCTATTTTTAAAAAATCCCTCAAACTATTAGGTATATAATCCTCTTTTAATGACAGCTCTTTAAGTACATCAAGTACTTGGAACAAATCCTATTTTTATGATTTAGGTGAAATTCACCCTCCATAAGGAAAATGAAGCAAGTTGATGTATGCATTATTACACACAAGCACACTTTACCACAACCTGATCTCTCAGATTGTGCAGTATGCAAATGTTGTGCCATCAACTCGACCTAGCGAAGAATGACAGGAACATTCGATGCAGCACTGCTTTTTAGTGGAGTCCCTGCAGGAAGCTATTTTCACAGGATGTTATGCATGCATTTTTCAGACAGATTGCTGCAGGAGACAGGAGCTCTGGAGGGGAGAGAACACGACTGGAATGAAACACCAGACAAAGTCTAGCGAATGATGCCATCCTCGATGCAGGCTGCACGCAAGCCATCTTCATTTCTTTTTTTTTTTTTCCTGGACCAAAAAAAAAAACATGTTCAGTAAATCTTTGAAATCTTTACATAAAGCAACCGCAGGATCAACGACACAGTAAACTGAAACATTTAATTCTCATCAGCCTGACTCATGCGAGTCAACTCTACTTGTTTACACAAATGAACAAGCAATGCTGCTTCAGTCATTGCATATATTACTAAACCAATTATACAATAAGCTGTGAATCACTATGCAGCTTTGACTCCCTAATCTGCTGCTGTAGTTTATTTGCATAATATAAACTTGAAACTAACACAGTGAGTGAGTGTAATTCTGCCCTGCATGATATCACAGGGAGAAAAACCTTTTAAAATCTTAAGTTATATTCAAAGTGCATCATTTTACCTCTTCAGAAGGAGAAGTGGCTTCACGCTGTGGGATCACACATTAGAGCCTGAAGTGAAATAGAAATATTAAAATAGTACATCAACAAAGCGCACACACTTTAATTATACTGTGCAGTGTTCTCTTCATTAGCTCCTTGTCTCGTTATTAAATCTATTCATTTGAGTTTTAACAGCCGTTTCTGACGTGATTATTAACAGGAGGTTTGGGGCTCTCAGGAGACCAGCCATAATGAAAAAATAAACAATGTGAAAATTGCGTACGAAGCAACAGTATGACCCATATAATGTTTAATGTTACCTTCAAATCAATGTTTAGTGTAGTGCCACATATTACGGTATCAGCAAAAGAGTGAACATTCTGGCAAACAGGAAACACAATGAGGCAGTTTCAGTCAGTGAGGTCACTCACTATACAGTTTATGGCCGCACCTTGGTCACAAGATGTTGACATCATCCCCCACTCCTTTATGTTCGTGCAGAAATGTCCTGAATATTTCCTGCTGCAATCTCATGTCAGCTCTGCTCGGCCTCATGGGGAAAATTTATGAAGGGTATGATAGAAAAAAAATGTTGGGTTCACATTCGCGCGCTCAGCCCCCTAAAAAAATCCAGAAAGTTTTCCGGAGTTTTGTTCCAGTGTGAATGAAGCTAAAGTAACTTACATCAGAATACAAAGTGGTCACCTATCTCTGATTCTCAGAGTTATACAGATTATCAAATCTGAACATGTTTCCAAAAACCACATCATAGAACAAGAAAGCATTCTATAACCATGACTCTGTCACGTCACACAAACCACATCAATTGAAAACACTCGTGTTACATCCCTTTTACATTATGCTGCCGATTATCTGTGGTAGATTAAAGAAGCACAGTCAGTGAGTGCACCAAGAAATGTGTTTCCTTGGCTTTCCGCAGTCTTCCCCTCAGGAGACTTATTCCAAACCCTGCCATCTGCTGGCTCCATCCAGGTGAACAAAAACTCGTACTGGCAGATGACCCAAAGCACCTTGTGTACCCAGTGCGAGGAAAATATGTCAGAAATCCTCATCCCCGCTGCTTTTTTTTTTCTGAAGGAGTTTGATTTCAAGCAAGATGACACTTGTATGAGCAATAAAAAATGTTCTGAAGTTATCTTGGCAAAAATAAAGGTACGTTTATGAAGGATGGAGAGAAGGAGGGAGTGCGTGGGGAGGGTCGTTGGAGGGGGTTTTCAATGCTTCTGAGAGGTGCCTCATTTCCCAGCACCATCTGTTCCTGGTTCTGCAAGCTGGAAGCCTTGTTCGTGTCAAACACCTCCCACACGCTTTGCGCAGGCACACACAAACAGCAAGGACTCCATCACCTGTTTCAAACAACTGTACAATGTTACTCGATGCGTCCGTTCATGACTAATCACGCTGTTTGATGATGTTGTTAACCCGCTGCTTCCGAGGTTTCTTCCCTCTGGCTCACTAGAGAGAAAAACAAAGTTCCAATCCAACCTGCCCTCAGCTGCCACTAATCTGCACTCCAGAGGAGGATGACAATGAAAAGGTTGACAGAGGAGGACCAGACCGGACCTGGAGCACAGAAAGATAGAAGGAAAACAGAGGCGCGCGAACAAGGCCATGCTCCTCCATTTCAATCAGCTGCCGCCCTCTCACATGGCAGCAGAGCATCCGGAGGGGACGTGCCGTCATGAATCCTAATTGCTCCCTTTTCACCACATTGCAGGGTGTTTCTATGCAAATCTGTCCAGAGAGGTATCTACTTTATGCAAAGGCCCGACTGTATGAAGTGAAATTTGAGCAGGAATCTCGCTCAGACAAAAGCCTTGGTGGGGAGAAGCTGGTATTATAATTCATTTGGATAAATTATTCATTTTGCACATGGCTCTCCTGAGTGCAGGACAGAGCACATTTTCACACACGTTGCTAATGTTTTGACATGTATGTATTCCACTACATCGACGGGGCTCTGGCCTCAAGTTAAGATATATGGCTTTAATAAGAGTGACGAAGATGCAGAATAATGAGATGTCTGGGAGGAGAGCGCTCACTGAGGTGCCCACTAAGGACACAGACAGACACGAGCACATTATTCTTCAGCATGGGGACTTGCAGAAAAGTCTGGCACATTTTGAAACCTCTGTGAACACCCAGTGATGCCACTGTAAAAATCCTCGGTTTTTTTCTCTCTCTTGTCAACATGTGTGGCCATAAGGACGTGTGCACAAACATTTGATGTGTAATATTCATTACTGTGTTTACTTCCATCTTATTCTTGGTTGCTTCAGTACCCCAACATGTACATACTCAGGGATCAATAAAATTGAGTGCAGGATTAATATTGAAGAATAATAATAATAGTCATATCACCAACACACGTCAGCGTAACCTGTTCGTTCTTGGTTAACACTTAGCTCTTTAGCCGCTCTGCTGCCTCTATGTCGCCTGTGCTCTCTCCTTTAAGCAGAGGCGCTGCCTGTCAACAGGCAAGGCAGGCAACTGCTTGGGGGCCCCCAACCAGTAGGGGGCCCCCAAGGGCTTACAAAACCACAGGAGCGGCTCCTAAGGGGGGCCCCGTTTAAGAGCGTTCACTCTTGTAGCCTCGCAAAGCGGCGCACGCATCACTGCGGTGGAAACCAAAATCAAGTCAATGAAAGTCAACTAAGGAAAATGGGGAATTATCAATCTGTAGAAGAAAAAACTAAACTGGAAAAAAAGGTGCATCAGGACAATGGCAGACCTGATGGTGATAAATGTGGGTTGAGGTCCCTCAATTATTATTATTAATTATTTATTTTTTGCCTGGCACCACTACAGACTCTAGAGTCTCCACTGCCTTTAAAATCAACACCTCCGTACCCTAGATGTAGCGCTCTTTCTACTATTATAGATTTCTGTCCAAATACTGTCTGGATTAAAGAAGAATCAACAATCTATGCCTTTTTCTTATCGTCTACTTGCATCCATTAAAATAACTCAATGAATAACAAGAAGAACACTGCTGCCGTGCTGCTGATTGATAACCAACCGGAACTCATTATATTTCAGTGCCGTGTGAAAGCCACAGTACACAAAGTAAATTGCGCTGATCAATACGAGTTGTGAGTAGAATACAATAAAGCTCATCTCCATCCCCGCCGTCAGGGGCGACACATACACACAAATGCTCTCTGACACGAGGCTCTGATTACAAACATGTCTGTCACAAATGACCATAATCTATACTGTGCTCCCAATGGCTCTCCTGGGAAGATCCCCCCTCATTTCATTTTTCATCTCTCCCTCTTTCACTTTATTTTCCAGTAATTCAAACCCACTAAATCCAAATATGGGGAGACACGGAGCCCTGCTGTTTTGACAAGTTAAATGACTGCAGGCGATGATGTGCTTCCCAGCCGGTCTGTAAGCAGCACACGTCGCTGGGCACCGCCTTTGCTGTGTGTTTAACGAAAAAAAAAAAACACAAAAAAACAAACATGCATGTGTGTGAGCTCCCAATTCCTGCAGCCACCAGACCCATCTGCATCATCATCTTTTTTTTTTCTTCTTTTTTTTGAGGCGGAATTGAAATGGATTGTGTCGCTCAATATTTTATTGACATCAACTTCACAGAATGTTGCTACAGTGACACCAGGGATAATTATTTCACCACAGATTTCTTCCTCTCCGCATTTTCTCTCCGCTCTCTTCCTGCCTTCCTCACATCCCTTCCATTCCTGTAGAGAATTAGTTCTGCATAAATTACCCAGTGGAATATTGAATCAGTCTCCAGCCACCAAAGGCGAGTCTGTACGGCTGATTACTGAGCGGTGTGCACAACATGCGTGCAGACAAATACACACAGAGAAAAAAAAAAAGGGGGGGGGGGAGCTCTGAGCAAGGAGCTGACACCATTGCAGGAAACATGGAAAGAGGAGGGAGGAAGAAGAAGTGGGGGGAGGGGGAGATCAGCCAGTCTGGATATGAGGAGTGAAAGCTGTATCGGCCACCCGAGCTACGCACTATCTTCTCATTACTTAGTCATTAGCAGGGGCATGGTTTTAAAGGAGGGAGGGATCAATTAATTGTCATGGGTCAATGTTTGCAGCCCCATTATGAACCTTGGGTGGCTCTGTAAATTAAGCACAGTAATTACTCATGTTAATTACACAAAGATGGTGCTCGCATTGATCTACAAATACGTTTTGCATAATGTAAATGTTATGATGAGTAAACAGTGGGCTGAAACTGAAACAGTAAAGAGCAATCATCAGACAGGGGAGGATTAGAGATCAAGTAGCAGGTGCCAAGGGGCGGTGAAAATGTGCATTTATCCCGCAGTGTAGTGCTGCAACCGTTAAAATTAACCAGTAAGTAATGATGTTATTTTGGTTGTAATTACAAGAGAAAATGATGAGGCTCTGTCTTGCTCTATGTGTAAAACATTTTTCTCTCATAACTCCCATGCTGTAGTTTTAGCTCTCTGTGTTTCAACTTATCTCTTTTCCCCCTTCCGAAAATTAGGCTGACTTAGGGCTTATTTTCTTTGACCTGGCAACACTGGTTAAAACCTTTTTAAGATTTGTTTTATTTTAACGTTTTTACAGCTACATACAGTATGTATATGGACTTTTAAAAGGCTTTAATATGAACAGCAGTCCAGGATTTAGATGACTTCTAGTTTCAGACTGGCTGATTATGAAAGCGGCAGTTCAAACCAATCAGAAAATCTCAGGACTCCAGTACACAAAAACTCTAAACTACTCCTGGAGCAGGTATCTATACTCAACAAAAATATAAACGCAACACTTTTGTTTTTGCTCCCATTTGTCATGAGATGGACTCAAAGATCTAAAATTCATTCCAGATACACAATATTACCATTTCTCTCAAACATTGTTCATAAATCTGTCTAAATGTGTGATAGTGAGCACTTTTGCTTTGCTGAGACAATCCATCCCACCTCACAGGTGTGCCACATCAAGATGCTCATCAGACACCATGATTAGTGCACAGGTGTACCTTATACTGCCCACAATAAAAGGCCACTCTGAAATGTGCAGTTTTGTCTCACAGCAAAATGCCACAGATGGCGCAAGCATTGAGGGAGCGTGCAATTGGCATGCTGACAGCAGGAATGTCAACCAGATCTGTTGCTCGGGCATTGAATGTTCATTTCTCCACCATAAGCCGTCTCCAAAGGCGTTTCAGAGAATATGGCAGTACATCCAACCGGCCTCACAACCGCAGACCACGTGTAACCACACCAGCCCAGGACCTCCACATCCAGCAGGTTCACCTCCAAGATCGTCTGAGACCAGCTACTCAGACAGCTGCTGAAACAATTGGTTTGCATAACCAAAGAATTTCTGCACAAACTGTCAGAAACCGTCTCAGGGAAGCTCAACTGCATGCTCGTCGTCCTCATCGGGGTCTTAACCTGACTCCAGATCGTCGCCGTAACAGACTTGAGTGGGCAAATGCTCACATTCGATGGCGTCTGGCACGTTGGAGAGGTGTTCTCTTCACGGATGAATCTCGGTTTACATTGTTCAGGGCAGATGGCAGACAGCGTGTGTGGCGTCGTGTGGGTGAGCGCTTTGCTGATGTCAATGTTGTGGATCGAGTGGCCCATGGTGGTGGTGGGGTTATGGTATGGGCAGGCATCTGTTATGGACGAAGAACACAGGTGCATTTTATTGATGGCATTTTGAATGCACAGAGATACCGTGATGAGATCCTGAGGCCCATTGTTGTGCCATACATCCATGAACATCACCTCATGTTTCAGCAAGATAATGCACGGCCCCATGTTGCAAGGATCTGTACACAATTCTTGGAAGCTGAAAATGTCCCAGTTCTTGCATGGCCAGCATACTCACCGGACATGTCACCCATTGAGCATGTTTGGGATGTGCTTGACCGGCGTATACGACAGCGCGTACCAGTTCCCACTAATATCCAGCAACTTCGCACAGCCATTGAAGAGGAGTGGACCAACATTCCACAGGCCACAATTGACAATCTGATAAACTCTATGCGAAGAAGATGTGTTGCACTGCATGAGGCAAATGGTGGTCACACCAGATACTGACTGGTTCTGAGTCCCCAGACCCTCAATAAAGCAAAAACTGCACATTTCAGGGTGGCCTTTTATTGTGGACAGTCTAAGGTACACCTATGCACTAATCATGGTGTCTGATGAGCATCTTGATGTGGCACACCTGTGAGGTGGGATGGATTGTCCCAGCAAAGCAAAAGTGCTCACTATCACACATTTAGACAGATTTATGAACAATGTTTGAGAGAAATGGTAATATTGTGTATCTGGAATGAATTTTAGATCTTTGAGTCCATCTCATGACAAATGGGAGCAAAAACAAAAGTGTTGCGTTTATATTTTTGTTGAGTGTATATAGGTGAAACATATAATTTAGACTTATCTCTAAACTCACTGAGCAACTCTCAAAACCCAGAGTCCCATGGACAGTTCCTTAGGACCTCGCTATGAACATTGTTCAATCATTTGTGGTTTAATAAAGTGAAATGATTTGGAAATTAATAGAAAAATAATCACCTGGACATTTCTGTGACTAGTGATTACTGTTATTGATTAAGTTCAAGATTTGGTAGAAATTAGCTCAGAACCATTATCTACTCATCACACACCCTCCGGGCATCAATACAAACAAGTGAGCAAAGGCGGAATTGTAATTCATCCAGAGCAGTTCTCTTAATCGAAATCTAATAGCCTACAGTATTAAGCAGGACCAGGGACTAAATCCCAGGATCCCCGGTCCTGTGAGAGACCCAGTTTTCCTCAGTCTGAGCAGTCTGGGATATTCAATTCCTCCACGGGGAGTACAACGTGTGTGTGTGTGTGTGTGTGTGTGTGTGTGTGTTGTGTGTGCTTGTAAAATTGGACGATTAGCCTACTGTATATGATATCTACACAAAAAATCTCAAGAGACACTTTAAGGGAGGATCACTGAACTGCCTCTTATGATGAAAACATGCTAACAGCAGTCCCTCAAGTGTTTTTGAGCATTTATATTTACAAGTATTTACACAGGAAAACTCTAACTTTAATGTTCCTAGTAAAGACTGAGGGATGCAAAACTCTCAGATGCATTTTGAGAAAACCCCCACACCATGTTGAAAACAATATCTGAGGATTAATTACAGTTCTGTCTGGTTTTTTAAGTGGCAGCATTATTAGGGAATGGGAAATCAGATTCAGCCGGGCAATTTGCCCTGTCGGTGGTCATAAGTTGACGGAACAATTCATCAGCACAAGTGCCTTGTGGAAGGAAATGCTCATCAGGAAGTCATCAGTCGCCATCAGCGCTTCCACATCAAACAGCACAGGTACAACAGTTTAGTTCAGTCTCTTCACAACCTCTCTTCATCGATTTCCAGCTGTTAGGAATGCATTTGGTGCCATCTAGTGGCAAGAAGCCATACTGTAACAAATTTGCAGTTTTTGATGCTTAGGTCAACAGAGATGTCTTTTACCACTTCACCAGTGGATTATGTTTTTGTTTATAGAAGGTTACATTACAGTCTGGTAACACACAAGTCACTGTGGCTTTATTTGAGAACAAATGAAGAGTGCATGCGAAGGGAGCATAGACCTGCTTTTTTGTGTGTGTAATTTTTCTTGCGATAAAACAATAAATCATGATTATTTTATTGATTGTTGACTCATGTCAAACATATGTATAAATGTTCCTCCTCAGTTTTAGTCCTGGTTAAGTCCGTACAACACAGTCAGGGAGAGGAATGCTGAACATCATTTTTTTTTTTTTTTTGGATATGCTGCTGGGATTAAGAGAAAATCAACAAATGACAAGTCTTTTCGAAATAATGGGACTTCCCTCCTAAAAGTTTAACACTTAAAACTACATTTGATTAATTAGTTGCCAAGAATAACTTTTAGGACTGATACAATTCTCATGTCTTTGCTCAATGTACAGAGCTAGAGCTGGAATATCTGGCAAAGATAGGCCCATATATATAACCTAGATGATAGATAGATACTTTATTGATCCCGAGGGAAATTCAAGTTTGAGCCACATTCAGCCCTGTAACAACTATACACATTTAAAAACAACAACATTGAAGTGTTGTGCACACTGCACAGTGCACACACAAAACACACACACAATGCGTGATACAATAGGGAGCTGTCTGTGTCCAGCCAATTAAATGTGTATAGCAATTTGCCGGGTAACCTCAAATGACAAGAATCACAAAAACTCACAGTGCCCTGTGTTGTTCTATATAATCAATAGTTTATGTTTTGATTATGTTCAGTTTAAAGAATCTAGATTTATGTGTGCTTTTACAAGTAAGTTGTGATCCCCTTTTCGAAATGCAAAGTGTTTTGTCTTGTACAAACAGTGCACCAGTTCAGCATGTAGGCTATTGGTGCAAAGCCTGCATGAGGGCTCAAGGGAGCAAGGTGTCAAGTGAGATTAAAGTGTTACTTTCAAAGACTCAACCGATTGTATCCAACAAAGCTTAAACTTTAGCTTTAACTCGAATTACACAATTTGCAGTAAAGTTCAACTAATATTGCAATTTGCTGATTGCATGTTGAATAATCTTGTTAAATTTACAGGACCTTTTGGATGTATTTTACATTTTAACCGCGAGGTGTCAGCACTCGTTCGTGATTATTGTGCGCGTGCTCCCATGACTACTCTTTGTTGCAGTTGTTGGGCACATTGCTCGTGCGGCTTTCAAATACTTCTTGTTAAATTTAGTTTCCCACAAACTCTGTAATAATTAAGGATTTTTGATTGAGCAGTTGAAATGTATTTTAAATGTAAACATCACAAATGACACAAACAAGAAATGCAGGTACTTCAGTATAAATAAATTAATAAATACAACTTCCACTCTTTTGTATTAAGTTAATTACTCGTAGTTTAAACATTTTAATTGCTATACATATAAACTCACAATTTGACGGTAAACCACAATGTTTTCATTCATCCATGATTTCAGGCTTCACGAAAATCCCAATCCTGTCGGTTCGGGATTATTTGAAAGTGTGGGTCCACCAGCTGCCGCATATTCAGTAGAAGAAAAAGAAGTCGATGGCATGAATGATGATTGACCATGAACGCAGCACCTGCTAGCGTCTCCACAACATGTGAAAGTAGACTGACAGCGTGCTGGTTATGGGACAAGTCTACTATGCTGGAATGAGGACAGAATAACATTTAAACTAGTCTTCTGGTTACTTGTTTTCAGGAGACGTTGACAAAATGGTGAAGGAGCAGTTTAGAGAGACAGATGTGGCCAAAAAGATGTGAGTTAAACAAAGTGAAGAACATTACAAGCTAGTTAGCTCGCCGGTTAGCTTACGCAGTGGAAGTTAGTTTACATCATGACTTATACTGACAGCGTTTTTAATTATTATGTGAATATTTAACAGCATCACTGTTGCCTTTCAAACGTTAAAATGTTTTTATTTTTCACTAAGAATCTAGGTTTTCGTCTGGAGAGGTCTCCCTTTAGCTAATATCAATGTAGCATGAGAAAAACATTAAAAGAGTAATTTAAGAAAACAATTATGTTATTCAGAAACATTAAAAATATGGTGAAAATGTATTATATTAAAAATTATTTCCGGTCTTGTAATGTGCTGCTGAGATGATAAAGCAGCTGATAGGATCATGTTGTTATCATGGCGAGCCTTTAAAGGGGATATGTGAAAAATCCTCTTCTACAATGTTTTTGAACAGTTGGGTAGCCTGAGTGTCTATGGACCCACGAAATTTGAAGTAAATCCATCCAGTGCTTTGTTTATGGTCCGCATAATTCTTACACATAGAGAAAAATGCTCAATTTAAAAAAATTATGTGACATCACAAGTTGGTTTCTGATTTAAAAAAAATAAAATCCCCTCCCCTGGTTTCTCCTCCCATGTACTTCACCTCCAGACCAAAGCAAAACTTTTACACAGGTCGGCCACTTTTATTGTCTCTACAGAGGAGTGATGTCTACAGGGAAATCTCAGGGGGTCTCATTGTATTTAAAGAGACACACACCAAAACGGAGCGTTCTGAGAGAGCTGGTTCCTTAAGTGTCACAAACCTCTGGAGCTTCATTCATGTTTTATTTGGACCACAGCACACGTTTGATTTAGAGCACAGGGGGACTGTTTGAAAAAAAGTCTGCCCACTTTAACCTGGTTGTTCTTTTTCCTGTTTTGTTTGTTTCTAGAAGCCACATCTGCTTCGGCATGAAATCTGCCGAGCAGATGCGACAGCAGGCACATATCCAGGTGGTCAGCAAGAATCTCTACAGCCAAGATACCAAACACACTCCACTGTCTTATGGAGTGCTGGACCACCGTATGGTATGACAGAGACTAGCACGTTTGATTCTCTTAGTATGACTTCAGTCATTACCTGTTTTTGTTGCGACATGACAGGTACATTTCAATGTGATTGCTGCTATCTTGATAACAAGAATAGTTAGTCTTAGTTAGTTGCTATTATTGTGTCCCTTAGAAGAAATTTGCTTTTGACACACGAGAATTTCACATATAGCACAACACAAAAAACATAGCACAACGCAGACGTCTTATTCATGTAACATAAACTTCCTAACTGCTCAGAACACACACGTCACTTCATTTGCATTTTTTGCACAGCTTCATTCTATTTTTCGGTTCCAGCTGACTACTCCTCACAGGAGCTTTAAATCCAACTGATCCAACAAACGTAACAGTATATTTCTTTAACTATGGTGGAGAAAATAACTCTTAAATCCTGCCTGACTTCATGTGCTCTTAAAGTCATGCCTTTTATTTTTTTTCTGTACTGAGAGTCCCCATAACGCCAGGAGTTTTATGCCGTGCGTTTGAGAGGGAGAAAATGACATCCAAAGTAGAGCCAATCGCGTGAACGTGTCATCAGTTTCACGCAGGACATCATCTCATGAAACAGTCGGGCTTAGTCTTCTGTTCTTATCCATCCTGCAGGGCACCAGTGAGAAGGACAGACCGTGTTTAACATGCGGGAAGAATCTGGCGGATTGTTTGGGCCACTACGGCTACTTGGACCTGGAGCTGCCTTGTTTTCACGTCGGATATTTCAAAGCCATCATAGGAATCTTGCAGGTGAGTTTGGGGACTAATACATGAATTAACACTAGGAAATGAAATTCCAAAACCTTCAGATGTTCAAAGTGAAGATTAGCAAGATGCAAAAAAAGGGGGAAGATGTGTCATTTTTTTGAACGTGTATTTGTAGACTTACAAAGTGGAAGAAAATATGTGAGCAAGAAGTGATCAAAACATTTTTCCATGTGTGAGCAGAAATATCATTTTTCCTTCAGGTGTCACTAGAGTATCAACAGTGGACAAGGTGAAAAAAGCAACTTTAGAGAAATGGGTCCATATGTTTATGAATCAGCAATAATGTCATCGAACCAAAGCGTTAACTCTGGTTTAACAACACTTCTAAGAGTTGTAAATTCCTAAAGTTATTGTAGCTTGTCGGGCTGGGAATCGTTGGGTGTCTCACGATTCGATTTCGAATGTTAAGGTAACGATTCGATTCAGAATCGATTTTCTATTCAAAACAATTCTGGATTCATGTATCCATGGATTCAAAGTCTAGTATTAATCTGGAATTTGCAGACTTCCTGTACATTTTACAGTATGGTTATAATGTAACTTATATGCATAAGGATTCATTTACATGGCTGATGTTGGGGGGCGCTGTGGAGCCATTATTTAATTGATTTTTTTTAATGTACATGCACCGAAGCACTTCCGTACGTAAATTTCTCCCAAGGCTGAATTTTGGGGAGATAATGTTGAGTTTTCATGCACGTTCAAGCTGTCACAAATGTGCCTGAAGAGACGAAAATACGTAAAAGAATAATTTGTTAGTATTCCAATAGAATCCTACGCACTTCAGAGCTTCAGGGCCTAACTGGTACAGAAGTCATCTGTGAGACTGGCTGAATGAAGCGTTTCTTGTTGCGCTATTTGGCATTCCACTGATTTAAAGAGCAGGGAGCGACTCATTAGCCCCCTACACAAAATATTCTGAATTTTAAAATATGAAAAATAGAATTGATTTTTGTGAAATTTTTAAATCTTCTCGGAGAAGAATCTCGATTTTTACATGAATCAATTATATTAATTTTTTAATTTGCATTGAATTGCGATGGGTTTATATTTTCATACTTTGTAATGTTTCATCCCTCCGCCTCTCCAGATGATTTGCAGGACATGCTCGAGCATCATGCTGTCGAAGGAGGACAAGCAGCAGTTCATGGATCATTTGAAACGGCCCACCCTGACCTACCTCCAGAAGCGCGGCTTGAAGAAGAAGATCTCCGATAAATGCCGCAAAAGAACAATCTGTCTGAATTGTTCTGCCTTCAACGGTGAATGGAGACATTGTCATTTGTGATATTTTCTTTTGGACTACGTTTTTCTTCTTCTTTTTTTTTTTTTTTGGTGCCAGCGTCCACGATGTGATATTTGGAAAAAGCTGACACGTCTGTGTGTGTGTGTGTGTGTGTGTGTGTGTCGCCCTTCAGGTCCAGTAAAAAAGTGCGGCCTGCTTAAGATCATCCATGAGAAGTATAAGACAACCAAGAAGGTGGTGGATCCTTTTGTGTCCGAGTTCATGCAGTCCTTTGATACGGCCATCGAACACAACAAAGTGATGGAGCCCCTGCTGAGCAGAGCGCAGGTGACCTTTGTACCCCTTCTTTACATACATGGGGTCTGACAGCTCAAGTGATTTTGAATCAATTTCCCCCCCGACTAACACTGTGTGCAATTCAGCGGGGGGAAAAAAAGCAACACAACCTCCCCCCCAAACAGACTACCGTTTTGCATGTTGTAACCACACAATTTCTCACTTCACACGAGGAGAGCAGGCCGTAGAAAGGGCAGCTTCACAGCCCAGCAGCTGGACCAGTAACTCCTCGCTGTGCAAGAGGGAACAGCCCGAGCGCTACGAAACGACCTCCAGCAGGTTACTGCTGCATGATTCTGACCAAACTGTTCGAACCAGAGTCCCTGCGAGTGGCTCTAAGGCCTCACAGTACATCCTCTTATGGAACCAGCGCTCACAGCCCAGCACTGTACACCAGATGAGAATTTCACTGAGCACATGTGACCGAGCCCTGATGGGTGTTCCAGCGGGTTTAGAGAGGATCGTCTGGGACACAATCCTCCAGCTCTGGTTACATACACACCACTGAGTCATATTATGGAGTTGCCATAATAAAATCCATGCACATTTTATCAGCCTGTGATTTCCATTTTTGAACGGTGATATTTTAAAACAGCCCTCAAGGGTTTTCATGATTTTGGTTTCCAGCGAAATCGTTTTATTCTCAACAAATGATTCTGTATACATCAGTAGAGATGTTCGACTTGAATAATTCATCAGGATCTGACGTGCACTTTAAGTGTTTGGGGTTTTTATATTGTTCTGAACTAAAGGGCTTTGTTTAAAATGATGGTTCTTTTTCAGGATCAAAGATAACATTTATTGTCACTTCCTTATCTTCAGCACACATGGGAGGGAAAACTCATTCTCCTCAGATCAGGCACTCTGTAAAACAGAGACATGTTTACAGCCATATTATTTGTAGGTCTAACTAGTAAATGAAGTGAAATCCAGATTTATCTTGAAGTACAAGGCTTGCACAACCCTGCTTTCCGCCCTCATTCTGTCTGTGTTTCAACTGTTCCTGTAGGAGAACCTGAACCCCTTGGTGGTCCTGAACATGTTCAAAAGGATTCCCCAGGAGGACGTCCCCCTGCTGCTCATGAACCCCGAGGCGGGGAAACCTGCAGACCTCATCCTCACCCGCCTCCTGGTGCCTCCCCTCTGCATACGGCCCTCTGTGGTCAGCGACCTGAAGTCGGGCACCAACGAGGACGACCTCACCATGAAGCTCACCGAGATCATCTTCCTCAATGATGTCATCAAAAAGGTTCGACGCCGCCATTGACCCTGCGCGTCCCAATGCAGAGCTAGCATCCTTCAAAGGACCCAGAGCTAGCAGCGTCTTGCTACCTAACCTATCTTTTTTTGAAGTTTTGAGGCCGTTTATAAATATTTGTCCCGTCGTTTCTGTCCTCGGATGAAACCGACGATTTACTTTCAGATGTGCTATCAACCTCTTCTTTGAAACACAATGAAGTTAGTAATATATGAAAAGAGTAGGACGCATTCTTGGCTGCATGGAAGGAGCCTTCAAACTGGGACATTCATTCATTCATTCATTCCTTCATTCATTCATGTGCTGCTGTGATGTCAGCCTTTAAATTCACCCGTCAGACGATTCAGTCTCTGAACTGACACAGCTGTTGCACATTTTTAATCCATTCTTTAGCTGAGGGTTTCTGCATGCGTCTATAAATCTTGGGGCATTCATTTGATGACAGATGAGAACTCAAATATTGATCTCATTTATTAATAATGAACGTTGATTCAATCCACAGCGAAAGGAAGAGATCTGTTACTGAGATTGCTCTTCCCTCCAGGGAGACGACATTCTGATTTTCTAAGCATAGTTTTATTTATTTTTTAAGAAAACAAAGACATCTCCCTCATTGTCCTTTGAAATAGGAAATATCTTCTCTACATCTTTGTGTCCAAGGATGTAACAGAGTGTCATCTCCACGTGACGCACGTCCACACAGGCAGCAGATCAGCTGTGCTCAGCTCTGAAGTGCTCATAAAAGCCGGCTGCCAATCAGGCGCGTTTTCGACCGTTTCGGGCCTTTTTTGAAGACGCTTCATCGGCCCCACGTTAATAAAAACTCTTCTTCCCTTCAGCACCGTATGACGGGAGCCAAGACTCAGATGATCATGGAGGACTGGGACTTCCTGCAGCTGCAGTGCGCGCTCTACATCAACAGCGAGCTTTCTGGCATCCCTCTCAACATGGCGCCAAAGAAATGGACGAGAGGCTTTGTACAGAGACTCAAGGGAAAGCAAGGTAAAGTGTGTGTTAAACATGAAATCTCATTCTTGTTATAAATGTCATGTAGACGTGTGCATAAATCACTGCACATGCTATCCTCCTAGCTTCGAAATGGACGTTGTTTGCCTGCTTATTTAATGTAGTAAATGGATGAGTCAGGCAAAGTATAAGTCATGAAAAGAAAAGCAATTTCATCTTTTCTCAAGCTACTTTACCCCATTTATACCCCATTCACAACTGTCTGCTCGTGTTTGTTGCCACGTTTAATAGATTATCCTCCCCAAAGACACATTTTTGTCATTAGGTGCCTGGCAGGTATTAATGGTGTGTTCTGCTTATTCGACTCCGTGGAGAACACTTTTTTTTTTTTCTTCTTCTTCTTTTTTTAACTGTGAAAACTTCAGGTCGATTCAGAGGAAACCTCTCAGGGAAGCGTGTGGACTTCTCTGGAAGAACCGTCATTTCTCCAGACCCCAACCTTCGAATCGACGAGGTGGCCGTCCCAGTGCACGTGGCCAAAATTCTGACGTACCCAGAAAAGGTTAAAAAAAAAAAAAAAAAAAGTCTGCTGCACGGTCACAACAAGCTGAACACTGAACAACCACTTCCATGTCAGAAGTTAATAACGCCCTCTGGTGTCATGTTATAGGTGAACAAAGCCAATCTGGAGCTAATGAGGAAACTCGTGCGGAACGGCCCAGAGGTTCATCCCGGAGCGAACTTCATCCAAAACCGTCACACGCAGATGAAAAGGTGAAGCTTCTCGTTCAGGTTTAAAAAAAAAAAAAAAAGAAAAGAAAGAAAAACACGCTTTGATGCCACTCACCGCTTCCAATTTAAAAATCCCCTCGTCCCCGACCATCAGGTTTTTAAAGTACGGAAACCGCGAGAAGATGGCTCAGGAGCTGAGGTTCGGCGACGTGGTGGAAAGGCACCTGATAGACGGAGACATCGTCCTCTTCAATCGACAGCCGTCGCTTCACAAACTCAGCATCATGGCTCACATCGTAAGCTTTGACCTCTTAGTATTTCTCAGCTTCTCCCAAAAGCTTTTTTTTTTTTTTTTTCCTTCTATCTTTAGACAATGAGCTTGGATCTAGAAGTTTCTTAAACTATAATTTGTCTGATTGAAAACCTCTTGTCAGCTCAAGGAGCAAAAGTTTCATCTCTTTGTCTTTGAACAGGAGAGGGTTTACTCGTGTGAATAATAAAGTTTTGTTGATAGTGAACAGATTAAAACAAAGCTAACGTAGAACTAGAATGTTCTTTTATTCTCCCTGTTCCTTTAATGACCCACTGAACACACGTCTGTATCTGCTGTCACATGTTCCGTCCAAGTAAAGTGACTCAGAGAGTTCGTTCCGTCTCTCCGCTCTTCTGCTCCTCTGACCTCCCAGGCCAAAGTCAAACCTCACCGGACGTTCCGGTTCAACGAGTGCGTGTGCACGCCGTACAACGCCGATTTCGACGGCGACGAAATGAACCTTCATCTACCTCAAACTGAAGAAGCCAAAGCGGAGGCTCTCGTCCTTATGGGGGTCTGTATCATCACAACACGCGTGATCAGAAGGACATTCGCCCACGCCGTCAGTGTTTCTGTTCCGCGCTGGTGAAAAGTGGTCTCAAAGTGCGTAATGGTTTTGGAGGAAATTGTCTGCGCTCAAACACAAATTGTTATCTTTTCTTCTAGACAAAAGCTAATCTTGTTACTCCAAGAAACGGCGAGCCTCTGATCGCTGCTATTCAGGACTTCCTGACAGGTCGGTGCTTTGACGTTTGGCTGCCAATCACATAGTGACGTTTTTGTCTGTACAATCTAAAGGCTCATAGGACTTTGATTTAACAGGAATGGGATTTTTTTTTCTCATCCTTTTTCAAAGGTGTTATTGTGTTTTCTTGTGTATGAAGGAAAGCAATTTCTCATTGGACATTGAGACTATAGAAGGTTCTTAAAGTACTTTGAAGAAACAAAACATGTGATGTCATTTTTTATTTATTTATTTTTTTAAATGCAGTGATCATTTTATAAAACTAAAACATGTATTTTACAATCTCCAAGCGGCCTACCTGTTGACCCTGAAGGACACCTTCTTTGAAAGATCCAAAGCCTGTCAGATTGTGGCGTCCATTCTGGTCGACAAAGATGAAAAAGTCCGAATCTCTCTGCCCCGCCCGGCTGTCATGAAGGTATTGCACTTTTCCGAGTTGAATACGCAAATCAGGATTTATAACCTGCCACTCATTGATTGATTGATTTTTTTGATGGTGTGTTCGTCAGCCAATGGCTCTGTGGACGGGCAAACAGATCTTCAGCCTCATCCTCAGGCCGAGTAAAGACAGCCCAGTCAAAGCGAACCTGCGGACCAAAGGCAAACAGTACTGCGGCAAGGGAGAGGATCTCTGTCACAACGACTCCTGTGAGTTTGTAAAGGATTCGTGCCATTAAGAAAAGTTCTTTTAACCTTGAAATGTCTCAAAACTTAAACGATTTATAAACTCAGTAGTTTTACAGAGCCTCAGATGACTTTCAACACTTGTAATCATGTTCTGTCAGGAAAAAGGTAACTGGTGCCTCATTCAATTCTAAAAACAATATTTGTTTTTTGTATCAAGGTTTTGTTTTGTTTTTTTTCACTCCCACTTTGAAAGTTGTTATCCAGTCAGCCGAGGTTTGAATCGATTTGAGGAATGGAACAGTTCAAAGGTCCAGCTTTCTTTGTCACACATCTCTAAGGAGAATAAGTGCAAATGTTGAATCATTTTTATTTCCTAAAACACACACACACACACACATAGAGACACACACACACACACACACACACACACACATAGAGACATAAACACACACATAGAGACACACACACACACACATAGACACACAAACACACACACAGAGTGTGAATCCACAAAAAGTTTAAACCGAACGAATGTGAGAAAAGTGAATTCGACAGCCGATGTTTTGCTCTTCTTCTTCCTCCATCCCCCGTCCTTTTCCCTCCCACCATCACTTCTTTGTACTCCAGAAACATTGTATCCCTTCTTTTCTTTTTTTTGCGTTTATTTTGTCTTTTTAAGAATTTGTTTTTTTGTTGCGCTTCATTCATCTTTTGGAGTGCCTGTGTGGGTGTGTGTGTTTGGGCATCTCTGCCAACTTTTGCTTTCAAATGCACCTGCAGTGACTGAGAAGCTGTGAGTTCCGGTAATTGATAGTCACTGTCATTATTTATCCCTGTGAATCACAAATGTTTGTAACAGAATGGAAGGGGGTGAAAAGTACTTTACTAATGATTTCTCCTTCTCATTGAATCAAATGCATTTAACTTAAACGCTCCATAGCCTGTTCAGTCATTCCAATGAATCCATCTCCTGCATCTGCGCGGTATGGCGTTCTCTATCGTGTTAAAGAGCCGCGACGTACCTGTGCGAGTTTGTGAGATGAGTATAATTTCTACCTCCTCAGATCAACTTACAAACACGAGTGCTCAGAGACGAGCTTGTCAACTGTTCGTTTTACGTTTTCATCAAATACATCATATATATCTAATGAATATATCCTAAAGAAGAAGCTGTTCGACCTCATCTTAACGTCTTGACGGAGATGATTTGCGAGCATGTCTTACAGTTCGCTCTAAACGTCTTCAAAGCGAGACTGTGCGCGCTGAGAATCGCCCAAAAGGTCTTTCTCGATTACTGACGTGGATCGGTGCCTCCAGTCCGATTTATAATATCCATAATTAAATCAACATCAGTCTCGATTTCCGATTATTAGATCAGCCCAGGTCCCAGCTTTGATGGTCAATGAGTCGTTTGACTTATTGATGACTGGTTAAAATTTCAAACATTTGTCAAGAATGTGACGATTTGCTGCTTCCTGGGTCATTTCAGTCTTTTGGTTTTTGTGTGATGGTCGGACAAAAGAAGCTGTATAACCGAGATGGATGTTACTTTGAAGACAGAGCTGATAATAGACCAGTGAAAATATTCTTTAGATTGAGAATTGTGACTTTTTGCAAATCTGGGCGAACTTCAAATGACTTGGGTGTAGAGTTTGCAATGTTCCTCTCACTTACAAAAAGTTGACCTTATTTACATTTGAAATGTTTCTGTATATTTCTTTATTTTTTTTAAAAATGTCCATCAAAGTTGAACATCCTGAAAGGCGCCCTTCATGCTGTGCTTTTTTTTTATTTTATTTTTTTAAAAACCCATGTGACGTTTTTTAAATTCTTGTCCCGTTCCCAGTCGTGGTGATTCACAACAGCGAGCTCATGTGTGGCAGCATGGACAAGGGCACCTTGGGGTCTGGCTCCAAGAACAACATCTTCTACATCCTGCTGAGGGACTGGGGACAGCTGGAGGCTGCTAATGCCATGTCCCGACTGGCGAGACTCGCTCCGGTCTACCTGTGTGGGTGATCTCCAGGGTTTTAGCAACACATATTTTATCGTGCATTGCAAAATGAAATGTCAGTCGATGATAAATCAGCAGCTTTTTTTTTTGTTCTGGTATAGTGCACAAAAGGTCAATTAAAGTCGGTACATGTAAGTCAATCAATGAAAATACATTTATGGTATATTACTTCTTGTTCTCAACATTCAGCCAATCGGGGCTTTTCCATCGGAATTGGTGATGTCACGCCTGGCCAGGGTCTTCTCAAGGCTAAACACGACCTGCTGGATGATGGTTACACGAAGTGTGACGAGTACATCGAAGCCTTAAAGACAGGCAAGCTTCAGCAGCAGCCTGGCTGCACGGCGGAGGAGACTCTGGAGGTAGGCATGACAACATTCATTCTCACTAGGGTTCATTTACGAACGTCTACTCGTTCCTCATTTTTCACTCCTCATTTTCCAGCCACTCATTTTACTCCCCCGACACTTTGAGACTGACCCTCCAGCAGTGATTTAGCAGAAGCGTGACAGATTTGAACTTTAACCAAGGCCTAGAGCTAGTATGTGAAGTCCAGGTGCAGTCGGAGAAACTGTAAATTCCTTCGAAATCGACGTTTTCCTTTTTTTTTTTTCTCTCTCTTTTTTTTTTACAAAGAAGCCGAGCATGCTCGTTACCGGCCCATCAGGCTGGTATTTGAAATCTCACCAAGACAGAACATCCACTAGAGAATAAATAGTCCTGTTTTTTTTTTTTTTTTTAAATCTTTAAGCGCTGTCACACTCGCAGAAAACTCCTCAACAAGTCCAGCTATGTCCAGGAGGAGCTCGATGTGTGAACGTAAACGGTAGTATTTTTTTTTTTCTGCAGCAAGTCCCAGTGGGCTGATGTGAAAACGCAGCAAGACAAAACTGTCAGAAAGAATTTAAACCTGAATGACATTTAACCTTTTACAGGCTTTGAAGATGGAAAAGGAAGCGTTACATTCACATTCACCGCCCTCACATGCAGTCTAACCGGAGCGACCTCCTGTAGCCCCTTTCCTTCTTTTTCTGCTAAAGTGTTGTCACTAAGCTGAGCCGTCCCAGAGACACACACACACACACACACACACACACACACACACACACACACACACACACACACACAATCTCATTAGACGGCACAGAGGGAACAAGATCTCTTTGTTCCCTTATTACACCTCATCGACATTCACACTTAACGTCACAGGCGTAAATATTGTGACCTGAAAGGACTTGTCTAAATATCCGAACATCGGGCCTGTGTGCGGGAGAGAGTGCGTCCTTCTTGGCAGAGGCAGACGGTCACGAGGGAGGGGAGATGGAGGGCGGACTGCCTTGATAATGGTGTGCATACAGTCGTGTTGACGTGACCTCTGGGATGGAAAAATATTCAGAAAAGTTTCAAACTAATTAAGTCTCAGCACGTTTTCAACAAGTCTGCAAAACCGTCGAGGACATTTGAGGAAGTTTCTCACTGGGGCTTTATTCATCAGAATTCATGCATTTTTATAACCTGTAAGAAAAAAAAAAGAAGAAAAAGTGAATGTTTTAATTGAGTCTTATATATCTTCACTGTCTTTCGTTTGGTCGTCATATTCAGGAAAGCAGTGGTTTGAAAGAGCTTCTTTTTTTTTTCAGACACTCCACTGATGCTTCAATAACACAAAGAGAAACACTCAATGCAAACAAAGAGATTCACTCAGAACATTACACTAACAAGGTTATCCACAACATTCATCCATCGGTCCCTGGTTGATATTTGATGTACAGAAAGGTTTTTTTTTTTCTTTCCCGCGCTGTATGAACACGTTTGTTCCGTTTAATGTGGGAGTCCGACTCCTCATTATACACGTCGCACTTAGCGTTGAATTCAAGCGCTCTGCCCTTTCAGCTTTACACGCCGTAGAAGAAAGAATGTACGTGTTTTTGAAGATGTCGGCTTTCTACTACAGCTTTTATACCTGAGACACTTTTGATATTTCCAGGAGGAGCTGTATGTGTGGAGAGACACCTTTTTTTTAATTTATTTTTTTACCCCGACTTCACAGAGTCTTATCCATCCAGACCCCTGAAAGTCCAAATGAGCTGATTTGAGAACGTAGCAGGAGATAATCAGGAGGCTTCACCTCAAACCAGAGGGTGGGGTCCTGTGGGTGGTGCAGGAACAAAGACTGTCGGCATGCGGCCTGTACAATCGCCGTGCACAAACTTAATCTGCTGCGTTATATTTTCTGTTTGCCTGGCTCCTCTTCTCTGCTCATGTGTTGATATTGTGCATTCTTGTGTTTGCATCGTGGACACTTCTTCCATTTCTGCTTTTATTTGATGTCTCAGAAGCCCCCCCCCCCCCCCCCCCCCCCCCCCCCCATTTGTTATTGGATGGTCACATCTAAACAACCAGGTCCGGAGAATCTCAGCAGCAGTCCCCTCTGAAATTCTCTTGGATTGTTTTTTCAGGAGTGCATAATATGTAAAGTTTGTGTGGATCTGAACATCTGTTTGTTCTAACAAGTGGTTTAATGCTTTCTGTCAAAGGTCAGACACCGAGCTTGTTTGTGTTATGTTGTATGTGTGTGTGTTTGTCCACAGGCGCTCATCCTGAGAGAGCTGTCTGTCATCAGAGACAGAGCTGGCAGTGCCTGCCTACGAGAACTGGACAAGAGCAACAGCCCTCTGATCATGGCTCTGTGCGGCTCCAAAGGTAAGCTCACTCCAAAAAAAGAAATGTTTCTATTGTTAGGAATTGTTCCTTTCAAAACATTTAAAAAAAGTAATAATTGGCCGCACAGTGAGAGGTCATTGATCGATCACTGAGGACATACTGCCTGAAGAAAAGCAAGAAGTTGGTCGGAAATGAATTTTAATCAGGTTTAATCAGGTTATGAACCTTTACGCAAGTATCTTTACCCAGCCAGTTCCTGATCTGCAGAATATGAAATCCACTTTTTAGCTGTTACATAAGTGAGTGCAAGATAAATAGACACCGAGCGGCGAAATAAATGTGCCAAATGTGGGCAGATGAAGCATTTTGTAAGTGAAGAGTAGACCAGTCCCCTGACTGAGGTTTTACATAATCGAACACAAACCATCAGATTTGGAAAATGATTATTTCAAGACAGGACATGATCTGTCGCTGTTCTCACTCATTAAAGTGACCTTACAACTATTATGTCCAGTACAGGAGGCACACACATCAGTACACTCATCAGTCAGTGTACTGACTGATGAGTCACCACCACCACCACCACCACCATGGTCTAAACATAGTCATTGATAGTACATTGACTTTTAACTCGTGCCCTTTGATTCCCGAGACAAACACATTAAAAAAGTGTCTATTAAATTGAATGAAAGTTTGCTGCACCATCCACTTCCTCCAAGAGCATGTGGAATAGAAACTTTGCTCACTTTAAAATGTAACTATAGCTTTAAAAAAAACAACAACAACAAACTGATTTTTAAACACTGTTTTTTTAAAGGATGCAAATTGAAAACAGAATAAAAACCAGGACTTACATGCTCTAATACAAGTAGAGAAAGATGTTTTGAAGAGAGAAATGTCAGTTGTCAGGTCACACAAATCTTCTTCACTCAAGGACGAGGGACAATAAGAGAAACATGACATAAAACGTGAATCCACCAGAATGAAAAGAGAGCTCAACAAGTGTTCTCGACATCATCTTAGAATATGCAAATTTAAACAAATAAGTGCAAATGTTTTTTTTTCCTTTCATCCATAACTCAAATGTCCTTGAAGCCTGATGGCTCAGATACAAAACCACACATTTGCACAGTCTATGCTTTCTTTCCCCTTATTTTGCTATCATACTTTAAGGCAGGGTTGCTCATTTTTGAAAAAAACTTGCATGATTTTGAAAGTAGCATTCCCCCCGTGCTCCACCTGCACCTGGCCCCTCCCCTATTTGCTCCCTCAAAAGCCCCCTCACTTACATGCACAAGCGCCATTGGTCCGGCAGCGGATTTTAGCTCATGCTTTAAGTGTGGGCTCGTGCTTCGTGGGATAGAGAACAAGCAGGGAGGTTTGTGATTGGTTCATCAAATTGGCACCTCGCGGCAGACATTGGTCGAAGTTTTTACAGGCTTACAACTGCCACAGGTGACTGATTTTCTTTGTTCTGCGTTTATTCATTCCTGTCACGACCTCAACACAATTTCAACTAAAATCTTTAAAAGTGTATGTGGAGAAAATGGCCAACCCTGCCTTTAACATGCAGCCCAAAGTGCTCCATAGAAGAGTGAAGCTGAGAAATAAGAAGAAAAAAAAAAGAAGAATCACAAAAATCAATATTTTTCAACGAGATGCTTGAAGGAACATGAAATGACAAGTTCTGTGATGAATAGAGAAGCAAGGTTGAATAAAATAAAAGGGTTATATGATGTACACTGTCGTAAGCAGCGAGGCTGATCTGATTCATTTCTTTGTTTTTAGTTTGAATGCAGAGTTCTGAACAACTTGTACTTTTCTCAGAGAGGAGACTTTGTTTATTGATCGTCATGTTCAGATTAAAAAAAAAAAGTAATCTGAACAGGAAACGTGCATTATCACGTTGTTTACTTCGAGGGACTTAGCCCTTCAGTTAGACCTGAGGAAAGGCGAAGGGTACTTTTTTCCACCCCTGCATCCAATCTATGCCTCCGTTCAGTAGGTCACAGCATGGGAGTTGTGTTAGAGCCTCAAAGGAAGAATGACCCTAAGATTGAAAAGAATATCCACACAATTACCAAGATGATTGTATTCACAAGAACAGAGCCATCCTCAGACGAATGGTGACGCCTTCACTCAACACTGATGAAGTCTCTTCACTCGACACCTCAGATTGCTTTTTTTTTTTTTTGTTCCCCTCTGCTGTCGTTGTGGGACCTTTGTTTGAGCACAGTCTAACCTTTTTCTCACCCTGTCTGTATTCATGTAGGGTCCTTCATTAATATCTCTCAGATGATCGCCTGCGTGGGCCAGCAGGCCATAAGTGGCTCTCGAGTGCCTGACGGTTTTGAGAACCGCTCCCTGCCTCACTTTGAAAAACACTCAAAAGTAAGAATCCAACAACTAGATTTTCATTAAGGGTGCCTCACCTTGTTTTCTAATTATTCAAATTTGGAAAAAAATAGCACAAAAGCCAATACCTTCTATTTCTGATGAGCTCATTGCATATTTTCAGTCATGATCGAGCATTAAGGTCTTACTCTGACTCACCAGCTCTGAAGTGTATTGACATTTATTTTCTTTAGTTCCTCATCATGTTAATCCAGCCACTGATTAGCTAAACCAAAAGGTCAATTCAATCAATTCTCTTTCAGTGTCCATTTTCTTTAAAAATAAGAATTATGTTGTGAGTAGTAATGATAATCTTTGAATAGTGAAAGGAACTGTCAGGATAAAAAGATTTGGATTCAACTGTAACATCTACAAGTCGGCTTCACGCGTTTCCGGAATGTTTAGAAACCTGACGCGTTCTGACTCCACTTCCACAGCTGCCTGCTGCTAAAGGCTTTGTCGCCGACAGCTTTTATGACGGCCTGACGCCCACAGAGTTCTTCTTCCACACCATGGCTGGTCGAGAGGGTCTGGTAGACACGGCTGTGAAAACTGCCGAGACTGGATACATGCAGGTAACGCCCGAGGATATTTCCCCCTCTGTTCACCACAGCCTGTTGTCCAAGAGACAAAAATAACTCAGATGTCCTCCTGCAGTCTTCTCTCAAAGGTCTTTGATGTTGTTCCTGTTGCACGTGGACATGTGCAAAAGGAACACACTGAAAGTGGAACATAGAATGGCCTTAAAAGCACCAAAAAAAGGCCACTTTCAGTTATCAAAAAAAAAGTACAGTATAATAAAGATGAGATGGGTCACTCAACTGGAAAGTAACTGCGCATGTACGCACATCACCACTTGACACTCATTGTTGTAATCCATATAGTACCGTTTGTAGGTGAAAGAGAACAGCTAGTGTAACACAACAAACCCCAAATGAAAGAATATTTGACCGGTCAATAAATCAATAATCAATAAATCGCCGCACAAATGCAATAAAATAGACAATTCCGCTAGTCACTGACTAAGCGAATATCAACCAGTGTTGCCGGCGGGCCAATCAATCTGTCGGATCTACAACCTAAGAAGACGGTACAGAGGTGGGAAATACGTCCCTATGGTAACGCCTCGGCCACATCCTGATTAATGGCGTTAAATTGGCTGCTTGAAACGCCTGAACGATCCCACAGAGAATTTAATTTGTTAACAGTCAACACTCATTATTTCTGACATATAAGGAGAGGTTAAACCAAGGAGTCGCCACCATGACATACTGTATCATATCAACAAAAAACAAGGCCGACCGTTTTGGCTTGATTGGGACGCGTACCAAAGATAAAATACAAAGGCCTGAATTGTCTCCTCTTACATCTCTGATTATCCATTTGTCCAGTAAATGTGACCTCAGCTCAGTTTGCTTTCATAATGTGCCTCCTGTATGCATCATCACACTTCATTTTCTTTGTTTAGAGGCGTCTGGTGAAGTCCCTGGAGGATTTGTGCTCACAGTACGACCTGACGGTACGCAGCTCCACCGGCGACATCATTCAGTTTATTTACGGCGGAGATGGTCTGGACCCCGCTGCCATGGAGGGAAAGGATGAGCCTCTGGAGTTTAAGCGAGTCCTGGACAACATCCGGGTGAGTAACATCAGGGACGCGGACTTGCTTGGCTCTGGAAATTATTTAAATGTCGTCTTCTAATTTTTGTCCCGACAAGCCTTCCTGCAAACACACCTGACACTTACACGCGCACAAACACAGATTATCATCGATAACTTTTTTTTTTCAACCTCTCTCTCTCTCTCTCTCTCTCTCTCTTTTTTTTTTTCATCGTCCTTCCACTGTTGTTTTGTTTGCTCCCTTGGCTCCAGATTATGAGCACTGCACTCTACTTATTGACGCGAACATGTTTTTTTTTTTTTTTTTTTGGACTGCTCCCAATCAATGACACAACAAACCAAAATCAAACTTTTCTTGTCAGAGGTTCTTGAATCTATTTTATTTAAGCGGTATATGAGAGAGGGCTCAGTGAAAAAGACTTGGCCTGGATAAAAAGCTAAAAAAAATCGATATGGCGTCTGCGTGAGGCTGGAATCATAAGGTCCATATATATATATATGAATCATATATATATGTATATATTCCCTAAGCACCATTAAGAAACCAGCTCACACTATTATAGTTTTTATGCTGTTTTTTGGGGAGCTGGAGGATTAGTGGTTTGTGCGCGTGTCCCGAGGTATGAAGTGGACGGCCCGGGTTTGAATCCGGCGTCTTTCCTTCATGTCGATCCCCACTCTCTCTCTCCCTGATTTTTGCCTCTGTCAACTTTCCTGTCCCTCCAAAAAAGCCCCAAAATAAATCTTAAAAAAATAAAATAATAAAGAACAGCTCTGTGTTTTTGATATAGTCACATTAGACTTTATTCTATCACTTGTATCGGTGTGTTGACCCTCTGCCCCCCACCACTCCGATCTCCTCACACGTAATTAAACGCCTGTATTGTGCTTTTGTTTTGTTCTGTCAGTATTTTTATTTGTTTTATATTTTTACACTGCATCTTTATCGGAAAGATTGGACTCGTTGCTCTCGCTCTCAGCTTTAATTCAGCTCATAATAATCAACATGTCAACAGTTTACGTTTACTGAGTGTGGCCTCATTTGTATGAGTGGATGACTCAGTGATGCTTTAGATGCAGTGCATAAAACCCTGATAAAGCAGAGAATTCATTAAAAGCCTGAGAGGCAGCTGGTGTGAAAAGCCATGGGAGCCGTAGAGCTGAAATTACTTTTAAATCATCACCTATTAATAGACAAATCTTACAGCTTCGAAACGCCAGTAACAGGCAGTTTAAATTGGTGTTTATTGCAGAACTATGGCGTCATTTTCCACAATGTTTACATTAGATTAAGTAGTGAGTCATGTTCAGAAAGAAACAAAATAAAACATGCAATTTATTTGATGCTGTCGTGTATATTTGTAGCAGACGTAACAACGCTACAACTAACTAGCTGAGAGTTGTAGTGTTTTGAATCAAGACATCTGCCTGAGTTATTTTTGTAAAGTAAACACTATTCCACATCCTCTCCGTAAGAATTCCAATCAGGAATAAATTGATGTAGGTCCCCTCGGGGGTTTCCTTGTTCTTATAGCACAATAAATGTTCTGCTATCAGCTTTAAATGCCAACTCGGATGAGTGACACACGCCCCCTGTGTGAAAGCAATAACACAAAGAGGCGACTGAGTCCAGAGAGAGCGAGCTCCGCTGGAAAAGGAACCCGCTGCTCTGTGATTAGTTTTTTTTGTTTTTTGTTTGTTTGTTTCTTGCCAAGGAATGCGGCGCGCATTTTACATATATCATAAATATAAACATGTATTAATTCAACATTTTGCTGCAACACTCTCTGATTACTACACGAACATGCGTCCATACGGTGTTTCAGAGGGAGTCGCTTACATTTTTTCCCCCCCCGCCATGCTGCCTGCTGTAATGAAGGGTGAAAGTCTTGAGGGAATATACAACACAACATGTTGTGTTGACATGTTTGTTCTGCCCTCGTCAATATGTCACTTTCTCTTTGTGCTCAGCTTGAAAGTACTTTTAGATGCTGTTAGCCGTCTTAGCTGCTAACCCTTATAGTAGATAATGGCTGTAATAGGAACCCTTTCACTGCAGTTGAGTGCTCCTGCAGGATTGGCTCCTAATTATCTCCTTTTGATCGTCTCCTTTTTTTCCTCTATCAGGCTGTCTACTCGTGCCCCAAAGAGCCTGCACTCAGTCAGAACGAGCTCGTTCTCACCGCGGACGCTATCATGAAGAGAGCAGACTTCATGTGCTGCAGAGACAGCTTCCTGGAGGTAAACTCATCCAAGTACCTTTGCTCTTAAGGGTTGTCTTTTGATTCATTTTGATTAGTTTCACGGTCATTCATTTTGCAAAAGCTTTCTGCACAATGGAAATAATTTTTTAAAAAGGCAGCAGGATGAATATGTCGCGGGTGGGTCATGATAATCGATGGGAAGTTTAAGAAAAGAAACCAACTCAAGGTTGAACATACTGTGTTTGTCTTTGTTTTCTGCTACATATTGTGCTGGAAATTTCTGTTGTTAATGCAGGAGAAAAGAAAGGCTCAATCAATGTCTTTATGTGGTTTGATTCTTCTTGCAGCTAAAAAGCAACAAAGCTTCAGAGTTTCAAGGCAATATGTATCACCATCCCAATATGCGTGGGTTTGTATACACATGCCTCATAGAAAAACTTCAATGCCTGTTTAAGGGTCGTGAATAACGACCCTTAAACAGGCGTATCATCGTACATTTCAACACGTTGCACGACAGTGATGTCAACGAAACTTCATGTCTGGGTATCTTTGACCGTTCGCTATTTGTAACAAAACGAGACTATTACTTTTCAGTTGTCGTTGCATTCCTCGCGTGAGCGAAACATGACGTCGACAGTAAAGAGAGTTTTTCCCGTCACGACGTGTCGAGAGAAACGCGGCGATCGTCACGATCTTCCTTCAAAACAAACCAGTGTGGCTGAGAGATGTTGTGGTCGCGTCAGCAGGTCGTTCAGCGCAGCAGACGAAAAACAGGGGACGACTGGTACATCAGTAATTACAACCACAAATATATATCAAAGTCGCAAACATTGAAGATGTCAAACACATTACTGTGATTCTATAACATGTGCATATTTGATCTGATGATAATACGTTATCGAGAGAAAACTCTGCAAAAACACACATCTCTAACCAGCTTTCACTCGCGTTCGCAGGAGGGAGTTTCTGCATCGTTGTGTTAGCGGGATAATAGCACGCTTTGATTAGCCCTTAGCTTCACAAAGCATTCAGATGGACTCAGACAGACTGTGATCGATCGCTTCATCCAAACATGCCAGAAAGGAGCCACAGGCCGGATTGGTCCCCCGCCTTTTGTTAAGGACAACCATTGTTCCAACTCTTTGAATAAAATGTCTTTTTTTTTTTTTTGCCTTATTTTCCATCTATATGTAGCATTAATATCAATAAAAATAAGTTTCCCTGCGTTATACATTTCATCCTGTATCAGTCCACTGAAGATCTTTTAAATCAGTGCTGTGCTTTTGTGACTATCAGTTATCAGATTTTTCTATCTTTATATTTTGTATATATTTTTTTAAATCTTTTTACAGTTAGTTTACAGAGAGAAACGTTTTTTTTTTTTTTTTTTTTCAGTTCTTCTGTATGTCCAGCACATGTTGAAGAGTTGATGATGAAAATTACTTTGAAGAGTCTGAAAAGTTAATGAGATTCCTCAAGCCATATTTGGGCTCCCTGAAGTTAAGACACATAGAAAAGGCTTTTTTTTTTTTTTTTTTTTTTTGGTCAACGTACAAGTCTGATGTACTTCTTGATATTTCGGCAGTAATATGTGAACCTCTTCCTCCCCTTTTCGTGAAGGAGTTAACTGAGACAGGCTCAGAGAAGTACCTGGAGGTACAGTGACAAAGCATGCTGGAGTGTGTTTCATAATCTGAACTGAGAATGGTGTGATAGAAAAAAAGTTGGGACCGATAAATAAATAAAACCTTAACACCATGGCTGTGCTTAGCCAATAAAACATTCACCATTTGTCAACGTGCCAAGATTGACGTTTTCATATGCGACTGCTCTCTTTAAACTGCTGTTGTTTGTCTTAAAACAGAATGCTTGATGTGATTCACTTGAATCCTTTTAACTCTTTTTATGGTCATGCATAATAGCTGCTCGATTTTGTGTCATGCGTCCAACTGCAGGCCCGTTTGGTGACACTTCCTCGTTCGCTTTTGAAAGTTATAAATGGAACCTCTGAAACGTCCTCTTTTCTACCCATGACTCTAGGAGATAAAGAAATTCATCAAGAGCATCTCAGAAAGGATAAAGAAGACCAGAGACAAGTATGGCATCAACGACAATGGCACAAGCGAGGTAGACGCCGCCCACGGTAACATTATGTGCGGAGCAGAGAAAGCTTTATTTGAAGCTCAATTTTTTTTTTTTTTTTTTTTGCAGCCAAAAGTTCTCTATCAGCTGGACCGCATCACCCCCACCCAGCTGGAGAAGTTCCTTGAAACCTGCAGAGACAAGTACATGAGGTACAAAACCTCTGGTTTTATTCTAAGGGCGAAAAGAAATGATGTTGTTATCCACTGCCAGTGGGCTGGTTCACAATAAAAGACAGATTGTTATCTGTCTGCATCCTCCAGTTAGTTGCTGAGTTGAGTTGCTGGGCTGGTTCTTTGTTTGCAAAGGATTGAACATTGCGTACATGCACAGCAGAGAGGCTGAATGAAGCCGGCTTTAAGATGAATTCACACAGAATCTAGGATCAAAACATGGTGAAATCATATTTTTATTCCTTATATTCATCGCATTCTTTATTCTGTTCATAGCTTCCATCGCGGCGGAGTTTCATTTTTCTCCACACTTGGAGCAGAGCACAGAAAAACCCTCCTCATTATCGCCTTAGAGATACAGACACAGCTGTTCCCCCAAAACAAACGGAGGAGGTGATCATCTCCTCGTTGTTTCGAGTTCTTCCTCCATTTCAGCGAAAACACTTTAAAAGTGTCGAGACGTCATCTGTTTCTGCTCAAATGAAACGCATGTGCTCATGCAAAGGAGTTGTGTGTTTTATTGCCGATAAAAAAAAAAAATGACAATAGTCTCTTGTGCCACTGGTAGCTCATAAAGGGCCTGTGGTAATGCAAAGGATGGAAATTCTTGGGCAATGATCAAATGAGATGCTGATATTGCCTACAAGTGAAAGAAACTACAGAGGGAACTGTAGTAGATCAAAGGAGAGGCTGCTAGGACATTTTCTTTGAGAGAAAAAAAAAACTTGTATGGAAATGAGCAAATTTGGAATATCAAAGATTTAGTCACATCGTGATGACTTGATAAATATTGCCAAATAGAAGTCATTAAATAATAAAAATAGCCAGAATAGGCCAAATACTTACAATAGAGTGCATGATGACTTTCCTCTTTCCTCTCAAACAGAATTGTTTAAATAATAAAATAGACATTCAGAACAACGTGCTTTGCTGCCTTGTTCGGCTTCTTCATGGTCTTCAGCGTTACGCTTCTCTTAAATCCACATTCTCAGCAAGGAAACGACACAATCTCTGACCGGTTTTTACAGCAGTATAAAGTAGGTTTGCTCAGTGTGGCTGCATGCATCCTGGTTCTCCCGGCTGTTTGGATCATGTTCATTGAGCTGAACACTCTGTCGTGCTCAAAGTTTTTATTCATGAAATTCTTTCATGAGAAGTAACCGGCTCTTAATCATGCCAAGGTCGCGTCGCAAGTTGAGCTGATATATGCTGAATCTGTGTTATGCCCGTTTGAATTCTAAATGTTTTTTAAAAGTGTCTGTTTACAGTCGAGGACTAGGAAATGCATTCAGTCGAAGCAGAAGCAGGGATTAAAGTTTTTCTTCTCCCGGCAACTCCCACCCTGGAGTTCATGAAAGAAAGAAATAGAGAAAAATCTGCTCTAAGTTGTTATTCGACATCGGAGGGCAAATGTCACAAAAAAAGTGTGGCGAAAGAGTATTCATCATAATTACCAGAAAATTGCAGTTCCGTTTGTTTTTCATCCGAAAAGGGGTTTTAAAGTCTGTTCAAATGTCGCAATCAATCTAAAAGTAGCAGAGAAACTTCACTCTGAACCACAAATGTCAGCCTCATAGCTTCTGTCTTTTTTTTTTTTAGAAACGAGGGAAAGTGTAAAAGACTCCCCTTTCCAACTTTCCAGATTGGTGGCGCCTTGAAATCTTATCGGCCACACAAGGGGCAACCCCCAAATCGTAAACTAGGATTGGTTATTTGTTATGCCAGGGACTCAAAACATTTTTCAGGCTGTGTTGCAGGCAGCTCATAGTGTTCAGATATTTTTTTTGCAAAGTTTTAAATAATTAGTTATATACGCTCAAAAGTTGATGTAATGAGTGCAGACAGAAGGGGACGAATAAATGCTCTTTACTTATGTGTTAACACAAATTTCCGGCCACCCGAGGGTCCCAGGTGGGTCCCCCCCCAGTCCAAAAAGTCTGGACATGCCCCTGCTAATAAACCTGTTTTTGCACTAGGACTGGTATTTGTCTTATTTAGTTTATTTTAAATGTGAGACAAATGGCAACCCATACCATCACTCCTGACAGATTGTCACTGCAGCTAAAGAAGATTTCTGGAACTGTGAGAATTTAAAAATATATATAGTATTTTTTTTATTAAAAAAAAAAAAAAGTTAATTACACTGATAAATTGTGTAAAATCATTCCCTCTGTACTTTGTTCTCTAACTATGCTTTGGTTCCATGGAAGCTGAAAGTCGTGTGTTTATCATGTAGAGCTCAGATGGAGCCCGGCTCAGCGGTGGGTGCTCTTTGTGCCCAGAGCATCGGAGAGCCCGGCACTCAGATGACTCTGAAAACCTTCCACTTCGCCGGCGTAGCCTCCATGAATATCACTCTGGGGGTCCCTCGCATCAAAGAGATCATCAATGCCTCAAAGAACATCAGGTGGGATTATGTAGGCCCTCTGCTCCCTCTGTTTCATTGTGTTCCCTCGGTCCTTACAGCTGAGGAAGGGAAGAAAAAGAAGCTGTTTTATGTATTCAAAAACAGCTTCTGGCTGTTTTTTTTTTGTCATTGCATGGACATTAGCTACCACATATTCCTGCAATTTTATTTCGAGGGAATGTAGCTCTTTCAAGGGCCTAAACCTGTTTTCAGTGAAGCATCAATTGAATCCCAAATGTGTTTTAAGAGGAATGAGCTTATCAGAATTTGATCATATTTATTTGGATTCATCTGTTTAACTGCTCTCCTCCCTTCTCAGCACACCCATAATCACGGCTCATTTGGACGTGGAGGACGACGCTGACTTTGGGAGGCTGGTGAAGGGAAGGATTGAGAAAACTCTGCTGGGAGAGGTAATTTCCAACCTGCTGCATCGTAAAGAACTCTTTTTATACGCTGATGCATTCAAGTGGCTATCTACAAGGATGATGCAGGGAGCTTCACAATGGGAATGTGCGAGAAGTTGAAGTAATGAGCTCTTATTGAAGCTGACATGTTTTCTTTTCCTTGACAGATTTCTGAGTACATCGAAGAGGTCTTTCTACCTGACGACTGTTTCATCCTGGTGAAATTGTCGTTGGAGAGAATCCGGCTGCTGCGACTAGAGGTATCACCGCTCTCTCTCTCGCTCTCTCTCTAAATTTTTTTTTTTAAGTTACATTGTGTGAAAGACTCACGCCCTCATTCTTCAAAACCATCACATATTCAAGCTCTAATTTGCTACAAGTTAGGTTGAACTTTTATGCTTTTCTGAGACCTGTCAACTTTGAAAAGATAATTTACCTCACTAATTGATGACTCATGGGAACCTGGAGACATAGCGTCGATTTTCCTTTCAACTTCCATCTATGAAACGGACGCGTTTAATTTTTAATGAGCATTTTAACTGTGAATGCTGTTTCATCAGTTTTCATTCTGCACTCCCCGCCAGTGTCCTGCATCATCACATCTCAGTGGATTTCCGCTTTCATTACGCTGCTTGCTGTGCATCATCTCTTAAATTATCATGTTGTTTATGTTATAATAAACTTTAAAGACATTTTTCAAACCAGAAAAACTCTATTAAAGCAAAAACAAAGAAGAAAAAAAAAACCCTATGATGTTATTTGGTCAGCTCAGTGAGAGTCCAGTACAGGAGTACCCAAACCTTTTAGCTCACATCTCCAATAGCAAAGGTGGCAGAGACCGAGAGCCTCACCCACACAATCACCACGTGCAGACTAGACTACTGCACTGTTATCTACGGCTCATCATCCAAAACACTCCAGAAACTACTACATGTCCAGATTTCTGCTGCTCGTCTTCTCTCACACTCCGACACTTGTGACCACCTCCACCCCGCCTCCTTTAATAACCTCCACTGGCTCCCACTACCATGACATGTGTTGTATCTGCTTTTACAATAGTGGCCAAAATATAAGATTTTAAATTCCAAAAATGTATTAGTTTTTTTTAAGGAATGCTTCTCATGACTCCCCATTTTGTTGGCCTATAACAACGTGCTCACTATAACTATACTTAAGTGCGCTTCAACGGCAACTTGCTTTGAAGAAATGTCACAGAATATTGTTGTGTTTTTTTTTTAAGTGATTTTATTGACGACGTGTTTAGGTACACAAACAGTCTTTAGTGCTCTGTAGTTACAGCTGTGTCTTTGGTAACAGCTACTTCTGTAGCTTTGTTCAATGAGCTGGGCTAGATGTGCTTGCTCACATTTAACTGAAGTGAGACGAGGTAAACGCGTCCTCCTCAATAACCGCAGAACTTGAAGAACTTTTTCTACTTCGTCCCTGTCACACTTAATTACTCTTTTTTCCCCTCCATTCCCCCGCTATTTAAAAACATCACCATAACCCAAACCACTTTCTGTTGACTTTGATCTTTGTGTCATCTTCAATTATGTTTTTCTCACTGCTTGCGTACAGCTTCAGAGTTTTTTTTATCCTCTGTTCTCTTCTCTCTTTTCTTTTTGTTCACTCAGTTAACACACTGTGAATACAACCTCTCACTGCAGAGTAGTTTGTCCTCCTGTGCCAGTGATTATAGCCTCATCCTTAAAAGCCACCTACTTTATAAATAGAGAAATTTAGATATTGTTCTGTTATTGAAAAACATTCAAACTGTAAACAACGTTATTTTCCCCCTTTTGGGTAAAAGCCACATAAACAGCATGTATCCGATCAATGTCGAGTCTCGATTCATTTTCAGCAGGAGGCGAAGACACAAACACGACAGAGAGGACGACGTGGGAGATGAGTTCAAGCAGACGCTGTATTGATTGAGTGTTGTTTACATGCTGAGAATAACAATGATGTCTTTTGTCTTTTGTTTGATTTTTTTCTTAATCCGCCCTCCAGGTCAACGCAGAAACGGTGCGTTACTCCATCTGCATGTCCAAACTCCGAGTGAAACCCGGAGACATCGCGGTGCACGGCGAGGCGGTGGTGTGCGTGTCCCCGAGAGAGAACAGCAAAAGCTCCATGTACTACGTGCTGCAGTCCCTGAAAGAGGACCTTCCTAAGGTGGGATTTGTGAACACGCTTGAGCATTTGTTTTATTCGGGCTCCGTTCAACATTTTTATTATACTGACTGAAGTGAGCAATAGAAAACGATCTAAAACAACCACTTAAATTCCTCCGTCTCAGAATGTCTCTATTCTTTTTCCACCTTTTGCCACTTTTTAGCAGCACTTTGAGGATATCCGAGGGAATCAAGTGTTTCACAAGTGCTGCTACACAGCCCCTTCAAAGTCTATCGCGATGATTTCATACCAGAAAGTATGTGAGACTAAGAAAAAGGGCCTCATTCTATATCAAATGTAAAGTCCGACCTTAATTTAAAGGCATTCTCAAACATTCATGACAAAAAATCAAAACAATTCACTGAAAATAATTCCAGCATCTTCCCATGATGATAATACATTTGAGTTAAGGATGCCTCTCAGGACACTTGGGCAACAATGAATACAATACTGCTTCAGAAGCAGGAAAGAGTGTCAGATTATTTGTTGCCATGGTTACAAATCAAAGGGGCTCCATTTGAGACCAGATTTAAAACGAGGGAAGGTTTTGACAGTCCACCTTCCACATCACACATCAGTACATGACTCGCGAATAGTGAATAGTCAATGAAGAATTCTTGTATTTTTTCTTATCACGTTTTGTTTCGGATTTCTTGAAAAGGTGGTGGTTCAAGGTATACCCGAGGTCTCCCGAGCCGTCATTCACATCGACGAGCAGAGCGGCAAGAACAAGTACAAACTCCTGGTGGAGGGCGACAACATGAGAGGCGTCATGGCAACGCACGGAGTTAATGGAAGCAGGACCACTTCCAACAACACATACGAGGTACCGGTGGAGGGACGCTTGAAGAAGGTCGAGCCGTAGATTAATGTAGAGCCCTACAAATGTCCTTGTTTCTGATTGATCTTCTTACCTTCCTGCCACATGGCGTCTGAAGCAGATGGTGTGGATTGTTATGAAAGGCTGAACCGCATAATGAAATGTGGGCTGACGGCATTTCATTAAAAATCAGTTTCTGATTAAACCTGGTTTCGTATCTACCAAAGGAACACGTTCAAACATATGTTCAACACGCCATTTCTACAAGTGAAATGTGCTTTTTATTAAATCGTCCCTTTATGTTGCTTAACCAGTCTTCTATAGATTAAAAAATAAATAAATAAATGTTGTGATATCAGACCGTAGAATTGATATGCGTAGTCCCACAGTGACACTGTGCCAGGGCTTGACTCGCTCACATCACATGAACAGACGTTTGTCGAAGTGAACAGATATCTCAAGATATCTTTGAGCACATCATGTCTCGCTTTACAAAGCTGGGCTAAAACGGCCGGTTAAAACGTACCTGAACATCTCAGCCCAGAAATGTTCTTTAATGTCACACCGGCACACGGTCCTCTTTCTGATTTTCAGGTGGAAGTGAACTCTTTAAAAACCATCCCCACCTGAGGTGTGATTAGGCTGATTAGGTCGATGTTGTGCTTTGCCTGTCAGCACATGTGAGTCCGATCAGACTTACAACTGTTTGTTAGCACCATACTCACATTGTTTTCCTCCTCACTACATCTTTAATCAAATCACCTTTTTTTTGTCATTTACTCAGCAGCAGCTTCATCGGGCTTCTGACTGTGTGACTTTTTGTACGCTCATTGACAGCTTTCTTTTGTTACCCGGTCTCGTAAAAAAAAGGAAGGTTTCACAGCAGGTTCAAAGTACTCACTTTGAGTTTCCTTGTCTGCTTTATTGAAAACAGTGCTCTCCTCTGGAACTGAAAGCCTTCAGTTCCAGCTCTGCTGGGAAAAAGAAATTTAAAAATTTTACAAAACTGTGAAAAAAAATTTTTTTCTGCTGCCTTGAGTCTTTTCTATTGTATCTGTGCAGTGAGGGAAATCACAACAGAAGAAATGTGGCAGCTCCACTTTTTGAATTCATCTTTTTAGTTCAGTATGAAAAGCAAAAAGGTATTCAGAAACTTAACAGAATGACTTCCAAAGATTATTTACTGCAGACTTAAAATCCTGATTTATTTATTTTTTTACAAGGTTGAAAAGACTTTGGGTATTGAAGCTGCGAGATCCACCATCATCAACGAGATCCAGTACACCATGGTGAACCACGGGATGAGCATCGACCGGCGTCACGTCATGCTGCTGGCCGATCTCATGTCCTACAAGGTATGATTTTAGCTCAAGATGGACGCCGCTTCTCCGCCTCTTCCTGTTGTGGGAATGTGAAGCCAAAATAACCCCGACGTCTTGTGCCTCTGCTTGTGACATCATTTGGAGCTAGAGTCTGCGTCCTGCCTCTTGTTAGCCCTCCTGTAACGTCATTGTTAGCCACCTGTTCCTCCGCTTGCCCAGTAAGCAGCGCAACGTGAGCCTCATTAGTCAACAGAGCTGCCAATCATGGAGTTACAGCTTATTTTTAGAGCATCAAATAGCTACATAGAACTACATAAAGGAAAAAAAATCCATAGAGCTGCACAATAAGTTCTTACTATAAAGACAGAAACCATGTTTTAGAAAAATGTATTGATTTAATCAGTACGTTGACTCTTGTCCCATCTGTTAACATGGAGGAGGCGGGCCTTATAGCCATACTCCACATTGTCAGTAGGAGAAGCTGTCATGTTTTTGATACTGACTTTGAATATGACCATATCAATCTTATGACCGTATCTTCATGGATAGTTCACTTTCATTTCAGGGCGAGATTCTTGGGATCACCAGGTTTGGTTTGGCCAAAATGAAGGAGAGCGTCCTCATGCTGGCCTCCTTTGAGAAAACGGCCGATCATCTCTTTGACGCCGCCTACTTTGGTCAAAAAGACTCAGTCTGCGGTAAACTGCTGCTCCAACTTTGTAAACAAATACACTTTTCTGTTTGGTTTGATTTAGTCCTAACACTTCCTGTGTTCCTGTCTCAGGTGTGTCCGAGTGCATCATTATGGGGATTCCAATGAACATTGGAACAGGACTCTTTAAACTCCTACACAAGGCGGACAAGGATCCCTCTCCAATCAAAAGACCTCTCCTCTTTGACAGCCCGGACTTTCATGTTCCTCTGATTAGGTAGCAGGTTAAGGTTATCTTCAGAAAATACAGAAGTGCCTGCAGAAGTGTCAATAATAATTTTCCTCTTTGGGATTCTTACGTCTAAAGGTTAGCCGTTTACTTTTCTGCCGTGACGTTGTCGCTTAATGCAGATGCTGCATTTTTCATTTCAAGAAGAAAGCGTATGAGCGTGGAGGAGATACTCATCATTTTCAGTTAGAACTTGTTTAAACTTTAAAGACAAAACTTCAGTACTTGAAATCAATTTTTTTAAACATTTGTCTTTTAAACATTCTGGCTTATGTTTGTATAATAGTGTGTTTTCTCTGTTACTGTCATTTTTATCAATAATGGCGACTAACACTGGTTGTTGTTGTTGTTGTTTTGTTTTGCAGTGTTTTGTGCGTGCAGACGTAAGATTACATCTTAATCATGAAGTCGACCTCTTCTTGTTCGTTTGTACAGCAGCTTAAATCAGCAAAGTTCACTTTTCACTCACACTGCAAACATGACATCAGGAAGGGTTACGATTGTCTTTTGAGAAATGTGTTCCTCAGACGTCTGTTGAGGGTTGAAAATCATCCAAACTTCCTGGAAGCAGTTCATATGATAATATAATATTGTATATAATGTAATAAAAAGAAATGAACTACAATATCTTATAGCTTTCTTTTCTTTTATACATACAAGGATTTGAAATAATAGATTGAAACCTGGTGGCCAAATTGATTTTCAACACCACACCTCATTATTTATGGAAGCAGTGTTGGTATAACCAGCAACATACCATCAACACGCAGCACTTTGACGTCTTGACACGCCATTGGCTGAAAGGTTCGGAGGGTTACACTGTTTGCCAGTTGATCACACAATCCATAGTCTTTAAGAACATCAGTGATTCCCTCAGATTGTTTTCTAGTCCCTCCCAGAGTGGATATAAGTGCTTTTTCCACACTGGAGTGATTTTTCCTCAGCGTTTTAGCAAGGTGAACATCCATGCCTTCATAACGGCTTTAGTCATTCATTACAGTTTTTAACCCAGAAGGATTAATATATTCGTACACTTTCAGAATGGGCTCTGCTGGCTTTTAATTATACCAGAGCTTCTTCATCATCAGCTCCCCCCCGTGTACGTGACTTGCATGGGTATATTGTCCATGTGCAGTAGAAGCACATACCTTTTGTCCACACAGCATGCATACAAATGATGTGACTCATTCCGTGCTCGTGTGCAGCCAAAAACATTTAATTTAATTAAAATATTCAGATAGAATCATGTTCTTTTTTCAAAGGTAGTTCTACAAAAGCCATACATTTACATTAAGAAAGGTAATGAGGGCTGGGGGAGAGTTAGGGTGAACCCTGGGTGGGCGATGCTTTATTAACTACCTGTCTCCATTCCTATCATTAAAATTTAAAAAAAAAAAAACCCTCATGAGTTTGTGCCCAGGAAAACAAGATACTTCATCCGTGGTGCTTCATCCTGGACTGTAAGGAAATATTGACTGTTGACTCTAAATTCCCCAGCTCCCAATAAATTACCGGTAATTATTTTTTTGCACGGTGTGATTTTCTTCTGCTATCCTACTTTGCTGCTGTAACACTGTAAATTTCTCCGCTCGTGAGATGAATAACGGATTATCTTATCTTACGGTTTGAGATTCTGTGGGTTGTGATAAGATCCATAGAGTGCCCCACAGTACACCTTCAGGGGTCTTGTGGAGTCCTCTTGTCAGTTCAGGGCTGTTTTTTTCTCTGACTTGGTGAGAGGGAAACCTTCACAGTATCATTCAATTGGTCGTAATGTAGTGGCCAAATGATGTAAATATATAATTCAACGTTCCACTTTCATCTCCAAGAAATGGCCAATCGTATAAGAGGTGACTTTACATCAAGTGATCTAGATTTGTTTTAAAAGGGAAATGATGCAAAAAAAAAAAAAGCACTGTCAAATTCATGTCAGCGTGATTTTAAGGTTTCTTTCCGAACAAAATGCACAGAACTGTGTATCAAAGCTAAGCTGTCACTACCGAACATGATTATGAAACATATACCGTAACAAACTTTACAACAAAGTGACACGAGATCTCACCAAAATGACACGAGACGGTACCATCAAACAAATAAAACATGGGCCTATTTTTCCTCCCACGTGTCCAGTCAGTGGTCCTCATTTTGCTTTTCTTGTGTCGCATGATATGGCCATGATTTTCCTCTGTAATCACTTCAAAAAGTTGATTGTCATGATTAAGCGACTTAATAAAACAGTTTCATTCGCAATTGTGTTAAATATCTTTGAAACATCATAATAGCACAAGTATATAATTTTTACATGTCTTTACATCGGGGACGACATTCTTTGAAAGGCATCCATTTTGGTAAACATTAAGGCGTGCGATCATTTGTGTCGCCCTTTACAGTAAAAAAAAGAAAAGTCTAAACTTTATGACATGATAACACATTCAAAATATTTCTTTTGCAACTGAGGTAACCTGAATGTTGCTGAGGTTCTTTGTTGAGTAGCTCACTTAGCTAATCCATAGTAAGCAGTGTAGTAAAAGCAGATCTGCCAACCTTTTCTATTAAATGTTGACTTGTCCGTGGGCTTTTTTTTTTTTTTAAATAAATGCTTCAGTTCTGAAACATTACTGAGGGTTTTTGTACATCTGGGATGATGTTAAAACACTTTTTTTTGATGCATTACTAAACATACTCGCTGTAGGAGTTAAAAATTCTGCCGCTTCTCTGACCAGAATGGGAAAAACACTAACAACTGGCACTGTAGATGTGCAATTATTTGTATTTTTCAGTCTTAAAGCCCATCTGTTAGACTTGATTTTGCATCTGATACATATGCAGGTGGTGGATTCAGTTCAACACTGGAACTCATAGTCTGTGTTTGCTCATTTCACTTGAGAAGAGCAGTTTGCGGGCAGCTCTGTCTGGATGGTGGAGGTTTTCTCTCCTATTAATTCAAGAGTGCTCTCTCTTTGCGCGGAACTCGAATGGCCTTTATCTGCCGAGTTCTGCTTCGAGCTGTTGCCTTCGTCTGATTCGAGGAAGGCTTCTCTGCCTTGGGGTTTAATGAACTGCACGCTTAATTTGGGCCCAACCGCAGGATGGCCTAGATGGTTGGGTTTCCTGATGCAGTGTGAGAGGGAGGAGACGCAGCTCTTCTTAAAGTTCTCGTTCATGAAGACGTACACGATGGGGTTGTTGAAGCTGTTGGAGAAGCCGATGGCCTGAAAGATGGCGACGATCATGTTGAGCGTCACCCCGTCGTATTTGTTCTCCAGGTCGTCTGGACAGGGAAACACAAAGATGAAAACTTAAGCTTTAAGAATACACAAAGACACAAATGAAAGTCTCATCTGAGGCTGTGAAAAAACGATTCCTAACAATGTCACGGATATTCACTTCAGAAATGCCCTTTTTCAATGTTGATTGATACCAAAAACATCAATTAGATTATGATTGCCCAAATATAAAATATAGAACAAACAGCCATAACATGACCTCTGACAGGTGAAATGTATAACATTGATTATATCATTACATTGAGTGCTGTAAGTGACTGACGCCACACAGAAAAATATGTTGATTTATTAGATACAAAAGGCTTCAAATGGTCAGTCAGTAAAGCACATGTACTTGACTAAGTCTGTATAGTCCTCGTCTCATCGGCCTCAGGTTTCCACCTACTGCTCTTTGGTGCATCTCTACCTCACTCTCACCTCCTAATATCCTCTTTATAGATAAATACAAGTTTCTGAAATCTCCTGTATTAATATGTTGTCGAAAATGTCAACGAATTAAACTGCATCAAAATGTTATATCACGAAATATTCTGCCAATGAAAAGACTGAACATGTCACTGTATCATAATAAATCTTATTGACTCTTTTAGGCTCCAGTGATACTCACAGTACTCAAACAACATGTGGACTGTGTGGAAAGGAGCCCAGCAAATAGTGAACAGCAGGACGATGGTGACCATCATTTTCACAGCTCTTTTCTTTTTCCTGTTGATGGTGAAGAAGGTTAAGAAGGTTACAATGTTAATAATGGAACTCTTTCAACTGTGTGCGAGCTCCAGCAGTGAGTCCATTTGAAAAATGTCAGAACCCTGGGAATCACGCACTTAATTGGACAGCATCAATAGAACTCTGTGCTTATTATAAAAATGTTAATGTCAGAGAACTGTGATCTCAGTTATAATTTCAGTAATTTCACAGCACATCATCACCACTCGTTCCCTGGCCATTAAACCCATTAAATGCCAAAAACTTTAATCTTTTAATTAAGGATTTGGGAGTCCACTTTTTTCTATTCATGATAAGAAAATCCAGCATTTAAAAACATTTAAAAACGACCAAATCTGGAACTTGGGCCAAAATGAACACATTGCAATATATCCTGACAGTTGTTTTGTAACATCTATTTTATTAACAGCAGTTTAATTGGAATCATTTATGAGTTCAAAGTCCTATTTTACCCCCCCCACCCCCCGCCAAACTAATTTCTTTCTTTTTTTTGTATACATTCAATCACAAAATACCCTAAATTGTATAAAATGTTTCAACATCTTGTAACAATTATTATTTTTTTGCCTACTTAAAAGTTTTATTACAGTTTACATCTGAATCAGAATAATCTCAATCATCCCGACCCTCCTCAAAGAAGTAAACAAGCAAGGTTTGAAACAGATAAGAATACAGATAAGGACACAGATTGGATTGTCTGCTTTACTTTGTTTTAATGATTTTTAAATAACTTGACCCTAAATTCTTGGCTATTCGTTACAAAAACAGGTAATGGTCAACAAACTTGCTTGTGTCGCACTTTTCTAGTCTTGTGACTGCTTTAAGCGATTGAACCCCCAACCTCCCAGTTGAGAGATTAATTATCCTGCATGTTCCTTTTTTAATAGGTGTTTAACATTACAGGTGTAGAAAAACGATTCATGGTGTAGATAAAATAAATCTTACGGGGTTTTTTTGCGTCATACCTGACTGAAAGCTCAAGCGACCTCCTGTTAACACCCTTCTAACTTTCACCTATCCATCACCTCTGAGAACCACCTATATAGAGACTTTGACGATCTCCGTTCTCTTGGGTTGAGTTTATGATTGTCCAGATAGGCTTACAGGGGAGTTAGCTTAAAGCCCTCGCTGCTTATATAGACTTGTGTCTTGTGTGTCTATAATAAAAGATGCTAACGGGAAAGAGAGTAAACCTTAGCACCAGGCGAGGATATTTTAAAAGGCTATTCTCACTGGAATAAGAAAGGGCACTTTGTGTTTGCCCTTTAGTTACAGACAGCAACATGTCAATACTTGACATATCCTTTCCAGAATTATTATTATTTTTCTAACTAAAGACATTCAACATTCTGTTGTGAAGTTGGGTGAAGTTAGTTTTTTCCTATCTAGAAACACACATTATTTGGCATCTTAAAGAACTTTCACTTCTTTAACATGTACAGGAAGACACAGCCTTGTATTTTTTTACATCTCCTCCTTGACTCTCCTAACAATACGTCTTATCCCTTCAATACCACATTAACATGGTAGATGGGTCCCATTTACTGTTCTCACAGTGTTTACAGACAGTATATTATTTCTCAGCAAATCTTTAATGTTATATTTTGTTGTGATGTCAGATTGTTCATTTTTATTTTCTCAGATGTTGTCCTTGTGTTTGTTGTTTTCTGTTTGCTCCTGCTACAAAACAAATTTTCCCTCATTGGACAATGAAGAATAGACATCTCTCATCCTGTAAGCTCATCTCAAGTTATGATAGACTGGATTTGAAAATTGAATAGAGTAACAAAACTATCTCAGAAAATTGATATATTTTTTTTAATTCAATAATTTCAATGGATAGAAAATGTAATATTTATTTAAAAAAATATCAAATCAAAAGAGCTTGTTTGATTATTTGTCTTTGTTACAGCACGGCCTTTACTGATAGAAATAAAAAAAGAATTGGCAGCATTGTACGTAACATCAAGTTAAGATCCAATACTGAAATTAAGCTACCGTAAATTCCGTACTATTGAGCGCACCTGGATATAAGCCGCACCGGCTAAAAATAAGTAAATAAATGTATTTGTATATATATAAGCCGCACTTGATTATAAACCGCAGGTGTCCACGCTATAACAAGAGCTATTTACACGGACGTAGGCTACCGGTAACATCCGCAAATACTGTAGCGTCCGTACTGACGTTAAAGGACGACGAGAGCGTTCAAATAATAACTTTTAATAACCCGATCACTGTCGGCCGTGACCACGCCGTTTACAGCAGAGAGCAAAACCATAACTTGCCGTAACAATCCAACTCTCTCCCCCAGCGTTCTCTCATACAGCCACTCAACACGTTCTCGCTGGTGCATTCACTGACTCTCCACATAATCGGAATTATGAACACATTATCAACTACTGACTTTACAACATGAACCGTTACAATACGAAGCCTAGCCGACGGTGTCTGTAACACGGCTGATGAAAAAGATGACCGTAATATATTTCACAAGAAAAAGTCCATCCATTCACTGCCTCAGAATGACTTCATTACTCACTTCCTCAGTCTCTGTTGTCGCTGTCAGTGTCATCTTAACGTGCAGCAGCTCTGTTAGCTTCTTTGACAGCCAGGTCGATCGCCTTTAACTTGAAAGCTACATCATATGTATTTCTCCGTGTGTTTTCCATGATGAGGGTGCGAGCATGAAGCGCAAAATGACTGATATTAAGATCCGACGTGACGAAGTCAAATGTTTTTGCGGCAGAAGCTCATTGTCCCCCATAAAAAATCCATAAATAAGCCGCACCGGAGTAGAAGCCGCAGTGCTCGAAGTGTGAGAAAAAAGTAGCGGCTTATAGTCCGGAATTTACGGTAAATCAACGGCATGTATGGTTCTCCCTTTAAATAAGTTGCAGTTAGACTTAATTTGATCATCAGTTTCTCGTTGCAAAATTTAAAGGTGTTTATATTCTTGTTCGGAGTTCAGATGTGAGGACACTGAACACTCATTTAGCAATGAGATGGTGTAATGTCCTGGGATTTTTGTTTCCTTTTTCTGGCTGCAGTTTTCTATATTCCTATCTTAGGACATTGTTATTCTAATCAGGGATCCTGAAATGCTGGAGGGTCCCCTAACATGGAGGAAAGGCAGGGAAAATGGATAAAGAAGTAAAAATGAACTGGGGCACTTGTGCACGTGTCCCATGTATGGAGGCTTTAATCCGCACGTCAATCCTCCCCCCCCTCTCTCTCTCTCTCTCTCTCTCTCTCTCTCTCTCTCTCTCTCTCTCTCTCTCTCTCTCTCTCTCTCTCTCTCTCCCTGATTTTCATCTCTATCCAATGTCCTTTCTCTCCAATACCGGCACAAAAGCCCAAAACTGAAAATTATACGCAATCACCATTGGCTAAAGGATTGCATTATGGCCTGCCAGTCAGCCGCTTTTAAATCCACAAAACCTCTAGTTTTGAAAAATGCTATTAGCAAATACTACCAGGACTAAAAAGGGCACCAGAACACTTCTGCCCGCAAATGTCTTACCTCTTGCTTCAAGATTCTGTTTCAATAATTCATGTTTTGACATCATTTTGACACGTTTTTAATAATGTACCTTGAGATCTTTCTGATCTCCCTGTGGTTCATTGTGTCCAGGACTGATGAGTCGCCCACCCTTTTGCGGATCCATAACTCTATGCCGATGCGTGTGTAGAGGAACAGCATGGCGGCCAAAGGGAGAAGGAACAGAGCCACCATGATGAAGGTAGTGTACACCTGCCTGTGAGTCACAGAGCTCCAACTCTCCTGACAGCAAACATGGTAGTGATCGTACAAGAAGTCGTACTTCACCTTTAAGAGAGGAGGGAGAGAGGCTCTAAATGCTTTAATGCCAATGAAGACAGAGAAAGGAGCTCTTGCATTTACTACAGCATATACTGTAACAGCAGTGTATTGTTAGTGTGCGCCTCAAAACAAGGTTATGTATAACTAGAAAGAAAATTACAATTTGCAATTACATTACATATCTCTTATTCCCTGATTAGCTTTTCAATTCTCTGCCAAAAAGAAACATACTTCAATATTTCTATTTTGGAAACCTGGCTCTCTGTTTCACAAAAATCAAAACATTCACTCAAGGAAATTAATTCTGTCCATGTTTAATATGTTCTGGAAGCTTCTGTGACGGGTACGTAGTTTTTCATTCAGAGCCGAAGGATGCTCTTGAAAGTCTTTTGTTCTGAATAGTTTTTCACCTCCACCACTTACCTGGAGCTGTTGTACAAAGAGCATGGGTGAGCCCACCACCACTGAGGCGATCCACACCAGCCCTGCATGACACACATAAAAACATATACCCACTCATCAGATAAAAGCTGTATGATAAAACATAAAGAAAAGAAACAAGATACGCGTTGCAGAGGAAATGAAAAAGGGCAAAATAAGAGTGCTACTCATATAGAAGATGCTTTCCCCAGCTCTCCAACTATCTCCCTCTTCACTTAATTACAAGATGAATGTCCAATTGAATACACCAGGATAGAAGTCAGGCTGCTTCCATTTACAGCCATCAAAGCCTTTCCAAGCCCTTTTCCATCTCATTGTGCACAATTCAGTAACATTCTGTCTCAGTATTAAAAAGACATTTGGTCTTCAACCAAAATGACAAATGGGTTACAAAACGTCATTGATGATTTGAAATAAATGAATAAATTAAATAATTAATTTTTTTTAAGTAACAAATCTAGAATAATGAATTACTGTAGTCATTTTATAGTCTCATATACAGCAACATTTTCAATACTTGCTTGATCAATAATCCAACATTTATTCACTTTTTATCAGATTTTAATATCACTTGATTTTGATTGATTATTATTCACCCCTAAAGCATGCACGTCAATTTAGGTGAAAATCGAACAACTTAACTTTTATGTACTCATTATCAGTATTTTTGGTTCCCCCTGGTGGGTCAGGATCAACCTGAACATCTGTACTAAGATGTATAATGATTGGATAACAGATCGGTTATTAGCTGTTTCTCTGATAAGCTCTGCCCCCCATCAGACTATATCGGTCAATATCTTGGAAACACAAAAAGATATCAACAACCTTTATAAAATATTGAAGAAGCTTTAAGAAACTTTGTCGTCTTGCTGGAGGGGAGGGTCTCAAAGATGATGTGTCCAGGCCAGCATGAGAGGGGTCTGTACTTTGGGGATTAAATAAATTATAGATTGATGATTGCATCGTATCATGCTATCATCCCTTGTTACAAAAAGGACAATCATCACTCTGTCATTTACCACACAGAAAAGTGTGCATTTGCTTTCAAACTCTGCTGCTGAACAACACTGTTCAAAGAATTTACGCTGGAATCTATCTCCCCCCCAAAAGGGCTACTTGAATTGGTTTATTTCATTGAGTGTAGTCAAAGAAACTTCTAAAGCAAACCTGCATGGCTTTCAAACAAAAATGATTGAGTACCTCTGTTTGCTCATATGTAAGCATTTATCATTTTATTTAACCTTTAATTAACCAGGAAGGGAAACTCATGGAGATTAAAAATCTCTTTTTTAAGAGTGTCCTGGACAAAACGAGCAGCCAAACATAGAAATACAAAAAATACAAAAAATACATCACAAATAAATCCTTAAAAAAAGCATAATTGTATATTGTATAAACAGTATACAGGAAACCCAATCATGCAATTGAACTATCTCAAAGTTATTATAGCAGAGGTTTAATACAATGCTGATTTTCTTTATTATCAAATTATTTTATATATATATATATATATATATATATATATATATATATATATATATATATATATATATATATATATATATATATATATATGACATGATGTATATAACGCTTAAATTAATCAAAGACTACACACCCCAAAACACATCCTTACCTAAAAGGTTAGGAAGCTGCTCTTATTAAATTAATTTTAAATGTGCCCTCCTTGATCACTGTCGGTCATTTGAGTTTTTTCTTCTGCATTCATCTTGACTGTGATAACTAGATTCTTAATAATTTATAATTTCAAATCGTCTACACTTTGATTTGAAAACCAGTTGCCTCGTCCCTGACTAAATTTGGCCAATTGATTTCCATTGAAGGCCTCTTTCTTTTTTTTAAATCTCCCCTGAAATGAAGGGTGAAGGTGATTCTCAGTTCTATTTCATGTCGTTTGAGTGGTTCATGCTCAGGTGTTTGTGCGCAAGCATGCATGCACAGGCCAGGGACTCAAGGAGAACTATTCCAAAGGCATATTTTCATTGCTGTGATTGAGCAACAGCAGCTCAGTCTGTAGGGACTTGGGATAGGATCCTGAGGGTTTTTTTCCTGGCTCGTCCACACTGGGGGAATCAGGGAGCTTGTGATTCCCAAGGCATTTTTTTATTTTCTCTGATTGATTGGCAGCTCAGTGTCCATGGACATGGGTTGGGAATCAGATCATCTAATACTGAAATCCAAGTATAGATCGAAGAATAAAAAATGGTCTAGGTACTGGGCTTGACAATGCTCGAGAGTTGCCAGGTTACTTCCCAAATACTGCCAAGATGCCCTTGAGCAAAGCACTGAACCACCCAACAACTCAGAAGTGCCCCCTCACACTGACATCCTTCCACTGATACATTCCACATTGCATCAATGTGATGCAATAACTATTGATGCTTTTGCGTAGCTTGTGTGTGTGGGTAGCATGTCTCTCAATAACACAGAGTGCTCTTTATAAATGAAGTATATGTTTAAAAATGTTTTTATAAAAAGTTCATGTGACTTTTAATTGAGTGGATCAGGGAGAAGTTTAACCGCCTCCATATAAATTTAAACGCCAACATGAACTCATGCCCCCTCGCACAACATCTGCATAATTAGTGTTCCCATGACAATTTTCAGCGCAGCAAATTGCAAATCACAAAAATCTAAATAGCATTGCCTAGAGCAGGAGTTTGTGTATGCAGGTGCAGTGTATTCCAGGGGGAGTAAAACAACTTTACCAGGGGGAAGGTGGCTTGATACTTAAGCCATAGGAGAGAATTAAGGACCTTTTTTCATTTTTGATGGTAGTGCACAAAAAAACCCCCCCATAATCCATCAGCATCAGTGTTGTGTGCTATGATTGGCCCATGTCAGACTTGGTTAATAATCGTAGAATAATCATATTGCCTTATGTGAACCATATTTGTTTGTTTTTTACAAATGCAGTTAAGTGGTATATAATTCAGATTAAATGTTATGGGTTCATATCTGATTGATTGACGATTTAAAGTATCGATATCTAACATTGCACCAAAAATACCCATAATGCATCGAAGTCATTATTGTCCCAGGTCAAACTACAATGATAGAAGTTGAATGTTCTAATTAACTGTTAGTATGAAAAATAATTTTAAAAAATGTATCACTAAAACAAATTAGTGGCATAGAAGAGAAACTGGCATGAAAAGGGTTAATTCTTTATTTAATGAGAACTAAAATCAACAAAATAAACATTTTGATAAAAACAAAAAAAGTGAAAAAATAACCTGGAGGCATGGATAAAAAAAAACAAGAGACACATTTAGTCCTACCTAGTGTCTTGTACGCTCTTTTTGATGAATACTGCCTTCTCATTTTCAGTGGGAACACAATGCCTTGGTATCTTTCAATGGCGATGCATGTCATGGTGAGGATGCCCGTCACTATGGCTGTGGTCTGCACAAAGGGAACTGTCTTGCAAACAAGGACTCCTGCAGGAAACACAAAGGGAAAACAAACAAATAAGGTACAGGGGGGAGGCAGAGCAATACACATTACTGCTCAAGTCTGCACCTCTTTACTGAAGTTTCATTAGAGACAACCATTTGTGTTTGCACATGAATATAGTGGTCAATGATTCACAGTTCATGAAGCTTGGAGAACTAGGTCAGACATACACAAAGAGCTTCACCCTGCTAATTATGAGCCTAATTCAATAGAAGCGCATGTTTCAAGCTAGCCTATTATTGCCATGATACTCGTAATAGTCAGCTGTTTAGTAATTAAATCTCACTGAAGGGTCCTTCTTGGTTTCAGCTGTTATGTCATGTAAATATAATGAAATCCATGAAGGAGCTCAAGCAATTACTTTTTCTGTGTCTCCACACCTTGAGGAAAGACCTCAATGTTATGTATTAGGAATGAGCTGACACATCTGGCCAGGTATGTGTACCTGAATGTTGTAAGGTTTGCCTTAACACCTACGCGTTGTCTTTACAAAATGTGACTAAGGCTTCCATGACGAGATTCAAGGCTGATCTGATTATATACACATAATGATGCATTTACACCTTTCATGCACACCTTTTTCCTTTAGAAGACATCATGCTGAGCTCCAGATCTCACTTTAAAAGAAGCTGTAAATTGGACATTTGTTCTTTTGTATTTTAAATTACCCATTGAGCACTATTATAATATTGAAATGTGACTGACAACAGGTTGTCTGAACATCTAAAACCACATCTAAAGCCATTTTCAAATTTCCAAAGCCTAAAATAGGCTCAAAATCACTATTTCAGAAACACATTTTTTTTTTCATAACAATTTTTCATTTAATATTGAAAGGATGCTGGAGAGGATGATTGCAGCAGCAAATTTGTCCAAAACAATTTTCCCTTGGTTTTTTTCTTTTTTTGGAGTAGAAACATAAATTCAACTCTCATATGATGCACTAATTAACATTCTGCAAATACATGAAGAGTGCTCATGGGCAGGTGTTTCAAAGGCTGTGCAGCTCTGATATAAACAGATTGACCCATAGGTGCAGACTCAGTTACTCCTGTGTTTCCTTTTCTTTTTCTATTGGTGATGTTGATGCACTGAATGATCACTCATTTGAAATCTGAGATGCATTTTGAAAATCGCTATACATAATACATATGTGACCACATTTTTTAGTCAACATCATCAAAAAGTCAGTGAAAAACATAAGCTATTTGACCAGTTTTGACACATCTTTTCAGCGGTGTGCATTGAAGTCTTTTTTTTTTTCAACTGTGAAATGCTCCCTGGAAAGTATAAAGCAACTTTTTGCTACCATTGCACTCGTGTTCATTCAGATTTCACCCAAACTTCCGCAAAGTTTGACATGATGAAACAAACTCAGTGATGTCCTCTCAAACTTTGGTTTATAGAAGGCATGGAAGGTCAGCACAATCAGCTGGCTGAGGGTTGCTCATTATTTCTGAAATATCTGTGATTCAGGGCTTGTTTCATCATTTTTGATCAAAATAATGCACTTACAAAAGTAATGTTGTGTATGGGAGAATAAAACGGTAAGCTTTTCAACCACGGTGAACAATGAAAGAGAGACAGATTTTAACAGTCATATTTCTAGTGGTATAGTATCAATGCCCCTTTTCAGTATCAAGAACATACTGTCCATACCCTCTGTCTCATTTCAAGAAACCTAACAAATACATTTTGCTTGCTGCATTGGCAGATATGTTTTACTTAAGGGAATTTTGGGCCTTATTTTGTGCTTCTAATATCTTGCACTAAAGCCTTTTTAATGAGATATGGAATAAAAAAAGAAATTACTTTACTGGCTAAGATTTGAGAAAAACAAAACTGAATGAAAAAAGTGTAGTAAACTTGCCTGTAAAATCTAAGACAAAAAGAAGCCTTCTTTTTTTAGATCACCTTTCTTGTCACTCTAAGCCTTTTACTCTACGTGCCACATTAGCCTTTCACACACCAGTCATTCACAGATGGGCTGCAGTGCGAGGTGCTAACCTGCCCATCTAATCGCTCATGGTCACACAGATGGCTCTGTCGTCCTGAGCCATTTCAAGTTCAATTTCTTGAAAAAAGACACGTTTACCTGCAGGAGTCAGATATCGACCTGCGCTCATCCAATCACTGCATTCTGCTCTACAGTCGGCCTTTCTCTCTGAGCCATATTTGACATGTCATTCAAAATGTTTATGGTCATCAAATAAAATGAAGCTTCATTTATTTATGATTATAAATTAAAAGTCATACTTCGTGTTGCTCCTGAATAAAACGTTTACTTACTACTTTCGATTATTTAAGAATTAAGGACAGCATAGGTACATTTTGCTGGTCATACCAAACTTTTACACGTTGCTTTTTTTTTTTTTTTTAATAAATCATAAATTATTTATACATTTTAGCATTCCGTTGCATGCAAGCAACAATTTGCACCCATAATAAAATGTTCATGTCAATGAAATGCTTCACATAGGATTCCACAGATCATTTAAAGTCAGATTTATAAGTGCACATATCACTATTACGTAGTCTCTGGCCAACTCCACGTAACATCTTTACTTTCACATAATACATTTAGTAATTCTACTTTTTGCATTATCATCTGTAAGACTGTATACGTGTTGAGGCTTCACACTTACCCCCGAACCATTGGGACGAGATGTTCTGCAGCAGAGTGAAAGGAATGCAGAAGAAAGTGATGAGCAAGTCGCTGACAGCCAGAGAGCAGATGAAAATATCAGTCGCCGTCTGCGTCGCGCGCTTCTTCAGAACTATATAGATGACCAAACTATTCCCAGCCAGAGCCAGGACGAAGATCACCATGTACATGATCACAAAGGTGGTCTTGGCGCTGTACGGTAACTCGGGGATGTACACGAGCGGCTTGATTTTGTAGGTGTTGATGAACTCCTGGCGGCTCAGGTTGTAGTACTGGAGCATCTCCTGCAGCGCTTCAGGGGTGATCTTTGTGGACCCCTGCTCTGCGTCGGTGGAAGCTGCTGCCATCTTCATGTACGAGTCTCCAAAATTGAAAACCGACTTGCACAAGAAGAAAAAGAGAAGTGAAAGATAAGAGCTGAAACCTTTTCTTAAACCCAACAAGAGCGTCTGTATGTTCCTCCTTCACCCAGAAGAACATGCTGCCGTGTCTGCTGCTGCAGGTGTTTATCAGGGTCCATGTATCTCTCTCTCTCTCTCTCTCTCTCTCTCTCTCTCTCTCTCTCCCTCCCTCCCCCCCTCTCTCTCTCTCTCTCAATTCAATTCAATTGAGTTCAATTAAGGGGGCTTTATTGACATGAAGTAACTGTTACAATGTTGCCAAAGCAGAAATATTCATTATATATCCTAAATATGAGATTACAATTGATTACTTAGTGTACTCTATACAGACCAGGATGACAGACTAATGCTAGCTCTGCTGAAGAAGTTGAAGGATGTATAGCCTGATGTCGCAAATTGTTGATCAAATGTGCACAATAATCAAACTTTGCACAAAAAGTAAGGAATTTTTGAATGGTAGATTATTTCTTTGCTGTAACAATGCTTCTCGGCAATACATCTTGTAAGCCTGTTTATCATTCTCCACCTTTTAATGGTGTCACATTTTGAGCAGCAGAGCTGAGTAAGGTTGCGAGCATGAACAACTTGTCAAATCTTCTCTGCCAATGCCAAACAGCTCATTCTGCTGTTGACTCTTGTTTGGTGTCATTTAGTGGACTGGATGATTGAGGTCTGAAGTAACAAGAGATAATGGCAATTCATGAATTGTTGCAGAATCTCATCTCAATATCTTTCTGCATTGAGATGTTGTTTTTCCAGTGAAGGAGATGCTGCTCAACACCATTAAACTGCCTCCAGCAAAAGCTCTTACTCTATCGGTGCAGCAATCACAATTGTGTCCTCTCCACACTTTGACCTCGATCCAACTGCCTGTTGCCGACACCATGCAGTGAAAACGGGCCTGACGGTGAAGGGCAGATAGCAAAGGCGTCCTGAGAGCCCTATGAGACCGGAGATCGACTGCATGCAGAAAAGATTTGGCAAGTTTTTTTTTATGGGCGCAACACAGACTCAGCTCTGCTGCTATTCCCACATTTGTAAAGCACAATGCATCTTCCTTACACATGTGGCACCTTTTAAAAGCGGAATTTCTAGGCTTTTCAATGGTATACGTTTTATTGCCAAGAAGCATTGTTACAAGAAAGAAATAATCTGCCAAACACAAATTTCCTTACTTTTTTTTCTCATATAACTTTTTTTTAAAATTTGTAAAAAAAAAGAGTCACATAAGATAAAAGGCCTGTAAAGGAGCATTAATTAGTGTGCTGCAAAAAGGTTGAACTGATGAAATGGCTTTGAAGCTGTTAAGAGGGTGCTATATCTATGTGATTTCAAAGGATCATATGACCTTTTATACAATCTACTCAAAGTTCATGCGGAAGTTGTGCATATAGGCTTTTATGCAACTGCAATTAAAGAACACAATGTGCAATTAAGGCTTTCACCATAAAATCTACTTGAAAACCTGAACTTTCATGCTCTTGCCTTTAATGTTCTGATTGCACTGAAGTGGTGGAAATCTTGATAAGTAACAACATGTCCCGATAAACGTTTATGCAATACTGACGTCATTGACATATCGTATTCAAAAAGAAGACTCAACGCTGCCTTCTCACAGACAAAGGGATGTCGAGCTGTTATAAGACATCTATATATCGTGTGGTGTGACACGATGACAGAGGAAATGGATTGCACTCAACTCTGAGAAATATTTGTGTTAGTGTGACATGCTGGATATCTTTTAAAGTATTGTTACTTTCAGTTGTACACTATGCCTCTAATTGGCTGGTTTATGAGCTCCCCTTAGTCTGAGAGCCGCAGTGCATTTAAGGGCAGTTTAGTATGACCAGTGTGCTTCTGTTTCAATACTGACATTTGTTTTGTAATCTTGTACACATTCCGGCTTTTCTAGCATAAACAAAATTGAATACTATGATTTTAGGACATAATATGACCAGTTCATTTTCACAACTTTGCAGGCTCTCAAATCAACCATTGGAAGTTAGAATGAGCATCAGCTTTATTGGCCAGGTATGTTTAACACACAGTGATCCAAGCTGAGAGTTAAGTTCAGTTATTTTTCAGAGTTTTCTAATTAAAAAAAGAGTATACCAGTAGTTTTGAAATGTTTTAATTAATTCTCAAGTGGATTGTTTTAATTATTGCTTTATGAAGAAAATGGTATTCTGCTGAATGTTTAAAAGCTAAGGTTGACCCTTATGCCAGAAATAATTTAGAGTTAAATGAGTGTGTTTGTGTGTCATGAGTACTTTTCATAATGTTTGAGCTGCTGATTAAATGCCTAATGATCTCCTGATGTTTTTTTCAAGTTGATGGGAGTTTATATAAATTCTGTTTTTATTGTTGGATAAAGTTATTGATGTTGTCTTATCTTATTTATCGTAAAGCTTATCAGAGAATGGATCTGCATTCCAGACACATTATCAATGTATCATTCCCAAGAGCATCATTTCCACCAGCAATTTGAGTATGTCTGGCTTTTTTTCTCCACTTGAATCTTGTATAAGATTGAACCATTCTTACTTAACCAGCCACTGCTACATCGATAAGAAAAAATATATATTACTGTTCATAAGAAATTACATAAAGAAGCAGTGAGGAATTTCTAACAGAGGTTTTGGCTCTAAGACTTATCTTTCCTAATTTCCCAAAACCAGCAAGCTGCCACAGTGTCTCAGTCTTCTATTTTTCATTTTTAGTTATACTTGACCATACTTCAAGTGGGATGATATGTACTGTTGAAGCTCTATCCTGGTTGATGGGTCATTGAAGTCGTGACTTGTCAATCACAACCTAAAAGCAAACTGTATTTTTCATTTTAGTCATTTCTAAATGAAGATGGACAAGTTAGGCGGTATTTATAGAGAAAATACAGCAACGGAGAAGTAGGCTAATTTCCTCATCCATTTTCATAAAATATCACTTTTTTGTCTTCTATAAGGCATGTCTCCCACTTCTGGCCATAAGGAATACCTCAGGTCTTACACACTTCCACAATTGGTGTCACTTTTAAAGCCGAGAAGCTACGTCCTAGAATTATTTAGACAGAGCGTAGCTGGGAGTTATACAAGTTCATCTTTACATAAGAAAATCAATAAGTGTTAACAAGACTTTGAAGCACCTTATAGTGCATAAGTTTGAATTTTTCCACAACAACCTTATTTAAATTTGAAAAATGTAGTATTAGATAATAATATCCTAACTGTGAATTTTTTTTATTTCTTGACATAAATCACGTGTTAACATTTCAAATGAAGTTTTACTCTAAACTGAAATGTATCTGGCAAATAAGATTGCTTCTATATGCTTGACAGCAGGAACCTCTGAGAAGTAATCAGAGCTCATTTACATGAACATCTGCACCCTTATGTAACAGTGTCACATGCTGCAGCAAACTAGTAAAATAACACATACAGTGTTTGGCTGGGTGTAATGTGGCTCACAAGTTAATGTTGATTGTCTTCCTGTTTTGTTTTTTTAATCATTACCATGTAGAACCTTTAATAAGACTGATCTCTTTAATGTAACACGTCAAAAAGACAAAACCTTATTACCGCTGTCATTATAAGAATCAGGTGTGAATGAGCCGTGTGCATGACAATCACTGTGCACAGATGCTATTCTTTCATGTTTACTTCATGTTTCTTAGCAACAATGAGCAACACAGGGCACAATAACACAGAGGCTGAGGGCTGGAGATTGTTTCTAAGGTAAGGGAGTTTATTTTTGTCCTAATCTCAAGATTTCTTCTTTGCAAAACACAAAACTTACAATTCTTTGTTGAATTTAAAATGAAAACTTCTTTATTGGAAGCAAATGAAGTTCTCTAGGTCCTTTTTTAGCTTTTTGACTTCTTCAAGAATGTTCCACCACAACTTTGCAATGACATTAGCCTGTAGAATCAAAGTTTCTGAAGTTTCCTTCACATGTCCTCATAAAGAGACTTTTATGTAAGAGGTCTGCCTTTATTCCTTCAAATGTAGAGACGGCACTCAGCTGGGATTAGACGACATGTCTGCAACACCGAGCCTAGACTCCCAGGGCTCAGCAGGAGAGAGGAACCATGGTCAAACTAATCAGGTCCCATTCCAAGCTGAGTTTACCAAGAGACTGACAACAAGCAGTCCACGCTTTGGGGCCTTGAGTCATCACTCCTTCTTCTCCCGACACAACCCTCATCCAAACAGGGTGAGACATCTTCAAGGTGAGCAGCAGCCAACTGAGTGACACATCATTTTCTATCCTTTATGAAATTGAATTTCCTTTTTTCTTTCTTTCTTTTTTTTATTCACAGCAAGATGTTTTGACACAATCAGAAGTTGTTGTTTTTTGTGATCAATTGTTTATTTTTTACCTTACAAAAGTTGTTTTTTTTTGTCAATTACATAAACTGTGAATGTGTTTATGCATTCAGACATCAGTAGGTTTTTTCAGCCTTCAATGCTTTTGTCCCTGAGGAAATAAAGTCAGCATTTCATTTAAGTTCTAATCTAGGTCCAATTTCAAACACTTACGTTTTGCAATGTTTTTTATTTGACTTGTTTTCAACTTTAATCACTTAAAGACAGAGATTTCCTCCGAGAACAGTTTGTGTGTAGCGTTATGAACATGTACCAAAGAGACTGTATTTCTCCAACAGTCTCTATAGAATCGACCACTGATTCAAGGACTGTAAATACACAAGGGGTTTTTTTAATTTATTTTAGGTGGCAAATAAACAACTTCCTACTTCTTTGTATATGAGTTGCAAATACTTGTGAGCACATGTTGGAATAATATATAAAATAATAGATGAAAAGTGAGGTACTACTTTATTTCTACCTTCTCCTTTTTGGAAACATTTTATTTTATTATTATTATTTTATTTTTTACATTTTTGGTCCAAAATAATGGCTTCCATTCTTTTTGCATTCCATGAATGTCACAGAGGGTTATCCAGCATTTTAAAGATAATTTTACTAATACACGCTCCTTTTTTAAAGGTAATTGTAACTCAGAGGCGGTCTTAAACATCTGTTCTCAGATGTAAATCTTGCCTTGGGAGTTGCATACAAATGATACGTTTTGTAATCTGCACTGCACTTATAACACAATGTTTTATATTCCACTATTTATGATAAGCTGAAAGGTGTGAGACTTGCTCATCCAAAGAAGATTAAAGCTCATCAGCTGAAGGATTTTAAACTTTTCACTGCTAATGGGAATCGATCGATGGGTCAACCTTGGTAATTCAATATCCGTATCTTGAATTCATGTTTGTGTATGAGTCACATGTAGTAGAGGTGAAGCTCTCATTCTCTCTCTAGCCAGCAGAATTTTATACATTTTTTAGCCTGTTCTCTTACTTCATGTTTTTGTCGTCTTTCTTACATCAATTTTAAAACTCGAACATCCTTTTTTATTTCAATGTTAACATGTTTTTTTTTTTAAGTATAAAAATTCAATCTCAGAAACAGGGACGGCATTTTTATTTACCATCTCAGAAACAGAAACATTGAGAGAAAATAATATGATCACAAACACAAGAGATTTCCAGATATGTGTTCAACGGGAGGAGGCTGAGGCATGTTGTACTTTTGAAAATTCTGTGAAAATTTAAGGAACGCATGTGTAGAAAAGGCTTCATGATTTGTTTTAACTGACCGTTGCCAATTTCTAATCTTAGTTTGCTCTGTTGTTTCTCCTGTGAAGCACTTTTGTCTGCTAAGAGACTATGTTCTAACAGCTGAAGTTATTTCTGAAGGATGTTAAAAGTCAGCTTCCCGAGGCAACACTCAGTAACACTATGGCCTGTTCAAACACCCACCTAATTTGACTGGTGTACTTTATCCGGAGGATAGGTTCATTTAAAGTGCTACTTTGCTTGATAAGAAAGTCCTTGATAAGATCCTTAGCTGAAGAGGCAACCCTCTCTGAGTTGATTCTGAGAGGTTAAACAGCATATTTCTGAAGCTGGGGTACCTGGAACAACACTGGAGTTAATAAAAGAGATGTCTATATATTTGAAGAGTAGGTTTCTTTCAGTTTTATTTTGAGTTTCAGCAGGACTTTTTCTTTGTTTCCCGAGGACATTTTCTTTTATTGCCACACACTTCTAAAGTCACCCAGGCCGACCTTGTATGTGTGTGTCTGTGCGGGTGCTGAATTGCTCATATAAGGTCTTTTCTTTCCTTCTTTCTTCTCCAGGACTCAATGGTCGGCCCGTTTGCATGGTGCGAGATGATTGGTACGTCACCTCATCACTATTTCCCCATCCACTTCTCAAGAGTCACATCCTCAGGAAAACAACCGATCCATCTGTTGCTCTCCCGCTCACGAAGGGCCTGCACGGAGTCAGAGTTAACAAAGACAAATCAGGCATGTTAATACCTGCAGCCAAACTCTTTCCTTAATCTCTTCTCTGAAGCTCCGCCTTTAGAGAACTCGTTTTTGTCTTCAGAATAATTGGAAACCTTTTCTTTTGTTTTTCACAGCGCTGTTTTCAGAAGCCTGGAGAGATGAACTTAAAGAACTCGCCACAAAAGTCACTTTGTCCTCTCAAGCACCGAAGGACAAAAAAGAGGTAAATGTATTCCAGTGAAAGCGTCAATCCAAAATGGTTCTTTAATGGTACTGACTTCACCCTTATCACAAACGTTATTGCAATATCACACAATTTCCATCTTTTTGAACGATGAACACCTTGTAATATGAGCTTGGTTGGTTAAATCAATGAAAGCCCTGACAGTGACTGAGGGGATATTGTTAGACATGGTGTGTAGACTATACTAAACATGGCCGAAACAAGAATACACAATAGCATTTGAGATATGCACTTGCATGCAGGCAAATGACGAGTAATTTGCAGATCAAGACGAAAACAGTTGAGTCCCAGAGGTACATATTCATAGCAACCAAGGTTGAAAGGACATTGTCAGGGCCATGGTCAATGTGCCTGCAGGGAAAAACCCTGGAAAAAACAGATCCCTGAAGTATTTTAGCTGATGCATAGAATCCCACTATTTAACCTACCCACTTTCACCCTGAGGCAGAGTTTACATGCAGTAGCACATATACTTAAAAATAGACAACAGTTTAGACATATGTGTGATATAAACAGTTACGTAAAGCTTGTCACATGGTTTATTTTTTCATCCATCTCAGCATTAGCTTTTGCACCTATCCCAATGGACATCCGATGAGAGGCAGCCTAACACCTGAACGACACACCTGTCAGTCACAGACCTGACACATTGAGATAACTTTGATCTAAAGAGCATTATTATTCTCATATATACAGCCTAGCTAGCATCTCTTTGGCCTGTGGGAGGAAGAGAAAAAGCCATAAAGGGGAGAAGAAGAAAAGCACAAACAGATTGGTGATAGTCCAGCCTGCCACGATAGTCCAACCTTCTCACACTGAAGCAGTTTTGCTGCGAAAAATAAAACTCGTATCATAATAGTGATCAATGAAGACAAACACAATCACGTATATTTTTGCTTGGGCATATCAGCATTGAATTGTGTTTAAGAGTTCTCACGATTGTTCTTCCTTGATTTTGTTCGTCGCTAAGAACGCAACCCCGATGAGAAAGATTTGTTGAATATCAGCGTCAATTTAAAAAACTGTGTGAGGGGGTTTTAAGAACAAATTTCCTTCAAAGAGAAGTTGACAAAAAAAAGAACCAAAGAGGCTTTCCTTTTGAAATCCATTATTTATTGGCCTTTGGACAGCTTAAGAGAGCTATGAAATGTGGGAGATGACATGCATAAAATAGCTTCAGGACCAGGGGTTAATCCTCCAAGTGTGACGAGGACTGTATCCTCTCTACAAGGGATGCCTGCTTTATGTGCCATCTGAGCTTAACCCCCCACTTCTCAAGTTCCTTACTTAATAACTAAATGAAAAATAAGGTTTACTTTTGCAAAGTACATAGAATTTGTCAATGTTTTTCAGGGCCAACCGGAAGAAGAATTGGTCCGCCGAAAGACCCAATATTCAGCTGAAACTGGGAGAATCATCCCACCATCCTCCAAGTCTTACCAACGCAGATCTTGTTTCCAGCGCCCTTTTAATCCTCAGCCCCTGCACGACCAAGAGCTCATGGTGAAACACCCCTTCCCTTTTTCTCTACCTCCACTAGAGTTGAATCATTGTGGTGGAAACTTCGGGGAATCTTTCTATTCCAGAGGAGAGAGTGGAGCTGTCCATTTGAAGTGAACAAGATTACACAGCTGTTGTCAAAGATTACACAGCAGTTGTTGCCTGTGTCTCGGTTTTGCGAGCTCAGAGTGTGATAGCCTTTCTGCTGTCTTGCCAGGTGTTGGAGCTGCTTTGTCAGATCCTGCAGACGGATTCTCTGTCCACAGTCCAGCGTTGGCTTCTGCTCGCAGGCCAAAGAGGTAAAAGGGTTTGGGTTTACAATGACTTAATGAAGTGATGTCTTGAAGGTTTTTCGTAAAACCTTAAAGATGAGTTAAAGAGGTTTTTTCTACAACTAAAAAAACAGCAACAGACCATGATGAGCCTTTCTTAAAAAAAGGGCCTTTTTCTCTGTGATCGTTTGTAATGTCAGTGACAGCTTGTTGCTTTCCAATTACAATGAAACAGTTTTCAGCAAACAACAAAAGAGCTTGGTGTACAGCACGTTCTCGTCTGAAAGCTTCACTGGGAGTTTCAACAGTTGGATGAAGAAGAAGGAGACATGTTTTTGTGCTAATGGAAGAGTATAAATAGCAGCAGCTGACCAAACGATGTACAATGCACTATTTTTTTTTCTTTCACAAAGGTTATGCTCCACTTCTTTGAAAAAAATAACCCTGTTCCATAACACAAAGAAAACTATCAACACTTCCCTCAACCGAAATCATTTATTTATTTGTTTAAACATTAATGAATGATTTTTATTTCTAATTAGACGTTTTTGCTCTTTACCCTCCTTCCCTTGCACATGTATGCACAATGTTTTATCTTTAACCCATGCAGACCTGTATGGCATCATTGTACATTGTCTGTCATGTCTTCCTCTCACTGTCTTTTTGTCCCTTTTCTCTCGTCATGCAGAGACAGATTACTTCACAAGGTCATACAGAAAAGGAACAGCGAAGAGATCAATTGCTTTGTCCACAGATAATGGTCTGATCGATCATGTACTTAAGAGTAGGCCTACATCTGTGCACATTTAATAGAATAGAAATTGCTTTTTCATTGCATCACTCAGCCCTCCTAATTGCTTTGGTCAGCTTGATCTAATTAAAGGGTTCATTGAGTTTTGTCCTGCTCCCAATTCAGTAAGAGGTTTGAATCTGTAATTGAATGCAAACACTGGGAGAGTGCGACCTGCTCTGGTGGCATTCTGACAAGAAAAAAAGGAAATGCTAAAAACTTCTCTACCTGGTGTGTGATGTGGTTTATCCTCAGAAAAAGACCTGGTGATGGGAATGATCAAACAGGCTCTGGATGGGGTGGAACTCTCAGGCCAGCAGCAGCAGCAGCAGCAGGAATTTCCTTACTGTGAATCTCTGCTGGCATACGAGCCATCAATCAAGCAGTCGTGGAGAAAACCAGAGAGAAAAAGGTCATGATGGTTGCTTTAATCTTAATATTGTTGCTCTTTCTAAAACATTTGCATGTTGAGTTTTAAAACCTTTTTTTATCTTCCTCTATAGCTCATACAAAGTAAACCCACCTTTCAGCAAAGACAAACCAGGTAACTCAACTGTGTCCTTCTCTTCTTTGTAATTCTTCCTACCTGCCCTCTCTTTTTTAATGTAACTTTTTCAAGAGTGCTTTAGTTTTTTGTTGTTGTTGTTTTTTTGTTAGTTTTTTGTGTGTGCTTCAAGGTTGAAAACCCCAAAATAACCAGAATGCACTTCTCTAACTTTCTGCCGAGGCCTCTCCATGTTTGCTTCTTTTAGACTGTTGCATTTTTTTTTCTCTTGAGCTCACTGGCCATTTATATAATGACTTAAGAAGAGAACATATGCAATTAGATTTTTTTTACACAATGCACATGTTTCTCTTTCTATTGTCTTCTTTTTATAAACTAATGGACCTGTAATGTTAAGTATCACCTGTTAATATGGTGCATATTTCTTGTGCTCTCTTGCAGAGAGGATTGGGGATGCAGAGGTCCTTGAAGTCCACGCTGAAACTCACAATCACCCTCAAGATGAGCCTCATGAGCACACGGAGAGTGCGTAGAGTGAATTTCATCATGGAGATGTTCCTGCTGGCTCCTATTTTTATCCTCTCTAGGACATAAGATACCTAAGGGTTTATTTTTTTTGTATTCCACAATGTAGATGTTTATTAGGAACCTGCAGGCCACAGGGGCACTTCAGTAATACAATATACAAGAGGTCTGCTAGTGTTACAAAAACCAAGAGTGTAACCTGTTGTTTGCAACTTCATGCCAATGAAAAAGAAAAATGTAACTCGATCCATCCGTAATGTCCGCAAAACATAGTTTAGGTTTTCAAGTTCTCTAATTATGTATTAATTCAATTTGTAATCATGCTAAATGCTGTGAGCACGCCACAGCTCTTAAGTAGTCGATGCCCGACATTTTGCTCCGCCCTCTAATATTTATAGGAACATTCATGGTTGCCAGATGATAATGGGGATTTTTGATAAGCACTACCACAAGTTTAACATTGGTGGGTTTAACTCCTATGTTGTGAATTATTTAAAAAAATTTTTTTTGCCTTCTCCTGTTCAGTGGTTTATGTCCAATTACATGAAAAACACATGGCAACCATGGGGTTAGGGTTATACTGAACATATACACATTTAAAAGTACATATTATTATTAAAAAAAAAATAGTAGCTGATTTTGAATTTTATCTCTTTTTGGAAATGTTGTCATAATGAAATGCTTACATGGTGATGACTTGCTGAAAATCAGTGTGCTAGCATGGTCATGTTAGCAATACACAGTGTTGGTAGGTTTTTGGATTTCTTTTAGTAAGAGCATGCTCTTACCAGTCAGTGAAAATAAAACAATTTAATCAGAAAAATCAAGAGAATTTTTTCTACCCATAAAAAGACACACAGTCCTTAAGTTTAACTTAAACCTGTATTACTGAAATAAAGCTCAAGTTCTTCTGTATTTGTTAACCAATGTACATCCAGCAGTCTTGTTTTGACTGGTATTGTGGCCTCAGTGATATATTCTTACAATGGTTGTCATCTATTTCTGAGAGAAGACAAGCAAGGCTTGAGATGACTTTTCACTGTATGGCATCTTTGTTACTCTGATTGTTTGTACATTTATATATTGTCTGTCATGGCTTCCTCTCACTTTCTGTTTGTTTTCTATTGTCATGCTAATTTCCTCAAGAAAAGACATTTTTCTAAAGAGTGAAAGAACAGTGAAACAAAAAGCAATATTTTTCATGATCATCCGGAACCTGATCAGCTTCTCCTGTTAAAACAAACAACAACCTGAGGATGCTACTTATTCCCAAGAAGCTTTCCCCTTTATCCCCCCTTAGAGGCGGCCTTTTTCCCAACTAACAAGTTGCAAAATGGCTCACCCCATCTATGTGAGCCTGAGAAAATGGATTTCCTTATGATGTACAATTTTCTGCAATAACAACATCATTATATCATTGATCAAAGGGTAAACATGTCTAGTATATGCCTGGTAGATGACACAAAAACACCTTTAAAATTGTCTGTTTAATGAAGGTTTCAAGCCATCATTGGGAAGCTTCCCAGTAGGTCACAGAAATATTTATGCTTATTGGATTTTGTGAAACAGCAGAACATTTGTCACCAACAAATCATCTGCTGTAAATTAGCATTCTTGCATTTGACCTTTAATGTAATTCCATTAGCTTTTGATCAGAACATACCTTTAGAAGATGCCAACTGTAACGAGCAACCATTAAAAACACACACCCCAGCAGAAGGCATCATCTTAAACAAGGCATAATGGGCCATTTCTTTAATATGCTACGGTTAGCACTTTTTCTTTGATAATAAACCACATCCACATTCACACACATTTGTAATGACAATCCAATTAAATATTATAAGTAACTCCAACATTAAAGTTAAACCTTGTGTGGCACGAATAGACTCGTGGTTATGTCACACCCCGACCCCATGTGCGGAGGCTATAATAGTTCTCATCTCAGCAGCTGTGGGTTTGAACCCTTCGCTGTCTAACCCTGTCTCGTTTCAGCATCAAAAGTAATGAGCTTGATGCTATAAACGAAGCTCGATTCATTTATACATTTTGTGCCTTGAGGTGGAATTTGTATTGACTTTCTCCCTGTATCTCTGTAACACCACGAGGAAAGGAAATGACCTCATTAGCATCCTAAATCATTGCACACAAACACTTGATACACTGCTCTAATGTAGCTTGCTGAAGCTGATCTGAGGTGACACTTTTTACTACATGCCCTTTGTAGTAATTGGCAGGAACCTTAGATGCACCGTGGTGTAGTGAGAGGTTCAAGGTCCCAAGAGACCAGAGGGAATTTGAAGACTGCTTAGTTTTTTTTTGCTTTGAGCTCCGAAATAAAGTAAAAGATAAGATTTATAAGCACAACTGTCAGACTGATAGACCTGCAAACCGTGTAAAGATGTGTTTTGATCGTATAATTAAACCCTATATAGATATCCTCCTAGATATAGATTATATAGATTATATACTTTTTTACATTGCCAATAATAATTATGGCTCTTGTTAAGTAAAACTAAGTGTACATAGTGGGGTTGCTGAACATCAAATTGGCCATAGGGGTTGTCGACTTACTTTATTATAGTAGTATAACCTGTGCCTGCCTGGGATTAAAAGCACAGTCAGAAAAAGGTGGTCAGGGGAGGGGTTGTGGTTCAAGGAGATTGGTTCTTATGTTTGTTCTTCTAGAGGTCTTGCCTTATGTGAATTGTATTCCCCTGATTCATTACCATGATCCTTTATCAAACCTCACCATGCATGAAACGCCAGCAGCATCCAAGCAAAGTGACTTTGATGATTCAAACTGGAATACACGAAGATTGTTACTGATGTTTTTTTATTGTTTATTCATTAACTAATCTGTTAATGTCATTTAGAAAATAGTAGATGGAGATGTTTGGGAAAAGGATGGAGCTGAACGCTGGATGGCTAAGGAGGTATTTATTAGAATGGATAATCATTTATCCACATGAGACACAGGAGCATCCAGCTTTGACAGGAAGCTGATCCTCTGCTGTGAAGTTCTGATGGAAACTCCTTTTAGTCTGTAAGAGGATATAAATGGATAAGTCAGCGTATAACCGAAAAGTACATAAAGAACAGCTTGTTTACATCTCAGTGAACATTACAGTTTTTTTGTTCCCCTCTGAGTTACTATATACTGACACTGTCATGCAGCATATACTACAACTCAATGTGTTGAGCAACTAGATAAATACCTGTCCTGACTCTGACCTGCTGGATTGAAAGAGGGAAAGATCCACGATGAATGTGGGAGGAAGACAGGTTCGGAATAGGTTGAGCGAAAAAATCAGAGTTCAGAAGATGAATAGAAATGACCTAATTAACAAAAAAAACGAAAAAAAGTAAAAAAAATAATAATATTTTGAAGTAAAGATACAAATATTTGTCATCCTAATCATTATTGCCACCATCATAATAACTACCATTAGAAACAATTAAAATGATATTATTATATCTTTAAAAACTTTAAGACATCCTGTATTTTACCATTAAAACTCTCCTGCCAACAGTAAACAACCGAAGCCGGTCTAAGAGACTACCACCTTAAACTACACACAGGATCACACAGCAGCAGATCGTCACATATGTACTGACGTGACTTGACTTCAATCATATACAAGTTGTATGGCATACCCTTTACGTTTGTGAAATATATTTCGCAGCAAGTGTGTGTGTGTATGTGTGTGTGTGTGTGTGTATGTGTGTGTGTGCTTACACGTGCTTGCATGGGGAGGGTGAGTGTTTTGTCAGAAATATTTGGTAATGAGCCCAATGCTGGACTCTCCTCTTTCCTGCTGCCTTGTCGGATGGACTGCTGATAGAGCACCCAGCTGCCTCTTATCTCTCAGAACCAACAGGTGTCCTTGTGAGAAGGATTCATGACGTGAATGCTGAACTTCAACTGCTGACCAGGTGAGATGACCTCAAAGTCCCTGTCAACACACCCATGCGGGGCCCATGTGGGTCAGATATGGGCTGGTGAATTGGCCCCATCTGGGCGGCCCAGCTGGGTCCTGGTTAATTTTGTCTGTGGGTTCCATGGCGGCCCCATGTGGGCAAGCGCAGATGGGCTCAAGGTGGGCATTACATAGGCCCTAGCTTAGACCCACATGGGCAACCCAGGTTTCTCCCATCTGGGGCTCAAACTAGCTGGGCCCCATGTGGGCTTATTATGGGTCCCTGATGGTACCCTTAAGGGTAGTGTCCATTATTATGATGGGCAAACAAAGGCTCTTTTTACACAGTCATGCAATACAGTTATTGTGTTAAATGCTATAATAACAATAATAATAATAATAATAATAATAATAATAATAATAATAATAATAATAATAATAATAACAAAGAGACCAGTATTACGATTAATTACTTGTTTATTTTTTATTTAACAACAAACAAAGATGAGACCTTGAATTAGACATTTTAGACCTGAAGGTCCTTGTTGAGGTGTTGCCTGTGTTACGATTCAATGAATGTTTGGACCAAGACGCATGACTCAGAGACAGCTTAATCAGTTTTAACAATAATTTTAATAAAAATGATGAAGTGACACAGGCAACACCTCAACAAGGAGTTTGAGGTGGAAAATGACTAATTCAAAGTCTCATCTTTGATTGTCATTAGTGATTAATTGTAATACTGGTCTCTTTGTTATTATTATTATAGTTTGAGCCCCAGATGGTAGAAACATGGGTTGTGGGTCTAAGCTAGGGCTTATGTAATGCCCACCTTGAACCACATGGGGCCATCATGGAACCCCCGGACAAAATTAACCATTCACCAGCCCATATCTGACCCACATTGGCCCCACATGGATGTGTTGACAGGTTCTACTGCCCATGTGGGGCCCAACAAAGAAGCCCACTCTAAGCCCATGCCCACCCAAAGCCCAACCAGCCCAAGTGAGGCCTATATGGGCCCCAACTGTACGTGTTTGCTGGGGTGAGGTCATGCCACCAGGAGGAAGTGCAGCATGGACATGTGTGGATTTTAGTTCTTTTCTCTCTAAAACTGCTATGATGGTCAGCATTAATGTCTTAATTATGCCATGAGTTTGACAGAAAGTGGAGACTGAGACTGATGCTTTATTTAGACTGTAGTTTAATAGGATTTAGGTTAACATCAGATATTTAAGACAGACTTTCAGAATTGTTTTATGCACTTGATAGAATCTTTAGGCCAAGTTGTTACTGTAACACTTGACAATGTTCACGTGAGCGCACTCACCCTTTCTACTTCGACTTCTTAGATTGGTGAGAGAATCAATTCACTGCAATCAGGTGTGTGTGTGTGTGTGTGTGTGTGTGTGTTTGTGTGACTGATTGGCTTGTGTGTGTGTTTGTGTGACTGATTGGCTTGTGTGTGTGTTTGTGTGACTGATTGGCTTTGATTAATCAATATGTGGGGAGAATACACGGAGCCTCCAGTGCTCTGTACTGACTTATTATCTCACCTGCTGAGATAGTGAGAGGCTCTTTCTTCCTGTGATATATTTCTACCTCAATTAGATCATCACTAGGGTTTTTGCTGTAAATGATACCATCCTATATTTGACACCATAATGTGTTGACAAAGTCATGTGACTGACCTGAAGAGGCTAGCCCCACAGCATATAAGCATCTGGGGCAGACCTTTCTTTTGTTTCAGCTTTCTCGTCTCATCTGAGAGCATTTGGGTGAGTAGTTAAGACTGTTCTTTCCCCCTTGTAGGTTCGCATACAAGAGTGGCGATATAAGTTTAAATAAATTCATTGAAAGTAAATATATATATATATATATATATTTGCTGATAGCTTTATCAACTGTGTCCATTTGTGCATTGTCCATTCTATACTGAAGGCATGGTCGTTGTTCTGTAATTCTGTAACATTTCACAGACTTAAAAGAAAATCTAGGAGATGTTTCCACTGTCCATTGAGGGGATGCATGGAAGTGATTCAGTCAGTCTGGGGCACTGATAGCTTAGCTGTTAGGTGGCACCCCATGTACACTAAGGAGGCTATGGTTCTCCAAGCAGGTGGCCCAGATTGAAGTTTGACCTGTGTCCTCTCTCACATGTCATTCCCAACTCACACTCATGATTTTCTACTCTGTCCACTGTCTTGTCGAAATAATGAGAGTGGGGCAAAAAGCATTCGAAGATAAAAAAAAAAGACGTCTGTCTGACCCTCATCTGTGACTTTTGGGTCAAGTCTCAAGTTCCAGGACTTGCAGTCCAAGTAAGGTCAACTATCTGTTACAGCAGGGGGCTCCAGAGGCTTAGCAGCAGCAACAGTAGCCTACATATCAGCCTAACTTACAGTCTCTCTAACTACAGGCGAATAGCTGGAGCTGAGGCAGGTTTTAATCCTCCTTACAAACTGTTACACCGGGCCCGTCAATCATTTTTTCACCATCATTTTTAACAGGTCTGTAGTAAATATTTTAAGACAAACATTTTCAACAGGTCCACGGTCAACATTTTGTCATGAACATTTTCCACAGGTCTGTGGTCAACATGTGTACATGACAATTTCAAAAAGTCAGCGTTCAACATTTTGGAATGTTGGAACTCACGCCACACTCAGACCGAGTGTACACCTCACCTTTGGGATCCCTGGATTCATCACCCCCTCTCCCTCACTGTCACTTGCTTGTTTCATTAAATTGACACTTGCTTGAACCTGGTTTGCGAGTTGTGCTTTTGGGTCCGATCCAGTACGAGATCGTAACAAATTGGCTGCTCTTAGGGCATTGTTGCAGCATCCCTACTCATAATAGTGCTCTCAGGGCACCTTATAGCATCGACATCAAACATTGGTTGCTCTTGGGGCATTTTCGCTGCACACAATCCTACCGTCTTAGGGCACTTTATCTTCCAGTAAAGATGAATCGACTGCTCTTAGGGCATTCATGCAGCGCACAATCTTACTGCTCTCAGGGAACCTTATAGTATCTACTGTACATGCACGATGAATTGATTGCTCTTGGGGCATTTTTACGTCCTCCCTACTTATGCACATTCTAATGCAGCTCTTAGAGCACCTTATTGTATCGACATGTCACATTGATTGGCTGCTCTTAGGGCCTTTTTTATACTGTATAAATATTTATTTATTTCCTAAGACATAAAAAAGTACATATAACTTAACATGCGGCTCATGTAATACAAACAGGCAAAGGGCACATGAACTGCATAAAAAAGAACATGAAATTCTATTTTCCACAGCCTTAAAAAGATTTTTTTTTTAATTTTTAAAAAAGGTTCTGCACAGCAAACAGCTTTTAGGACATAATTCCCAGCTCTACAACATAAACCCTCTTGTGAGAATCTTGGAAATGTCAAGACCAACAAAGGGTTCTTAAAGGAAGAATGTGTGATATTTCACAATATATAAAACAGAAATCAAGGCTTTTATTTAATTGTTACTCTGCTTTATTATAGATAGACATCAGCACAAGACTCACCTTTGAATTATTTTCAAACCAAACCTGGGCACTGCAAAGGTGGCAAAGACTATTTAAATTAAATTATAAACCACTATTTGATTGAGCATGCTAACCTGCCCCACAGATGATGCTCATTCTAGGAGTATTCTCTTTTTGGGGGGGGCAGATGTTGAAATTGAATTTTTTTTTCTTACACCCACATAAATCTATAAATAAGTTTCTGAATTCTTCCAAACATTTCTTTTTCATCCAACTCGATCATATAAACACTCACTAAAACATCTTGTCTAGTTTGACCTTCAGGAAAGAAAAAAAAATGCAGAGTAGGTCCTCTCTATCCTTTCTCCTTATCGCAGTGCAGCGTCCTTCACAGGCCGTATAAATACTGGAGACTTTATCTGGTGCATTGCTGTCACTGCCATAGACTGAGAACATGCTGCCTGCTGTTGTAAAGCTCTGCTGTGGAATCTCTTACCCTCACCTAAGGAACATGGCAGGTAAAGTTAAAAATTCTTTCTAAGACTTCATTTCAATTCGGACTGATGTTTACATGTGAGTCCATTTATCTGAAATCTTTATTCAGGATTCATACAAAACTTTGTATTGCTTTAACCCCTCTGATTTTCTTTTTAAAATTGAAACTACTGTACTCTTCTCAGTTTGCTTCTTTTTTTTTTTTTCCATCAGCTTGACCGATGTGATTGTCGTTTTTGGGCTTCATGTTTGCATAAAAAGTTGAGTTAAGTTTAGTTTGGCTGATGTACCATATGTGGGAGGACTTTTTTTTCATGCAATTTGCGATATATATATATATTTTTTAATGAATTATCTTAACTGTTCAATCCTGCAGGTCTTCAACGCACAGCTGTGGCAGTGATAGGCCAAGAGCTCACACATCTGCAGAGATGGAGATGCATGCAAAAACATCACATAGGAGAGCCTGCCGGATTCAATTATACAGGTAAAAAAAAAAAGTCTGTTTCAAGAATGTTTTGTTTTTTATTTTAGAATATTTAGAATTTAGAATATTAATGGAAGTCTTTTGCAGAGGCCACATCTGAAGATACAACAACTGTGCAGTCAAAAGCAGATCAGCTGTTTTATGTACAACAAGGTCACAACGCAATGAACAATGCTCTCAGGATGTTGGAGGACAATGAAGGATGGAGAGTTGAAATTGAAGAGGTATACATTTTGATTTAAGTGCAACCTCACTTGACTGACCTCACACACTCTATTTTTTGAAGTGCCTTTAAGGTTCTCTTAGAGTCATTTTTTAACGCTTGGGTTGTTGTTTGCTGGACCTTGTTCAGAGCAACGGGGATGTAATCTGTAGCAAAGTGATGCCAGATGCCAGGAAGGTCTTCAGGTTGGAGGCGGTCCTGGAGGGCAGCGTGGATGAACTCTACGACCTCTTGTTTGTCAGAGTGGAGGAGATGAACCTGTGGAACCCGAGCATACGGCAAATCAAAGTGAGTATGTGACACATATTATCTAAGCAGACGGAGGAGAGAGGAGTCTAATATTTTTTTCATTGATTGTTTTGATGCCATGTTGTTTATATGCTGGAAAGAATGTTGGAACCCCAACCCTCTCTACAAAACAACACTGTTGACTGATCAAATAAAATGAAGAACAAATAAAAGAGAAAGCGGGATGGACAGTCATGCTTCAAATTTCACCAGTCAAGTTTCAATTGAGTCTTGCAGTGTTTTGAAATTGTGTCTCATGTATTTTTAGATTCTGAAGCAAGTCGGACCTGAAACAATGATCACTCACGAGGTGTCTGCTGAGACAGCTGGGAATCTGATTGGACAGAGAGATTTTTTAAGCGTCAGGCACAGCTGCAAACAAAGGTCAAGAGTTTATCTTGGAGGAGCAGCCATTCAGATGGAGTCCTTCCCACCGCAGCCAGGCTTTGTGAGGTAGGATCACGCAGCTCGGGCATCAATATATTTCAACAGAACATCAAAATATGCATAATTGTGCAACCGCGACATTAAACTACCTCTAACACTGTAGTAATGTCAGTCCGTCAGGCATGAGTCTCCTGTTTGTGGTACAAAACATTCAATCAGTTGATGTTGAACGTGAGGGTGGAGGCATAGTGATTAAATGTAAATATAGCATTAAATGTAAATAATTGGTGGAGGTTTCTGCAGGTTTTCAAATGCATGACCAAATTCTCATTATGCCCACTCATCCTGCAACAAATTTAACAAAAAAACCCAACAATGCACATAACTTAAACTATTAGTGTGAAATGATGTGCGTGTAGTCAATGTTATTCAGGTGCTTGATAACTGAGAATTGTTTCCAGGCTTAATAGCCCTCATTGAGTTAATAAGATTTTGACATTAATATTAAACAAGTTTGTTGAGGAGAGATTTTTATGCACTCCTGCTGTATCACTTCAGGGGGAAAAAAACCTTTTGACTGTTATTTTGTCTGGGCTTCAAAATAAACTGCAGAAAAAAAATTGCCCCTTCCCATTTTAGCTCATCGACTGGGGCTGGAAATGTACTCAGTGTGAGCCCTTTGCTCTTTCAGCGGAGAGTGGAAGTTGTTAAAAAGCATACAGAGAGAAAATTGCTCTTATGGCTACTATGGGGAACTCTCCATTTCTGTCAATCTGACCCGTGGACACACAGTACTTCTTCTTGATACATATGGATGTCCAGTACATACAGTGGTACTGTTTTCTGTCAAACATTTAACATAGATACCTTTAAATTGTCAATAGTTTCAATCCTTGCCAAGAAACATGTAACAAAGAGGTGTTTCAGCAGCGCTCTGTAAATTCTTGTATTTTGCAATTTTAGTGTGTTTAATAACCAGATGAAAACTCACAACATGAGCTTACACATCATTAGCATAATATGTGTGACTCCTCCACAAAGGGCAGACATTAGTTGGATGTCATGTCTAATTCAATTCATGTTGCTATTAGCCATTTCCTCCAAATACATGTTGATACCACACTGGCAGCTTTGGTTTATTGCAGTGATTGTTTATGAAAGCAACCAAGCGGAAACACGTTGTACCTTATTGCACATGTCTGTGTAAGCATGCAATCCATTGACACCAAGGCTGAATTTCTCATTATGAAAAAAATGTTTCATTCAAATCTCACACATATATGAATGATACATGATTTCCAGCCTTCAAAAGCTTTTGAATATAGCAAAAATAATGATTTTCTATTAAATATTATCATAAATTTTTTATTAATATTTATAAGTAATCAGTGTTTCTTTCTTATAAAATGGCAACAACCATTAATTTCCTTTAATAATTTTTTCAAAAGAAATATGATAATCTCTAAACCACATCAAACTGGAACCACTGAATGTTATTGGCAGCAGACAGATGTAATAGAAGGGACTAGGGTTTATTTCACACACTCTTAGAAAACTAATACCATTACTTTCAGGCTGCACATTCAAGACGCTCCAGTTCAATAGAAAGCATTCCTTTTGATGCACAGTGCCTATTCTGTCATACTCAGTAATGCTTGAGCTTGTGAGGATGCTTGACTCACTTTTTTCTGTTATAGAGCCTTACTCTTACTTTAGCCATTTTAAAACTAAACCAAGCCACGTGTATAGTCTACTCTTGAACTCTTGTATGTTCAGTTGTGTCTTTTTAATCACACTCATGCTTTTACCCAAATGAAGAACCAACTGTACCCACTATAAAAAGGTTAATAGAAGTAAATTAAAAGTTTCATTCACTAAAGAAGTCTTTCAAAATAAATGTATATGAAATAATTTAGTAAAGGGACCTTGAGTTTAATCATATCAAGAGTAGGCCTACCACTAGATAGGTAGATACAGGCAATGATACATGTCTCTTTTCAACAAGAATAAAACATGTCTCATATAAGAGGCATGATTCATTGAAATATACACATTTTCTTTTGAGGTATACCTGAAGACGCGTGCTTGTGTTTGTTACTCGTCTCTTGCAGACAAATATTCCCAAAGACACTGTTTTTTGGCTTTTAAGCCTTTAATTTTCAGGGCGGTTAACAGAAGAGGAAATCAGGAAGATGGAGTTGTGAGTGACATGCAGGAAACAAACCGCAGGACTTGTACTTTGCTTGGGGAAGCCACAGCTTCCATACAAGGGGAGCGAGATACACAGCCCAACCGCTTGGCCAACCAGAGCCCCTAAAAAGAAGCCATGTTTGAAAAGCTTGCCGCTCCAATAAGTTGTCTTTCTAGTCCTGTAAAATTCCTCTAATGTAAAATTACACCAGAATATTTTGTGGTCATTTAGGTCAAAGTTAGCTTTGTTCAGTGGGTCTATTACTTGAAGAAACCAAGTACACCTGAAAGTGAACTTAAGTTACCTTGCTTATGTTCATTTGCCAAGGTTTATGTGTACCTTCCACATTAACTTGCTAACGTTTACTTCTAACATGAACTTACTTACATTAACTTGCTGACGTTTACATGCTAGCGTTTGTGAATGTCCAACTTTGTAAATAATAATCCTGATTATCGAGATTGCCCTCAATAAAGGCATAAAATGAAAGTAAATTAATTGAGTGTGTTTGGATATCCAAAGGGCCGAGGATGGACCGACCTGCATCATCATTCAAGCTCTGGACAAGGACACCAGGAAAAGTCGCTTCACATGGCTCCTTAACATGGATGTTAAGGTGAATTTTCTTCAGTATATTCTTCTTTTCATGGTTGATAATAGCTGGGGCATGTCAAGACTATTTTGACTGGGGTGGATGAACTAACTTATGTGCACACACACACGATTGAATTGAATTTATTTATGGATTCTATTTCCACCATCTACTTCAAATAACAAAAAAAGCATGGTTAAATATACATTTGCAATAGGTTAATTATTTAAGAACTCAAAAAGATGCCGTCCAAAGTCACAAAACAGACATGCAAACTCTTGCAAACTATCCAGGAGTTTGAAGGATTGCTTGCATATATTTGTGGACTTTCTTTCCTTTCCACCTGATCTACCAAATACATTTGCAAAGTATTCATTTAAAACGTGTATTAGAGGTATATTATAAAATATGCTATATTGATATGAAGAAGACTGTTGCAACACAGCCCCATGGTGTTGATTTTTTACGATTAGTCCCACCTCTGACAAGGCAAATACAGTAGTAAATCATAGTTTAATGTAAGGTGTGCAATGTTAATTATTCTCCGTAATATTTGATGTGAAGAAGCAAGTGATGTTTTCTATCACACTGCTGTATTGCTGCTCCCTCTCTTTTACCAACATGTCTTTTATGTTCAGCTTCTTAATTTGCATATTGATAGATAAACAACAACAAAAACAAATATGATTCAAACTATCAACACTGCAATATGCAGTTAGGCAGTTGCAGCAGGGTAGAATTGTCAGAGTAGAAATTACTCCAAATGTTTGTATTTCAAGACCTGTGCTTTATACCGTGTGAGCGTTCATATTATCAGCAGAAGCCAGCTGACACACGCTACTATACAAGCTGCAGGAGCTGCAATTGTGAATTACAGGGAAGCAACATAAGTAGAATATACCATCAAAGGTGAATAATCATCCGACCGCAGCTTGGGGAGGTGGTGGGAGTAAATTGCACTATCAATCCTCAACAGGGTGGGGGGTGAGAAGTGAGGAGGTAATGGCTCCAGCTGGTGAAGAGTCAGCTTTGAGGAGCGAGATGTTTCTGAAGGTGAAGATAGCTGAAGATGAGCTCCCCCCCACCCCGCAATCAACTGTGCTGTCATTTGGCTCGAAGTCACCTTTTACTCATGATACTGTCTGTGTGTGTCCTCTGACATGTTTAGTAATCCTCCACGTTACACTCAAAATGAACATCTGAAAAATAGTCAGAACTCAGACGTAAACTGTAACTTCATTTAAAATTTGCACCGAAAAACAAATTGAGAAGAAAGACTTAAGAGTGTGAAAATGGAGGATTACTCTAATAGAAGTCATAGAGAGTAACAAAGCTGTTTTTACTGTCACTTTTAGCATTAGCATTTAATGCTTATTTGATTAACAAAAAACTTTCCACTTGTTTTCGTACTCGATACAGGTTAGTTTTAGGTTTCATCCGGTCACCGATTTAACTAAAAGGACAGGATCGTAAACACCTGATGGTTTAGTAATATCATTTCACAGGATCATTTAAACGTCACACAAAAAATAGTGCTTTAACTGTTTTTAAGTGTTCTTAATCCCGTCCAATATGGCTGCTACGGAGACACATCTCAAAATCCTGATGTGGCACCTGCTCGGATATTTGTATGATTAAAGTGCAGCTGTCTTAACTTGGCATGCTGCTGTTATATCTTCTGTAAATATTGTTTCCTACTTTGACATCTCTTACTTTGACTGTTTACTCATCATGGGGAGACTTTCTTGGCTTATAAAGGCTGATCAGTCTAACAAAGATAATGTCATTCTCAGGGCTGGCTGCCAACATCCATTGTCAATCAGGCTCTGCCCCGAGCGCAGCTTGACTTCACCAGACACCTGCGTAGACGTCTGGCAGCGAGCGCTATCCTGGGCTGACTCAGACTGTGTGATTTCCACATCGCTGCGGAACACTGTCATCACTCAGGGGAACGTCGCAGAGATGGAGACACCTTGATATCATGCCCGACAAAGTGGCGGCATTTCAGCACGAGCAAAAAATGCTCGGCGATGGAGACATTCAGCCCCCACGCTCTGCAGAGTACAGCTGGCAGACGAAAGTCAGTGGGCCAGTGCCAGCCTGGTGGATAAAAGCTGGCTTATTATAGGAATTACTGTCACAGTGTGCCACTGAACCTCATTAAGATTTCCTGATAAGGAGTCAACGGTGACACAAGTATGAATCCCAAAGTCCCTGAATATGACTGGAGAACAAGATATACAGTACTCAAATGTGCCTGACTCCTTTTCATTTATCATACCTTTAAATTGTTGAAATAAGTCTAACCAAAGAACAATCCAGTTGGAATCATTTTCTGATGTCAGTAAATCTTTCATGCAATACATAAATTAAATGTGAATGAAACACAACTCAGTACACTAAAAAGAGAAACGTTTTGCAGCCAAAAGAGTTTGCACCAAAAAACAAACAAAACAGAAACCACAAATATCTTGTTTCTCTCAAACGCTCCATTTCATTTAAAAATTCAATAAATATTAACATTTAAAGCTTTCATTCATGTACGTATATACAAGAACTATACAATAAACATAATGATGTTATGAACCGCAATGCAGGAAGGATTTTGACAGTATGAGCAACTACAGTCTGGTGACGCCTGCATTTTCCAATTGCATCATACCTTCGGCTTTATTCCTGGTTGTTAAGTACGTTTCATAACTGGACAATTTACACTATATACATTATTATTGGAGAAATATATCAGTTTAAAAAAAAAGTTACAACATAGGTGAGTTTTCTTCAATTGTTTTGTTTGTGTAAGTGACTGACTTCCACACAGGCAGACTGAAGGCATGCTACAGTGAGTTGCCATGATTAAAAACCAGTGAGGATCATCATCAGTACGTCGGGGACAAGATTAAAGCACCGGAGAAGGAGAAGCCATAAAGCTCCCTGTCTGGAGGGACGGTTATGGAGGAGGGAGTGTGCCAATAGGATGATTCTAGAGATAACAGGTGCTTTATTCTGCTCAGACACATTCCTTGAAGCTATTATCCTGTGAAGTAGAACATTTGCGTCTCAAAGACGGACAGCATGAACAAAAATCTCGAGTGACATTTCTGGGATGCGCTTTTTCCCACGTCTTGGTTTTGAATAAAATGACAACGTTGGGTCGAGAAATACATCAATGAAAATGTACAAAAGCTTGACCAACACTCTCTGTTGTCCGCCGTCTCTCTATTTCTCCTCCGTCTCTTAGCGTCAGCAGCCGTATCAAACAAGACAAGCTAACTGGCTGAAGGCTGAAGTCATAGAAGAGAGCCGTGGAGCCTTGCCAAATTTATAAAGCGCTGTGGATCCCCCCTTCTAGAAATTAGACTGACGCAGTTAGATTAGATCGACTTGAACTTATGTTGAGGTTGAAAAGTATCGTAGCCTTCAGTAGCAGACTTTCTAATCGGCATGCTTTTTTAAATGCAAAGTGCTGTCAGGAGCGTCAAACAATAGAAACAGGAATAATAAATGGTAAGTGTTTTAAAAATGTGTTTTTCTTAGTTGTTCTGAAGAATAAGAAATAAAAGCTCCCGTGACAAACTTTTGCTTGTGTCAATTTTTTGCAACCCAAAAATCCGTCTATGCTCATCTTATCCTATGGTAAGTAGTATTTTTTAGACAAACGTGTTTTTCTGTTAATAATAAATAAAATAACACCTGTTCTGAATCTTTGATATAAAAAATGCAAAATAAAGCTGATTCAGCATTGTATCGTTACAAACTTTGACTACGACCCTGCAGCAGCATTTTGAGGCACTAAAAATGAAAAGGTCAAACTTTATGCTGATGGTCTTCTTTTGTTTTCTTTGGTCATTTAGAGGCATCATTGAAAATGTAAATGTTTCATAACCAGTTCAAAACTGGAGATGAGGATTAATCAGCACATTTAGTGAGTGTTATCAAAACGTCATTAACATCGTATATAATAATTTTAACCTGCCATTATATTACCTGGTTGTAAATAAGACTAATTATTCTAGTGGCACACTCGAGCCTCCGTAGATAACACATGCACCTCCATAGCCATGGCCTTTGAGCTCTCCTCAAATGTTCACAATACAAGTTCAATAGTAGTTCTAATGCACTTGAAAGAAAAACAGTTTTTACACAACTGAACACAGATAAAAACATGAATGTAGCGATGCAGTCATCACATTTTGAGCACGTCTTGTAGTCGTTTTAGTTTACAGCACCTGAAAACGTTTTTTTTTTTTCCTTCCTTCCGTTTCATATTTGAGGCACAGGGGGCGGAGCCACGCTGCACACTGATCACTCTGCAGTTCCGATGAGGTAACCATCATTGTCTAGTCAAAGTTCACTGGAGTGAAAAAAAAAAAAAAAAAGAAACTTTGTAAAAAAAAAAAGAACAAAAATCTGCAGTGACACTGCAAGTCTTTTAGATTCTGCAAAAGGCAGAGCTGATGTTTGAGAGCGTCTCACTGAGCAGCACGGCCACATCATTGCTCGCTGTTTGTTTTTCAAACTGTCAGGGTTCTGTGACTCGAGTCCCTCTCCGATCCTAAATCGTCCCTTCTTGACTTGGCAGTGACTGGGCCTAAAGTGCTCTTTGGACTGTGCCCTTCTGCAGTGGGCCGCGCTGGCCCTGGAGGTAGAAGAGGCTCCGGGTCAGAGTCTGAGTCCCCCCTCCCAGCTGTGAGGAAGGAGTCCCTGCTGGGACCCGGGGACATAGCAGCACCCTTGGATGGCGAGGCTTCGGCGGCTGCAGAGGTGGTTGGCGCTGGAGCAGTGGAGCGAAGCCGCCTACCGACGGATCTAGTGGTTTGCGGCGGGCTCAGTGTTGTTAAAGGAGCTTTTGGTGATACAGCATGAGAAGTCGCAGAGGTCTCTGGTTTAACGGAATCCAACGTTGTGTTTAGGAGGTCAGGAGTGTATGTGGTAAAAATGTCTTTCTTGTTGCAAGACTCGCAACAAAGCTTATTATATCCAGGGATGGAACAGTAACGGGCGAGAACCTCCATTTGACAGAAAATCGATTTATCCCCTAGACATGGCTCATCTAGAAATAACAGAGGACATCACTGTGAGGGAGATTGCAAAGAAACACCCGTTCTGTGGATGTTGGAAATCACAGTGAGTGAAACAAACTGTATCGGCTTACTTGAAGTGATTTTGTGGACAGGGTTTTCTGGATCCCTTTGGTGCACAGCTTCATCTTTAATCGTGGAGTTCTCCATCGTTTCAACTGTGAGGGAAGACACCGGCTGCCCTGGAGTAGAGTATGAAAGAAAAACAGCATAAAAAAAAAAAATTCCAACATAGAGTGTATCAGCGATAAGAGTACCCGCTCCAGAGAGAATACAGAACAGTCAGGTTTCAAATCTGTAATAAAGCTCACTGTTTTTAAAGAGCAAAGAGAACAACTTTGACTTCTTCTGCTTTTTGATCAAAACCAAAACTTTCCACTCGCTGCCCGGCAGAGAAAATCCAGAAGATTGCTGACCCTGACCTCTTTGAAGAGGTGGGGATCATGGGAAAAGCTGCAGCCAGGGCAGAACAAATGTTGACACTGAAGCTGAAGTGCTTTCATTTCTCTATACACTCTTTCTGTAATGGTATTCAGAAGTGTTTGTTTCCCCTCACGTACATTAAGGACTGAGGGGATTTTGTAAGGCTTGTGCGATATAACAAGTGATGAGTAAAATTTAGTCAAATAAAATGTTTTTGTGAATGACCTCCAGGGGTTACATGAAATGTTTTATCCCACCCACAATTTAGTCATTTCTATGAGTATATTATCCTAAAAGCAGATAAATGCTTGGTTACTTTAGATCTGGCTGCCAGACAGTGTTAGAAAACATTACAGCTCCTGTTCTACATCCAGACTGTGACTAAATGAGCATCAAATAGAAGCAAATAACCGTACTCATGAGTGATAAAAGGGAAATGAGTCCATCGCGCAGAGGCAGCTTCTGCACATTGTCTCCTGATTATCTCCATGTTTGTACCTGGACATGTGATCAGGTTGCAGATGAGGACCGTTTCAGGCTTCTCGCCCTCGCATTCTCCGAGGGTGTTGTCGCTGGCCTTGCAAACCACCTGCCTTTGCTGAATCCCTTCACCACAGGTCACCGAACACTGCATTACCACACCAACACACAGAAAGAAGACGAAAAAGATTTGTAACTCGAAAGGTCCACAGTGACATTTTGCCTTAGGTTTGTGCTTTAAAGGAAACATTATTACAACAACAACCGTCCTTCATGTTTAATTAATGTCTAATGACTAACTGTTATCAATAGCCAAGAGATATTTCCACACTACTTACTTCCCATGGGAAAGTTTACCATGGCATACAATAGCACATACCCTGGTGACTTGTACCATGGTACCATGGTAAACTTAACTACATTTGGTTGCACTGTGATTCAAAGCTCCTTTTTGAACTTTTAGTTTGTGTCATATTTGGCCTCATAAAAAAAAAAAAAAAAAAATTCCATCCAAACCTTTTCTGACTCTGTGCTGTACATGTGTTCACTTCTGTTTTTTCTCATTCAACTCTCTTAAGGAGTTAAATGTATCACTGCTGTGTGTTTTGACAGCCTGCACAGCAGTCAAACTATTTGTCTCATATAACTACCCCTCTGTTCTAGACATCTTAAATAACTACTTTACCGATTTGTAGAAATAGTCTATCCTTATGCCGATTGTTTTTTTTTGTTATTGTAGATTATGTGGTGGTTGGCAGACAAAATAATAATCAGAGCTCACCTGAGACCAAGCCCCTGTCCTCCACTGAGGAGGGCACGTGGTGCTGTTGCAGACTCTCCTCATTTCGGGTCGATCGGCGGTGCAGTGCTTACTGTGGACGGGCCTGTTGGTGCCGTTGTGGAGCATCTGCATACACTGGACCACTCTGGTCTGGTAGCCCAGCTTCCCGCAGGTCTTACTGCAGGGACTCCACTCCTCAACCACCCACCTGTCAGCACAGTGGGCTCTTTGAAAAGGTTTTCCTGTCACCTGGCAATTATTCTTTTTCCGCTCCAATACACAAAAAATTTAACGTAGATTTTTTTCTGATTTAGCACGTGCTGTGAAAAGTGACAGATGGAGGTGACGGGGCATTTATTAACAGTAAACCCTGAATGCAGCAGAAGGCATTGAAAAAAAAAGTCGATTGATCATTCAAAGTTGAAAGCCACTTACGTAGGTTGGCTGCAATCTTGGATGTTGCAGCGTTTTCGGATCGGTTTGGGCTTTTTGCTGGTCTCACAGAAGCTACGATGGACCAAACGACTGTCACTCTTCCTTCTGCATCCATATTTTGTGTACTGTATGCCTGAAGGATGATCAACAGGTCCAAAATAGACCAAAATAAAAAAACAATCAATTATACTGTGGCGTCCAAGAATCACAGGTAAACGCACAAATTCAATTCGGAACCATTTCTCTTTTCCTTTTTTTTTTTTGTTTCTCCAAATTGCATAAAGAATTTCATTCATATCCATATACATTTTAAAACATACTTATTGAGGCTTTTAAAAATATATATATTCTTGTACTACTTACTTGTATCTTCTTTTTCTCCATTTTTTGAATTTTTACTTTAGCTAAAACACTATCATTTTGGTTTGTTTATATGTTTTGATCTTGTTTACCTCGTTCATTTAACTTCAAATGTATTTAGTTATTTTCTTGTTGTTATATTGTTGTTTTGATTTACTGTAGCGCCTCAATGCCATTCACCCTACTTCATTTAATGTTTTTTATCCAATGCTACAACCCTTTTTTTTACCCCATTAATTATGAATCTTTATCATATACTCTATTTATTCATTACGTTTTAGACTCAATGTGTTACATAATACAGGTGGCAATGAATCCAGCTATTAGAATCGAGGCTTTGAAATGTTTTCTTTTCGTGTTTTCAACCTTCAGAAATAAAAAAACAAACATTTATGGCTCGAAACAAGAAAAGCAAATGACACTTTCAAAATGGTAAAAAAGCAGGGGTTTGTCATTCACACATCATGATTCAAATGGTTTTCAAAGCTGTTCTTAAGAAATTTCCCATGTTTCATATTGAAAAACATTTCAACTCAAGCATGCTGACAGTCAGGCTGTCATTTTTTCACTGTCGAACAAAAAATATGTGGTTGCCTGAAGGATACCAGGAACAAACACGTTGAACTGCTTATTGATTAAATGAAAAAACACTCAAACTCACTGACCTCCCCCACAGGGTTTGGAGCACTGAGACCAGCTCTTCAGAGCCCACTCGTAGGTGTCGAGTTCAGCCAGGAGGACGTTGTTGTTGGTGATGAGCGGCAGCAGGTCCTCGTGGATTATATACTTATATGTCAAGCTAATCTTTGCGTCATCTTCCTGAGGAATAACCTAAAACAAAAAGAAGACACTTAAGACAGAAATTAAGAGAGAAGTTAAAGTAAAAAGGTAATGAGGTCGTACTTACCAGCACCACAATGCCTTCATGCAGTGGGCCGCTGGTCTTCAACATCTCCTTCTCCCCATCCATGGAGTACTCCCACTGTAAACCGTTTTCTATAAAGCTCTTTGATTCTGCTTCTTCACTTTTTGCATTAAGAATGAAGTTTCCAGTTACTTGATTCTTCACAGCTGTCAGTAATGAGAGGGGGAACGTTTTTTAGGCATGTGTGATGGGGAAGGAAAAAAAAAAAAAAAGTGTAGTCTTTAGTTTCATTCAGTAAGAAACTCAGAAATTGAATGAAAATCCATCATCAACAATGCTCTGCCAAACAGCGCTGAGATTTCCCTTTCAGCAGGGAATGTGTCAAGATTAATGCTGAGATTTTTGGCACTGTGGTGCGCAGACGGTAACTTCTCAAAGATGTGTGTCATCCTTTCTTCCCATGAGCTCATTTAAGCGAGCAAGCGAAAAAAAAAGAGCAGAGAAAAGAGGAGTCAGGGTTCTGTTGTGTGCCAAAGCTATCCTGGCTCAAGGCGCACTCATTCAGCACGAAGGTGACAACTGTTAGGAGTTATGAGGATAACTTTTAAGATGCTGAAGAATTTTCTCTCGAGGACAAGTGGAAATGTTCTGCACTCTGCACTCTACACAATGTTATTGTTGAATCATAGTTGGGCTAAAAAGATAAAACATAATGCATTTTATCCATCTTGGACGTTTTTCATTGGACAGTGAGACATGCAAGTTGAGTGACTTGGTGACTTCCAGTTTCATCCAGTCACTGACTAAATGCCTTTTACATGCTGATGAATCTATCTGTTAACGAAATGTTAATGATGTCTGACTTAATTCTATGATTGGGTGTCATCATTTTTTTTTTCTTATGTTTTTGGATGAACCAATCACAGCTGAAAAAAAAAGCGTCATACCATGAAATGGGGCCAACAACACCTCCTCGTTAAGATTTTTTGTTTTTCAATTACTCCTACAGTATGCTAAAAGTCCTTGCTAGGAATTTTTAAGTTAAGTAAGGACTAATGATTCCCAGGACAAGATTAGGCCATCTATTTTGCACCATGGGGGGGGGGCGCCAAAATCGATGCAATCCTAAACTTCCTCACAGAAGCTTTAAAAGCGGCATCTTCAATGTTTGTAGCTGTCAATGTGGTCAGAGTGACTTCACGACAGAATGTTGTGAGCAGGTTTTCTCCACAACATCTCTATGAGCCTTCCTCATACAATTCACCCCACCCCCACTGAAAACGCTCTACGAGTTGACTGTAGTCAAGATGAACGAGAAAAACCGTCCTGAGGAAGAGAATATGTGTGCCAATGAGTGAATGTATCCAAATAGAATTTAAATTATGTTTTTAATCACAGCAGCAAATACAGCAACAGTGCGGCAGCTTTCAGGCGACAGGCAGTGCTTCCATGGCAACAATAAACCTGACTGTCTGTCATGGTGGACGCCACGACAAGACACGGGCATTAAAACTATAAAATAAAGGATTTCTTTTTCTTTGATTACGGTTGGAAATAAAAGAGGTCATGTAAATAATAAAAACATATATATATATATATATATATATATATATATATATATATATATAATATAAATGTATATAACATGTTTAATTCATTTAGATATTTTAGTGTAAAAATTTTACATGTAACAATTTTTAACAATAAAAAATCTGAGATTTTGAGAAAGGTTTCTCTCTGCTGATTTGTTCTTATCTTGTAGTCAAAACGTCAACAAATGGAGCCAAAGTTATTTTCGTATTTACAAAGTGTTCTGTGTGAACTTGAACAATTAATGCCCTCAAATACTGATCGAAGAAGCTGAATTCTGTGATCTGTAGTCAACAAAATCAAACAGCTGTGCCAATAATGTCTAAAAATTAAAAAAAAGGTCATTTTCACCAGCACACTCACAAACCAATAATCATGTATTGTAACAGGACGTGAGAAACTCACCAATTATATGAGGAGAGGTCTCGTTCTCCTCAATAACGATGTGTCGGGCTCCTATCGGGATGTCGAACATTTTCAGCATTCCTGACAAGACAGAGACAGCACGGTCACACTGGGGGGCTTAGAAATACAGGGCACTGAATGTGAACTGTGATAGCAGCCAATTATTTGGGAATCAAAACACTGACACAAAGTTGGCTCCTGTCTTTGCTAGGAAGATACCAGTTGTGCTAAAACACAGAAGATGTGGATTAAGTCATATTCTTTTTTTTTTAAATGCAGTTTTTGAGCTTTAAAACGGAAAGTCATTACATTTAATGACACCTGTGAAGAAAAGTTCAATCTGATTTGTCCACTCAGCGGATAATTACCGTTCTTTTTGGGTGTCTTTGTGAGTGTCAGCTTCACGGTGCGACAGTGGGAGTTGTCGCCCTCGCACACTCCACACTTGTCCTCTTGCTTGTAAGAGCCGACCTCCTTGTCGCAGCCCACATGCTGTGAGGACCAAAGGATGAGGCAGTCAATCAATCAGGCCGCTGCAGACAGTGCTGTGTCTGACTTTTATACACACAGAGATTACTCTGCTGGGAAACTGAGGGCTTAAGAAAAGTCAGCATGCGTCTGCCTGTATGTGTGGTTAGTGATGATGCATATTGGACAGCAAATAACAAGAATAAAGTCTAAACAAAAAGCAGCCAGCATGCAACAAGGAAACTCCCAATTTTATCTCCAGGGATTCTAACTTTGAGACAAAGCCATGTATGTGAATGTTTTTGTGCTGGAGCAGACATTACGGCTCATTGACAATTGAATAGTCTGTGTAACTATGTCAGTGCACTTTTATCACCATTTAAAAAAGATACAATACGGTGTACGTCATTGCTTAATTAAGCCTCATCGTCCACCGAATAAGAATTCTTTGCTTCTAAAAGCAGCACTGTTTAATGAGTAAATTATTTTTCTAACATTTTACAACCTATTATGTACTGTTATTTATAGGCACATATAACTTTAAAGCACTGCAGCATAATCCTTTTTCATATTCAGTTTAAATTAAATTTGACCTTTACGAAATGTCCTGAGATGGTAAAAAAAATCTGCAGTCAGGTATAAGACATCGGTTCATGTGCATGTTTGGGATTACAAAACGTACAGCCTCCAATTCCAATAAACTGAGAACTGTATTTTTTGTCCCATTTTTTCGCCTTTACATGCAAACATTCTGACATATTCATAGATTCTGAACTCTCATGAGACATGAAAGTATAATTATAAGCTGTGTATAATTACATTAATTTCGGTACATGTACTGTGGATCTACAGAAGACGTACCAAACATTCTCCTCGAGCGCACACGCTGAATGGTTCTGAGTAGCTGCAACGCGTCCCATCGTGCATCACCTGATTCATGAACACCACCTCGCCTGTCTCCTTCGACTTACAGCTCAGCTCGCACTTACGAGCCTCTGAAATACACACACACACACACACACACACACCTGGGTTCAAACAAGTGTTGTAAGAATCTCAAAAGAGACCTCAGCAGGACACAGAGGACTTTTGAACCTCAATCTGATTCTGCAAAGAACATCATCGGTCCTCTCCACTTTATCTTAGTAAAAAAATTAAGTGAGAGACAACTTTGCTCTTTATATTCACCATCTGGGTGCTCATACGGTAGCCAGGTGTGCTTGATGTTTTTGTGGTATTTGTTGCTCCTCTGGACGCACTGTTGAGCACGGAAGTCTTCGTACGGTCCAGCACACTCCTCCATGTTGCACATCTGGTAGTCAAAAGTAGAGCCAGGGCAGTCTCGACCACCGTAGGCAGGCCTAGTGGATGAAAAGAAACAATCCATTACATTAAAGTTTCCCTTCTCCATTTTTTTTTTCCACAAGATAAAAAGCTTGTTCCTCAAGCATGAAATTTAGGAGATCATCGAGGTTATTTATCTTTGAAAAAGTCTTTCTCAGCAGCACAAGCTTTTCTTTCAAAGATCCGAATTCAGAGGGGTTTCTTTTGGCTCACATTCTTCCACACTTTCAAATCCCTGCTGTTCAGAGCTTCATTCACGCATTAACAGTTATGTCATCATACGCTGGATGAAGAGACAGGTCATAAAAAGTCTTAGCCTTGGAAAGGTTCCTCCCTGCCACGGCACTCACGGAGGGTTGTTGCACTGTCTGCTGCGGGAGCGGACGCCGCCTCCGCACGTTCTTGAGCAGGAGCCAAACTTTGACCATGAGCCCCAGCTGCCGTCGTGGCCCTGAGGCTGCTGGCTGGATCTCCAGATGCAGTGTCCTTTAAAACACCACTGAACAAAAAAAAAAAAAAACCATGAGAAAGAGAAAATTGAGAGTAATGACCGTGACATTTGTAACAATTTCATACTTTTCAAGTAACATGATGTTAATAGCTTGAAGCCAAATCACAGACAGTTCTTACCTTTCCAGGTGCACACTCTGTTCCATCAACCGGAGGACCTTTTTTGGTTTTACAGAAGTACTGATTATCGGGGTGGCTGCACCATAGTTGCTTGCAAGGGTCATATGTTCGAAACTGAAAAAAATAAAAATAAAATCAACCACTCAATCCTCCTTCCTGACTCTTTCAGAAATCTTACAAAAATATGAGCTTTATTTTAAAGCTCACACATTATCCTCCTGTTCAACAACTTTAAATAAGTCTAAGAGCTCTAGTTTCTTGCTATAAAACCACTCAGATCTGTGTTTGATTTCATTCTATAAACCCCTCTGTTTCATCCCCGCTCAGAACAGGCTGTTTCTGTTTCTAAATATGAAAAGGAGCTGTCAACAAACACGACCCTCTGAAAGAGGCTTGTGTCACTTTGCCTTTCTTGCTCCAAGCCCTTAACTTAGCAGTGAGAAGGCAGACTCAGAGGGAGAGAGGTTACTGCCCTTTGTGATGTCATGAAGGGAAAAATCACACTTTTTTTTCTCCATCTGACTTCTCTTTCAACAATGCGTCAATGAACTCAAACTAAACTAAGAAATAAAAATCCATAACTTTTTATTTTGTGAAGAACTTACCGCTGTGCACATTTTATATCCAACACCAAAATCAAAGCGGCACTGCTCATCCATTGAATAATTGATTCCAGGGAGCTCAGGAAGCTTGGGCCATTTATGTTCAAAGGGATCATCCAGCAGGCAGTCGTAGGAGCTGAGACAAACAGAATATTAAGAGCGTAATTCATTTTTTTTTCGTAACCATAAATGTGAGATTTCTGAACAACAAACCAGATAAGTAGAAAGTTCTGACGCAATGAATAACAAAATATTGCTTCATTTCAAAGATGTGCAGCAATGACCCCATAGTGGGTAGAGGATAACTAAGAAATGATGGCCTGTGCGAAACAGAACCTACTGGATGTATCGATTGAGCTCCTGCTTGCTGCAACGTGACCAGTGATAGCGATGGAAAGCTGCTTGGACGAGAGGAGCCATGATGCTTCCCATGCTTGTCTCATCTGCACAACGGTTACCCTGCCCGTCATGCTCCATGCCGAGCCTGATGGGAATGGAAAGGGTTTATTGAACAGGAGGTACAAAAACCAAAAAGACAAAAACAAGCAAAAAAAACAGTCATGGGAAACTAATTCTACTTACTAGCTCCCTATATGCCTATATGAAAATGAACAAAGAAAGAGAGTAAAACATTGATATGGACACAGCTCCCGCTTTGGCCAATAGGATTCAAATATATTTATTCAAGAGCATGTTTTTTTTTTAACTCAAGAACAGGTTTTAAAGTTCTGAGAGCATTATTTATTGTTTATAGTTTTATAAAAGTTGTATTTTTACTCAAATAGTTGTTGCTTGTGCTTAAATGTTCCAACAGGGACCAAAGGGCTGGTAGAAATCACTGGGTGGATGTTGTTCAGTAAGGTTAAAATGACATTCAATCAGTGAGTCAGTCACACTTGTTGAAGATCAATCAAAGCGCTGACAGAAATAGCATGGAGTCTGTCAGCCGATGAAGGGGTTAATGATGTTTCCTTTGATCTTTTGTGCAACATGACAGTCCATCAAGTAAGTTTTTTCCAGATTCATTCCACAGCAGGCAGTGCACTTCACAGAAATGGCCTTGTTATCCTTTTTCAGCTCCGTCGGGAGAGAGGAAACATGTGAAGTGGTGGAAATGTGCTTGGTATTCAAACTAAAGATCAGAAAGTCGATGCGTGCAAGGTGCAGCCTGTTGCTAGACTATTCAAAAAGCAAGAATCAGAGAACTGCCGGGATTGAAAAAGATCCTTCATAAGGTAAATCATGCTTGTTGACCTAAAAGCAATACATGGCTTTAAGAGAACTGTGAAGCCAAAGCTTACAGCTAACACAAAGAATATCAGAAACAGGTATCTAAAGGTGATAAAACAAGCTTAGCAATCATAAATAATCATTCCCAATTATGAATATAAATTGCAATTTGTGAAAATCTGCTTTTTAATTCAGTGGTCACCCAGTGTTCTTATGGAAAACTTAGCAAACCTTTTTAGCATTGAATACAAAATGTGCTCAGTGGCTACTTTGTGATACGTGTCTATAAAAAAATCATGGAATCTAATATATCCCGACCATAACGTCTACCTTTAAGGTGCTCACAACAACCTTCAGTTTTGGATGGGGGCACATCACTATCCATGTTTATATTTCCAGTATTAGTTAAAGTTGGATTTACACTTAAGTTGATTACTGTGCATTGAGAGGATTTTCTTATTTTCCCTGCCCATCTGCCCACATGAAAAACATATACAGACAATAATTTAGACACCCTTACTATGACCTCAGTGCTAAAACATATCACGCAATTAACATCTTAATGATAACAATTATTACTCCTTTAATCATGGAAAAACTCTCGACGTTCATATATATATATAGATAGATAGATATACCTGGGTTAAGAGTGTCCTCAAATACATGTGGCTAATCTTCCATTAACATACTTTTAGTATTAATGCATTCGGTTTGTTTTCCAAAAACAGCGTTGAATAATCTCATCTTGTCTGGCTGAGTAACTGCTTGCATATGTTGTTTTCTAAAGACAACAGAGCTCAGTTGAACGTCTCTCTGCCCGTGATTACAGACCACAGTTACTGTGGAAAACTATCGCCTTAATTGGAGGCAGTCAGACTGCTTTCATTGTCATGTCTTTACTCACACATGGCCGGTTTCGTGAGCGACCACAAAGGCGGAGGAGAAGCCGTCCTCATGGTTCAGAGTGCAGCTCCTCAGTGGGTGGCACATCCCTGTCACTGGAGCGTAACCTGGGCAACACAAAAGACCACACAGACCTAATAATCAAGAATCAGGATGAAGGTCATGGCATTCTCACTGATGATCCAGGTGGAAAATTGCTCTTCATGTGACATAAGTGGAGTTAGAGAGCCTTAAAAGAAGATGTGGTTTCAGTCACTGAGAAGATCTCAATCTTTTCTTAGTTGCACTGCTGGCTGACACCATCTGGACTTCAAATTGGCAGATAGAAAATGGGAACAGCAGACTGTGACGTTGCCTGTAATGTCTGATAGACTCGTATGTTATCTGATTCAGAAGGTTGCACTCAGCAGGCTGAAAATAGTCAAACGCATACACGAAAGAGAGCGGAAATGCCCCTTATAACTTACACAACAGGGACTTCTGTCCAAGTCATTTGATTGGACAGGACACTTTTTTTTATTATATGTATCAGGTGTTCAAGGCACCCTTCAATAATTTACAGCTACTGTTTTCTTTGTCAAGATGAATCAATTATTTGTCCAAAAAGCATAATTATCAAATCAATAAGTCAGACCATTTATGCCTGTTGTACAACTGTTGTATGAATGCAATATCACGCTTGAGGTTTCCTGCTGTTAAATTCAATATTAGTATGGCTGTGATTATAGTTAACACTTAGCCTGCTTGGCTAACATGATACATCATATAATCTTGTTCAGTAAAGATTGATGCAAGTCTCATTTTAAGTGTGAGATTCTCTCAATGATAATAAGAGTAACTTTTCGGGCCTAATGAAACAAGAGAGTAACATTCAAATACTGACGATCCCAAAAAAAAAAAAAAAAAAAAAGCCCTCATAGCAACTTTATAAATTCTCGGCATATACTTGGTAAAGTTTTGACAGGTAGAAGAGGTATGAAGCAGCTGTTGCTGACAGCTTGCAAATTGTTCACCTCATAATTGTACATAGAGACAGACCAACAGTGAACAGCAAGCCTCCGAAGCCTCTCACAGTGTTCCCCAGCAGCCATCTGCCCGGCATCAAAACATTTCACACAGTTCTAAGACTTTTTAAGCAAAGCACAAACATTGAACAAAACTCGATCAAGAGGTGTGCAGCGATTCAGCTTAGTGCGCTTGGTTTGGATCAGAAGCTTTTTGTCCTTTTTTGACCATCAGAAGACCTTTTTGGCATGCAGGTAAAAAGCAGAAAATGCAGGAGACAGACAGCCGGTGATGGAGACATGTATGTCAGGTTATGTTGTTGATGATGGTGGTAAAGAGAAACATCTATAAATTACTCTATTTGATGCCAGTGTGAATCGAAATCGTTGAAGGTTCTATTCATGAAGGACAACACAATGAATGAACACATTCAGTGCCACAAAGAGATGATGTAACATAAAAGCGAGCATGACACTTTATCTGAAAGGCAGATAAAAGGAATTCAAGAGAATGCAATATACATTCCCATGAAGTGGCCAGTGGGAGCTTTGCACATTGAAGCGGAAAGGTGCAGCAGCAGCTATAGGGGCAGAAAAACAAAAGTTTTCTTGACCACTTTTGTCCTTAGAGAAGAAAAACTGAAACTCTGAGCAATATGTAACATACTGAATTCAATCATAAAATGGCCTTGGACGTTAAGGAAGCTACTGTATGTCGAAGCGCTGGCCTCTCTGACAACAATGCAGCAGCCGGTATGTCCTCCTTGTGAGTTTTGATTCTGGTCCAGAATGGTTTCTAATTATTTTGACCAGAGAAACAGGCAGTTTTAAGGCACCCCCACACAGATGTTTTGGAGGCCCCTCAGTTTGCAAGGCAAACCAAAAGGTGTTGTAAAGGTGGAAGCGGACAAGTGAACTGGTTCAGCTATAACTGATTATACCCAACCTAAAAAGCAATGGCATTTTTCTAATAATGCAACATGATCAAAAACATGGTAAAACTAAACTAGGATACATATTATATATATATATATATATACCTTGAATTTCCTTCGGGATCAATAAAGTATCTATCTATCTATCTATCTATCTATCTATCTATCTATTGACAATGCATTTTGAAAAATATGAAGAGGTAAAAATGCAGAAAGCTCAGTAATGATGCAGAGCTGGCTAAACACTGAAGCTTCCCTGCTTTGCGAATTAGACACGATGGAGGATTGGCTCTCTCCAATGTCTCGAATTTGGACTGCAGTCCCCATTCTAAACGCTAGGTGCCAAAGTTACATATAGTTTGTTTAAGTGTGAACAATAACACAGCACGTTACAGTGTGTTTTAAAAAAAGTATAAAAACTGAAGAACAATAACGTTTTTCTCCAATCCAGCTGTTCTGCATTGACACATGGGACTATACAGGGTTGCACTTTGACCCTCAACCACCCATCCCACCCCATATTTGCTAATGGCCAATTAGAAGTATCAAATCAAATCAAAAACATTCATTACATCCCGCCGATTGATCAGACTTTTTCTCACAGTTGGAGTCAACCCACTTTAACTCCAATCAAATGTTTAAGATCTAATAAACAGCCTTTAGAAAATCCCAGGTGTAGTTCATACAGTTGTTTCATCTTTATTTCTTCAGCAACTTCTCCATGAACATAAACCGATTTTCCTCTTTTTTAAATCACACTCTAAATACTGTATATGCAGTTGGATAGAGAATCTACCATCTCACACCTAAACTTTGACGAGGGAGTGTGATGTCTCCACATGACCCCCGACACACAGCACCACAGCAAAAGGTGCCATAGCAACCGGGCCTTGTTATGAATACAAAACAACGGCGGCTATGGCAACATCCAGAGGTGTGACAAGCAAACCAGGTAGCCCCAGGTCGTCCTCTAAACATGACACTGGTGCTTAAAAAAGTTAAAAATACACTCAGTTATTGAACTTGGGCTCAGAGGATGTTTGTTCATTCTGCATCAACTTGCTCTGACGTTTAGGGCTGCTCACTTCAAATTTTGTTTTGAAGGGCTGGAAAGAAGAAATACAGCATGAGACAAAGTTGAAAACTAACAGAACATGTATGGTGCAAAACTCCTCCTACAGATAGCATACATGTGTTATTAGGATTGAGAGTTATCTTTCAAACAGCATTTTTGTGATGTAATAAAAAAAACTATCACACATTTTTGATTTTTGTCTACATGCCAAAAACCTCCAACAACAATATCAGACTTAATTTTTTTTTCATATCCAGGGTGGCATCAACGTCAAGTCAGCAAGGTTATGGGAAGTTTCTAAGTATTTATTTTGCTGTGAGGTCAGCATCAGGAGAATTGGTTTTGTGCACTCAACTGCAACTTCCACTTTTTTAGTCTCATATCGACCTTACCTGGGCAAGACTTGAAGCCAACCCCTTTGTAAATGGAAGCAGATATCAGCACTCACTCTGCACAGTCCTCGATCGAGAAAAATACAGTACCTTGCATACCTGCGGGACCAAAATCTTGCCTTGTGAGGAAGATAGCGTGATCGTGGTACTCAGCATGGTCGGGGTCCCGGCGCTGCTGCGTGTTGGCCCATCGGCACACCTGCTCCAGGCTGCGAGATGGGTTGCCACGCTCGATCAGACTTATAGACTGTAGAAAAACAAGGAACAGGGAGACGTTAATATATGGTTTGCATTATCAGTTCCTTGCACGGGAAAAACTGTAAACTCATAATTTTCCCACATCTGAAGCATGCATTAACTTATTTTTGAAATCACCAAATAAGCTAACTTTCCTCCTTCATATTCTGCACAATGTCAGGAAATGTGTTAAAAATTTATTGTTTTGACTATTTTTCTGTAGATAAAAAAAGGGGTATGTCCTAATTTTTACTCATTCTGACATGCAGCTTCAAAGCCAACTGGCAACTGCAGACAGAAAACTGAAAAGGCCTAAAAAAAAAAAAATCAAGTAGACATGGAATGCAGTTTCCTGTTTGCTTTGTATGTTATGAAAAAAACATTCAAATTACCAACAAAACTAAGTCTGGGATGAGACAGCTGTATACACACTGAGTGCCCAGGGAAAGGAGAAATAAAAGCCTTCAAATCAATTGCAGAATATATTCTGTCCTTCCTTGCCTGGGTGCTGCTGTCACATTCAACAAGTTTAAACTCAGCTTGTAAACAGCTGCTTTGGCACATGGACAAGAAAGGCCAGAGGCAAAATGTCCAGTATTCAAGCAACCTCACAGTCAGATTAACAGGTGCTTAGAAAGTTCTGAACATAGACTTTGAAAAGAGTCCGTCATTTTAGCACATGATAATTGTAGTATATAATTGTTAAACATGCCTTGAACCCTGCTGACAACACATTAGTGTGAAGAAGATGTTGTGCAACAAAATTACAAAGGCTGTTGAGGTTTGACTTTCACCGAAAGACTAATAGCCTATATTGAATGTTTTTTTTCATGTGTAACAGGCTTATTAAAAAAAAAAATTCTGTTCCTATAAAACAGTTTCAAGGTTGACTGTAGGGTTTGTGCAAGTGAATTTTTTTTCTTTTACAATAAAACATGGTCTCCTCCAGATTTATTTTCAGTCATTACTCACACACATGTATGTGTTATATAATAAACAGAGATGAGGAAGGGATATATTAGCAACAGAAGGAAGGAGAAGAGGTAGAGCATGAATGAATTGAATGACTTCGATGTGGTTCCCTCCTTCACACCGTGGTGAAAAGACCTATCCAACTACCAAAGAATTAATAAATTACACACTGGATGCTGTGTGCCTCTCCATGCCACTGATTTGTTGCATCTGTGACTGATTGGCCACGTCTACTTGGTCTGTACTAAATGGGTTCACATTTCAGGGGTAGCATCCTTCAAAGGACACAGCCAACAAAAAACCCTAAAGAAACGGGAACTCCAAAGACTACTCAGGCCAAACTGAAATAAGGCGGACTGGTCTACAGAAAAATCCCTGTTTGTGTCACCAGCTTTTCCCAGCCCTAATTTATCCTACTGTTGTCAAGCAACATTGACAGCTAAATCTAACTAGCCAAAAAAACAAAATAAACAATTTCATGTAACTTAGCCCAACTTATTTGAACTTTCAAGGCCCCTATGTGATTTATTGTTGAAGTTCAAGTTGAAACCAATTACTCACATTAAAAAGTATTATCATCCGCCGCTTACAAGTTAACCATTTGATGAAGTCTTTGAAAGAGAAACTTCCAGGCAAAGAAAAACACATTTTTATCGTCTCAGGGCAAAATGAGGGCTGGATTCACGACCATTCAACACTACTACCATGTTTCTAATGATACACAGCTTCATGTAAATGGGTGAAGTATCCCTTTAAGAGACGACTCTACCAACTGAGCTACAGCCACCCATGTAATATTATACTCAGAATATTTCTGAAATTACCAAGATGGATCTGTGCAAGTCTGATGTTTGTTCCTAATAAGGTCTCTACATTTCATGCTGTGCTGAGAAATTTCATGTATACATTTATGTGTTAATTATGTCATTCAGAAAACGCTATCATAACTCACTCAGACTACTTAGGTGACACAAGGTATTCATTGTGTTTCTGGAAACAATGGTGCAATTATCTCTTTGAATTGCTGAGAAACTGAAATATAGTGATTATATCCCTTTGTTGATATCCGGGATGTATATTTCTTGTGCTTTTTATAATTATATAGACCTATGGGTCTGAAATAAAGTATATGAATACATATTTTTAACAGAAATTTGTCTTCAGTTGGAAATCTCTTTTTTTACGATATAAATTGGGTTCACTGGCACATTAAAGTTAATCTCTACTGGTGGGAAAAAGTTGCAATAATATATTCTTCAATGGTTATGCAACTATCAATCAACAGGAAGACCAGCAGAGAAATTTATATGAAAATACACTGATTTAAAACCCAGTCTTTGCTTATGGCTCACCTGTCTGTAGCCGACCATTATCATCCGCACAAGGACAATGTTGATGTTGGTTCCCAAAGATTCATCGTGGTAGATTTCATCAACCTGAAAGGAAATAAACAAAGTCTTTCAATTGTCTGTTGGATGAATGAACAGTGATGCATTTGATAAAGATGATAGAAAACATTTTGAATAGTAAGATTGCAGAACACAAGCATGTTTGTTCTTAAAGAATTTTCTACTTTGTGATCAAATAAATGTCGGCAACCCAAACCTCCGTCATACTGAAGCCTCTGCTCTTTTCCAGTGAAAACACAATCAACCCCCGTCAACTCCAGTTCACACCTCACACAATTAGTTGTGGTCTGCATTGTTGTGTTAGCAACTAATATTAGCCACTGAGTAGTTAGCTCGTGGCTTCACATTGCATGTAAATTTGCATGGAATGCTCACATGACATTTAGATAATTATTGAGTACATTACTCTTCTTTTCTCTGGCCTTAAACAGCTTTTATACACAAGTGGAGAAGTCAGCTGTCATGTTAGCATGGCTAGGACAACAACATAGCGGGACTTGTGCTTCTCACTCATTGTCGACTGTCATGACTCAGAGAGACATTTACAGGAGATATACTTGATTTCTGCTATATTGATGTGCAAAATATCACACCATATTCCTGGAAGTAAATTAATACAATCGAGACAAGAACAACCCGAGTTCAGATAAAGTCTAAGAAATGAAGAAAGCAGTCCTTGTTGAACAAATGAGAAGTTTCAGACTTTTTCAAAGACACAGTTCTGTGTATTATTTGTTTATTTATTTAAACTCAATACTGAAAAGGACAAAAGGTGTTTTTAATAGCCAAACTAACTTTGCAAATCCACTTTAAAGTGCACATTGTGTACAACTGTTTTCCACTCCAGCAAGAGGATGATGTTTTAAACTGAGGATAAAAGAGTCTGTTTTGGAGGATACAGCGTTGCCAGGACTTATGAAGAGTGAAGATGAATAGCAATTAAAGTTGTTTGCGCTCTTGGTAGGTAAACAGTTTTCAGCAGTTCATTTTCCTCTTCATTTTTTAGATCAGAATTAAATCAATGCAGATATCAATGTGTTTGAAAATGCTGGGAAAAACACTCAGAAGAAAAACACTTTTATACCAGAATAAATAGTTTCAGTAGCCACTGAGTAACCATAAAAGAACTTGTTTTGTTTCTTCTCTCACAACAAGACTTGATGCTAAGATACAGGAAATGATCCAATAAAACCAGCGATGATAGACGCATGACCTAGGAATACGTAATGTTTGATATGGCTTACCGGTAGTTATAATGTTATTTGGATGCTTAAAAAAGGCCAAGGTAAGATCTCATTCAACTCCCAAGTCCAAATTCACCATGAGTGCATCGATTTTCTATGAAATTCTTACATTATGTCTCCATTCCTTTGAGAAAAATTAAGGTCCATCATAATCTTTGCTCTTTGTCTTTTTTTTGGGGGGGGGGGGGGGGGGGGAATAAATATGCTCTCTTAAGCCCCGTTTTCACCAAGCTGTTCAGTTTGGTTCATCTCGGTACAGCACTCATTTTGTGGCGTTTCCATAGACTAAAGCTGGGAAAGATGCCCAAATTACCGACCCATACCATCCTACTTTTTGGGACCGTTCTGTTGGGTTGCCAAGTATATCGATCTGACCCTAAGAGGTGGAGCTAAACACGAAAGAATTTAGAATCGTCCCTTTCCGTTAGACAGCGGCAAACACAACACCGCCGTGTATAAATATAGTCAATAGTTTTTACGGCTGTATTTCTCCTCGTGGCACACAGCCTTCTCTGAAAACAAAGCTAGAATGTGTTTTGTAACAAAGAGCCACATGCTAATGACAAAGCAGATGACTTGCTGAATGTCTTCCGTCGTTGGTTTTGTTTACTGTGTTGCGTTTTTCTACTTTGTCAAATTTATTAGCGGGGTAGCTGTTAGCAATTAGCTACTATGATGTGGCGTTAATTCACGCTATCAGCATCCTGCTTAAACGCCGACGACCAAATATACCAAACTGTACTGATCCATTCCGGACAGCTTGGTAGAAATGGGGCTCTACTTCTAAGGGGGATAGAAGTACAGTGATATTAATCAGACTAATTATGGGATCTAATCAGTTGGTGTATAACCCATAAAAGAAGGAGATGATGGACCTTTCTCATAACTTGGGGGTTTGTAGGCAGGCTATAGGGACACATTAGTGTTTGAAAAGTAATAAATATCATGTCATGGTGAAGTGAATTTTGCATAAAATCACACTTTAAACACTTTAAACATTTTAAATTGGATAAAAGACGTGGGAGTTCCAGAAGCAGATCTGAGGTCTTAATGTTTAAACAGTTATGCCACCGACTCTAGCACAGAAGTTATTTAACCATCTGTGTTGCTCAGCTCCTTAAATACAGTATAGATTTGCATTGTACTCTCCTTATTGTAGCAGCACATCTTCTGGCACAATGGTCACATCTTTCTTACAGTTCTGTCTAAAAACCTTTAACTCCAAAATGTAGTTGAGGAGAATTTGGCAACAACAGAAATCTAATGTTTAAGACTGAGACATGAACGTATATTAGCTTCAGGCTAACAACACACAGTCATCATGCTTTTAAATTTAACTCTTTGAAGAGCACCCCACTCTGTGGAAAATCAACAAATATTTGATGTAACTTTTTTTGAAGCACTTTGAAGCTCTCGGTTTGAAAAAAGCTTTGAACTCCTGTACATTTTCTTCATATTAAAAAAATCTAAACAACCACAACAAAACAGTTTTTTTTTATGTTTTATGAGGCTGGTGACAACTCAAACAGTGACAGTGATTTAAACTTTGTTACTCTCTGTCACCAGCTCTCAGACGCTCTACGATACGTAACACTGATCCACCACAGGTCATCGATTATTTGGTGTTGCTAGACGCTGATTATTCAGAACAGCCTGGAGGGGCAAATCTGATGTGTTTGTAATGCCGTAGTAGAGCCAGTGAAAAGATGTACCAACAAGTGATGCTCGGCCTCATGAAAGAAAACAACCCCTTTTTATATATAGAACATTAAAGCTCCAGTGAATGACTGTAAATACCGAAAATTACACCACTGAAGAATCTTTGACTTACAAAATGTAAAAAAGGCTGTTTCTGACGCCTACCCCTGCGACAATACTTTCAGGGATTTTTTTACAAAAACTTTCACAGGAGCTTTATGGAAACTATCCGTACAGTAGAGCTAATAGAATAGAAAATAGAAAGCACGAAGACATACTAACTACTGACGCCTTCATTGTCAAAGCTTTATTTTATATCTCAGATGTTTAATGTTAAATTTCTTAGCTTTTTCTGATGGAAGATAAACTTTATAAGCTCAATTTGTTTTTTATTGCGATTCGTTTGTTATCAACATCTTTTTTTAAATTACAGCATTTTTTTTTTTTTACATGTTCGAAATAAAACAAATAAAACAAATCAGAAATGAAATTGAAATGTACAGATGTTGTCTGATCTCAAGCTTGTAAATCCGAAGGTCAAAAATGACAATGGTGGCAATGTCGGCTGATGTTCTTCTCCAAGACTAAACAAACACAATTCATCACAGAGTCAGGCTTGGAGTGTTAGCGTGTTCAAGGCTTTCACTGGCTTTCTATTACAGGGACAGACTTCAGGCTCCTCATGGGTAAAAGAAGTAAACTTTCTTTCGCCTAAACAGGTAGGCTGTCAGGTAACTTGCCTCATAGTTATTTTCAAGAACAAACAGAAACAAAAGTCAATTGCAGTGCAGAAACCCACAGGGTTGTAACATTCCTTTAATTCTTTTAAAACAGACTAATTTCTTGTGTTTTTTTAATGCTTTTCCTGTTGCTGTCTTTGTGCTCAGCTCAGACAGATATTTCCAGAGGATTCACAGTGCTCCTCTTTGCTTTAAACACCAACAAGTGCCTGTGTCACTTAGCTTTCTCTGGCTAGAAATTATGACCATGTGGAACAAAAGCTCTGTCAATGAAGGAAGTACAAATTTGCTCTGGGGCGCAGGGTTACACCCAAAGGTATTTAAGCAAATATTCCATTCACAGAAGCCTATTCAGGTCAATAAATGCTGTAAAGAGAACTTAAGTGACCCCAAATTCTTCTAGATTTGTTACGAGCTGAAATTCCTTGAGCGGTCAATACTGACCTATATATGTGTGTGCTTATGTTAGACACCTGACACAGTGAAGCAGTTGAATGAGAACAGCATCAAAAAATAGAGTCACACTGAATTGAAACACTGAATTTGCATCGTTTTTTTTCCAGCAAGACTCAGGTCTTTGCTTTCTGACCTGATTATAATATTTTTTGGTGAGTCCTGCTGAAGGGCGGGTTAACCCCACGCAGGCTGGGATAATGACAAAGCCAGGAGGAGCGTGTGCGCACACACACACACACACACACACACACAGAGGGCTGGAATGGGACTGTTTGTAGCTGCAAAATGAGAGTAGCAGCTGTGCACTGCAGGCGCTAGGTGTCCCTGGTTTGTGTACGGCATCACATCGACGTGAAGCCGAAAAAACCTGGTCGAACAACACAGCCATTGTGCGGCAGGCACCACAGCAGTCACCTTAGCTTTACACAGACAGGATGTTCAGTAATCAATCCCTCAGGGAGAGTTTCTCCAGGTGGTACTACACACTTTGCAGCCACGGAGCAGGGATTCAAAGGGATTTGAGTGGGCAGAGCTCTTTCAGACACAGCAAGCCTGTGGCTTACTCGTGGAACTAAACACTTAAGACCCTCGTTTGTTTAAACTCTGCCTCTGGTCAAGTTGCACATTGCTCTTGTCTGATTCCGCTCAAAACTAGGCCTTTTAATCCCTAAAAACCTCCTTAAATTCACTCCTCCTGACTGATCTGAGAAAGGTACAAGGGCTCATTAGAAAACTAAAAAGAAAGCTCTCACAGCCAACTCCAGAGCAATCAGCCAAAGTCATTAGAAATCAGACAGCTCACTCGGCCCAAGACAATTGAGGACAGATTGTAAATACTGTATAATATCCCATTTAAATAAACACTTCATTCCAAGTAAGAAGAGTTTGGCAGTGTGACAGGATCACTGGTGCTTGTTTCCACGCTCGCCCTGCACAGCTCCCGCTCAACTTTCTAATTGGTCTAGTGCAGCTAATCAGACCACCATGCACGGTCCAAATGGTAACTGTTACAGAGTGAAACCAGCACCCTGTGAAAATCTGACTTGGGGGATTTGGGACCAGTAAGCAGATTATGGTGGTAGGAGCTGGTGGAACCCGTAATGAATTAGCAGAGAGTTTTTTTTTTTCTCCTCTCATCTGATAATCCATAAACAGCTAGAGACAGCTAGGGTCCAGGGACAAGTGTGGCAAGGTCTGTTATGAGCGCGAACAACGTGGAAATATCTCCAAGGGTTGGTAAAAATAGTTTATAACAATCACATCGCTGATTTATGAAGTCTCCTTTGACCTTCACGCACTATGTTGTGTTTGTCCACTACTTATTTGGATCTAAAACACAATTTTATGATAGATTACAGACCAAACAATCAATAAATCCATATGACTATTTATGAGGAAATCAAGATAAACAAAACGTAGCCTGTGAGAATCTCTAATGCTAATGAAAAAAAAAAAAACCCAAATCAATAAATACTTACTATGTTCATGAGTGTCAGAACATAATTCTGCACATGCTCCTTGCCGTGGAAACGCACCACTGAGTCGTCCACAGCCAGCAGCACCTCAATGTTGTAGTCATCCTTCTTTGCGTGCCTCCTCTTGCGCTCGGACTCGGACAGTTTGTGTTCGACCAGATCCAGAGACGCAGGCAGGCTCGCAATCCCAAAGTCTGCAACTGCAAGAAAATACGAGCAGCACGTATTGAATGGACATATTTGATTCCTCTTGACTTATTTTAACTTCCATTCCATGTTAGTGGCATACCAAAATGTGTAAATATCCCAGGATGGACAGGAAGAATTTTTTGGGTTATTGACAGACAACAACCCTGGATATTTTCTGAGTAGCGAAGTTCAGATAGCGCTTTTCTTTCCCAATGTCATTCTTGAAATCTAGACTTGAGTTGTGGCCAAAACCAAATACCTTCCTCATACTAATACAAAAAACCCATATGCTGACATTTTGGTGTCTTTGACTCACATTAATCGCAATGCAAACAAAAATGTGTAAAATAACATTTGAAAGAAGGGGTTACTTAAATATGGCATGCCTGTTTATCACACAGACTTAGGATGTTCTGCACATTTAAAGGACGTGCGATGTTTTGATCCAGTAGATGCCGCCCTTGAGTCCCAGCACTAGACTAAAGCAAACTGCTGTTTGGCGACACCTCCGCTATTCAAAAGCCTCCGCTCTCCCCCAGCAACACAACCCCAACCTCTGTCCACTCATGTTCACACAAAGGAGTTATGAATCCATCCATCAAATACAGGTGAAATATTAACAAGAGTCTGAGTTTATCTGTAGAAATCATTTGCTGCATTCACTGATGCATTTCAATTGCCCAACATTCACTTTCCTTTATTGCTCTGCTTTGTTCTCAACCCACCCAGTCTTTAAGATATCTGGGTCTTTATCGCCATCATACCTTCTATAAGTAATATCTAATGTATAGTGCACAGCAGGTTTATTAGGAATCAGCTGACAAGTTCCAGCTGCTGTAAACACGATAAGCATGAGAATGAACCAAAACGGTGACATGGAACCAAGACAAGGAGCTAAAATGCTTCATACATATATGTATATACATATAAATTATTTTTTTATACAAGTATACATATTTATACACCAATAAATACGATTAGTACTATACTGTATCAGGAAACAAATCAAACCTGTGTTGCACAGAATAGGCTTAAGGAGGAACACATGAAAATGTTTAAACTCAATGTTCATTTTTAACATGAAGTATATAAGAACTGATCAAATGACCAAATTATTAACAGTCACTAATGTACAGTAGGTGACCACTTCAGTTAAAATATTTCTCTGGTATTATTTGTTGAATGCTCTTGAGTCTATTTCTTGGGCTCGTGACCGCAGTTTAGTTTTTTTTTTTAGTTTTTCATTGCTGCTTTGACCCTCCAGTGTTCTGACACTTCTGTACTAACTCACATGTGCACCCCCATATGCTCCCATCACATGCAGTCCAAACACACACTCAAACGCACACAGTGCTTTTTGTTTCCACTGACGTCAAGCCGCTCCACTCCTCGCCTACCTTCATTGTGGAGGTCCTCCCTCCGTTGGCCCGACTCCCGCTTGATGGCCGACCTGCGGTAGACCACATGGACACGCCCCTTCACTTCCACATCCTGCTGGCCTTTCTCGAGGGGCTCGATGAAAAACTCCCCATTATCAGTCCGGATCAGACCTGCCTGGAAAAAAGAGGGTTTCAATTAGTGCACCCCTCCTCCTTCAAAGGGCGGTAATTCCACTGGAGGCAGTAATTATAGTGTGCCTGATCAAACGTACAGTTTTTGAGAAGGGCTTGGAATGGAGAATGACGCAGGTAGACACAATTTGGGGGCCTTCAATCCTTTTAACAAATTCTTTTTAGTGTTTACAAAATGTTATCCTGACTCAGATGAAGAAGAGCTTTTACTGCCTTGCCTTGCCTTTTCATCTCAATCTCCTTTTTCCATTAATACATTTCCTTTTATTTGGTACTCTTACCAGCCCCAAGAAAGGTCTACATTTTTCATATATATATATATCTTCCTAACTTCTTGTTCTGTTCCACAGTTTGATGTTTCCGCCACTTCCAAGTATTTCATTCTGATACCCGCAGAGTGCTCAGACCTACTTCTATTCAAAGGAAAGAATACAATCTGTGGGTTATTGTTTGATGAAAAATCAGAGTGGGCGTGTCAACTCTTACAATACAGGCTATGAAAAGTCCTAATTTCAGAAGAGGATTTATTCCGGCTGGAAACTGTGGATAGAAAGTGGCAGTTCTAGAAAAAAATATAAATTATTGAGAAGAACAGCAAACACAAGTTGACATTTACCATTGAGTTCGGTAATGACAATAAACCTGCAGGAAATGCACAGGGAATAACGTAAAATGACGTTTCACCATTAACATTTATCAAACCAGTATGTACAGAAAATCGCTACTTGCAGAACAAAATGATAGTGTTTCATTCAAAGCAGAAACCATAATTGTTTCTGCTTTGATAGTGTTTCAAAAGTGTTTTAAGCTGCTAGTAGAAGCTGCCTGAAACAACGCGGAACCAACCTTGATAGGTCCATCTTTCTTAACAACATGAACATTTTGACGACGTACTGTGCGACCTTCAGAGAAAATCAAGATCAGATCAAAACAAATGTTCTCTTTTAAACTCTGTCCTTATCCATCTTTACACTTCCCTCGAGCCTCCTGTCCTGTTTCACTGACAGTAAACATCTAAAAACAAGTTTCTGCCATCAATCTCAAGTAAGGATAATTCTGTTATACAGACGAACAACAAAATCAACAATTAATTCACTTTCCTTTTTGAAGTCTTATATTTACAAAAGGTATTTTTGACTTTGCTATACTACTATATTATGAACGTTGCATGGTATGCCTTTAAATAGCTGCAGAGAACTGCAGCATTCACTATAGACCAGGTCTGTGTTGATTACTGGTGCAGATGATGCCTTAAACAGCACTGTGACATCAAGTCTAAAAAAAAAGATAAACTCAATGGAGCGACAGAAGTACACACCACACAGATGGTTGCAGTAACATTAGCAACTTGCACGGCTTCGATGGCGTGAAAATGTCCGTAAACTGCTTTAGCCAGAAAACCAGAAAAGAAGTTTTTTCTGCACTGTGTGGGATTGAGTCTATTACCGTCTTCTCTAAAGAAGAGTACATGTCTAGTGAATAGATTCTTGGTAATCTAGGGCATGGATGGAGGTATTTTAAAATTAATCCAACGGCAAATGAACTTCGTTAAAGATTTTCCGTAATTCTTCTGTTATGAGAACTCAGTTCTAACTTTCTGATGAGACTTGAAGATCTTTGAGAACATCAATCAAGTCCACTTTGAAAAAAAAAGTATTCATTTCCACAATTTCCCATATTGGGATGAGCGTATGTCCATTCATCCATCCATCCATTCATCATTTGCATAACCTTAACATAAAGGGTGCAACACATTCTTGAATTCTTACTGATATCCGTCATGTAAAAATCCTCTTTTTGTGTATACTGAATTTGACTGAACATACCGGTAAATATTTAGATGGACCACATTCGGTAGCCTGTGTCCAGTTCTGGCCTGCTCTTACTGCAACAATCATACGAAAGCATCTCGTGAAAGGTGTTACAGACTTGAATTGTAGTATTTGGTTATAATTTTGTACAAATGTAGTATATTAGGTTGGTTTTACAGTCAATGAAAGCACAACTATTTCTTTTCTGAATATGAAGACTTAATACGAATGTTGTTTGCAGCTCTTATCTTAGTGCTCGGCTGCCGCTATAATCACTCGTGTAACCAGTTGAATAAGTTCAGAAGAGTTACTCATCAAATTCTCAAGTCATTACTTTGAGCAGTCAGTCAACAAAAAGTTCCCCTTGTTCAACATTGTGTTTGCAAAGTCACTTTCAGCAATTTATTTCCACTTTCAGGCCACCAGTCAATGCTTGTGCAGACTGTAGACAGAACAGATTGGATACTCTCGTGAGAGCTTTAAGATAGACCTTCCCATTGTTATTTGCAAATGATAAGATTGGATTTGCGTGTCCAGGCATCACTCTGGAGTTCTGTTTCTGCTGCTTCCATAATTGAATTTGACAATGCTTCTCCAGCAGTGTACATTTACTGCATCATTACATGGATAAGCAGAGACTTACTGCTAAGATGTGCACAAATACTGAATCCACCTTTATGCCAACTAAGGGAAGCCAAAAGGCTGTTAGCCATATCTGTATGTTTACGCCTCACTGCTCTGTAGAAAGAAAAGTATTAACTGGCTGTGGAAAAAGCAAACAACAAAACTATTCAGTTTTTTCGTGGATGGTTTTTGTGTAAATGAAGCCTAAAAATAGCCATGCGTCGTTCACACATTTCCTTCAAAATGTTCCATTTTTTTTTAGCTTAAATTGGACACTGCAGCATGATTTGTACAAACCCATCCAGGGAACATTGTTCCCTCATGATTCCTGTTGGACATCATGTCTAATAATACGGAAAAAATGAGGAAAAAGCAATGTTGCATCCTCCGCCAAAAATCCAAAATGTAGTCTGAGGCTGATACATTTCCTCTTTGTGTTGCCAACTTTCAAAGAAGCTTGTTAGACTGAATATGCGTTTTCGGAAGAGTGCAGATAATGGAAAGTAGAATTCTCATATCGCTCCCCATGACTTGTCATAAAAGCCATCCAGTCTATCATTAAACCTCTGACAAAGGCACATCCATTCTGGCAGTGTGGTGTGTAATAACAGCTGCAAAAGAGGTCTTCAAACAGGAAAGGAAAGGAAAAAATAAATCCTTTCAAATCTTTCCCATGCTGACACTGGGGATGAAAAACACAAGTGCTGTGAAGTGAAGGGTTGAGTTGTGATGGTGAGGGCAAAGAGGAGTGAAAGAATCTGTCCAGCCTCTGACCAGGAAATGCCAAGTAAGACATGCTCGAATACTTCCTCTGTGGTCTCTTATTTCAGCAGCGGCTGGAGAGTGAAGCCAGCTCTGTGAGGGGAGAGAGAGAGGGAGCAGTAGCATCTGGAAGGACCCTCAGAAGAACCAAATGTAAACATGTGCACCCTGCAGGGAAGTATGTCTGGGCCAAGGAAAGGTGGTGGTTTCGCTGCCCAATGTCAGGAAGGGACACAGAGTTATTAGATCTTTAGAAAGTCTGCCTAGATCTCTTTATTTGGAATGTCTTTAACACAATCAGAATGGCATTGTATGACTCAAGACCTTAATACAATTACTTTCCCTCATCTATAACCCTAGGTTACAGTAATAGTAGGTTATTTTGCCTATATTCAATAAAACAATTTGGTTGATTACTTGGAAAAAGATTGAATTGTATTGTATTCATCCAGGATCATTTCTAATGACCTTCTCGCTGAAGCCTGAAATTTGTTGCAATTGTTTTCAGCTTTGTATCGCTGTAGTGTTTCAAAAAAAGAAGGGCCAATAACAAGAATCTAACGCATTATGAACCACTGTATTGCAATCCTGCTGAAAAAAATAGCCATTATAACAACAAACATCTTTCTGATCTTTATTAAAATGACAAATTTCATCCAGAGTATTTTCTTACCATTTCTTGGATCTTTTTATTTTGTTTTTAGGAAATATTAATACATAAAAATGTATAAAAATACGCTGCACCAACAACTAGGGCTGGGAATCTTTGAGTGTCTCAAGATTTGACTTTGATTCTTGGGGTTGCGTTTCGATTGAGAATATATTTTCAATTCACAATGATTCTGGATTCATGATTCAAAGTGTATTTTTGAATTAGTACATACTTCAGGATCTACTGTACTCTGGTCACCTGTAAGACTGGCTGGATTTCTTGCTGCTCCATTTGGCATTCTCCTGAATAAAAGAGCTAGCCTGAAAACTTACCAGGGAGTGACTGATTAGAAAATCTATTCTTTGAAGTTATTAATCTTTTTCAAATCTCAGAAGACAAGAATCTAAATTTTGACATCATCGATTTTTTTCCAAACCCTACCAACTACCTAAGGGCAAAGAAATTACTAAAGACATCTCAGATCAGACACACATTTTGTGCCCTAGTCAATCATCAAACTAAATTTTGAACTGATACAAGTCAAATTTCAGACTATTACAACCAATCAGTGAATTAGATATTCAGCTAGATAGTATTATTCATTTTATCATCTTGCAATTGTTTCTAATTTTGTCTTCAATTGCTGAGTATGAAAATTAATAAGGAGGTGTAAAAGTAAAGGGAACGTACAGGATTTCAGGGGACATGTCAAGGTAACTCTTATCTACTGCTGGCAACGCATTGATGAGACAGAACAGAAAAAGAAGTTTTTTCTGCACTGTGTGGGATTGAGTCTATTACCGTCTTCTCTAAAGAATATATATATATAAAGGTGTATTTTAAGAATGAGCTTAGCCAAAGGTCATGGATGTTAGAGCTGCAACGTGCAAGAAAACTAAGTCCAGGCATCAACCGAGAGGCTTAAACTGTAATTTGTGGCCCATTGATTTAAAATGAAGCACAGGGTTGTGAGCACGTTCTTTGCTGATCCACACAGTAGACACAGAGAGACCTGCTTTAGCCTGCTGACTTCCAGCTGAGCAGTATAAGTAAGGTCACACAGTATTGAATTCATTTTACTTTTAAAATACGTAGTATATCTGGAAATAATGACCCATGGCATGACACGATGAGACAACGCTTCCTAAAAGTCCTTGCAGTGACGCACGTGTTGGTGACGCTGGATCAAAGCTTTACTGGTAACACCAGGTAGATAAATAAGTCAAAGCTGACTCGTGCTTGAGTACACAGAGTTGCAGTCTTGAAATAATAGTGTGTGACAAGTTGTGGTAGTCGGGGATTAATACCTCATTCCTTTTTATCAGCTTTTTGACCTACTGTGCCGGGCCACAAAGGGCAAGAACAGCTTGTGATCAGGAAGAGGTCTATTATGAGGAAATTAGATTAAATCACATACACCCTGCTGTTCTGAACTTGTATCAAAGAGGAGAGAAAATATATTAATTATATATCTATATATGTAATTTAACCTTTAGCAGGAACACTTTAAGCAACACCGAAGTAGAAGGATATAAGGCTACTAATTGCTAATTACTGCGATTCATTTTTCGGACTATTAATGTGAATCTTGACACCTTTGAATCGATTTTGAACTGCCTCACGATTAATCTTTACATCTCTAATGGGTGTGGTTAAAAAAAGGAGATAAGAGTTAGCTACTGTAATGTAAGAAGAAATAAGTAGTAACAGTGACTTAAAAAGCTGTGCAGAGAATAAGCAGCAGTTTATTAGTAGCAGTAGCATCCACTGGTGTGTGTGTGTGTGTGTGTGTGTGTGTGTGTGTGTGTGTGTGTGTGTGTTTAGGTTTGCTAACTTGTGTGTGTGTGTGTGTTTAGGTTTGCTAACTTGTTAAATAGTGTTTTAACCAGTGATACTTAAGCTGCTGCAAATTAAAATAATACTCAGAGGCAATTAATCATATTATTGGCTGAGTCGTCGGGCTTCCTCTGGAGCTCATAATTTAGTGACTCCACCTCAGTGCAAGCAGAGTTCCTCGAACGCCAGACAATCCTGAAATACTGGAATGGGACCAGACCTGTACAAATATACCAACAAACTTTCGTGAATATAACAATCAAAGCAAGCATTCTCCATCTCCAGCGAATGGAAAACTGCAACCCCACCCCTAAAAAAGCAAGCACACTTTTGACTTTTACTGGATGTCTCTCTTTTTAACTTATGAACACACAAATAGCACTCTATCGACTGAGGATTCTATGGCACTCGTGTTTCCATCACACATGTAATTCAATCAGCCCCACATCATAGGGGGGGAACCGGTGTAATCATAGCCACCCCTTGTCGCTCCACAACAATGGTTCACACTTGTCTGGAGTACACAGCTGTTGTCATCTAACAGGAAAGGGAACATGAACAAATATGTAAAAAAAGATAACAGATTAATGTGTGGCTTTACTGGACGCATGTCTTATCTGTCACAAGCTTGGAATGCCAGAAAGCTGGCGCCTCCGGAAAAATGGCAGGAGACTCAGTTAACGTAATCGGTTTCTGGTGATGTCATACCTCACTAGTAGGGATCTCTGTGAGAACAGTCTCACTGCTAAGGACACACTGATAGCAAAGCAAATCAAGAATGGAAATCCCAAAATAACTGGTGTGGTGATCAAGTCTGAGGACTTTTGCTTTCCAGGAATTCACAGGGTGTGAAAATACAAATCCTTGCAACTGTGATTAACACTAGATGTTTGTGCTAAGCACATCAAACGTACTTTTCAAGAAGGAGTTAAGGACAGTTGTGTAAGTCACATAACAAAAAACTATAAAAGCTGAGGATAGCAAAACAGCAAATCTAGCAAAGTCTTTCATCCGGTCATGAAATTCAAAGTTGAATCCATAAAGCAACAGCTTGAAGTTCTGAAATTTGCACTTCAACCAAGTCCAGTTGACTTTTTTTATGAAACATTAAAACCACAAGCAAACTAGCAAAACTCAGAAGATAGCAGAAAAACTAGAAAGATTACACCGATAGCGAATTAGAAGTTACGAGAGCAGAGGCTGAAAAAAATGTAGGTGATAAGGATGTTCCTGACCGACTATTTTTCCAGTCAATTAAAAGGAAAAATAAATAAATTCCCTTTAAAGGTAAGAAAACATTCAGAAAACAGTCAAAGTTGACAGAAATGTATCAAAAATTGTCTTTTTTGTGAACACTGTTATTTGAGTGTTGCTAATGTTAGCAGTGCTAGCGCCACAAGCCTTTAGTCCTCCCTGCTTGTTAACATCCACATTCCTGTACTAAATATAGTTAAATATGGCTTAGTTGATATCTGTTTAACTTGTAACAGCCTAAATAAATTTTGATAAAACATTTCTTAATCAAGATTTACTGTACTTCTACGAGGTGCTTTCTATTTACTGTGTTTGTTAACATTCAGCTAGTAGAACAGGGAACACTTCCCGTCAAACATATATTTGAATATGGAGCAAGTAGATACAAACTGTATAGTTATGAATCAAATGCTAAGAAAGCTGGTAAAAAAACCGAGTTAGTCGACGAAAAGCCAACAAAACAGAAAGAAAACACGTTATCACATGCTTGCAGGAAAACACCTAGCATAGCAGAAGCCACACCAGTGTTTTAATACAATTATTTTGTGTTGACATTAAATAACGGGATACTGTTCTTCAAGTCTGAGCATCCTCTTTCAAGGATTATACATGTAACGTGAACAAAACACTGAAAAATACTTGCAGTCGGATTGACATATTTTACTTGTTTTCTAGCCCATCAAACATACCTTTGTAGAAGAGAAACAGTAAAAACATACAACACAATACATGTACAAAGGTTTCGCCCGCATGCACCTCTGTGCACCATTAACATGCTTATTTCCTTTGAACGCTGCCTTTCATCAGACACGACCTCTTTATCGCATGATCCTTCACTTTAGACAAAATAATTTGCCTACATCTTCAAATGCTCCCCAGACAACTCTACATGCACAGACATGTCTATGTTTATGTTGGCTTTGATGCAAAGAAATGCATGGACTGTATTCCATAGTGCCTTTATAGGATGTTTTTACAAACATCACAGGGAAAACATGCATCAAGTATCACAAAATTGTTTCATACTGTCCTTGAGCCTGGTTAGTTTAAGACTTCTGCATCCACTACAGTTACATGAAGTTGATTAAAAGTTGTTTGTACTGCTAAACTTCAGACTTCAGAGTTTGAAATGAGGAAAAAGTCACCAACAGTGGGTGTGAGCATTTTAAATTTAACCCTGTCATACATGAATTATGATAACCTCAGACAGAGAAGTTTTTTTTATTCCTGTTTAGGCATGAAAAACAAGGTTTGAATTTTTTTTCAATTCACATTTTATAAAGATATAATTACACTTCCACAAAGGTGTACAACATGTGATTTTGTAAAAATATGTATATGACAAATAAATGAAATAAAGCCATGCTGTACTAAAGATTTAAATTAAATTTAAAAACGTATTTCATGTAATTTGATCAAAAATACCTGTCTCACAATCTAGTCGAAATACTGCTTTTTGAACATACAACACAGAGACGCAGATGGTCAAAAGAGGAAACGAATTCCAAAGATTTGATTCAAAAGGAGCTCAGAATGGGATCATCAATAGCATCAATGTATAGACATCCTTGTCTTAATCCAATCACAATCATGCTTACTTGGTTTTTGAGGTCCAGTGAGCCATATTAAAAGTATCAATCAATCAATTTATTGTCATCAAAGCTCCAATTTGCTTAGATGACAAATAACTAGCTTGGCTAAACTGTCACAAATAGTGTTATATGTTGAAAAGTGTCCCCCTACTACATGTGGTAATTTGAGAAACTGCAGGATTTTTCAACTTTGTGTTTGTGCAGAACAACGCACAAGACTGGAATCACATTTCTGCTTTCTGTGTCGCATTCATCATATCTTCTTGGTTTCTGTGCTGAATAATATATCCCCTCCATCAGTATTAGGCTTTGCACTAATATAATCATATAAGACTGACAGGAGGTGACCCTTTGTGCACAAAAGCATTGACAAAACCAATGAATATACTGTAAGTTGAATCCAGCATTGCTCTTCATTGTATCGCATGAAGTTACTGTGTCAATTTTAGCCTTCAGTCGCTCGAAGGACCCACACACTGTTACCTTTAAAGAAATTACTTGTGAGAAGAAATGGCATGGCATTGTTCACAAAGACCCCTAACTGTAATTGATAAATAACTCTTTGATGTATACTTAGGTCCTTTTTAGATCTGCAAGCTTCAACACAGATTGTTGTATTTATACAGAAAAACAACTAGAGATAGGATATGAGGCAGGGATGATAAAACATACAAGTTTCAAGAGGTCTCCAGTGTTGCTTTGTGCTGATGCAACTTGAAAACGCATCAAGACACTAAATTATAGGCCTGTGCAAATTCTAGCCAAAAGAGTCAAAATTACAGTCAAGTGAAATCAAAGAAAGTAATTTTACCTTACCTCTCAAAGGTTGTCACTTAAAAAAAAAAAAAAATATTTAAAGCAAGGGTGTTTGATGATATTCAAAAGCTCAAGGGTCAGACGGTTATCTCCCCCTCCCATTCCACACGTTATTTCTGTCACAACAACTCAGACAGCTGACTCAGAAAAACTAAAGAGCAGCCTCGCTTTGGTCAACCTGCCAATTCAAATGTCACATGCATGTTGGAAAATTCACTCTAATTTGCTTGCGAACAAACATCCATTAATGGCTCAGCTCCCCTCCTGCTGATTTACACCATCACAGCACAACCAAACGACTGTTCTTGAGCAGAGTGATTTACAGATAACCAGTAATCGAGGAGACAACGTTTCAGAAGTACAGTGGGTCTCCTGGTATTGTCGCCTTGCATTGTGAAACGATTTTTACATGGATAATCCTTAAATAACATTGCAGATACCAAGCCACTACTAAGGATGCTTAACCACTTAGCATGAGTATGCTAGAGGTTGCTTCACAATGTTTTGGTTTCTCCTTTATGTAACAGCTAAGATTCAAGTCAGTTTCCAATGGCTGCCATTGTTATTTTTTCTAAAGTATCAAATGTTTGAATAAACTTCTGCTCATGTAGATTGTTTACATTTAGCAGGTTACATAAAGTAGTGTTGCAAAGTTCTACTGTATTCTAATCAATGCTAATTATCAAACAATGAATAATAACTTGTGTGAAAGAAGTCCATCATAGTAATGAAAGTTGAGGTTTTTTAGCATCTTTCAGCCATTTGTTTCGATTTTGCAGGATGCACATTTTATGACCTTCTACTCACTGCTCCAGAGCCAGATGTGCCTGCTCTAATACATGCATCGCTGAGTGGCCATCATCAAGGACTCTCTCATCATGACTCACTAACCAATAACACACCACATTATGTCAGACACTCAACCAAAGTAGAAAATGGGTATTTTCTTCATTCCATATCTTTCTCTATCTGAGGAATATTTCAACCTTGCATTAGTGACTTACCAGTCCATCACAGTTGCTGATAGCCACAGAGGCATCTGGCATATCACTCACATCTCCAGTGAAAACACAGTCCCCATGGATACGCTCCTTGGACTTTTCCACGAAGTCCTCCTGCCATTCCACAAAAGCCCCCGGGGCCACCAGCCTCCTGTTGGCCCTCAGTCGAAGGTGCAGTTCCTTCCCAAAAACAGTGACATTGAAAAACAAGTGCTGAGCCAAGGCAGGGGTGACCGAGGGCATCTCAGGGGCACCGCGGGCCACCCTTCTTCTTCCGCTTTCATAGTTTGAAGGGGCACCATCAGCAGCATCATCACTTTTACTTCCACTTCCAGCAGACACCACGTGAGAAATGTAGCGGCCGTGGGAGTCTGTGCTGAATGGCACGATAAGACCATATTCACTTAACTTTCCAGAGAGTTTTTCTGATGGAACAGACAATGTCAAGTGAGAGTCACATTCAAAGAACTACAACAAGTTCCTGTGGAAAAAGTCGAGAGTACAAGTAGTAACAAAAATAAGCTGTATTATAGAGAATAGAAATAGACTTTTATGTATAAAACTGTAAAAAATCATATAGCCTATTCACTTCTCCTGCATAATAAATACTGTGATCATCTGAAATCGTAGAGCCTAGCCCACTGTATTAACTTTACAAACAGTTGGGCTGTCAGATCTATCAGAACTTATCTTTCTATAAAACGGCCCCTAATTGTATCATTAACCTCCTAACATTCACATCTAAAATGCATTTCTACACAGAAACCAAAAGCAAAGCAGGGAAAGTGGATTACTCACCTTGCGTTTCTGCAGCGAAAATATGATCCAAAAATAACTGACTGAGTGAAAAGAACATCAATAAATACATACAATCCATAGCGAGGGCTGTAATGTTAGAGCTGCCACTTCAGCGCTGACTTTTCCTTTCTGTTGTAAACTCTGAGCAGTGTCCTTCCTCCTGACAAAAAGCACCAATGCAGGAGAGAAGTCCTCAGAGTTGAGCTGCAGCGAGGCAGCCGTGCATTTCTCTGAGCTTTCCCCTCTAGACGCAAAACTTTCGGATATTCACAAGTTGTTTCCAATCTTTTGGCCTGTGCTGAACTGCAAAGACCAAGACTGCCCCATCCATTTAGAGAGCAAAAGGGGGGAGATATCTGGGGTGCTGATGACGACAACTCCCCCGGTAAAAACCGGGACGGTTTGAAGAGGGAGCCCACTTTTTTTTTTCTTTCTTCTTCTTCTTCTTCTTCTTGTCTTTCTCTCCGTCCTCTCCTTCTTCTGATAACTTTTTAAAAGGCAGGAGAGCAAGTTAACGCACGCCTACGCCGAGAAGAAAAAAAAAAAAACCGTCGGAGGAGTTCAGCTAAAGTGTGCAGAGACAGAGTGTCCCGTTGGTGAAACATCTGCCGTCCAGTCGTGCACCATTACGCACCAATGGTTCTGCTGCGGGACTTTCGACTGCTCCAATTGAAGCCACGAGCAGCCAACAGTGGGAGTGCATGCTCTCCACCAGTGACTTTTTTGTTTTTTGTTCAACTCAAAATTCCCATCACATCCTGCAAAAATATCCACCTTCACTGTTGTACGAAGTCTTTAAATATCTCTGCAACAGAGTGAAAAGGTTTTTTTTCTGATTTCATATGCAGGGTATTAACTCCTATATATGTTTACATTAGAACACAAACACATGTCAGAGATAAGGCTGTAAATCCAGTGTGTCAGAGGTCAAAAAGTTCCAATGCAGACGCCTCCAAAGTCACATTTTTCTTCTGGCAAAAAAATGCGATTTTGGATTGTTCAGAGAGAAAGTAATACTTGCTAGTTGATATCTTTGATTTTTGAAGTATTTAACATTAGTGGATCACATGTACAACCAATCAAAAAGTATTAACCCACTGTCAAAACAGTTCAGGGATAGAATAAAGAAATGAACTATTAGAAATAACCTATTGATTTGTAATAAAAAAAGGAGCTGTGCATGCTCATGTCTGAACCAACAACTCTGGAATCCATCTCAGGGGAAGCGAAAGGGGCTTGGTTTTCCCTGAGTTCTGATTTCTAGGTAGTTTTTCTTTCTTTCTTTCTTTCTTTCTTTCTTTTTTTTTTTGACGGGAAAAGGTGTCTAGACTGCACTTTCTTTCCCTGCACTGTTACTCAACAGTGTGTGTGTTACCTCCCCCCACACACTGACTCTGTCGCTAATTACCTCATATACTCCCAGGCTGGTCCAATGCAGAGCAGGTGTGGGTTTTACACACTCATCCCCCCAAGGATGGAGATGCAGAGTTGTGCATTAATAAGCTATGGAAACTAACCACAGCATTATAAGATGGAAACCATTAACTGACTTTTAAGAAGTTTTATGCTCTTTTTCCATCCATACCGTTTGGTCTCTGTTTTGCTTCTTCTTTTTTTTCTTCGTTTGTGTCTTAAAGCCAAGAAAAAAAATTCCACAATATAGCATAGTATTCAATTAGAAGCCTTGTTTTTTCCCCTCTGAAATGAGTAGCTCCACTCACAGCCTGTGGTTATGTCCACACACCAGAACAATTTTCTACTACAGTGCTCGCATTAGAACACTCTGTCCTTCACAATGCGAGATTAAGAGCTAAACTTTAATACGATCCTGTGTAAAATTGAATCAAAGTGTCACCGCGGATATTCCTGGGAGAAATGTTTCATGAATTGGATTTACTGAACTATAAACACTTGGATATAGCTCCACAGAAACATGCCCCAAAGTCCAACCCAAAATATCTGCTAAGTGAAACTTCAAAATCAGAAGTAGACTGTTGAATTCTGCCCAAAGTTATACTAGACTTTCAGGCTGTAGCTGCAACGAATCAAGCTTCTTCCACCGTCCTCCCATGGGGAGAAGTTAGAGTGCAGTTTGTGGAGCTGTGGATGTCTCAGTGTGTGCTGTAATGTGGTCTAGCCATGCCAGCATGCTGAGAAAATATGTGACTTTTCATCTCTGAGATGCAGTGAGATGCAAAGCAGCTGCTGGTCTACCCGGCAGCTTGAGGGAAGAGGAGCATCTGCAGTTGCCAAGTTACAAACCAGCGACTGGAATATGTTGTTATTATTGTCCTCTGACTGTGGATAGAGGGCTTTTAGACAAAACGGTTCAGAACAAGCACTGAGTTATGACCCGGGAGGGACTCGATGAGTTTCACTTGACTTTCTGTCGGAAAATGTGATCTGATGATTGTGGGATTTCTTTTTGTCAATGTGCAGCTGCCTGCAGCAGTTCTGTTTTATTGTGTCAATCATTATTCCTACAATGATCTTTACGTTTTATGTCCCTTTACAACCACAAACAATCGTTTCAAATTACTTTTTATATACATTTGAAGACTTCTTCCACTTTAGGAACATAATCTTATTTGTTTTCTTATAAGATATGTTTGGAGAAAGATCAGGGTTTGGGTTAAAGTATACTGTGAGGTCTTTAGCGTCAAACGTTACATGTATCCTCAAGGAGTAGTCAGCATCACGGCTAAGAAAAAACTTTAGAAATTAAATGCAGTCCTTCAAGGCAGCCAAACATCTCAGGTTTACATCACATGCCTCACAGAGGCCGCAGACCCGCAGTCTACTTCAACTTTGAGCTTCAACATTTGCTGAATGTCCTTCCCAACCCTTTCCTCACAACTCTCACACTCTATTAAAGGCACAAAAGATGGCCCATAAGTATCTTTATTATCTCTTTAAAAACGAGCTTTCTCTCTTGTTATGGTCTAATGTTTCGTCTTTTCCCATCTGAACAACATTTCTAAAAGAAAATCTCTTTGGTGAATGGTTCACAAAGTTGTATTCAAAGTAGCTTCATAAACACACCTTAATATCTTCAAAAAAGATAAAAATGTAACTGTAGACTAACCTACTTTATAAACTCACTCTATATTACTATAGTGCTTTAAATGCACGAATGTGTACGTTACTTTGCTTTTTAGCAAAATATTTTGGGCTTTTTACAGACCAGATCAGTGTTTTTGTAATGTTGGCGTTTGGATTTTGGAAAAAGTGCGCATGCGCTAAACACCTGTTCAAAAAGCTAATGCAGCGTTCTTTACAGTTTACATACTTCAAACTTATAATACCTAAGGTTTGACGAAGAAGCCAATGTGCTTTAAGTTAAAAAGTACGCGTCTACTTTTGCATGATGTATTTTCACTTACCCAAATATTCGGGGTGGGATTGTGATATTCTCTGAAAGTCATTTTTCCTGCAATTAATATAAGTGCAATTGTCTTGAACAATTTATAGTTACAGTAAAATACAAATCCCTAGATACAATGGTTCTTGTCAAAATAGCCAATAATTAAAAGAACACATTCATACTGATGTCTAGCTGTATTTGCTGGCTATTGGGCATGCCTCATTTATTGACTTTGTGAACCACCAAGCAGAAAATGACTTTGATATCATTGAGATAGCTATCCATTTATAGTTGGAATGAAAGTCTTTCAGTAACACAACTTCAATCAGTTTGATACAGACCAAAAGATCGAATGCCGGGAGAAAAAGCGTTCAAAAGCTCATCAATTCAACTCAAACTGTCATGACCTTGCTCAGTAGAGTGTGTAATACTGAGACCTTCAGAGGTACCTAGGTGTGTATTTGCCAACACAGATTTAAATAGATCCTTAATATATTTTGTAATGGTTTTGCTCTAATTGATGAAATCCCTGAGAGGGCTGAGAGCACACTTATCTTTGAGGTGTTTGTAACTCTGCCTTTATCCTCACAAGAAGCTTCAAAGAGGACGCCAGTGGACCTGTGCACCCCTTACACCAACATCATGCCTTCTCTCCGGAGCAGCTCTCTCATCTGCAAAGGGAAGCCTTTCACATGAAGTTCATTACATCCCTTCAGGCCGCTCTCTTCTCAAAGCCGCTCTTTGTCTGCCCTAATCTTGGGATCCTGCAGAACTGCTAGCTTGAGTTTCACATTGGGGAGTATCTCAATGAGTCTGGAAGGGATTTCAAAGTAGAGGGGGCCGCTATATCATCCAAGCATGGTCCCCATGTCCTGGTCTTATCTTGACCTGGAGTCAAGCTGGCTGTAGGATGCACCTGAATAGTCCTTTTTAATATCCAAAATGTTATTTGAACCAATTTGTCTCTGTTGGTAGAGTGAAGACAAATTCATATGAAAAATACATTCACTACAAAGCTTTTGTAAATGCATTTATCTTTTTTGTCAGACAAAGAGGTGCAAATGTCTTGTTTTCCATTTACAATATTCCAAGATGGGCCACGGTGTGATAAAGTCCTCACAATTTCTGCCATCTCAGAGATTAACCGGCTATGCACTTATACTGTATGAAAAATAAAATAATAAAAACTTGATTTGGCTCTTATATCAAGTTGTTTGCAGCTATAAAGTGAAGATTGAAACGTACATTTAAAGGTCTTTTTGATTTAAAATTCACACTTTTTAGTGTTCAGCAAAGACCTAACAAGTTCTTTTTCAGTACAAATGTACTTTGACGGATATCATTTTGATTTATACTTCAGCAAATGTTTGAGCCCAGTTGAAGCTTATTTTTGGAATACAAATGTGTAATCAACCGATCACTTAACAATGCAACCAAAACATTTTAAGTGCATATGTAAACTCATTAGAACCTCTAATCATTTGTGTGTCAGATATGGTAAAAATGTGTCTGTAATTGTTTTCTTTATATTAAAGCTCCTGTGAGGAAGAATCAGCTTGTGCAGATGTCAGCACTCCCCTTTGGACAAAGTAGTATTCCTTATAACTCCTATGATCCAATCCTGTATGTGTTGGCAGTGTCTCTGACAGATACTGTATCCCCACTTTCCAATGACATCCAACCTTACTCACTGTGTCACTCACTGTGAATAATGCTGTGGTAATAGTAAACAAACAGGCCGCAGCATTATTTAATCTTACTACGTTGGACACCTACCCCCAGGAGGTGGTTTCAGAGATGAAAAGTTACCTATTAGAAACAGTTAATATTATCCCTGATTGAATTTTTGGCTTCAGATAATCATAGAGACGCATCAGGATTCATATATTTTTGTTTCATTGTGACTTAAAAATCCTCACAGGAGCTTTAACACATTCAAAGTTTTCATATATTTGTATATTTCCGACAAAGACAGTAGCTAAAGAAGCCCATGAACTGAGATCATTTAGAAAGGAAACGTGTAGCAAATTTCAAAAGAAGAAGCATTTCAATCTGGCAGACTTGGTTTCCATTTACAATCATCCAGGATAGCCCGTGGTGTGATAAAATCCTAACAACTTCCGCGCTCCCAGAGATAAGCTTGCTATGCTCTTACAAGACGGGAAGTGATCTGGGATATCAGCCTTTCAAAGCAGGCCAGTGAAGCCAAGTGAGCTTCACTGATGTGCCGGCCAGTAGCTTTTAATCTCCACACAGGCTTCCATTCTTGAAGAGACACACAATGATTTTTTGTTTCTTTTAATTAAGACCTTACCTGTCCACATCAAAAGGAAACTCAGATTAGTCCTTTGATCTGCCTAAGCTCTTTATTACTGTATATGGAAAATGTTAAGACTTCAGCCCAACAATCAATCATCTGTTTTCTACGTCCTGTTCATAAACTGCTCTGCTCTTCGAGGTTGACATTGACACAAGACAAAGAGGCCGCCCGGATATACATGTGGAGTCTTAGCGTTGTGAATCTGGAGCAAAAGATAAGGCTGAGATAAGAAGGGGTAAGACAGGAAGCTGAGGAGGGAAGAGACAGCTCCTTGGCTCCGTTGCACAGCGTTGTTTTATTGAAAATCCTCCAAGCCAGATCCCTGACACACATAGATCCGTTTCTGTTTCTCCTGGCAATAAAATGACACCAAAGGCAGGCAGGGAATCTTAATTTTTTTTTTTTTTTTTAATTTTAGCCCCCCCCCCCCTCACAAAAAAAAATTGTACAAGAATGGTATATAAAGTGAGTAAAGGGAACTGCACAGCGTCTATGAAAAAGAAATTAAATAAAAAACATAGCAAACACATCACAGTGTTGCATTCTGTGCATGTGTGTTGCTGAGTTTTGAAGTCAATGAAGAGTTTTAGAGTAATTCTCTCAGATTTTCAAGGCCAACGGACTGTAACACATACAGAGGCATCTTAAGGATTTCTTCTTTTCTGGCTTTGTGGTTTTAAGGCAGGATTTATGATTTTAAAAGCACATTTACAGTTTAATGTTATACTCCAACTAAACACATTACTCGCAATTTAAAGAGTAAAAACAAAAACAATTTGTTAAAAAGGAATGACTGCACAGTTAAATTCCAGAAATGTAAAATGTCCTAACAATGAGCTGAATGTTTTGGAGAATAACAAATGCGTAATTGTTGATCCATTTAGCTAACAATGCAATTCATTATTGACCGAAGGAATGAATCACACAGCTTTTTTATTCCCTCCAATCATACCACCAGCATGAATAAGACTTCTTAAAGTGTACATTTTATGCCTTATCAATTGATCAAGAGTGATTATAACCCCATATTCCACAAGTATTTTTCCTAGCCGTTTGCAAGGTTACATTTTACATTAAAATGTTGCAGAAAAAAATAACTGCATCCTGCCAGGGCTTGTGGAGTCTGATTCATTGCCACAGTCATAAACTGTCTCAGTGACATCACCCATTGGTTTGTGAAGCAGAATTTTAAAGCCCATTGATGTCTATCGCCATATTGGAAATGATGTCTCAAAATTACTTTGGGTCAACATAACAGACTGAAAGCTCTAACTGAGGCGAGCCTTAAGCAACCTGACCAACAGCTACAACTTGCCCATCCATCTGTCAGATCAGCCACAGCCTCTTGGAGCTACTCTTATCTGTAAACGTTTTTATTTCTGCTGTAAAAATGGCCGTTTTAGTAATAGGTGTGTATGTGACTTCCGGGGACTTTAAAGCTTGCTTGATCAAGTGGACAATCAAGGAACTGCAGGTGTGTTGCACTTAACTTCATTTTTCAACGATGGAGGACACTACATGGGCAAAACACAACTTTGAAGAGCTGGAAAGACAATCTATGTCTCTGCTGAAGGCTAACAACTGTGGGCTACATTAGCCGTTTCTAGCACAAGTCCCAACCACAGTTTGTAGTTACTTGCATTGTGGGTAATGAAGGTGTCAGGTTTTTGGCACAGAAGAATGCCTTGGAATAAAAATGATCACATATCTGCTCCTACATCACATGAGAAAAATGTAACGTTTGTCAGTTATGTTTATAAAACTAAAATACATGGAGTCATTTATAGCTCTAAAATGAAATCAAAAAAAGGGAAAAATAAAAAAAATAAAAAATTTAAAAAATAAAATAAAAATCAAATACTGACATGACTTACTGTTAGTACCTGTATCATAATAAACAAAAAATAAATGTTAAAACAAGCAGGTACAATGGCTGGACAGATTTCTGGAGTTATATTGAGAGAAATCTGCTAAAGTCTTTTCTGCAACATTTCTCAAAACATGCACAAATGTGAGACTCAAAAAAACCCAAAGGTAAAATTAGCATTTAAATAACAACAGCCTTCATATGTACACAGTGAACCCTCTTCAAAACAGAAAGCAAAATGCATAGCCACTAATGACAGCTGTGCTGAGGAGAAAAGGACAGGGCTGAGGAAAAATATCAGGTCGCACAACAGCAAACAGTTGTGACATTCAGCCAAAATTGTTGGCTGACAACACAGTGGAATTCCTCTCCTCAATAACAATATTTAACGCTGGTCTTGTCCCAACTGAAGTTCAAAAGTGTCTCCTTGAAGCTTGATTTAAAAAGAGTAATAATGTTACAAATATTAGTACAATGAAATTCTATGTTCTAGTGGAAACAGGGCCCAAATATTAGCTTCTAAATATACAAGTATTATTCTGCTTATATCAGCATAAAAACAGTGAATGTTAACATTGCCAGTAAGTAGAGTGAACAAAAAAAGTTAAAGTAAAGAAATGCATTATACAAGACTCAAATAAAGAAGGCCTGACGACTTTTATTCTGACTAGCACAGTACTGTCCTGGTGTGTTCACAGTGATCCCCTCTCAGATGAACTCCCCACGGAAAGGAAGTGACTGAATGTTTCTCTGTTGCCAGCGGTAACGAAGCCTGGCCAGCGGCATGTCCCTCAGGTTTTCAAACTCGGAGAAGCCCAGCTGGTTGAGGATGTTATATACTCCGGCTCTGGCAGCCACCTAAAGATCACAGAAAAACACAGAATCATTTTTAATGAAGAGACAACGCAGCGAGCCAGTCATTCTTTTATTTGTCCACCATGACCTCACAGCGCCTCTGACCACCACATTTGCGGAGTAAAAAGCATGTTATCTGATGTGCAGCTGTTGCATTGGAACAATAGGGCTCTACAGTGGGTTTGGAAAAAAAACAGGACGCGGTGGTAGTCAAATTTAAATCCGTCTATAAAGTCCAAAAATATGAACACCACAAGTTAAAACAACTCCATTACAAGCAAAAATCCAAGGAAGGTTTACTGGAGTTAACTAAAAATGCTGATTCATACATACATAGAAAGAAAGATAGGCGTTCTTTATTGATGCCAAACTGGTAAATAGTGGAAAAGTTTTATGGTCACAATCCCATTTGCATCAGCTGATAGAAACTGTTCTCAAGCAGCCCTCATCAGCTGATGGCTCAGCTGATTCCTGCTAAATCTCATACAAGACTTCGGATTAAAAAAATATTCTACTCTGCATAGCAGCCCTATCCTTTATTCTCAGTACCTCCTTCTGTGCTGTGTTTTATCTATCAATGTCATGTTGTTATGAATGCCCACGCTGTCTTGTTTGCTGGAGGGGTTTTGGCTGCTGCTCTCCCCGCCTCAGGGCTTTAATAGATTTGTTTTGAAGGGCAGGAAGGACCCAAAGCGAAGCCATATACACAGTTTTACGTTAATGCAATCGAAATAACACTTGTGACATATAATCACTCTATATTCTGTTTGTTGCTTAATTCTAAAAATATTAATTACACAATTTAACTCGAGCTACTTTCATTTTTATTAGCACCTCAACAAAGACTCCACAACTACTTATGAGTGAATCATCTCTACCAAGGTAGAATTAGTGCATCATTCTGCATAAAAAAAAAAAAAAAAAAAAAAAAACATGCATCCAAAGTTCATCTAAGTCTTTCAGTTTGAAAACATACTGAAGTGTCTTTAAGCGAGAAATGTTACACTTTGGTTTCAGACAGTCAGCTCAGTCTGGCCAATCACTTGATGACATCCGTGTGTGAGTGACTAATTAAATGGTTAAATGAGGACAACTTGCGAAAAGGTTTAATTAAGGACTATAGAAATCTGGTTAATTTCCCATTGAAGGATATTTAAATACTTTAAAGAGCCTCCTTGTGTTATTTTACATGTAAAAAGAAGAGGACTGGAAGAGCAAATTAACATCAGAATTAACCCAGCTACCTCATAATTGTACTTAAGTACATAGATGGAACAACACCATGGAAACGGTGTGTTATTTAGCGTTTCTCTGCCTGAGTCAGTACTGAATGGACGGCGAGAGATGTCCCCAGAGGGAGTGTTGTGAGTTCGTGTGAAGCAGCCGGTCACGCTGACTCATGCTCTGCTGTGGCTGTCAAACACTGTAAGACTGATGGCGAGAACCACGGACAACCAGAAACATCTGGTCATAAAGCAAAACAACACAAACATATACAAATAGACACAGCCTTCCCTGCAAAACTATAAAGATTCAGTACCTCATTATGAGTGCAACAGCTTGCACAGTTTACTCTGCAGGAGAGGTTTTAAAAAAAACTGTGCTAGACTGTGATGTTAAGCTATTAAGTTGGATAAAAGAGAAAATGAAAGGCAACAAAACAGACATTTCTTTTGAAAAGGAGCCGACAGATCTTTTTTTCATAAGATGACCTATGAAAATGGTTATATCTGCCATCAAAAAGAGCAGAATAGTTATCTCCTGCAGTCTGTACTCTCAGCTTGGAAAATTGTTAAAAGTTCACCGCTGAACCGCTGCCGAGCTTGTAAGACCTTGAGACGACATTCACGGAATGACTTGGGGGAGGGGGGGAAGAGAGTTAGATGGCCTAAAAACATTTGGCAAATATCATTTCTCCCTCCTAGCCCCAGGCAGTCCAGGAGTCTGCAGATTGGGAGCGAGGAGGAATGTGCTGGAGGAGTAAACATCCGGGTGGATAAGGACACAAAACTGAAATATGACTGTGGTCTGTTTCTGGAGGCTGTGAGGTAATCCTGTAACCAAGACGCTTTGAAAAAATTGCACTGTCAGGTTTGAACGCTGAGCCTGACAAAATGGAACAATGAACAGGAATAATAGTATCACGATATCACTTTCACCGACAAAGATTATAGTTTAGCTGGCCAGGTTCTTGCGGAAATAAGCAAAAAGCGCCACAAAGTGTGGTTAGATTACTGACATGCCGACTATGCAAAATCAAATCTTACAAGACATCTCATGTAACGCGAAAAACGTCTGATTTGTAGACATGACAAAACAACATTTCAAACCCAGTAAAAAGTATTTGTATGAGGAAAATACTCATGTCGCTTCTATTGTCATGGCTTATAACTGTTCTAAGCAAAAGCAGGCAGTGATGAACTGCTGGTAGGATCCTGCTGAGTGAGCTCGTTGCAGGGAAAGAATGAGTGGGCGCAACGGAACTATTAGTCAGTGGATGAGACTCTGAGGAGATCCTTGGATTTCAAGCCATTACACAGGGTACTTAACCTGACTCATCTCCTCCAAAGCCCAGCTGTCTAAATAGAAGATGAGTGAGTCGGACATGGTGAACGGTCCGGTTACAGACGCCCATCCGTAGGCGGTATAGTGAAGAGGTTCAAAATCTCCAGAATGCAGAAGTTGAGGGGTTTAGATGATTGAATTGAATCAATTTGGTTATTTGTACGCCTTTATTCTCGAGCAGGGGTGTCAAGTGAAAGCTTCAATCCGTTTAGTGCCTTCTTGATCGAGAAAAAGCCCTAAGTGTCTTTTTGGCTCATACGGATGAAAGACAACAACTCCCAGAATGCACAGCAGCCGCTTCCGCTTCCTTCATCAGCCTCAACTGCTAGCCACGAACATCCGAAGAAAGATCTTCAAAATCCCCTTCATCCATATCAGTTTGAAGTTTAAAACATACTGTCCGCCATTGTCGGTTCTTCTCAGCTTTCTCCATGGAGCCTGTTAGCATAGCGTCCAAGCAAGATGGCAGACGTTGCTTTTAGATTCTGGGTGTGAGGTCCCACCCAGTGATCTGTAATAGGTCTGTAGCTTCAGTGGGTCCGAAAACATGAGAAACTAGCGATGTAGTTTCACCCCCTCAAGGCAGCCTCTGATGACAGGAGGGCGGGATGCACAGACATTTTACAGTACTACCAGGTTTCTAATGATAGAAAGCTTAATGCAAGTGGGTGAAGTATTAACAATGTCTTCTAGTAAGACCTGCTAAGGTTCGGCTCATTATACGTCTGAACTGCTCTTCTCTTTTAAAATAATGTGGACTTTTCAATTTAGAGACGCATCTAAAATGGAAAGGTTACTGTGAATTTTCTTTTACAGCCCCCAGACTTGGGATGCTCTTTCTGAGAAGTTCAGGTGTGTTGAACTGGTGCTTGAACATAAATCACTCCTCAAAACACACCAGTAAAGAAGCTCCTAAAGCCAAACTAAATAACCTTGATTTAATTTGTTAATTTGATTTTAAAAGTTTGTCTCCTTAAGCTGTGTTTTCATTGCCTTCCTCTCTTTTACGCATCTCAGAGAAATACTTGGACTACAAGCAAGCTTTTCAGCTTGTTTGGGTTGGGATTTGTTTTTTAAACTTTTTTTTTTATCAAAATATGACAGCCCCCAGGCATTCTTTGACTGACAGGACAATTTTAGTGTTCAGCCAAAACACAAACAGAACAAACCAAACAAATAACTGTTGAGCCAACCATCCCATTAAAATAAATGGCTTTACTTCTTCTAGCCACACTGCAACTCCTAAAGCCAGAATCAGATTTGAATCCATCAGACTCTGACAGGTGAGCGACGGTTGCTGTGGCGACCATTCATCTTGGCATTAGTCTTAGGATTAGGTGTCCTCTTCTGATTGATTTCTGAACCCATGAGAGACTTACACAAAGGACAACAAAGAATGTCAGCAGGAGATTAGGTGGACAAAAAGTAGACACTCGGACATCCAAATACCTGGTCTTGTTTTTGTTTGTTGAAAGCAAAATCTTTTTCATTTTGTCCTCAGGAGTTACATGAGCTGTTCTCAATATTTTTTGGCCGCTCTCCTTCTTTACTTTATTTGTTTTATGTTACAACTCTGCAGCACTTTAATAAGGTCCACCTGCAGAATGTCCCTCTGTGTCTATGTAACTTGACATCACATACCCTTTAGAGAAAAGACAAGAAACGTATTGAAAAAATGAAAATAGTTGAATGCAGATGGGGGAAGACTTGTGCCACACGTGATTCAGTTTGTCCACACTAACAGCGGTATTGTGATGCATTTAATGGCCCAGTTGAAGCAAAAAACTTGGCAGTGGCCCAGCCAATCTGATCCATTCGACCCTGAAGGCACAATCATTAGCCTATCACCAGTGACCGTAGCAGGATCTTTAATGACAAACTGTGAGCGCCTGAGGCGGCGGACGAGGGGGTCACTGCCACCCCTTGTCGTGCTTTTTGAAGCCTCTGTTACACAACCAGGCTGATCTGAGATCTGAGCGGCACAGGCTAGTTCAACATCCCTCATGAGCCGACTGTTCATGGACTAGTTTGATCTCTGCAGCAGCTAAAAGCAGGAGCGCCGTGTTCCCAGGCATGCAGGGCAGCCGTTTATGCCAGCTGACAAGTCGCCTCTGACCTATTTCATCTCGTTTATTTCTGATCATTCGGATTGATCGAACACAGAAAGAACTGCACGTGTTTAACGCCGTTTCACTGCAGGATAAAGGATGCTAATTGCTAAGGAGGATACGAAAGTCTGCTTTAGCTTTGTACAGAAATATATAAACTGAATTATTTTAAGTCAACAGGGATCAAAGCTGTTAAGGGGACACTAAACTATCTGGTGTTGTTGCCATGATTAGTCGTATTGACTGAACACAGAAGCAAGTTTTATGCCGTTTCACCTCCGAGAACAGAAACCAACTAATGGCTCCATAACCATGCAAGGAATCAGCTGTACTGTATGTAACTTTTAGCCTTAATTGGACTTTTCCTGGATTAATAAAAGGATAAATAAATAAATACATTTTAGGCAATATATGTTGCATAAACCACTTATTGACTCTTTGTGTAAAGGCTGAAAAAATATTGTACCAGGCGTCATTAGCCCATGTTGCCTCGTGGCCATGTAGCGAGATCAGAGCTGAAACATCAGAGGAGTTATTGGAATTGAAATCCATGTTTGCTAATCCAAAACACGTCCCTTTACACAATGGCGGGACTTGTGTACAGTGCATACCGCGGATGCCTGCAGGAGAGGTACCCTATCAGTCACTCCAGCTGTTTTGATGTGTGGCACAGAGGCCTCCCTGTCCCCCTGCACAGGCCCCATATGTGCAGCCTTTGAGATAGCCGACGGTGGGAAAGACCAGCGCCTCCACACTGCCCCGCTCCTCCGGCTGCCTAAATGAGGATTGACGTAAATGACGTCTTTAAGGCTGCATCAAAGACGACTACTTCCAACAGCTCTGCTTACTGTCCCGAGAATCATTGCTCACAGACGACTCCAAGTGCATTTCATTTATACGAACAAACTCATCAAAGTGAAGATACGTTTTATTTATGAAATACAAAAACTCTCTTATTTAAAGGTCAGAATACATCCACCATGTTTTTAGAACACTAATTTATGTCCCTGCCTTTGTATCAACTTTATAAATTCTGAAAAAAAAGTCCATCCTCTGTCTTTTGCCTGATTTAAATTTTTTTTTTATTTTTTTAAAGATGGTCAATTAAAGATGACCACAGTTGAACAGATGTGTGGTCAGCTTCTAATTCTTCCTGAAAACTTGGAATCAGCGGAGCGGGTCACTTTGTGATGTGATTACAGCATCACAAATCAAAATTTCAAAAAAAAAAAAAAAAAATCAAAAAAAATTAACAATCAGCTCTGGCATCTCAATCAACCGGTACAACAAACTCCCTTCACTGAGAAAGACTGTTTCTGGGTTTATGAATGAAATCAACAACATTGATGGAGAGAACACATTTCACTGTTTTTAGATTGTGCAATTTTCAAAACGTCCTCCATGTTTACTTGAAGTTTCGGTCAATCATTGCAGAGATGAAAAAGCTGATTAAACTATTTAAAAAAAAAAAGAATACACGCACGCACGCAGAAAGATCGCCTATCCAGTTGATAAATCACTAAAACATTCTGAAGGGACAAACACTTTTAGCCTCCAGCATCCCTGATCCCTGTGAGCATGTCTTTATTTTCTCATGGCATATCTGGGCCATTAGGAGTCACTCTGATGCACCACATATATTTGCTATTCATAACAGGAAGAATATGCCCCAATTGCCTGTGCATATTTCTCTGACAACTGTTTTCACAGCTATTGTTCTGGACTATTTTGGAATTCCGTGTTTTTTCTTTGCGTTTATTCCGGCTCGATAAGGACAAAGACGAAAGAGATTTTCATTCATTAATTTCAAGTATTCCAGGCTCCTGGCCATGTTTTTCTTCACACTGTCTGCTGGAAAATAAGAAAAGAGAATACCTGCTAAATAGCAGGCAGTATTCCAGATTACGATTCAAGCTTGTTTGCTTGCTTTGAGCATAAATTCCAGACATTCAATGTCAGTGCTGTGGGAATACTAACGTCAATGATTTAATCAGTAAGCCAAAAGAAAAGTGTTCTCCTAAGCTGCTGTTTCTGTCTTTGTAATCCTTCTTTCAGTTAAAAAAAATGATATGTTGATCCCTGGTGTTAAAGCTTGGATAACAACAGGAAAGCTAACACCTTGTAATTGAAACCAAACACACGTAAATATAAATGAAGCTATATAATACAGAGGTTTGATTTCTTTACATTAAACATGCACATTGTGAGCTGTAGCATTTACCTGATCACACTTTATGAGTTTTGTCAACCCGCCAATAACTGCTTGGTTTTTTTTTTAACTAGCATGCGAGTTTCACATAATGCAAAATATTTTAATTGCAGTTATTGTGTATAGGTAAGAGAGGGTGTGTGTGTGTGTGTGTGTTGGGTGTGTTTTTCTGTGTGTCTTGGGTTCAATTCACAGACTAATCATTTGTCTGGAATGTACATAAATTCTCGACTTTATTGTCGGGGCACAGCTGGCCAAACGATTAATGTACCAACAAAAACACAGAGTTGAGACATTATGAAGTTGAGTGTGTGAAGAAGCTGGCCACAGTAGAGCCAGGACCAACTTGTAAATTTCTTAGAGGAAAAAAAACACCAAGTTAATATGTGAACAAACCAGGTATGAAAAAAAAAAAGAAGAAAAAAAAGTCCTTGCCTCCCTGTTCTTTCTGCCTGAATTATTCCTGCACACCTTGGTGGGTTATTTATGATTTGTTCCCCCAGGCACACTTTTAATCAAATAGAAATAACCAAAAAAGCTTACGTCTGCAGAGAGGAGAGTGAAAAGCACTAAATTGAAGTGGAAGGTAAACGACAGGTGTTTTTATCTTCTACGAGTTCCCGAATGCAACAGTGGATTCATTCCAAACAGCTTGTACTGTATGACTTACCCCGAGGAACTAACTTCATATTTTCATTTTGTGGAGTTCAATTTGCAATATAACTGTATGTTGTTATGTTATTTGAGGACTTGTCATTAGTTTGTCTTGCTGTAAAGTAAAAGTTCTCTATTACTGTAAATATACAGTGATAGAGAACTTTTACTTTACACTGTTCTATCAGTGTTGAGAAAAAAAAAATATCCAAAAGCGGTAACACTTGTCTATTACTATAAAAGAGAGATGGTGGTGCAGTGCACTTTTGTAATAACAGCCAGAAGGTTCCTGGTCCCCTGATAGACCAGAGCTTCTGTGTGGTGTTTACATGTTCTCTGTTTTCTCTTACACACACACACACACACACACACACACACACACAAATATTAAAAAAAGAGTTGTTTTACCTGTTCCATCCATCCAGAGAAGGAGCGCTGCCATGAGTCTTTCTTCTCTAGATGCAGGTATGTGTTGAAGAGGATGAGATATATGTATCGCTCCAGGTACTGCAGGCTCCTTAACACCAGCTGCTGCTCCTTCTCCGTCTTACCACTTTTGATCTATAGAAGAGAGTAAAAAAACAACAACAATCAAATAAAACAATGTTATAGAGGAATATCATGTAGACATATAATATTACTTTCCTCTATCAACGGATGAAATCAACAGTTCAAAAGTCAATACTGACATGGTACACTGCATGAAAGGCTTTTTCTTTTACCGTCGCTACAGTCGCTAGTGTTTCTATTCATCTCCCACATTCGCTCTGTTTGTGTAAAGTGCTTACCTGCCTTAGCAGGACCGTGAGCTCTATCTAAATGAGTAACAGGAGGATACCATGACAAATAGTATTCGGGGTCAGGAATAGAAGCCAGATTAGTTCTATTCATGTAAGAGCAGTAATTAACAGAGAAATCATAGAATTGTAAGAAACGTCAATGGATCAAAATGAAAAGGAATAACCTTGAACCGCCCTGAAAAACTAATTCTATCGCTTTTTTATCCATTTATATTTTCACAAGCATTTTGGTTTTTTTTTAATAAGCAGAACCTTTTATTGAAGATTGCTGTGAAGGAGCAGAATAAAAGGATGGGAGAGTGTGTTCTTTATGAGGTCAAGTGACAAAAGGCAGATTTGATTTAAAATGAAAGCAAAAGGAAAGTCAGAAGGTCAGAGAAATTCCTCATTCTTTCTTGCATGTACTGTTTACTTTGTGATCAATCCCGCAAACGCTGAGTAGGTTTACTTTTCATTTTGTCTCATCTCTACCGATGGGTAATTCATCTCCCCCCCATTTTATTTACGCGCGACGAATATTAATACCAAATCGACCTCGCAACCAAATAGGAGGACAAACACGGAAGTGGAAGACATAACACGTAATTCAGCATGACACGAAATTAACTGAGGAGCATCAAGCTTCTCCTCCCATTAATCACTTTTTTTTTTCCCTCATCACTTTCGGATCAATCGTCAATCATGGTGAATAAATCAATGTGAGATGAAACTACAACATGACATGAAATCAAACGTGCATCAGCTTACAAACATGGCCTCTTGGCTAGAATAGCCAGTTTTTATTTCTCACTTAGCGCCGACATAATATTATTCGTTTTAGTCTGCCTCAGGCCACCAGCTCCAACAACAGAGGGTCTGTGTCCTCTCCATCGCTGGCACAGTCGGCTACACATACTGTGAGTCACACGTCAACAGCTTTGATTTATCTATTACAATACACAACTTCAATTACCGCCTCGCGCTGTTCTGGCCAATCAAGTTCATAATAACCACCACACAAGAGGAAGGATCCCATTTGCTGCACACATTGAGAGGCTTGTTTCTTTGTGATGCGTGTACAGTTTAAAAGGACATTGCCTAACGAGACATGTCAAAGGTGCGTTCTTGTTGTGAATTCTTTGCACAAAGAGAAGTGAAAGTCCTGCATGTTCCCACACATGGCTAATTAAGTTGATGTCGATGAAGGTAGATAAGACTGGAACTGAGTTTTATGTTCTCCGTCACCATTCTGCTTAGTCTGCCCAAATAGTTGCAACATTGTGCCGGATTTCAAACTTGTGTCAAGGAGCCAGTCTGACTCGATTTGACAGAGGCAGAGAAGAAAAACAATGAAGCGAAAGAGATGAATAATTACTTCATTACGGGGACGGGTTAGACTAAAGCATGCACTCGGGAACATCTCAGTACTGCATGCTTCTGAAATCCTTCTGAGATGCTCAGTCAGTTTTGGGCCTCACAGTGTGACGGGATGAGGGAGTCTCGGGAGACAAGAAATAATCACAGCAGCTGTTTTTTTTTTTTTTTTTTAAGAGTGTAAATCCACAACAGTGCCGTAAAGAAGCTGTGCACATCTATATTGATTCAGCAACAGCGTCAAATTGGTATCCCAGTCTGTGATCATACTGGTCACTCGCCAACGTCTCGGGTGTTTTGTGCATTTCTGAAAATGTCACAAGTATCAGTGTTGCTTCACAAAATGAGGAAATATATGATCCACGCTGTACGTAAGCAAACATTCACTATGCCTGGCATTTCACAGCTGAGCCTCAAAGGCACGTATGATACGTCGTGATTCAAAGATCTTTCTGTATCACAGTTATGATTGGATAAAAGGGGAAACGAGCCGTAATGCTGTCAAAGCACAACATCCTCGTCATGTCATATTTATTCACCTCGTCTCTCCTTACATCTGCCTCAGACACCTGCAGATTGAAGTGTTGACATTTGGAAGGATGTCTGCTGATAAACCATCTATAACAAATTATTATCCATCATAGTATACTTGATATTTATCCCAATGTGTTTCCAAATATCATTTTATATATATATATTTTTATTTTTATTTTATTATTATTATTAAAAAATTTTTTATAAAAAGACAGTAAGAACATGGTTAGGTCTAAAATATAAGAGGAAGTTTATTCCTCCATAACTTTTTAAAGATAAGATAGTAAAACTTTCCAGTATATTCTAAAAGCCAATCCAGGACACAAAGTTGTTGAAAAATCCAATTAAAAGTCCTTCTACTTTACATAATAGATCTATCAATCAAATATTTTCCTTTATAACAAAACTATATTAGCACACGTTAGCTCAATGACAGCACTTTTACGTGTTCTTTCTCATCAGGTGGCTACTTTAATTAGTATGCTTTTCAATTATAGGCTTTGAGCAAAGTACATGCAGACAGGCTTTCATCAGTGTCAAGTAGTTTTTCTCATTCTTCGTCTCCTATTTTTTCCTATGCATCCCTTTTTCCCTTCTGAGTGATTACAGCCTCGATTGTGTCAGGCAAAGTGACCTGTTATCAAGCTCTATGTCTGAATGTTTAAGTGCAAGGTGCGGGATCAACTGAAGTTCAGAATAAGTCACCAGAGGCAACGTGGTGTAGCTAAGCTCGATAAAGTGTCAGCAGCTTCTCGCAGCAGAATGTTGTCTGCATCCTAATGAGCCTTCACAGAGCAGCTGGAGTGGCTTCTGTTTTTCTTCTGCGTGTTTTCTGCTCATAGTTCGTATCGTATCAGGGAAGAAGGGACATTCTGGGGGCTGAACCGAAGGAAAGAAAGTTTACCAAGTAGGTGGGCCCGTACTCAAGGTAATTTGAAATGTGCACAGCGCACCATAATATGATCATTCCTGGGCTGAATGACGCAAGAGAAAGTGGGGGAATGAGTGGGGTTTCCTGTCCATTCCCAAACAGCCTTAGTTGGATCCCAGTTTTCCAAGCTGAGAAGAAACTACACCTCTGCCAACAAAGTATGGGCTGTCTTTTGTACAGAAACTTGCCCCTGCTCACATTTGAGGAAAAACAGCATGCACACATGTCACATTTCTGATTTTTCCCAGTTAATATTTACCACAGTGGCAGAGCAGGTGAACCTGATCACCCTGAGCGCCCTGCTACCCAAGGGGGCTTTTCAGCATTTTAACTCTTAGCCTGAAAATCCACAGTGCCAAAGCCTGGCAGATGTTAAGGCACAAGCAAAGGGCCAAAGAAGGATTAGAACATGCAAAATGCTCCAGTGGGTTTGCAAAGATTACATAATTCACACCTCTCCACTCTGCAGAATCCTAATATTGTGGCTGCCATCTGTCTGCCTGCGCAAGACTGAGCCATATGTGTGGTTAAGCGGCCTCTCGTGCAGAAATTCCTTCACAAAACGATGTTGGGGAAAGATGTGGTAAAGGAACAGAGTAGAGTATTTCCATTCCATTTCGAAGGGAATGCCTTGATAGCTTTGGATTAGCATTCATTACATTTTCAAGGGTTAAAAATCCTGTTCAGTGCTGACACATACCTACCCATACATACATACCTCATTTTGTTTATATGAAAAAAAGTCTAGATTAATTATTATTATTATTATTATTATTATCCATGTTCTAAGATGAAAATATAAACATTGCTGTAAACAATGACAGAAAGAGAAGCTTAAAGAAGGTACACAGAAGATGAGTTGTCATCAATCAAAGGTGAAAGTCACGATTCAATAACAGCTAAGGTATGATGATAAAAGTCCTCCGCTCTGTATGGATCACAATAAAAGGAAGGCCAAACATAGAGCACATATCAATTTCAAGAGAGTGCAGGAATTCTGGTTGTGCTGAGAAGCGCTGCGAGTAAGGTTGATGTGAAAGGCAGAGAAGTGGATAATAAAAACTGAGGGTGGAGGAAAGTACCGGTATGTTATCACTGCAAAAACACCTGTTAGGATTTTTTTTTTTTTTTTTTACATACATATTTCTCCATAATACAGGAAGAAGAGAGTGGCCCTTTTGTGGCTTATTTTTGACAGTTTTCAGCTAAAAAAGGAGCATGTTGTATCTTACTGGTTTATACTGAGTATGAATTTAAAAACAATGCGCTCTGGCTGGAGCCTTAAATGTTTGATTGGCAACCATATTTTTTAAACAAATTTTAGATGCCAAGACAGATCTTTAAAATAAATAGTTTTTAAATAAACTAAAGCTTCGGGTTTTTTTGTATTTAAAGAGCACTGTATTAGCTACATCCAACTTTATAATTTGATAAATATGGAGGAAATTGTTTTATCTTTCCAATAGCGAGATTAATTCAAATTTTACCTCTATTTTTTTTTTTTTTACAATTTGGACTTTGAAATGAAACGTGAAGCTTTGTGAGCTTTAAATTAACCATTTTCCCATCAGTCAAAGTCAAGCTAGATTTTTTTTCCTTCTGTAAGTCTTTAGATAAGCTAGGCTAATTACATCACAACCTATTAAATTTTAAAAATAAGAAGAAAATCATGTTGTTGTGAAACTTTCAAGGTACTTGAAGGTGAATTTTGTTCCTTTAACAATAAAGCCAAGCAAGCGGTTTCCCTTTCGTCTCTAGGGAATCACATACTATTCTAAGCTTTTGAAACATTTTTTTTTTTTTTTTAAGAGTTCTGTGACCGAGATAAAAACAGCTCATTAATAATCTTTCAAGATACTTTAAGTTCAAATGTTTTCCTTTTAGAGGGAGCCAAGCTGTTTTCTCCTGGGACTTATCTTCATGTTAAGCTGAGCTAGCTTCTTAATTAATCATCTATCCCTACGCCCAACAAGATACAGAACAGGAGTGGGTTTTTTTTTAAATTGTCATTTAAATACTTTAATTCACTTATCATTCAACAGTTAAGTTTTTTGTTTTTGTTTAAGTTGTTACTAAGAAAGACACAGGGCACAGGGAGGGCTTGAGAAAATGAGTCGTTTTGTTGTCGCTAATATACAGTAGTGATAAAACAATTTACAAACAGCATGAGGTTGATCAGTCAGTAAAGTGAATTAAGTCCGCCACAAAGCATCATTTACCAAATCTGAGCAGAAAACATTAATTCAGTTTACTGCTTGACTCAAAAATTAAACAGAAAAAAGAGACTCAATTGGAAATTAGCTGCTTTTCTTTTCTTCTTTTCATCAGAAATGCTTTCTTTCACCAAATTTTTTTGATGCAAAAGGCAAAAAAACCCAACAAAATACGACTCAACATTTTAATAAATATGCCTTGATTCTTCAAACACTTGTAGATAATGTCTGAGAAGTTTCTACATATTAATTATGGGACTTCGTAAACCAAGACAAATCAATATTAGACAACTTTAAAACCAAGCTTTACGCACTCTCTTGTAATACGTATTCTTCGTGAAGCTTGAAGTCGTGAAAGCAGTCAAAACAGACGATTCACCTTGTTGATCAAAATAAATGCACTGGTCTTGTGTTTTGTGGTGGATTTAACCCTTGGCAAGCTGTTTGCAGTTTATGCCTTTAAATTCAAAGACCGGTTCAAACAGGAGTTCGCAATAATCCCCGGATAGACGTCGCAGCCTGCAGTTGAAGGTATATTAAAGATAAACACTTCCCACCGATGACACACACTTAACCTTCTCATCTTGTGTAAACAACCTCAAGTCATGGCGTTTCACATGAATGGGTCCCACATGTTGAGTAAATACAAGACCTTGATGTAAAAATGGCAGTGGTACTATTGATTTAAATAAAATAACAGATGTTTTGCCAAACTTGGTGTTTGGTGGCAAATATGTCCATATCTTACAGTAAAAAAAACCTCTCTTTTCCAGTTGTTCTAAAACCATTGACAGCATTAACATTTTATAACTTCTATTTTTTGACCTTTTACAACAAAAATGGCGAGAAAAATAGAAGCCTGCAGGTTGTCGAGCATTCACTTGAAGATGGCTGCAAAAGCCCCAGAAGTGACATACGCATCCATTCAAAAAAAGCCTCTTTGAAAGGCCATTATCACAACCAATGGGTGACATCACTGAGACTATGTCATTGCCCATGTTTACTCGGTATATATCCTGAATACACATTGTTGGCATGGGATTCTTTGCCACAAGTTTGTGTGTGGTTTCTGGGAGCATTACCGCCAATCTGCTCTTACTGGCAGCCATTTAGCCAGCTGAGCATGTTTTATGGAAATAGCGCTTTGTGTTTGGTTGTTCAGTCAGAGGAAGGAGAAGATAAATAAAGAGATCAAACAACTTTGTTGTCTGTCCACAAGGCTGACATGTTGTGTAGGCTATCTCTTCTGTGACTACCATAAACTCATAAAAACCTATTTGTGTGTTTGTAAGTTTCATTATTTACAACATCCTGCACATTTATTTATGCCTAGCAGAAAAATGAGGGGTATATTGACCCTTAAGGATCACTGTAATAAATATCCATTCATGTTTATATATATACGCACCTATCCTAACGAATCATGCCTGTTTCATAAAAAAAAAACGATTTAACCATTTTAGAACAAATCCTTTAACATCAAACATCACAATGAATACTAGGTAAATTGGACTAGATTATAAGTAAAATATCGACATGAATGGAGTCAAATATATTCTTTAAATCTTGGTTTCTTCTATTAAATGAACGAGTGCCATATCTTTAGTGTTACTGTACAAGTACAACGAAATACTGTTAGAGCAGTCCTGCAGAAATTGGAATGAATTCTAACGCAATTGATCTGAATCCATACCAGCTGCCAGTCAGAAAATCATGCTTCTGTATTAAGCTGTGTAGTCTTATCATACTTGAACATTTCTAAAGTGAAAGTTAATAAAATGAAAAAAAAAAGGTATCTATTTCGAGAAGTTACGCGGGGGTTGCTGGAGGCAGCACCTGAGTATAACCCTTGATCGGTAGTAAACAAATGATAATGCTCGACCTTTTCTGTGGGCTGAACTGAGACGTGCACATGATGGAGAAGTTCAACCGCTTGACATATGGTGCCAATTACCAGCTGATGGGGTTGCTGAGGTAAAAAGGCCAATCCATATTGGCCCTTCCCACCCAGGTTAACACAAGCAGCCATTCATGCAATTTTGTAAGAACACCTCCCACCCAAATCCTAAACCAAACCTCGACCTGTCTAGAGTGGACAGGCTGCCTACACATGCCTTCAAGACCCAATGTACAGAAAAGTCAAGTATACAAGCCGACGTTCAGTCCAGTCCAGTCCTATTTAAATAATGCATAACATGAACGCCACAGTGGATATATAATCAAAAGAATGCTTTTTTCAAACTTGTGTTGAGAGACACATACAGTACATAACACTCACAGTTCAAATGGATTTCTTAAGTGACTCATCCATTAGAGACGACTGCACAAGTACATTCATCAGAATCAGATGATCTGTACGTTCTCTAATTCAGGACAGATCAAACCGTGTTTGTCACGCTCAACTTAACAATGTCAAACTAAGTCACTGAAAGCTTTATAATGCAAAAACAGCTTTAATGAACGTGAACATTAGCAGCTCCTTTTGCTGCTTGATTGTAGAGATGGCCTCGGGAGTTTTCACAAAGCACACCAAACGCAGCACCTTTCTCCAGTACCATTTGTCCTTTTGTCCAAGTCCACTTTAACCCTTTCATGCATGGCTTATTATAAAAGCAATATCTGTATTATTATTTCATTTTTAGTACCAAAATAGACTCGGACAGTGACAAGTCAGGTAACATCGAACAGGTGATGCCCTGATTCGTACAGGCATGTTCACCTTGTGTGACGTTAGCACCCGTGTAAATGTTCAGTTTCAGTCAAGTAGTAGAAGCTAGTTTGGAACATTTTAAGAAAACTACAGAGCTGACCATTGCTTAGACACAGCTCTAACTGTAGATTCAAAGCAGACTATTTTTAAAATCAATGAAATCCTTTCCAAATCCATATTTTGTGTCAAATCAGTGTCTGTGTAATTAGCAGGATATTGTATAGTGAGTGGTTTGTCACAGCGTAGGAAACCCCCTCAGGGTGAGAAAAGACCTGCTCGACCTTTACCACTGAGAGAGGACAACCCAATAAATATTATTCTCCAACTGTGTGCTGAATCCAAAATGAGGATTCCTCAGGCCAAAGAAGCTGTGATCAATTCTGTGATGGAATTATCGACATTCTTCACTGAATCTCAGTTCGCTTGGATTACTCTCCACATTACTGTGAACGACAGAAGTTACTTTTCTTATTTTGCTTTGAGAAGCTAATATATAATTATTGCTCGCACTTTAAGTGTTATTCAAATATTTGGCATCTTTTTGCGTTTATTTAACAAAATAAAGGAACCAGGGAACTGCTTAAGAGAATAATCATCACATTGTTTTTAAAAAAAAATATTTTTCAGGCTTACCCCACAGGTCTAAATATGTTCTGTTTTTGATGTGATGCAATTTGTTTTGAAAAAGCTGAACATCCAACCACCCACTGTGCTGCCTACCAGGTTAGCCAGTAGCAGAGAAATCTAAGTTATATGTCATCTGGCTTCAAGCTGCAGAATTGATCTTTATAGATCAAGATGGTGCCTCGACTTTGTTTTTTTTGTTTTTTTAAAGAGGGGCCTTTGGAGTTGTGTAGCAGAAAGTGAGAGGAAGGCTCGAGGAGATGCCTTCATGTTAATGGTTTCCACAGATTCCAATCCTACGTCTGACTTTTTCCAGTCGCTTAGCCCCACTACGCTGATTAAACCATGAAGCCGAGGTTGAGGTGGATTTTAGGGGCAATCTGTGTCCGTCCACATACTGTATACACATCAACCAGTCTGTATCCAGCTGATTTGCCATTAACAAGTCTGCACAACCAGCCATTGGCTTTTTTATTACGTCACAGGCAAAATATCGTAAATTCTGATCTCTATCAGAGGATTTAATTTTTCATTTCAAAACAAAGTATTAACGAGCTTCATTCAGAATACAAGTGCCTAAATCAAAAATAAGCCCATTTTTTTAAAAAAGGAATTCACTGCATCATCTGTAGTTAAGGCATTTCACTGGAAAAGCTCAATTTCCTCGCACAAAGACGAGCAGAAACGCATCACGTGTCTGCTGAGCAGAGATTAGAAAAGCCACACGAGGAGACGGGGCTCATCAACGACACAGACTGGAATATCTGCCCACATTAACCACACGCATTATGGTACAGCCTGCGCGTTCACATGCCTGGTAGCGACTCCCTCTGAGAATCAATCATTTACTGAGCTATAAAAATATTTTGTGTATGCAAACCCCCGACACGGGAGCATTAAAATGACATGTCCTCGAGTGAAAACCATTCAAATGTGCAACATTTCAAAACCGAATGGAGCTCTTCTGATGTAATGGTACTCTGGGTCACTAATTCGATTATGTATTGATGGGCTTGCTAACAGAAAACAAATGTATTGATGGCTTTCTTAATCCAATTTAGAGAGTCAAAGAGATTAAAAGAACTTGTTGTTAGTAACTGCATATAGTCACAGCTGTGCAAGCAGTTCCCTGCCACTCTAATCAATGCGCCGTCCTCTAATACATTGCTTCAGGAGTCTATTTTTTGACAGAACTCACTACAAGCTGGACAGAATAGCTCAACCCAGAAAGGAAGAAAGACAATTATGTACAGGAGCGTCTCAGCAATTTCAAAATAGAACACAACGTACGTAACACTAGATCGTACATTTTCTCTCTCTTTCCCAACACGACATCAAAACAAGCGGCAAATTAACCCCGAAAAATTGTCAGTTGCCCCCTTGGATTGCCAAAAGTCAACGAATCAAATGCTCTAATCCATGGCTGTTACAGGGTTTTATTTGGTGCACTTAATGTACTTAATAAGATGACAGGATGTCAAACCTGTCTTTCTACCTGAATGAGCTAATTTTGACGGGTACAGTCCTCCACAATATAAAGACAGCTATCTTGTTTAATAAGAATTGGTTTGTCGACATGCATTCAGGTTGTCACTGCTGCACGGATACACCTCAAATTGGACCCAGCGGGGCATAGGAATCACCGAGATTCTTCAATGTTCCCGCAGAATGTTTTGACCTGGAAGTCGAACAACAAAACGTACAAAGGAGAGAGCTAGGAAGAAAACAAGGCGAACGTTTAAACCTTGTGAGCGACAGAGCGAGAACCACATACTTTTGGACAGACGAGGAGACACAGTTTATGTTGTGAACGCTGAGAGAGTTAAACAACCGTCTATAGTTTTGTATGTGAAAAAATAGGGCAACCAGAAAAAAAAAGTCCAATGGTAATTGGCTGAAAAGGGCAAACTTCAGTAAAAAAAAAAAAAAAAAAAAAAATTACGTTTTTTCAAAAGTTGTTTAACCTAGCTTACACTGGCAGTTAAAACTAATGTCAACCTGCAATAGGTAATTTTTTTTTTTTTTTTTTTTTACCTCCAACAGCTAATCCAGGAAACAGCAGCTGTTAAGTTAACAATGACCTGAAATTGTCCCTTGATATTCATTGGGTATTTATTCTCTGTGGACCATAAGAGATGTGATCTATTGTTTATGAAAAAATTATTTGACATGAAAATTGACTCATGGTTTAACTGTTCTGGCTGGTATTTTGTTTACATAAACTTGGGAAAACGGGATATTTTGCACTTCCAATCAGTAGTGAGTGACATATCTGTTCTCCTTGACATTTGCACGCCTGCACCTCCAGAATCTGTTGAATTCTAATTTTTCTTGTCAATCAAAAACAATGCATGTGTTTGGGTTGTTGGGTTGGTGAATGAGCACATAGCCATTAGCCATCACACTTCAGTGACAGTTTTTCTTAAGCCATTACGGCACATGAGCTAACCATTTTGAAATGATGACTATAAATGTTGTTATTGGCAAGACTTTCACTGAGAGTCATCAGTGAAAACGATACACCCAATGTGTGGAATTCATTAAACAAATCCAAGATGTGTGAACAAAAACATGGAGCCAGGCAAGACTTGGACCAGCCTCATTCATTCAACCTTTTTTGTTTTGGGCTCTGAAGAAATGAAACCAAATGTTGCTGAAAAAAAACAAACCTCAAGGGCTTTCGTATTGGAACTGTCAAATCCTAAAGGAGCTGCTGTATTTTATTCTGTTTTCTATCAACAAAGGGATCTTTGCCATTAAAGACATGAGTTCCAGAAGCAGCAACACGTGGATTTTTCGCAGGTGTTTCGGTTCCTGTAAGTTTGGAATATATTTAGGCTATGAACCTTTATCGTGCACACTGTTTACTCATGCTGAGTTTTTAAAAGCCAGTACAAATCATTTGTATCTGTATCATCCACATGTCCGACTTTAAAAAAAAAGACTTATCAAGATGATGAGGATGGTCTGAATGTTCCTGAGTGACGGGGAGAGCTGTTGGCACTTTGGGAGTAATTATGGCGTTGTTAACACAGGATTCATCTGTTGCTCAAACTGTCCTCACGTATGAGAGACGGCTTCCCAAATGGGGCGTTGTAAAAGTGCAATTCCTAGGGGCACGTCAGCCCAGGCACGACTTCTGCATAACCCACATGGTTGGCATTTAAGTGGCTTCCCTATTGGGGTTGTATTCCCGTAGCTATTTGTACGCTGCCAGGAGCTAAAGCTAGTGTGAAAGCTCCGATAAAAAAAGGTGGACCTTTTACTCGTGAGATGATCTGGTGCTTAGCAGGATCTGTCAGATACCATGACCACAGCTACTGGGGGCATGTTTAAACACTCACGCTTGGTTTCGGGAATAGTTATTCTCGGTCTGTGGGCCTTGGGGCTAAGACACGTCTAGTATGTGGGGGCAGGAAATGTGCAGCCCGTATGTGGCAGTACTTGGTAAACTCCTGGGGCAAGTGGTTAAGAAGGGGGATGGGGGACACTCGGGAGGTCAGGCCAAAGGTGCAGGCCAGGGCAATTCTGTGTTCAGAGAGCAGCAGGAAAACATATTTGTTTCTAGCATACAGAACATGTTATATGAGAGAAGGGTGACTCACAGAGAGAGTGGGAAATAAATAAACAACCAGATCACGATAAAAGAGGATTTTCACTGAGACTGCAGTATTACAAATTTAAAATACGGTTAACTGAATGTGAGAAAAGAGACACTACTGGAATACTAAAAAAAACAACAAAAAAAAGACGTATTTAATAACACGTCACTCAACAGAAAAAAAAATTCCAAAATCTTTTATGGAACACTTCCAGGAACCATTAGTCCAGTCTTCAGACATGTTATCCCGATGATTTCTGGATCACACCAGTCGCAGGATATAAAATAACTTCCACTACTAGACACCCACGTTGACATTTTCTGACTACTACCATCAGCATGTAGGCTACACGTCAGCTCGAGCCGACATCAGACACAAATGTTCCAGGAAGCTGCCAGATAAAAGTCTGGTGGAAAATGTTGGCAGTTTGTGTTCACATGTGAACCTTTCAGGAGCTTTGGGTGAAAACATCTTTATATTTGTAAACTTCTTCTCACATTTAATTCTTCGAGTATAAAACTTTACTTCTATCGGGGGTTTTTTTCTTCTTTCATTTAGGTTGTGATATTTGTACAGCAAGCATCATATATCAGTACTTCTTAATGACCTCTAAATCACAGAATTGGTTCAAGAACTGTTAGGCTATCCAAAAATGATCCAAGTGTCAAAGTGTGCTAACATGTGCTAGCATTCGTAATACTGAGCTATAAGTCAGGTTAAACTTAAAGCTGTGGCTGCAGAAGAACCTGGGTGTATTCCTCTGCGTTACCAGTGCATGTTGTTCATTTACACTAAATAAGTCATGTAATCTTAACGTCTCTGACATGTGCTAACAGGGATACTAATTAACCAAAGCCTGTAAACACTGGGAAATACTTACTAACAACTGAATTAAATGACTCCCTGCTGCTATTCACAGCCGACAAGTGACTTCCAGCTAATTGCTCTTGTAATATGGGCCGACAAAATACCAGAGCTGGCTAATTAAAACATGGCAGCTGATACTTTTCTTCAGGGATTAGTGGACTAGAACAATTATGGATTTAAAATAATAACGGGGGTAAAACAGAACAAACCCAACAAGATGCCCATTTCTTGTTTGCTAAAAGTAATTTAAAAAACTACAACTAAATAAGCCCATATAGCCTACTGCACATTACATGTTAATTGAGCCATCAGCTACAGCCAGTGATCCGGTTGCCGTCATGTTTTTTACTAAAGCGGGTGCAGTTTGGACAACAGCCTTGAAATAAGTCCTACTTTATAATGACAGTTCTAAATGTTTTAGAGAAGTTCAGATTTAAATTACAGGCTAGTTTGTGGTTCTGATTGGTTTCAAACATTTTGTACACCAACATTATACGAGTTAGGGTACATTTGATGACTGACCGTTGTCGGATAACAACCAAATGCAAATTTAGAACAGCATGTGCACCGTTCTGATTGTAGACCATCGCTGATGTTAACGATCAGCTCCATTGGAACAACAGGGCAACGAGAGTGAAAATTGGAGCTACGTGGTGCCTTCAAGTGGAGCAGAGCAAGGTGGTCGCAAAAGTTTGAATTTTAAGTAGTCTTACAAGTATTATAATTGCACAAAAGTCATTATGTTTGACGCAGGGCAGTGCAGCAGGTGATTTTCCCGCTCCGGATGAAAATGTTCATACATTGGAAACATGATAACATAGAATGAAACCTGTCATTAAAATAATCAAACAGTCCACTACGGGAACCAGCAAATACTGTTCAGGGTCTAAATAAGCAGAGGAATCAAACATGACGGAAAAAAGATGCTGTTAGCAACAATGACGGCACTTCAGCAGCTCTGTGTTGACTGTGACACTGAAAGTAAGAAGGCACATTACACACTCCCTGGATGTATTATATTCATTAAGTCATGTACAGGCAATGGAAACTCTAAAAATAGTGGGCTGTTGAATAGAAACCGAGTTGAAGCAGCTGCAACCCCCTCCCCAGCTCACTAAACCCCTCTGGAAAGTCACCAGAGATGCTTTATTTACCATTACATGCACTGCAACACACATGTACGTATAACTGCGTCATAACTCAAGAGTTGAAGCAGTAACTGGGCACAGAGATTTGATGTTGTCCATGTCAAAACCACTCAGCTGCATGCACCTGCACAGATGCGATTCAGTCAAAATAAATCATTTCGTAGACGTCTGCAGCAAACACAGCTATTGGCATTGGCATGTGAGACGCTGGAAATTATGAATAAAAACAACAACCTCTTGCTCCCGCTCCCCCCCCCCCCCACCTCCCGCCCTGTGCTGGACTCTAAATAAAAGCCTCTTTTCAGAAGCTCCGAGGCAACGTGCACGACAGCGCAGGGAGAAGAAGAAGAACCTGTCTCTGGTTCAGGTAGGCTCATTTTCCTGCCAATATTTCCCTTGGCCATCACCTACTCCATCTTGTAATTGGCCCACTTATGTCAAGTGGTCGTCCTAATTGAGCAGAAAACGTTCAACACAAAAACCCTTGGTCGTAAATTTGGTATCAAAGGTAGCTGTGATTGAAGGGCTGTACAGTGAGACATGTGGTCTGTTACATCATGACTGCCTTGATTGCTACTTCACCTATCTTTACAAAACGTCTTCTTTTTTTTTTTTTTTTAATTCCTCACTTGTCGTTTTTAGTAACATTCACGTAGCTGTCAAAGCTGCAGTGGTCCCGTCGTTCGCTGTCAACCCAGTTCCTCCCCAACTTCTTCTTCTCATAAGGACATCCCCGACCTCTCCTCAAGAAAACCTGCTCGCTGCATTCTCCTCTTTCCAAAAATATTTTTCCACTGCTCCGTCCAGACCATGAGGGCCTTTCTTTGGACACACATGCATAAAACACACACACACACACACACACACACACACACACACACACACACACACACACACATCATGATTTATAGCTAATTCAGTCTATTTCTTTGAATTTTACCTGTATAGGTGAAAAGCTTTTCTATTTTTCGGGGGGGGGGGGGAATGTTTCTGTTGCTGTTAACCCATTTAAAATGAAAATGAAGAAGTTTGGTTTCTGAGAATGACTTATTATCTATTATAGTTTCTCTCTTTTCTGTTAGAGCTCTCCTGAACATTTTCTGTAGAAAGAAATAATTCAAAGTATTCAGTGTATACTATTCTTGTGGTAAAACAAGTCCAACACACCTGTGGACAAACAGGGCATTTATCTTCTTGAAATTGGTAACCAGTGGAGAGAAAATGACTCCTGAGTAGGGGAAGAGAAAATAAACTCTCCATTAAGATGGCCCTGATGCTAGAGGACAGCGCTACTTCACGCCTGGTTGGCTGTGAAGATTTACAGGCCCTTCATGAAGAACCCATCCTTGCCCCTTAAACCACCCTCCCCTTTCCCAGGCCCCTCTGGGAGCTGGTGGAGGGCTCGGGTCCCAGTGTAAATATATATTTTTTTCTATCAAAGACACATTTTCCAACCACTGTCAAATGGGAGGAGGGTGCTTTAAGTGGGGGAAGGCTACGAAAAGTAAGAGAGAGAGAGAGAGAGAGAGAGAGAAATGGAGTGGGGAGAAATTCTCCCCCTCTTCTTCCTCCCTCTTTCCTCTGCTTGCCGATTTCTAACATCTGGCACTGTTTATCACCTGGCCGGCTGGTTGAGGCAGGAAGAAAGAGGCTGAAAGGTGCCAACCGGAGGTCTAACATAGCAGGGTTACATTATTATCCAGTTTATTTATTACTATTCCTGACATTTTTGTGTAGTTTTAGTTTATTGTTTCTATTGCTATTCATAATTAAGTGAGATCACATGAGTTAAGTAAGGATTAAAAGTCTGAAGAGAAAACTATTGCATCTAATGTTTGAGTCAAAATTGAATGAGAAAAACATTCCGTGAACTTCAATGAGCTTCTGACTGTTTGGATGATAATACAATGTTCAGCTTCATTTATAAATACATACCTTCCCTGTTTTCACACACAGTCAGATTTTAGGTTTAGTATCATCTGTCATTTTTTTGACTGAGTTCCTCATAGACATATGTCCATCGAAGTCAGGGTTATAAATTTTCCCTCTCAAAAAGTGGGAGGGTTCTCTTGAAATCCAAGATGGAGGACTAATGACGCGTTTTGTCTTTAATTGAATGGCTACGTCCAAAGATTCAATGCATGTGATTTTAATAAAAACATATTTTTATGAAACTCCATTTAGAGGGTAATAATTATAAGATAAATTCCATTAGTTTATTCCAGTGCAGCTGCTGAGAGCATACCATTCCACTTAAAAAAATTGACAAGCTAACTAGTTTACTTTCATTTATGCCTTTACCTGAAGCATTGGTACGCTGCATTGTGTGTTAAAACCATCAACTCTTTCAACCAATCAATAAATCAATACGTTAGATTCTAAATAGCAACCAAAGGATGTATTTTGATTCTCACTGCTTCTTCATACTCATCATCATAAATGTAAATAAATAAGGAAATCTGACCTAGCATAAAAAGTCCCAGAAGTCCGATGTAAACACTATTACTGATAGTAGTTTGACTGATAACACCAAAAAATAAGAACCACATTTAACCTAAATGATCCTTCTCAACTCTTTAACAAGGCAAGTTTGTTATTTTAAACAAGACCACAAATACACATATGGGTAGAATATATAAACAAACAACAATTTTAACTTTAAAAAAAAAAGTTTTTTATGAATATCCTAAATAATCTAAAGGAAAGCTGATAGAGAGCCTTTTCCTGGAGCCTGGCATCAGAAGTGACAGACAGAGAAAGAAAGAGAGTGGGGAGAGAATATAGGCGAAAGACAAGGTCCACAGGACAATGAGGCCCATTGATAGAGCGGAGACAGGACCGGGTGCCTCCAGCACGCTGAGAACGGCTGACGGTGCACAGAGGCACAATGATTACAGTCTGCATTACAAATGGCTAAAACAGAGCCGTGGTCCCGCAGAGGACACGGCATCAGGAGAGACCTTGTCTAGATAGGCCTCAGAAAGCCCAATCTCAGCTCAGTTTCTTCCCATTAAGCCTTGATTACAACACAAAAGATCTGAAATATCAGGAGCTGAACTTTATGCCTTTTTTTTACATGTTTGGTTGAACAATGCAAAGATCAAAATTCTCTAACTTATATGTTGTTACTTTCCCAAATTTCCGCTTTGGGGTTAAGAAAAAAATAGAAACAAGGGTATTCTGAAGGAAACATCCTCTCCATGGACCAAGCACCAAACCTGGGGAGACAGAGCCTTCTCCATCGCTGCCCCCTCCCTCTGGAACTCACTCCCCAAACCCATCCGTTCCTGTACTCACCTCCCAACTTTTAAGACCATGCTCAAAACTCACCTTTTTAAACTAGCTTTAAATACATAACTTCTTCTTTCCCTTCTTTCTCTTTATGTTTTTCTGTCTTTTGCTGTTTTTAACTGTACACTGTGATTTTTACATGTAAAGTGCCTTTGAGCTCTTGTAGAAGCGCTTACAAATAAAATGTATTATTATTATTATTATCATTATTATTTTAAAAATTCCGCTCATGAGGGAACTTAATGTGAAGCCGCTGTTACTGAGATGATATATCATTAATAGCCCATGGGGTACAATATAACTAAACATTGTGTTTATCGTGTGTCCTTGTGCTTTATTCCACAGAGAAACTCTCTCATTCACTTCTCTTGGATCCGAGATGCCGGGCTGGGAAAGACATCTTAATACGTTCTTGACACCATCTATGGGGACACGTGTGTAACTGCATCTTAACCCTTGCTAACCCGCGGACACATTCATGAGTAAGCAGCGATCGTTCTGTTTTGAGTGACCCTCTTTAGAGTAGTACGTCGGAGGATTCATTTGTTATCTATTGATGAACGTTTTTGTTTTTTTTACCCGTTACAATATTTGACATCCTGTGTCTAAGAGACCAGGTAATGAGCACTACAGGGAGCTATGCCTTACCTGTCTGTACGTGCAGATGATGATCTCCCTCAGATGGTAGTGCATGGGGGTCATGGTCTCGCTGACAGAGTCTAAGGCCATATCCACCTCTCTCTTCATCCTGTGGCCGTCGGGGAGCAGACGCACCAGTTGCATGACGACCTACACAACAGAAATAGACTCTGACTACACAGCACGTTTCCAGCCAAACAGCTGTGACAAGCCTGTTAAACAAACACCGATAACTCCATCACGTCTGACTCCCACCAAACGTTTCCCCTCGGTATTCCAATTAGGGACACATCAGCAGTAGAAAGTTGGAGTTTTAACATCGTTTGCTTTTTATGGGCAAATTCATAATATACTGCAGACAACTCTCGCACAGACCAACATGTACTGAACTCTCTCCGTTTCCATCTTATTCATTTATTTTCAGGTGGCTGAAAATGACCTTCAAACATCGGCGTTGCCATGGCAAAGGTTCACCTGTTCTAACCTCTTTGAAGTGTTTTTTGTGATATCAGCTTTGACATTGACTTTCAGAGTTAATTCTTGACTTTTGTTGATGAAACAATCCGAACACAAAGTCCATCTCGCAGCTGTTCAGGCTCCTTGATCCTCCCCGTGTTTAGACTACGATGTCAATTAGGTTCTCGAAGGGCAAAAAAAGTTTTCAAATCCCATCCGTTGAACTTTTTTTTTTATATATTTATACTTTAACACCTGTGTCTCTTTGATGTCATTTTATTGTAATATTGTGTTTACGTTGAATGAAATATGCTCCTAAAAAGTGTTTTTCTTGCCTGGAATTTGTTTGTTTCAATGCATTTGATTGAGATTGTTATTGTTGATAGATTCATATATCTACAGTGTACGGGAAGTATTCAGACCCCTGTATATTTCCCACTCTTTGCTTCATTGCAGCCATTTGCTAAAAATCTAAATGTTCATTTTATTTCTCATTAATGTACACACAGCACCCCATCTTGACAGAAAAAAAACAGAAATGTAAAAATTTATTAAAAAAAGAAAAACTGAAATATCACATGGTTATAAATATTCAGACCCTTTGCTGTGACAATTATTTAACTCACATGCTGTCCATTTCTTCTGATCCTCCTTAAGATGGTTCAGCTCCTTCATTGGAGTCCAGCTGTGTTTAATTAAGCTGATTGGACTTGATTAGGAAAGGCACACACGTCCATATAAGACCTTACAGCTCACAGCACGGGAGCAAATGACAATCATGAGGACGAAGGAACTGCCCAAGAAGCTCAGAGACAGAACTGTGGCAAGGCAAAAAGCTGGCCAAGGTTACAAAAGAATTTCTGCCGCACTCAAGGTTCCCAAGAGCCCAGTGGCCTCCATAATTCTTAAACAGAAGAAGCTTGGGACGACCAAAGCTCTTCCTAGACCTGGCTGTCCAGCCAAACTGAGCGATCGTGGGAGAAGAGCCTCGGTGAGAGAGGTAAAGAAGAAGCCAAAGATCACTGTGGCTGAGCTCCAGAGACGCAGGAGGGAGACGGGAGAAAGTTCTACAAAGTCAACTATCACTGCAGCTCTGCACCAGTCGGGGCTTTATGGCAGAGTGGCCCGACGGAAGCCTCTTCTCAGTGTAAGACATGAAAGCCCGAATAGAGTTTGCCATAAAAACACATTAAGGATTCCCAGACTATGACAAAGAAGATGAGACCAAGATTGAACTTTTTGTTTTTTTCTCATGTGATGAGAGGGGTCAGAAGGTACCAAATATGTTAGGATGTGAGCTGAAAGCTTCAAAAAGCTGTAAGGAGTTGAAGAAGAAGAGAGTGTCATGGTAGTAAATGTTGATTAAAGCCTCTTAAAGAAAAATTTAACAGACTAGCAGGTGGCAAATTCTCTCAAGATGCATAATCCACCTGTGCATGTCTAACAGGATGACCTTGTTTTCTACCTTAATAACACCAGTACCACAATGTTTTGGACCTCACATTCATTGTAGCACCTCTTTGGCAGATAAAGCAATGGGGAGTTCAACATCCGTCCAAGGCTGAATTGGAGGCAGACAAGGTTTCCGTGGCGACCGCTCTGTGTATCCCAGAAACTGTGATAGGCTCTCTGCTGTGATTGGCATGTGGTATTGTGTGCCTACAGAGTGTGGCCTCTTTCTGTGTGTCCATGTTTGCAGGATTTAGGACGAGGCCAGCAGGTTCCAACCACTACCTCATTTTCAAAACTCTGAATAGAGCTGCTGAGAGATTCTCTTGGTTCAGAGAAGAGGAAAATACACGGGTGCAGACTTAGAGTTTAGAAAGCAGTCCCATCAATTCATAATCTGTTTGGGTTTGTTTGCTCTTATTTTCATTAGCATGTATTCAGGTTAAGTCTTAAACTGATCAAATTAAATTTCAATTTGCAGTTATATCATTTGTCTCGGTGTAAGGAATAATTTGAAAATGGTTATTTGTAGAGCAGCAATTCTAAAATTCGAACTAGATAAATCCCCCTGCCAAACAAAAGCTTTATTAAAAAGCAGTTCTATATTGAATTTTTTTTTTTTTTTTTTTAGCTGCAATTCTGCAATTTTTGATAATATAAATAGAATAAAAAGTTATAATACGTTAACACACAATTTTGCATACCTCAAATTCCCCTTTCGTGTACTTGGCATCGGGAACACTCACAATCTCGTCATCACCAAACTCTGGGAATCCCTGTAGGCAGAAGGGACCAAAGGGTATTTTACTATGAAAAAACATTGTAGACAAGTCAGCAGTGTTATGTTGATAATACAGAAACGCTTAAAGATCAGGATGCAGAATTCTTACATTGAAGTGCCAGAGAGTCAGAACAGCAACAACCATGCCGGTTGTGGTCCTGCCTTTGCCATTAGAGCAGTTAAAAACAAAGGCAGAGTGAGAGTCCTCAGCCAAGGAGCTCTTCATGGCCTCCAGCAGCTTATCAAAATCCTTTAAAGAAAAAAACAAAACAAAAAAACAGTTCATGTACAAAAGAAAAGTTGATGCCTTGCATCTATAATTATATCTATAATATGAATCTAAAGAATCTACTTTTTAACTAATTAAAAACACAATTATATTAGTTTAACTTCACGTTGTGCAACCTAAACTTGTTATTGTGTAGTGAAGAAATCAGTGCAATAGTTTCATTCCTCACCACTAGAGGGCGACTAAGGCCTATTTATTGCCACCTTTCTTTATGTCAAAGATCTACCAAGCTAACCAATAAGTATTTCTCCATCTTGAACCAGCATGTGTGTACTTACAAATTTAGCATTGTGAGGACCAATGAATACTTAACCAACCTTAAAATCGAGGAGATTTCATTTTAATATGCAGATGTGCAGGTTTAGATTGACGGATGAGCGTCATGTTCATTCGGGTTAGGGGCACGAGAATCAGGTCTTTAAATTAGTGCCCTCACAAGCACAAAAGGACAAGTGTGTGTGTGTGTGTGTGTGTGTGTGTTAATGTATCCTTGCTCATCTTTACCTCCTCCCGAGGTGCGCTGCAGTCGAGCAGAGGGATTCTCTTATAGACGAGGCCTTGGTGTGAGCTTTCGTGCTGGTTAAAGATCTCCTGGACAGTCTGGCAGCTTTTGAACATCTTCATCTGTTTCTCCTGCTCCAACGTCACCTCAAGCCACTTCTGAGCCCGCAGGACCTCCTCCTTCAAAGAGCGCTCCAGTTTCTACAGCCCAGGAGGAGACACAAGAAGAACGCTTTCACCTCAACCACGACTGTTACTGCGGGACCGTTACTTTGACCCAAGTGTTCACTCTACCTCAATTATTTGTGGGGCCGATGACTGGACAGCAATGGGCTGGTCCTGACACGAAGGCTCCCTTGGTGTGAAAATCTGCCCGTTTGCTTCAAGCACCAGCTCCTCCTGCAGGTTGACCCACAACACATGGCTGTGCTTCCTTTTCTCATCCGTCAGATGAGCCAAAACTGCTCCGCTGGCCTGCACATGCAGCGACGCAAGTTTATGATTAAGATGGCAAAGGAACTGTATGTCCGGCTCAAGCATCCTAAGGACTCATGACTCATCCTCATGACTCATTCCTCTCGAGTCTATTTGTACTTGCATGAATATTCATAACAGCAGGGATGCATTTTACAGAAGAATCCAAATATCCCTTTTCTGTGAGAATTTTCTGTGTAAATAAAGTCATAGTTTCTTCTGTTTGTTCTGCCTTAAATATAGCTATTTGAACACCAAATAATCCTCACTAGATGGGAGTGGTAGTCAATTGAAGAAATAATACCTTCCTCGATCCTTTAAAGGTAATGTTGAATATTGATGTAATTTGAAGTATTGTCTGTTTTTGAATGAATACCATGACAGCGTAAGTGAGTATGACGCACCTCTGACGTTGGCTGAGCCACTCCATACACAGGCATCTTAGGCACTCGTCTGAAATTGACCGCCTTCATCTCCTTCACTGTGCTGAGCAAGTCAGGAGCCAAATGCTCGTCAGCAACCTGTGCAGAAACATGTCCTCGCCAGTTATTCATCAACATATTTGCACAGTGTGTTTTTAAGATATACATGATTGCGTGAGACGATATTAAGAGAAATGTCTGAAGAAAAGATGTGGAAAGCTTTCTACTACAGGGTAAGTGTGTCCTCAGTCAATGAGGGTTTGAGTTTGCATTACAGATTTAAAAATCGACATCAATGCCTGATTTTCTTACCAGGATCCGAGCTCCTCTGGTCACCAGCTCTGCTGGAGCCGACAGCTCTGATACATTCATGCAGGCCAGTAACCTGTACAGCCATGCGTTGCAGCACATCCACTGGCTGAAGTTGGAAACAAACGAAAGAGGATACTGCAAAAAAAAAAAAAAAAAAAAAAAAAGAATCAAATACAGTTAAAACTCTAAAATGTACTTTCATGGGTTGTGGCATTTTGAATTTAAACGTATCCCTACAATGTCTTTACCTGTTCGTGTAGATATGCATTAAATACAATCAAGTAGAAATAGCGCTCCAAGCTCTGCATGGTTCTGTTGAGAAAGTAGTCTTTGGTACTGCTTCCCTAAGAAACAGAAATGTATTCTTAGATGAGCATCACTCTCTGCAAAGTCTTTCACTGTTTCTGCTGTAATAGCTCTTCTTAAACTGCATGAAAGATCCTGATCATTTCCAGACAAGCGAGAGAGAAACAGTCAAAAATACTCTTAACGCGTCCTTGAGTTACATCCACTCGAGGACTTTCTGAGGACTTCTTGAGCATCATCACCATCTTGATTTCTGGCTCATATTCAAACGTCATCTGCGTTACTTACGATCGACTCTTAAGAGAAAAACACGGGGGTTTTTTTAAACCACATAAAAAAGGACTACTTCTTACCTGAATTTCATAATCTTCTCCAATCCCTTCCAGTTTACTCTTGTTCTCATATATTGCTTCTTTTATGTTGTGCATTTCTGAACACAGGACGATTGCCTGGTCAACCTGTCAAAAAGAAATGTTCAATTATTTTTGGTCCGTAACAATGAAATTTAAACATCTGACCTTATTAATATAGTGATATCTCAACAAATAATAATTCAATGGAGGATATATAGTTAAAGACCCCCTCCTGAAAACATTGTGCAATAATTGGTGCACCATGCATGTAGTGAAATGCCTTCATACTGTATTCTGCTTGCAAGCACGTTTTCACCACTCAGTTAGAACTATAAAGACATCAAATCCAACAACATAAACTGATAGAAAGGCAAAAAAACTGTCCTTATAAACCAATTTGGAGTAGACCTCACAATTACGTCACAAACAGTACATTGAACAGCTTCCTCGGGAGTGAGATATAAAACATGAATACGTACAGTGTAGTGTAAACTATACATCAAGAGAATCTCAAACAAATTGCTGTTAAAAATGACACGCTCCCCTCTGTGACTTTTTCTTGAAGCACAAACCAAAAGGAGAAGATGGGGATCTGCTCACCTCCTCCATGACCTGCTGCCCATTAGGCAGCTTGTTGATCAGAGTCTGGATGACCTGGAACAGTGGTTTATGCTCTGGAGCTGCTGCTGCCTCCTCAGCTCTGCGAAAACAGAAATCAAACAAAGTCAACCTCTGTCTTATCTAGCTTATGAATGAATATTGCAGTTAATGAAATTAACTGCATGTCCTGTGATTCTACTCCGGTTCTTACTGAAGCTCTGGTTGTGAATCTCCCCTCAGACGGTTCATGACCAGTGTGCCCAGGATCATGGCGAGGTTTGTGCGTCCCACTCCAACCTGGCAGCTGAAGAGCAGAGCAGGCAGCCGCCGGGATGCATCGTGGCCCCGAGACAAGCTGGTGCTCTCCTAAGAAAGAACGACAAAAAAATAAGAAGAGAAACTCCAACAGAGGGCTGGATTTAAATCCCATCACTTTTAAGAGTGACATGGCATTAAAGTGTGATAAGGATGAACACGTTTTCTTGTTGCCCAGTTAAGCATAAATATCTCCTGCTGCAAATCACCAAACAAGTCTTCTTGATCCCTTGTGTGTTTTTGTTTTTTTTTCAAATATACAAGTTAAAAATTAGGGAGCAGATTTTTTTTGTTAACTTTTTTAAACTTCCGGAACAGGAAGTGAGGGAACATCCAGGAAGTGGAATAGTGCTGGAAAATCTCTCCAGAAGGGAACCCTGTGGAGTCTAGTGATGAATGAAAAGCAGAAAAAAGGAAAGGTTGAATGTTGAACACTGTTCCAAGGGACGACAGATACGTCTTCCTAAGTCTGTGAACTAAACAGGTTTGCTGCTCGTCAGGGCAAAGAAAGGACAAAACAAGAGAAGTACATCCTGTGTGAGTGAAGGGTAGAACGGAAACCAGACCAGAGATATTAAGTGAGTAGAGCCTGAAGGTGTCTGCCATTTATTCCACAACTATCATCCTTATTCATGACTGACAGCACAGGCAGGACTGAATCGAAGGCTACACGTGGATGCTAAAAAAAAAAATAAAAAAAAAATAAAAAAAAAATAAAAGTGAGCAGATCCAGAAGCTCTCTAAATATTCCAGTCATTTGTAAGTTTACGGCATCGCAAAAAAAAAAAAAAAAGATCCCACAGCCAAATACAGTTGATTTATTAGGTGTAGAGTTGCGATGATTGGTGTTTTTAGACCTTACCCTGAGAATGTTAACAAATGCGTCAAAATCTTCTTCGAGCGGCGCTCCCTCGGTTGGCAGTGGTAATCTGTAGTACCTGCAATGAAAGAGGATCGTTACCGCCAGTTGTTCTGTCGCCTGTGTTGTGTCAATATTGCCTTTATATAGGTCATAGCATGATGTACACACACACACACACAGAGGCAAGCATCTGACTGCTGAGCTCCCCTCGTGTTCGTGTTTATGAATGTCATGAAAGTGAACTGATGGTAAAAAAAAAAAGCACCGCTGTATTTCCAGACTGTAATAAAGCGTCTGCTTCTTTTTTTTTGTTTTGTTTTGTTCTGATCAGCTCATGACATCTCAGTAAAAGCTGACGCTGCTGATCAGATTACAAACAGGATGCTGCAATCTTAGATTTAAAAAAAACAAAACACACACCTCCTCCCGCCTTTCTAAAAAAAACCCCAAAAAAAACAAAAAACAGAATGGCAACAAGCATTTGCACGAACAGGCACCACTATTTATAACCTGCCCTGCTTTTTCTACAGCAGGCAGACGTGTGTAAAACTGCTGTGTCATAAAGGAACAAAGTAAACAACCTGTAGGTCGGCATGGTGAACATGGGCCTCTTGTAGACCTCCTCCGTCACGTGGATGTCCTCCTCACACGTGATGGTGATCTTCTGGGGCTCGTCTTTGAAGAACTCGATGTCGTTGTAGACGTAGAAGAAGTTTTCGTTGAGTTTGGCGAAGTCGTGGAGCTGTCGCAGGAGACATTGCAGGGTTCGCTTTGTGTTAGCCGCGTTCGTTTCTGAAATCTGGGTGTTATGCGCGATGCTGAGTCATTCATCACCTCCTTCCTGACAGTGAGCTCCAGGCTTTCCACCAGCTCCTCCTTTTCCAGACCGTGAAGGTTCTCATGCAGGTTTTCTTTCCTCCTCGGGGTGTACGGCACAAAGTCGTCGTCCTTGTGCAGGAAAACCACCGGCTCCTCTCTCACACAGACAAATATCACCTCCTGTTTGCGAAAGCATAAAAAAAAAAGAGAATTGTCTCCTTTTACTAGCTACGAATCTTTCAAGGAGCAACTGGAAACAATCAGTCGTCTTATAACATTCAGCCCATAAGTAATTGTATAAGAGTAGCTTAAAGTATAATTTTGCATATTTCATTTTAATTAGGGTGCGTTTTCTTGCTGCAGTAAGCAAAGAGATTCTTTTTCCGCTGGTACACATGACCACAACTTTCTGTTTGCTCAGTTCTACAATTCAGCCACAGCCTCCTCTCAGCACTCGACTCCTCAAATATTTACAGACAACACAGATAGAAGGATGGCAAGGCGGAGACACACAGGATCAGACAGAGAGGAATTAAGGGCATGAAAAAAAAAAAAGTTAGCGTAGAAAGACTTTGAGGGAGCTCATATTGTGTGTATTTGTCTGAATTATTGTCTGGGAATATTGGGATAACCTCGTGTCCCTGCGCTTGGAGCCTCTGAAGGACGTGTTTGAAGCCGTTCAGGCTCGGCTGACCCATCCCGTACAGCGGGTACGATCCCTTCACTTGCCGGAAGTTGGGCGCTCCATAGCTCCCCGTGGTATTTAAGACATCTGCCTTGCTGTACACATCCTGCACCATGAAGTACTCCCCCTGGAAAGAGAAACAATTTGGAAAAAAATCTGAAACTAGCATGTTGAACATGAACATGTCCTGCACTCTTCGGGCATTATATGCTTCATGGGAAAGTTTTCTGTTCTACTCTTTCCATAACAGAACATGTTTTTTTCTTTATTCTGTGAACTTCAACACATTCCTGCACAAACTCTCAGCTCTTTCCACACATAAAAAAATACCATTGTTTTTTATGTATTTATTCGTTCTCATTATTCATGTTTCTTGTTGTGCACATGCCTTTAACTTTGATTGTCCCTTCTTTTCTTTTTTTTTTATTGCCGCTCAACTAAACCCCAAGACAAATCTCTTGTATGCGTAAAACCCTCTCGGCAATAAACCTGATGTGATTCAGATTCTGATGTAAACGGAAGCCGTGTGTTAACCCTGCCTGCCTCGACAGACGGAGCACAAGTGATGGAGCACATCAAAGCCCTGATAGGAGGGTGACAACATTCCTGTTTGAATGGCCAAACCCCACATCATAAAACGGCGCATGACAATGTCCCCGTGTCGCTCTGCAATGTGGGCGCGTGAATGTGAAAAGAGACGAGCTTAGAGACAGGTGACATGAATCCACGTCTTCCAGCGTCAGCGCGTCATGTGGGTTTGTGATACACGTCGGGCTTACCTGCACCAGGTAGTGCTCGGGCATGCTGTCCGATAGCCGACCCACTTTGTAGTTGGTCTTGAGGATGTCATCGTGAATCTGGAATTCCTGTCTGCAGTTATACCTTATGGACAGAGAACAGCAGCAGGTCTGCGGGTCAATTCAATTATCAGCTGCTGTTTGCCAAGCCAGGATTGACAAATGAGACGATAACAGGGGCAAACACTTAAAGTGGGGGTGTGTGTGTGTGTGTGTGTGTGTGTGTGGGGGGGGTGTCTTAGCAGTGATCAAAGAGGATTAACACACAATTGTGAGAACGTGGATTCGGGGAGGGACTTACGTGATGACGACAGGTGCGACTTTGTTGGTGATAATGGACTTGGCCCTGTTGTTGTGAATGTTGACGGTCTGAAAGGGGCTCATGCTCAGAGACTGCCTGCTGTCGGCCATCCCGTTGCCATGGACACACTCAAGCGGCGATGCTACGGAAACAGGCTGTGGTGCGGCACTGGCAGTTGTACCCATGCTCCACAAGCAGCTGCGAATGACATCGTCGGAGGGACTCAGAAACACGGCGCACACAAACACGGTGGCGATGCATACAGTACATGTGGGGGGGGGTGACACGACACTACAGCAATGTCTAATGTGTGAAAGGATATTTAGGGGATTGTGTCACATTTCAACACTGAATAAAATGTAAAAATTGTAAAGGATATTATAAACCTGACACACAAATGGAATTTTTTGAGAAGCACACAGATTTTTAGGGATTGATTCCCCAGCATGCTACAGCTTGGCTGGGAAACAATCTTTGTGCTACCATCCACGACTATTGACTACCAAAAAAAAGTTGCAGATAGTACCCTTTCCCTGATATCTATATTCACTCAAAGAGGATCTATTAAAGCTTAAAGCTAGCCGCTTTTACATTGCCGGTTTACAACTGGCCTTTTTAGTTTTTTTGTTAAGCCTCACCATCAGTGTTTTGTCACAAAGCTGTAATGGTGGTCAATCTGCCGCTGAGCCAACGGTGGTCAACAGAAGTATTACAGAGGCAAACTGTAAATGATGGAACCAGCATGGCAGAACAGTATTTTGTGTACGTGAACCCTTACATGCCTCTCTAGCTGTGTAAAATCACACACCGGGGCACCTACACTATGCCGGCATAGAGATCGTAAAGCTAGGCAGGAATCTCAGCACAATCTTAATCATAAAAGGGGCGGAGCCAAGACTTCATAGGTAAAAACGGAAGATGTATTAACTCGAGTCCTTGACAGTCTGTGGCGCCGCAGGAGCACATTTATTCAAGTTCTACCGTCATTACGCCTTCAATTTACACATTGCATCAGTAACGGCATAAAATTGGTGGCCCAGATTGTGAATTCACGTTGTATTATGGTGTTGTGGCCACTTGAGGGGCACGCTGTGTGAAAACACAGCAGAAGCTTCACATCAACAAACAAGAAGGGGCGTCATCAGTCTCTGAAGTTACACATTGCCACCCTGTTAAAAGTCTATCCCTCCTATGATATGTTCTAAATGTTGTTATGTGCTAAGTGTTTCGTTAATGGTGGATTAATGTTTGGTCTCTATATATGATATACAAAGAGTAGACCTGAACTGGCCCTATGATTATAAGACTGATTGACTTTTAGCACTCTCGTACTGCATTAGCACAGTCAAGCCAATACCACACGTGACGTTAGCAAGCAGCAGCTATACACAGAGGATACAAACATCAGTGATATACACTGTCTCAATCGGAGCCACGCCACAAACGTCAAATATTTTAAACACGAATGTCAAGTATGCAAGCAGTGGTTAACTTATTAGTATTTATCAAGCAGCCAAATCTAGTTAGTGGGGCTGGGAATCTTTAGGTGTCGCACACTTTGATTTCAATTCTTGGGGGTCACAATTTGATTTAGACTATTTTCGATTTAAAACAATTCTGGGTTTATGATTCAAAGCAGCTTTTGACTGTGCTGAAATGCTTTCTGCTCCGTTAAAAGCTAGCATTAGCAGTTAGAACGCAGTAAAAAAAAAAAATTCAGGGGAAATTATGAATGAATTAAAATCTAAGAAGATAAGCATCTTTAAAAAATGTTTCCCCACCTCTTCTAGTAAGTATTATTCACAGGTATGATACTGTATACATTTTAGGTCTTTTTTGAGATTTGTCATGTCAAAAAAAAAAGCAGAACAGACGGAAGATGTTTGATCTGAAAAAGAGCCCACAATTCAGGGTTCAGGAATAAGTCATGAATCAGGAGCACGTTTGTGAGGAGATAGAGTATGCAAGGGTTTATTGAGTGAGACCTGGAATTAAATTAAGCATTCATTTAGGAAATTAAATTCACCATCAATCTAATTTCTCCTTCACTTACATCACCGTTAGGTGGGATTGGAGTCGAGCTTGAGTCAGTCTTTAATTCAGGGGTGTCCAAAGTGCGGCCCGGGGGCCATTTGTGGCCCTTGAGTGGATTTTTTGTGGCCCTTGACTTCAATCGAAGAATCAGAAGATTTTGGCCCCAGGCCTCATCAGATGGCATATTTCGTTCTTTTTTTCTTTTTCATGTTAGTGAGGGAGACCTATAGAAGCCTGACTATTCTTTCCAAAAAATTAGAACACAACAGTTTCCCACTGCAATTAGTTATTGTGTATTTACATTATTTTTTGAAGAGGTCAAAATACAAAAAGTTCCTTCCAATATTTATAAAAAAAATCAACCTGTGGCCCGTGAGCGATTCTAACGCGACAATTTTGGCCCGCAAGAAAAAAAGTTTGGACACCACTGCTTTAATTGATACGGAGCACTCAGGACCCCCACGTGAGGTTTCCAGTAAACGTCCTCCTCTTTGACTAAACGGATAGCTTTACAGGAGAAAAATAATTGAGCCCTATAAGAGGAAGAACACCTCTCCTTAAAATCACTTCAGTTGTCTAGTCACTAGTGGATACGCTGCCTGTCCAATGTACGGAGGCTAGAGGCCAAGGGTTCGAAATCTGATCAGCCCACATAACATTCTCTATCTCCCATCCAACAAAGGCGACAAAGGGGCCTCGAAAAAATGTAATCTTATCCGATGTGGTAGTTTTTATTCAAAAAGCGGCAACAAAAAGATCACGGAAAACCGACGCTAAAAAGCAGCACCAAGGACCAAACTAAGAGTAAACGATACTGTAACACTGCAGCTGCAACATCAAAATCATGTGTGACACAGCTGAGGGGGCACGCCAGGGTCCACTGGGCTCAAACCCCCTCTGTGTGATCTTCAGCTCTAAAGAGAGTGGACTCTCATTGTGCAGGAAGGCTCTGTGGAGAGAGAGAGGAGTGCCGGCTGAGTCACCACTACTCTACTCTTTGTTGCGTCTGGATGAGTGGGCAGGTCAACCTTTTTACTCCCAGACCCTTTGATTCGCTGGAGGAGATTCTCTTTTAACAAGCACAATGGCAGCACAAAAATATATTTTATGTGCTTGTTACTTTGTCTCCCGGCATGGCTAAAAAATACAGAAGCAATGACTTCAATGTTTTTACAGCCTGCATTGAGTTAAGGCGACGCTACTTTGAAATAACTACAGAGTAAAAGGACTGAAGAGAAAAAAAAGAAGCAGGATCTCAATAAAAGCTCCATAAAAGGAAGCTTAGTTTTCAAGAGGACTATGCCCCAGCTGCCCAAATCTATTTGAGTCCTCACCACATACCAAAAGCATCTTTTTTTAAGCCAAAATCCTGCAAGTAAACACGAGAAGAAGAAAAAACAACCCAAAGATTCCACTTTAGGAGAATCCGCAAAAAAGGTCTCTTCTTACGTTTGAGATGACGAGCGATCTGAACTCCGAGATCCTTTCCTCTGCTGCTTGTTATCCGCCATGGTTCCAAAAGGAGTGTGAGAACTTGGCATCACATTTAAAAAAAAGAGAGAAATCTTCCTCTTTTAGATTCCTCTTACCCTACCCCTGACTGGTGGGAAACACCCCTTGAGGGAGCTCACAGTGCCCGGCTGCCTGGGCACTCACTTAGCAACTAAAGAAGTAGTTTGAGTGGAGTATCAGAAAGCGTCCTGCTCGTTCCTCGTCCTATCTCCTGTCTGATGTCGGGGAGTCGCTCCATGCGAGAGACTCAAGTCTCTACGGAGGGGAACGGGGGAAGTAGTGGTACATCTGGCAGCCAGATGGCTAAAGTTCAGCTCACTTTCACAGGGACAGGCTGTGCACAAAGACGACACAGTCAACTTCTCCTGTACAGTAGGCAATGCAAAGGAACACACTAGAAATATTACTCTTTAGGCCAAGAGCGGATTTTACTTATCAAGAAAAAAGCCAATTATTCACTGGTTCATACTTTACTAACACGAGCGTGTATTACCGGTACTTGTTTTTTCAAAGTGATATGTAATATATATGTTTCCAGCGGGATGGTCGTCTCGGGTACTTTCTAATGAACAGTTAACAAAATTTCTGCTATTTGATGGACTTACCAAAAGACTCATTCTGTATCTCAATACTGTTTTTAACACGTTAGATTTCTGCAAGTACCAATCAAAATTAAGCAAACGTTTAGAAATTTAACAGAAAAACATTCAAATAAGAGTTTCCATCCACCATGGCCATGCCAATATTTTATTTAATTTGTTTTATTTCATTCCTTTTATGCCGTACAATGTGGAGAAATGCTGTTTGTTTGGGTTTTTTTTTTTTGCATTTACAGGGAACGGAAAGGCGCAGGAGGAAACTTAACTTAAATACATTCACATTTGTATACGCCTCGTGTGGGTACAATCCACCACACGCTTCATAAAGGAAAGAGAAAGAAACCCATTTTTTAGGTCAACTTTAAGAGTTGGCGCTTAAAAAAGCTTGTAATGAGGTCAGGTTTACATTAAACAACAAACTATACACAGAAGGCAGGAAGCCAAAGATTAGAATGTGTGCTTTTAGAGTGCATCTGAAATGACCTGGCTTTGAAAAAAAAATCTTCTGTACTTCTGTCATATAAAAAGTTTAATATGATCCAACGACACGAGATGTTTTCTGGATATCCTTCACGTTTTATTTGCACTAAAAACAGAGTTAGCTGTGTGCGCATTCCTCTCAGTGAAGCGCATCGACGCAGCAAACCCTTTTCTTTTTTTTGACATCACTGTCACTTTAAGGACATTTAATCAGTAGGTTTCCTTTACCCACCACCACAGTCATGCATGATAATGTGCATGTTCCTATGTGGCTGTGACGAAATCTATAAAACACAGACAGACTAACAGACTCTCCAAACGTCCTGATCCACACAAGAACTTCACATCCCATGTGCTGTTGTTGTTTGGAAGACGTCTTAACGGCTTACGGACACACTTCCTGAGAGAAGCTGCAGTTTTAAAGGCCTTCAAATAAAAAAAAGAAAAGTAGCTTGCATACTGTAACTGCTCTCCTGTTAACCGTCTATCTTACCTCACAGGCTGTGACCTCTGCTGCAAAACCATGTTGCACACACACGCCCCGATACAGACTCATTTCTAGCTTGTCAGACACACTGATTTCATGGGCAGGCCTGGTGTTGAGCAGGCAGGCAGGCAGGCCGGGGCGGAGGCCTGAGTAGAAATAGCCCTCAGTCATAAACATCCTCCTGGAGATCCAATCAAGGCAACTCATTGGAGAGGCTGTTTATCCCGCACGCCAACGAAAGAAGCGTCACAATACTGAAGACTGAGGCCAATAGAGCAACAACAACAACAACAACAACTCGGATTGATTCCGACAATGTGGACAACAACATCAAAACCGAGTACAGGAAAAAATACAAGCTGTTTTTTTTTTTTTTCCCTTATCACATTGGTAAAACAGTTGGAAGTTGCAATCCTCTGCAAGCAAATCGGCCTCGTTGGCCCATTCAGGGCTGCCCCCCCATTTAAATTCAGCCGGTGTCTCAATTTTGCTGTAGCAACGTCTTCAGACAAAAGCGCCCGAGTACAGACAGGAAGGAGCGTGCAGCTGCAGGATGCATCTGTGAGGTAGCCGCTGAGGAAGGATGCAGAGCGCTCTTCATTCACAGGAGATGCAGGGGGGTTCAAGAGGAAAGATTGGTATCAGGTTTTTGTTTTGTTTTGTTTTGGGTTTTTTTTTTGGTAACGGACAGAGAGATATTTCAACACGACTTCCCATCTCAACATGGACGAGCGAGCTGCGAACGTTGCAGGAAAAAAAAACCCCCCACAAGAATTCAAATGCAAATTGCTCACTTGGCAACATTGCTCATCTTATTCAAGGACCCGGAGTATTTCTGGTCTCCATAGCGGCAAACCCATTTAGTCTGCTAATGTTGAGTCTGAAAGCCACCTTTGCTGCACAAGAACAGCAAAAGTATCTGAATAAAACAGGCCGATGTCCGCCAAACAAACCAAAACCAAAAAGTTTGAGATCTTCTTAAAGACATATAATTGAGGTGCAAAAGAAAAATCCAGCTTTACACATAAAGTCAATTTATGTGCAAGAGTTTGTAATGTAACCTGAAATCACACAATAGCCAGCGCCCTTTCACTCATCACAGGAAACTAGACCCCCTCCAAACCATTCAATACAAGCCACAAACACACCCCAGAGCAGAGGAAGAGTGCGCACACCTTGACAGGAAGTGCTTAGTTGTACTCTTTGCAACTTCCTCCCTGCAGCTGTACACATATTTCACCACTGAGGTTAAAGGTTGCACACAAGCGTGACTCCACAGGACATCTCCAGTTCCCGAGTTAAATATCGGCGCGGAAATGAGCTCAGCGCGTCCTCTGCAGAAGAATCTTTTTTTTTCTTCTTTTTTTTCCCCCTTCAATGAAGAAAAAAAACCTCAAACTTATTTTGTGAGAACTCTCATCCTCTGAAACATAAATCACCTCTCTGAAGCGGAGACTGTGGCTAAAGGGAAGCACTGTGATGAATTTGTTCAAGGGTGCCATTTCTAAATCTGATCCAACTTACAGCCTAAACAGCTCCGACACTGCAGTGAAAACATCAACTGTACAACAACAAGTCTGTAAAGACTTGTCTCCCCCCCCCCAACGAAACAGCAGCCAAATCTACACGGCGTGTCTTGAGACAAACTCTTGCTACTGCAGTGAGCATGACATAAATCACATGAACGACCTTTGGCCTCCAGCATTCTTTATTTCATCAGAGCCTTACAGCGGGGCTGCTAAAACAGGAGTGCAAATCTATTCCGAAAACCCCCTGCCTGTAATTTATTTCGATATTGGACGACAAATTTATCCCCCCCTGTGATTTCACAGCTGCAGAAATGTGGCTTTTTTTTTTTTTTTGGGTCTGACCACAATATTCTGTCAGCATCAGCATGCCAAGTGACAGCATTTGTGCTCGTCAAAAACCCTCTCTACGGACAGATCTCGCGCCGACTTGTTAGCATTCCCCCCCCCCCCCCGTCACTCGCACTAAAGCAGCCGACTTGTTTCTGTGTGCAAACGCATTCTAAACAGACAGTTTTCTGAGCACACTTAGAATCCTGTCTTTTCTTTTTTTCTAAAGTAATGAGAGCTTGATAAACACTTCAGAGGAGCGACCGGAGGCGTCACATGCCAGGAAGAATGTAATCCGTGCAGCTATGTGGATATCAAACATGACTGGGGAAGTGAACGATGTCACACACGGAGGACTATTTCTGCAAAAAAAAAAAGGAAGTAGTGTGATACAATAAATTGTGTTTCGTTCCGTCAAGGGTTAGAAAGCTCTGTTCACAATCTCAGTGCAGAATCACACCCGTAATCTCATGTCCTTCAACAACGTACGCTTTCTTTCTGAGCCTTCAGAGGAAAGAAAAAAAAAAAAAAAAAGATTACATGTTTCGCGACCACAAGCCTGCAGCGGGACTCAAGTGTCATAACACAGAAGTATCAAAACTATACCTGACGTTCAGCTGGTCAGTCCTCCATCGGAGAGGTGCTCGAGTCTCGGAGGAACGCAGTAAAAAAAAAAAGAAACTGAATTGTTGGCTTAAAAATGACAGCACCCTCCTGCAGCCTGTAACACCGCTCTCAGTCAAACATCCTCCTCGCTGGTTTCTCTCCCTCTGATCTGCGAGCCAATCTCTCTCCGTGGTCACACTACAAGCAGGCGGCGGTCTCGCTTCATTAAGGCGTCCTCGTAAAAGCGAGTCAGTGAGGGTGTCCTTCAGTGAGGACAGCTCCCAGACAGCCACTCAGCAGGAGGGAGGGAGGTGGGGAGGTGGAGGTTGCACAGTGCTAGTCTACTCTTTTTTTTTGTTGTTGTTGTTGTTGCATGCATCCCCCCCCCCCCCCCCCCCTGTGCATGAGGTGCAATTCTTGCTCACTCATGCCAGGATTTGTGTGCGCGCGCGTGTTTTGCCGATCTGTGTGCGTTTGAGGATGTGTAAAGAGGATGTGGAGGCGGACCGAGAAGAGAAGCTTACTCATCAGTTCAATCACCACCGGAGCCTCCCACACATGGCAGACCTTTAAACGACACCGAAATTAAACCCTGCACTTATTAAACTTCTGACTATCGGCTGCGGCCGCTGACCTCGCACTGAAGGGTGGCGGACAAAATCAGTGAGAACAGAAGACGTCACGTAAGCCTAATTCACTACGATGCTCTAATTACTCCATTCATTAGCAGTTCACACGTGCGATGTTGAAGGCAAACAGGCTTACAGCTGGGCAAATACTTGGATTTAAGCTCCAGTGTTGAGTTGCAGAGGGACGTGTGCTCTTTTAACCCTGATGCCACAAGAACTCATCATGCACTCCGTGTCCTGTTACAGCCTGCGTGCATGCACTACAAAGCAACACAGAGCAAACAGTGTCCATTCATATGATAGACGTGCAGACACAAACATTGAAAAAAATAAAGAGGGAAAAAAATCAAATCAGTGTTTCTGCAAAAACGACATCACTTCAAAGGCAACATCAAGCCTTTCTTGTGAGTGGCTCCTTCTCAGAATATTTCTCACTGATGTGTGTTCAACAGTCCGTCACTAGATTAAAGTCCAAATTAAGCTTATTTGCAGAAGTGTCGAGTTCTTTTCAAGATTATGGATGTCAAATCTACAGCTGCCACACCTGTTCCTTCCTTCCTGCGGCAGCACAGTCCAAACTCTGATGTTGCTGCAATACAATGACGGTGAATTGGGAAAAGCGCCGAAGAAAAGGGACATGAATGAATGAATACAAGTGATGAATTGTGACATGCGATTTCCTTTTCCTGAGGGGGGGGGACGGACACATCTTTATTTGAAGGCGATAAAAGCAGAACACGATTTGAGGTATCAGAGGGGATGTTCTGTGACACAGGAACGAAAACTTCCTCTGCTAAACGACCAGAATGGAAAAAAAAAAAAAAAAAAAAAAAAAAAAAGAGCACGCGGATAATATCACCTGTCCAATTCCTTCCTCAGTTCTGGTGTCTGTCCCCGAAAAAAAAAAAAAAAAAAAGCCAATTTGTTAAACGCTTATAATAGCAAGAGGAAAGGAGAGGTAGTTAAGGAAACAGAACGTTTCCTTTCAGCACGAGTACAACTCATTGGAACTGTTTGACCCTGATTATTGATGATAACGTTGTAAATATAGACTTTGTAACATTTCCTGACATACAATGTAGAGAGCATAACAAGAAAAAAAAACCTCAATACATCCAAGCAACACTCACACTCATGGGGAGATTAAATGAGAGATCAGATAATCAAAAAAGGACCATCTCTAGTACGTCAATTCAGTCCATTCATTTTTGCTCGTGTTGTCTTTGATGGTTTTTTTGTTTTTTTTTGGCTGTGTTCTAAGATGTTTAAGCACATTAAAAAAATCAATGTATTGTGAAGAGGTAGCAGTCTGGAATGATGTCGAATAGGGATTAAACCAGAAAAAAGAAATCAGCCAAACGATGGGATGAAATATGACACCTGGTGGTAAGAGTATTCTATTGCAGTGAGGTGTTTCCACAATAAATAAAGCCGAGTATTCATTATTGGAAAACAAGCGTTTCATACATCCGTTTAGAAAGTAGCTTTTCATGACTCAGCGGACACTTCAAAGCTCAGTTCAAACAAAGAACTGAATTAATTAGCACATTTTCTGAAGCATGTGGTGGTTATGAACGGCTTTATCTGGCCTATAGATGCTCATACCTATATGGTCACCTGTTTGACAGAATAGTTTCAAACAAATATCCCTAAAAAAATAATGTAGAATAAAGCAAAGCCTGTGACGCATAAATCTTCTCGAGCTAACCCCGGGAAGATTAACTTGTCGTCTGAAATGAAGCGTGAGTAAAAAAGCTCAATCAGTTATGATCCAGGTGTCCATTCATGGAGGAGTTTCACGCTCTCAACTCTTGATTAATTGTGACGTTCCAGATGTTTGATCTACCAGTTTCTGTCTTCCCCCAGGATGTGAGGTAAAGTGATATGAAGAGAGGAGACTGATCCCAGCTGCACGCAGCTGAATCAAACAAAGGCCGGGGCTGCAGTACATCAAAGGGGATCATGTGCTTTGTCTGACTGTCCTCTAAAGACTTCTTCTACTTTATGGAACAAAATGTCAGGAATACTGGATTTTACCTCTGCACGCAAGACTGATCCAAATATCATTTCGCACTTACTGCTTTAACTCAAAATACTCCCTGATTTGTAAAAAGAAAAACTTTATCGTCATATAGGACCAAAAACATGTAAAGTTGTCTTTTCAGTCCAGATTTTTTTTTTAAGAAAGTGTGTAAAATAAATAACTAAATAACTCCTGAAGTTTTTCATGACTTTTGTCTACTTCTGTTAATGTTCTTCAACACAAAAAGAGCAATGGATACCAAAGTAGGTACATTCTAAATTTCCTTGAGGGAGTCATCCCAAAAGGATCAATAAAGTTCAGTCTAAGTCTATTTCAGTGATGTATATAATCAAGATATTAAACATGGTTTAACATGTATTGTGTTTTACTATTTTAATATCTTTATTATGGGTTTCACATACTTGATTCAAGTTTATTTCTTACTGGGCTTTTGGTAAACCTTGGTAATGTTTCCATTTCTTTAAAGTTTTGTACATGTGAATTTGGTCATTTAAGTAAATTCATCGAGGTACCTTTCGTGAAGTTTTTACCTTCACTTCATTATGTATTATTAGGGTCCATCAGTTAGTTGCAGATTTGTGTGCAAATGGTGCGTTCACGGCACACTTTCATAACAGTAACCAGAGAGACACTGAGTCTTATTAAAAGACAATACATCAATAACTTCATGTTTTAACTAAAAGTTTTTTTTTCTGCAAGTTTCTTTGTAGCTTTCCTGTTTTACCTCGCAGCATGATATCATTTGGTTCTGCCTGAAGCTTACTTGCTTGATTCAGTGCAGGCATGGAGAGTGAGTGGGGGGTGCCAAGCACATGTATGCACCCATCCCCAAGAAGCACACAAACACTTCACATCATGAACACATCCTTCCCTCCTCTTTAAGTCTTCTGCTGCGAAAACGTCAACGAATGCAAATCAATAATGAAGTCTTTCGTGCTTGTACAGTCTTAGCATCCAAAACCGGTATGAATGTGAAACTTTTCGGCACCATGCAACAAGACCCCCCCCCCCCCAATCTTTAAAGCTAAAAACTCACCATTTCAGTACACGGTAGGTGGGAAGGCTTCCGGTCCAGTAACGTTCATGTTTTCAGCACTCGGGGGTTTTTTTCCAGTTCAGAGGATGTAACCGAGGTGCATCGCAGTCTGTTCATACCTTTAGAAAAAAAACAACATCCATGGATTTTTTTTCGTCCTTTCTCGGGAAATTTTACGGGGAAAGAGTTTTCGCTATGTGGACTAAGGCAAACAGCGCATGCGCAGCCTACGGTCATCCTTGGATGCTCTCAGACGGTCTCAGAAAAAAAAACATCCAAATCTTTACTCAACTTTGAGTCCTTTAGTTTTGTAAAAAATTAGAGGAAGCTATCATACAATAAAAAAATGTCACTTAACTCATTGAGTCATATGCTTTAACTCTTTGCAAATACATATAAAAGCCCGTTTATTATGTGCAGGAAATAAGCTATTTAGGATTTTTTTTTCATCATATAAAATAACACTGGAATTAAAAACTTAATGTTGACCTATGATTTGTATCACTTTAATGGCTATCTGTATGTTGTAAGTGTCATTTCTGCAGGACTTTAAACCACAGTCGGACTTTTCCTGGACAAATAAAGGTTAAATTAAAAAAAAGACTGCTGCCAAACCTTTCTATAAACTGTGTATAATGTCAGCATACATGTGAACATTGTGATGTTAAACAGCTATATAGGGGTTTAATTCTAACACTGCTTATTATGATATATGGTTTCATTTACTTTATATTGACTCTTTAATCTTGACCTTTATCTTTTGGTGCCCTCACATTAGCTTCAAGTTATATAAAATAGACTGTGTCATAACGTCTATCTATCTATCTATCTATCTATCTATCTATCTATCTCTGACGCTGGTCACAAATTGCTTTCCAAAAACTGTCCCAACAATGTTTGTGGTATTTCATACACCGGTTCATTTGTTCGTCGATTCCTTCCAACTCAGACTACATTCAGATGACCTTTCACTTTGGGAAAGCCTAACAATTAGTGTTAGCTAAATAAGTGGAACAATGAATCCAAGGATGGGGCTGCAGAACATGATGCAAACAAAGAGTTGTCTCCATGTAAACAAGCACCCAGGCGCCTCATTACCAACGGAATGGTTGATGAGCTGTCAGGTAACAAGTCTTGAGGACCCATGTCAATTTCCTTTAATGTTCTCAGCTACTTGTTAAACATGAAAGGGGGTGGGTGAAGGTATATAAGACACCCCTAATCTCCCAGTAGAGGAATTTGTCATTAACCGGTCTGAAACATGCGCTCACTCGACCCTCTGGCTCTCGCGCTGAGCGCATCTCTGCTCGTGCTGGTGGCTCCTGGGCTCCAGAAAACCAAAGATGGAGTTTCAAACATGAGGTCGCTGGAGCGGTTTTCTCTCATGGATCGAGGAACCGGGTACCACCTGCCCACTTACATGATGCATCTTTACAGGAACTTCAAGTCCAACTTTTCCAGGCATATGGATACTATGGAGCAAGTCGCCACAAAACATGCAGACACAGTGAAGAGCGTCATGGCTAGAAGTAAGAATTGATTTCTTTCAAATGATTGAGGCATTACGTGAGATATACATGAGCAAGGGGATACTGTGGTGGCTAATGTATAGAATATAGGGAGAGATAGTCATTTTATGGAGGTGTTGTTAAGTCAGATTATTGAAAAAGCATCTGCAATGTTAGTTTTTTTTTTCTCAGTGTGAGGTGTTGTGCTGTCAAAGTTGCGTGCCAGACGACCTCAGAGGGTCTGAATCCACATCCCACTGAAGTATCTGAATGACCCTGCTGGGATCAGCGTGTGAAAAGGCCGCTTTTCTGTCTAATTCTCAAAGCAAACCTCCTCTCTCTTAAATAGGTGATGTTGATTAGATACCTCGCCAGACATCCCCCTATACAAATCTCTTGTTAAGGCAAATCAACAACTTCCTTAGTTCTTTTTTTCACACTTGGCTTGATTAGATTAGAGCTCGGGATTTAATGGCACAAGCAGCCTACATGAGGGCAGCCCTCCCTGCTGCTGAATGTAATCCCACATCGCTGCTAGGTGTCAGAGTTATTACCTATTTGTTTGGCTGAGGATATGCAGAAGCCACGAGGACAAGCAGGCATGTGTTAAATGATTGGTTTCGACGGTGGTGTTTGGTTTGAGTGGATTAATAGCGAGTATGGTTTGCACTTTTGATCAACGGTCTAAGCTAAATGGGCCAATGCAATAAACAATACAGAATTGAAAAGTTTAACGTGCTTTAATCCTTGATTTTAATTTGAGCCACACCTGTTCTTAAAATCACAATGGAGCTCTTTGCAGATGTGGGTGCAGCACAGGCTTATACCTACTGTGGAACAATGGCATGTTTTAAAGAAGCCCAACATGAATACAAGCATTGATCATGAAGTCATAGAAGTCAAGAATGAAGTTATAAAGTTTTACAAAAGAGAGGTTGGATAGAAAACAGCATCATTTTGAATAATAATTACCCCCAAAATAGCACTCACTCATACAGCCATCCTTATGGTTTTAAGCATACGAAGGAAAAACAGACACAGACAGATATATAGACTGTCCTTCAAATTAAAGCTGCTATTTTCTTTAATTAATTTAGAACATTGCCAATTTTTACTAGATAATGACAGGTTTCCTTTTTTTCAACAACACTGACTGAACCATATTTTTCAATCTCTACACCATGGGTGGGTTTTCTTAGAATTTAGAATTTATTATTTATTTGCACAGTAAGGGAAAAACATATTAAACAAGTAACAACATAGACAGCAGTCAGAGCAGGAAGAGACTGACCCTGGCAGTAACTTTTAAAGTTCATTGCCACAACATGATCCAGTTTTTTTGTACAACAGTTGGATTGTGCTGGAAATACACATTTAAATCTTCTCTTTTCTCTACTCTAGGTTTGACTTATAGACACAAACGTTGGACAGCAACGTTTGACCTCCATGCTCTGCTGGCTGACAAACAGATCCAGGCAGCGGAGCTGAGAATCAGACTTCCTCGGATGCGGAGTGCTGCAAACATCAGCGTGGCAGTTTATCACCAGGCGTGCCATCTGCACAAGAGCTGCCAGGAGCAGCAGCTGGTAGGGCTGCTCACTGAATCTTCACTGGTCACTTCATCGCAGAGTTGGAAGGTGTTCAACATGACGAGACCGCTGTTGAGTTGGCTCAGGCAAAAATCAACAACTAGGATACAACACAAGAGAGTGTCAAGAAGACGAAAAGCGGTGGACACAAAGAAGGGCCCGTGGCTTCCTGATGATTCTGTCTATGCGGCGAGCTCGACAAGAGAGCAGGATGTGAGCGACCGGGCCTTGCTGGTCGTCTTCTCACACACGGGCTCTGATGAAAACTCAAAGGTCAAAGCGAGCTTACTCCACACAGCTGAACAATCCAAGTTCTTGTCGCCTGCTGAAATCAAAAGGGCCCGCTGGCAAAAAAGACGCAGGAGCAAACGGGGTCAGCGAGAACAAACAGCGAGAAGCCTGCAGGCGTCCAAGAGAGAGAGTGAAAAATCTCTCTGTCGCCGAGTCGACCTGCATGTAGACTTTAATCAAATTGGTTGGGGGTCCTGGATCATATTTCCTAAAAGATACAACGCTTACCGCTGTGAAGGGTCGTGCCCTGGTCCCCTTGGAGAAGAGCTGAATCCAACAAATCATGCTTACATGCAGGTGAGTGAGTATCTCTCTATCTATCTATCTATCTATCTATCTATCTATCTATCTATCTATCTATCTATCTATCTATCTATTGGATGAAATATGCTGTTGATAAACCTATTTGGGTTATTGCTTGTGACTTTTAGAGATTATGTTAAGTTCTTATACTCTATACTAGTTCTTAAAAACATTATTAATCTAGCAATAACCAGTAGTACATGACAGTGAAAGTATGCTTAAGTTGCAGCTAACTATCTATCTGTCTTAGTCTCTGTTTTTTTTCTGTCATTCTATCTGTATTAACAATAGGTGGATGTTTTAAGAGTGGAATTATCTCTATAACTGTTGTGTTTTTTTTCTTCTTCTTTTTCAACCAGAGTTTACTGAAACATTACCAACCTGATAGAGTGGCTTCACCTTGCTGCGCCCCCACCAAAATGAGCCCATTAAGTATGCTGTACTACGAGAACGGAGAGATGCTACTTCGACATCATGAAGACATGATTGTGTACGAGTGTGGCTGCCAGTGACAGTTTCCACCGCCTGTAGAAGCCACCGGCTCTGAATGAAAAAAACAAAAAGAAACACTTAGCTTGATTAATAAAATGAAAAAGAAAAAAGCTCTTTGACATTTCTCACTGTGCACTACAAGATTTTAATGGATCTATGTGCAGAGATGGAATTACCATTTGTGATGTGGGCTCGGATTTGTGAAGACATATTAGACGTATTTTTAAAATGTGCTGAAATTCACACTCTACAACAGCATGTCACCTGTGTGCAGTTTTCACAATCTAATGTTCAATTTCATGCCGCCCTTTCAGTTTGATTAATGTAAATGATGTGACAATGTTGTTGTATATTCCAGCACTGTTTTTTTGTACACTGGCATTTGTGACTGTAAATTAATGTATATTTATTGTATATAATTAAAACATGTATTTATGTACATTTGAATATGGATTTGGGATTTGTTTTGATCCAGGGTGTTATATTACGGTACTTTGAGTGTTTAAAGCTGGCTTATTTGTGGTCAAATTAACAACAGCATATAGCTTTCTCAGAGCTGTCTGGTTTTTTGCATGCAGTCATAACATGATATAACACAAAAACATTTCCAGACATTTCCACAAAACACACCACGTCATAGCTTGACTTGAAAATGCTGTGTCATATAAAAAGAAAACACACCAAACACATTGGACATTTCCAGTCTTTCAGTCGTCCTCTGTGAGCCATATAACTCAACCCCATTGTATGGGCCAGTATTGGAATATCCAGCAAATACTATAAACTGGCAGTTTAGCTGTAACAATGGTAAACTATTCTTGTTAAGCCAGAACTCATTGTCCTTTGAAAATACACTGACTAACCAGGAAAGACTGTGCAGTGTTCAAACTGGAAATAGACTAGTTAAACAGGACTCATCAGAGGTAAGACAACATTTCATTTCCTAATGTCACTGTATGGTAATTATTTCTGAAGGTAAACATCTAACTACAACATGTTAATTTCCTTTCCTCTCTTATGTCTTTAATAAAAATGACCTGGCTTAAGCACCATAAATACATTCTGTTTAAAGCTGGACTTGGAAATTAAACTTCTGTGACCAAATCACTTCTACTTTTACCTATCATTAACATTTCATTAATACTTATCATTAACTGCATTATTATGAAAGGTGAGCTTCATTTTCTGCAACTTGAACACGCAGCACTGACTCTGATGAAGATGTATAAATAATTGCTATCCGGTGTTATGTCGAAATGTGCTACCCATCGAAATGTGATACCTAAACACCGGCTTTTTTTTGCTAGTAGTCTTACATGTGCCTTACACGACGCACAACGTAAATTTAAGCTGACGTTGCTGTGCTTTGTGTTGGTGATGGTTTTTGCTTTAGTGTGTAGCAACGTTTAGTTAAATTGCCTTTCCGGGGTTAAAAATACACACTCATCAAATGTGACAGTTCAGCTGCTGGAGCTAACGTTGAGCTAGCTAAGCTAACTTAGGCAGCTGTCTGGCTGTGTTAACAGTGCTAGCGGCTAGTTAGGTAAGTGGCTTTTTCTCCCTTGTTTGAAATTAAACAGTAGTAAAATGATGGCTGTGAATAGCTCAACAGGCTGTGTTTGTATTAGGATAGGAGTGGTAGACCCAATGCTTATTGAATAATGGCTTGTACTTTGTTATAACACTAAGTTATGTCACACTTGTGTAAACCAGAAGTGGGTTAACTGAAAATCAATGGGCACACATTATAACATGTTTTTGAAGACAGACATCTTTATATTCTTCCAGTTGTAGATTCAACTAAACTGACAGATAGATTCACATTGTTTTCTTTTAGTATTACATAGTCCTACTCCCATATGATCCTTCAAATGATCTGATAGCATTGCAATGAATACAAAGGGGGCACTTCATAATCATTTCATGTTGTCAGTTTTCTTCAAAATGAGGGATGTTAAGATGCTTATGTATCCTATGATGGTGAACCTGTAATGGTTGATTTGAAATCTTCTCCTGGGTGTTTTTGCATTGTTGTCTTAAATAATTGAATTGCTCCAGAGAAATAACAGGATATAAGTCAAAGATAATACATTGGGGATTCAGTATTCAATATCATGTGTAACTGAATAAATTCAGAGCTCACAGTGGATACATCTGTGTCTGTCACACACCTTTTATGTGAATTTAATGTGTTTTGTCTCCCATAGAAACGGTCCCACTAGGAACATGGCCGAGGCAGTCGCAAATGTGGCCAGAAGGATCAATGCAACAGTTGAGGAGGGGAAAGATAGTTTGGGTAAGTCTCCTCTCATCACATATTTCTGTATATATTTCACTCTCTGATCAGTGATTCGCTTTGATTCACTTTCCTGATAAATGTTATTTTGGTTTTCACCAGCAGGTGGTGACAGAGGCCTAATTAATTTTGCTCAAATTACTAACCACAACCCTGGAAAAGAAATATTTCTCAGTTGTACATATTTAACATTTAGCTGTTTTGTTCATCTTTAATAATCTCACCATTGTGTTCTTCTCTGCGCAGACCTGTCCAGATGCAAGCTCATCTCTTTCCCAGACGGTGTGTTCAAGGTGCTGACAAGTGTCACAGGAAACATCCGCGTCATCACGTTGGCCGACAATGAGATGAAGTCCGTCTCCAACAAGGTCTTTTCAACCTTCACTGAGCTGAGAGGTGGGGGACAAAAACAATGTGCAGACATTTGATTGAAGGGGTCATTCTTCAGAAAAGATTGTGTTTGCCAGCTGGATTTATTCCATGATTACAGGACAGTCAAGCATCCCCTCAATTTACTCGTGTCTTCAACTGTCTTGCAGAACTGGACCTGCAGGGAAATGTCCTCACCAAACTGCCTGACAACATTGGAGAAATGGAGCACTTGTCCAGCATCAATCTGGCTAATAACAGCTTCTCCATCTTCCCTGATAAGCTCACTGAAATAGCCACACTGGAGAGGATTAACCTGGAGGGAAATAGCATCTCTGGTAATAATAATAATATATTATTATTATTATTACAAAGGATTTGAGGCTGTAAAATGATTTGGTCTGAGTTTATGTTTATTCTTTTCTCTGACAGAGATACCAGTGGAAAAGTTGTTTAACATGCCAGCATTGAAGTGGCTCAACGTAAAGTCGAATCCTTTGGACTCAAACACTCAGTCTGCTCTACAATCATCCAACAGTTTTGACATCTTGATGACAAGAGAGTCCTAAAATATGTCTGTACATATCTACAGACTGGATGCTGCGTGCCTTTTACTTCTTCAGTTGGATGCTTATGTGTGCCTGAAAGATTGAGAGACGATTAAAAAAAACCCAAAAACCCAGAATATTTTAAGATGATGAGCTGAAGATATCAAAGCTAGTTTACGAGAGAAAGGGAAACGGGTGTGTAAAGATGGCGTCCTCTTTGATGCAGATACAAAACTATGAAGTTGTTGTTTTGAGGTGAAATCAATTTCATCTTTCTACACCTCTGTCTTGACAGGATTTTGTCTGAGTTGAGACAAAAGCCAAAAATAATGAGTTATTTATTACTTTTGATAGTATTAAACCATTTTTACAATTAAAGCTGTCTGGTGTTCATATTTTTTGACTGGTGAGAGATTCAACGAAGCAACTATAGTGTTCCTGAGTCAATATTGTTTAGCAGAAACCAAAATGGATTTTATGAGTACAATAATACAACTTTTAATACTTAGAATACTTTTTCTAATTTTGATCAGGAGAGAAATAATGATATACTTTGATTAATTTTGCACAAAAAAAGTGTCAGAAGATGAGCACTTTAAATTTTCAAAAGCTTTCCTGAAAATGTTCAATTTGAAAGACATTCCTCAACTAAAACTTTGACCCACATAAAAAAACAAGTGAGATCTGTTAATCAATCTGAAAAAGTGGAACAATGGAAAGTGATGAAATGTATTTCAAGAGGTCTAGCAATGGACACAAAAAGTTTTTAAGCATCTATTTGAACGAAAAGCAAACCTTTTATTTTTTATTGAAATATCTGAACACTTTGGGCACCGGTAGCTTCGTGGTAAGTGAGCGGGCCTCATGTACAGTATGGAGGCTGAGGTTCAAATCCGGCCTGTGGCTCTTTATGCCACGTCATTCCCCATTTTCTCTCTCTCGCCCTGATTTCTGACTCTTCTCGACTGTTCTATCTCTAAATAAAGGCAACGATAAGCCCAAAATAAATCATAAAAAAATAACAGTCATAACAGTGAACCAAATCCTGAGATAAGGAAATGAAAGGGTCTGGTCCCCAGTAGCACACCAGAATCTCTGCAGACCTTTGTTGAGACAGAAAGCCACCTAGATGCATATCAAGCCCTTAATCTCTCCTTAAATGAATAACTGCTTATAAGTCTCCACAGTCCCAGGCTTAGAGTGTTTTGCTCGAGCTTTTCAGGAATTCTTTAAATAGCAAATCTGTTGCGTCTGGATCTGCTATAAGCTGATGTTTTGGCTTGCTACTTAGAGCTTTTGTGGAAGAAGGGCAAATAGAGTGAGGCTAAGGCACTGTGAGACAGCAGGCATTTAGTAATTAAAGTTTTTTTTCATACATCCTCTCTGTGTGAAATCCTGTAGCCAAACAAGATCCTACTTAACTACAAATGAGCTGAAAGGGAAAGGGGTTGTGTTCAAGAGTAATATTCAGTGATGTGCAAGGCTTAAAGTGTCACGTGACTCCTCTGCTGCCCAGTCTGTGACCTTCTGGGCATAATACTGATCTCTGACTCATACTTCTTTGATTGTACAGTATACCAAGGAGAGGCACTTGACATTTTCATTTCACACGTAGTTTACAGATCTAAATATTTGGGTCTTTTAACTATTTTGCAAGTTAATCTTAGAGTAGGTGTGATTTAGTTATAACTAAACAGCTCAACTAGCCAGTTTCTTGGTGACCATTCTGACATGATGTTATAAACACTTCATTAAAAAACTGTAGTCATTGTTTATTTGAGCAGTTGAAGTTCTGCTCAAAAGGACTGAGCCGAAGCAGAAGCTTATAAACGCCCACCCCCGAAATCATTACAACATTGGAGGTGTAAATAGGTGCTGTGATAAGCATGTATTTCACACGTCAGATTCATTGGCACTATGTTAGCTGTGTATGGCTCCCACAAGTTTTTGCCAGATTGCCTTGTGTAAATGCAAACCACTTATTCAAGCCCAGTTTGTGTGACCTGTTAATGACTCATTTTTAGACTGCCTTGCCTTATGGATTTTGTATCTTTTTTTTTTAACGCAACCTGAATTTTTTCTTTTCTTGGACATTGTTTGCCTTTAAGTTTTTCTTTTCACTTTCACCATGTTACTGTCGTTTGGTATGTTTATTATCAGTTTTTAAGGCTTCTATCTGGTGATAATTGTCCCTTTTAAAAGCGTTATTTTACACCAATTGAAACTGAATAAAAGATGTTAACTTAAAATCTGACAAATTTTTAGCCAAATGGCTCAAATAAAGAGTAGAAATAAAATATCAGGGTAGAAACAATATTAGCCATGCTTCCAAGTTAGAGGCTATGGATTAAATACATAAAGAGATTAGGTAACATCATTTTACACATTTCTAAAAATGGCAAGTAAGTATGTTATCAAGTAGTTACAGTGATACTTCAGAGAAAAGAACAGGCATGCTAGCTAATCCTGCCTTGCTAATTGGTTTACAGCTAACTCCAGTCAGCTCCATCTGTTTCGGCCTGAAAAGAGCTCTCAAGAGCCACTGAGGGTTACATGAAGGAAAAGAGAAGCAATCACTTAACATGCAAAGAGGGTACACATTTTACAACCATGCCATGAGAAAGCCAGTGGCAGCCATAGAGAAAGTTGTAATAAGTGAGGATAAGTATTTGGATGCTATTCTGGGCAAACTGTGCTTCTCTCAGGGAAACAAATGCTAATAAAGCTACCACAGAGCTGCGTATTGAAACTAGAGTTGCTGCATTATCTTTCCATACTGCAATCATGTTGTCACCTGCAGGCAGGTGTCAGGTCTCTAACCATGGCTTAGTTACTGTAAGTAGTGCGCATGCCTGGTACCTCAGCCTCAGTGATTGTCTGTCAGTCTGCAGCTTCTTAGTTCCCTGAATCAGTGCTCAGACTGCAGAGAGACATTTTTCAGAAACAACAGACATGAGCTTTACCATCGAAGAGAGAGGCAGGCCAAACACTCAGGACTACAGGGTGTTTTTCAGTAAGACCACTTATTATTTTTGTGCTAGTGGGGAATTGTTTCTTTCATGGGTTAGGCATGGGTGCTCAATTAGCCTGCAGCTTTATCAATAACTTATGTAATAGCTGTATTGACATCTGAAAAGTAACTGTAGAGCTCTCACTTTTTAGTTCATTAAAGATATTCATTGAAGATATGTAGTTGTTTAAAAATTGCGTTGTTCTTCCACTAGAAAACTCCACCGGTGAATACGTCTCCCCGTTCCATGACATACCTGTCTATGCAAACGAAGCAGAGGTGAGCATCAAGTGTAACTTCTGCTCCAAAGAAGATCTGTATTCGTACCTTTAGAGACGAATAAAAAGCTTGTTGCGAACAAAAACGCTATTTTCAATTTGTCTTCAGTGGTACTTTCAGTTCAGGTAAAGACGGCTACATTAAACTACTGCCCTGTTCCTCTACTTTGAAATACAATACACATCATACTATTAAGTGCCATCTATAGATCTCAACTGGTTTAGCCCCCAGGCCCACCATGGACTCCCTAATGAGAAAATGCAACACAACTTTCTGATATTTTTCATCTAATCTGATTTATTTGACGACAGATATCGCAGTTTGGACCTCAGACAAGAGAAACAAAACAAACGTATTTTAAAGAGCGCTTCATAATTTTTTGGACACGTTTTTTTTACAGCCACTAATGTGCAACCCACTGCAAATGGCTCAGAGACCCACTTTTAGGTCCCAAACCACCCACTGCTATAGATCATACGTGGGATATACTGTAGTTTACTTCCCCTCCAGTAGTGTTTTCTGGCAAAGAGTCATATATCTAGTCATTTGTCAAGGACTCGTTCACTTTTCCAGTTACACTAAGCTGACATTGGCTATTACTTTCAGCTTTATGCTTATCTTATCTTAGTCTTAGTATAAGTTTGACATTCTTGGTGTGACAAAGCTGTATTTCGGTTGATCTTGCAGAATATTTTCCATGCTGTTGTTGAGGTCCCAAGATGGACAAATGCAAAGATGGAGGTATGTACTCCTAATAAAAATAAATCAATCAGAAAATGTGCTCAATAAATATTTTTTAATAAGATTGTACATTTTGGGCTGATAAATGTGACAGAATTTGCTCTCCAATAGTAATATGTTTTATTGCACTGTTGTATTATTGTACTTGATTATGATTTCAAGTCATACAGTGGCCACATGGTCATTGCTTCCTTCTGTTTCAAGTCTAATAGTGGTCTTTTTGTTTATCAGATTGCCACCAAAGATCCTCTAAATCCTCTGAAACAAGACCTGAAGAAGGGGAATCTCAGATTTGTCGCTAATGTTTTTCCACACAAAGGCTACATCTGGAATTACGGAGCAATTCCACAGGCTAGTCTCACTTTAAGTAGGCTCAAAATACAGGAAACGGTTTCTCTGCTCCATCAAACCTGTGATATTTGCTCTCACAGACGTGGGAAGACCCCAACCACAAGGATAGTGACACGGGCTGCTGTGGAGACAATGATCCTATCGATATATGTGACATAGGAAATAAGGTACTGGAACAACTTTGACGATGGGCTTTGACAGGCACTTTTTTTCTTAAACGAGTCTTTAATTCTCAGGTGTGTTCCCGAGGAGAAATAATCAAAGTGAAGGTGTTGGGAACTCTGGCTTTGATCGATGAGGGGGAAACAGACTGGAAGGTCATTGTGATCAACACAGAGGACCCTGAAGCTGCCGAATATAATGGTATGACTAAATGTGAAATCATATGGAGTTAAAGGAGTGCCAAAAAAAGAGAATACATCTTTACAAAGTACATTAAAAATGCATTTTAGTATTGCTGAGGAATGAGTAGTAAAAATAAGACGTGCATAACAATTTCAGAAATTAAAAAAAGTAAACATGTTTATATAAAATAAATAAGAATTACTTTTTTATTTCCATGCAAATATTATTTCAAGTGTATTCTTTCATAATCAATACAAATGAGTCAGTTCTTTGTATATATATTTTTTTATGTTCTAATTGTTTATTTTGTGTAATGTCAAATTAAGGGTTTCAAACATTTCTGTTTCCTTCTTTTTATAACTCTTTAACCTTATCTTTCTGCTATTGATTTAATGAAACAATAGTCCTAAAAGTATGCCTTCATTTACAATGTTATTTTTCCAGACTTTACCAGTTCTCTTTTTCACTGTTTATCGCAGACATTGAGGATGTGAGACGACTCAAGCCCGGGTACCTGGAGGCAACTTTTGATTGGTTCAAAAGATACAAAATCCCAGATGGGAAACCTGAAAACCAGTTTGCGTTCAACGGAGAGTTTAAGGACAGGGTACACTTTTAAACGTTTATACCATATATGTGTGCTTTAAACTTAACTGATGAAACAGTTGTGTTGAAAAAAGAAGTACATCATAAATGGAAAATTAGAATTTAAGATTTTTCAAAGAATACATGAGTAAAGATTGAAATTTTCTTTTAACCACATCTACTTTATGAAGTACCGGTTAATATTTTCTAACAGATTTTTTTATTTTTATTTACAGGATTTTGCCATAAAAACAATCAAGAGCACCCATGAGTTTTGGAAGGCACTTATATCCAAGAAGACCAACGCTGGCGAGCTAAACTGGTGTGTTTGATTGATGTTTAGAATTTAACTTATCATCCAGCATATATGGAGCTCCATATTAGCAAATCTAAGTGTTGAAAACAAATAAACTTAAGGCTGACAAAACAGCACCCCCCCCCCCCCAAAAAAAAGAAACTTCCACTGTTTTAAAGTGAGTGATACCTTTGACTGATAAAAGAAAGAACGATGAGAATTGTGGATAAAGAACACAACTTTCAAAACCCCGTTTCCACCAAGCAGTACAGTTTGGTTCAGTCCAGTTTGGTTACGTTTGGTACTCTAATGTTGCTTGCATTTCCACAGCCAACCGTAGCCTTATTTCATAAGCAGATTTAGTGTGACATCATAGCAGCCCAATTCAATGTAGCCCATTATTAATTAAAGTTCAACAAAGATGAACGGGACACAGTAAACAAATGGAATCCTTTAGGGTCAGATCGGTACCCTTGGCACCCCAACAGAAGGGTACCAAAAAAAGTAGTACAGTACGGATTCCCAACTTCTGACGGTGGGAACGCTAATAAAAGGGTACCAGCGCAAACTGAACCTGACCACTTGGTGGAAACGGGGTTAAAAGAGAAAACAGGTGAAAAGGAAAAGAAGAAGCCTTTAGTTCCTCACAGGAGCGTTAACACTATTTTTAAGCATCCATTGATGGAACGCAGACATGAGAGTTTTAAATACACTGGTCTTTCTGCATTAAAAAGTGGTATTTTAGTCATGGAGTAATGCCTTTGAGGTCCTTTAGTATATGAAAGTGGTTTAAAACTGACTTCCTTCTTTGTCTGTATCTTATATCAGCATGAACACCAGTGTCTCAGACAGTCCGTTCCACTGCTCTGCAGGGGATGCAGAGGCTGTGGTTAAGTCTGTAAGTCTGTTTTCATTTTTTATTCATTTTACCAGCTTAAAATGTAATATAGATAAGGTGTGTTATCAATTCATAACAGTGTGCTTTATGAACTGCTAGCACACAAAAGTCCTCGACCAAGAGGAGAACACGATCAAAGTGTAAAAAGCCAGAGAAATGCTGCAGGCTGAATCTGTCAATTTACACCAGATTTTTCCACAAAGCCAATATTGTAGCATTTATAACAGCTTTGCAACAATCTGTACTTCAGGATTTTCAAAGCGCAGTTGCTCAGCAGAAAATATTAAATCTGATGGGTTTTGTTTTACAGGCATCTGAATTTGGAGCTGAAGATCCAATTCCAAGTTCAGGTGGGCATTTCTACTTTTTTTTTTTTTAGTTGCAGCTTTTAAATATTGTTACATTCCAGAAATAAAATGTAACTTATTCATTGTTGTTGTTTTTCAGTTGACAAATGGTTCTACTATGAGTAGTAAGAAGAAATTCCTTCATTGATATGAATGAACTGGGTCTACGTCACTTTATGTCACATGTAGTCATTCATGTTTTTTGTCTGTTATGTTCTTATCATAAACGGATTGATTTCTGTGTTACTTCAATGTTACATTAATTTTAGGGTGTGTAGACTTCGATTTCAGACTTGAGAGAACCTTACAACAATAATAAAAAAAAATCCTCAGATGTTGTGAATTGTATTTTCTTTCCTCCTGATGTGAATTTAATCAAAACCATCACTCTTTTCTGTTAAGCAAAATACTTTTTAAACAATGTTTTTAAATGTGTTATTGTGGTAAAGTTTACAATCAGTGTGGCATTTTTAATTTTTACTTGAGTAAAGGTTTTGAACACTTCCACGTACTCCACATTCCCTGAGAAGTCCTATATGGATATAATAGTTCCCATTCCCTCTACGATACTGGAGCACAGACTGGAAGCACTGGGTGATGTCTATCTACTGGAGGAATAATCTCCCCGCCGTCCAGATGAGGGCGCTACCGCATTCATGCTGAACGCCAAATTCCCATGTCACGAAGAAGAACAAGCGGAACTGAGATTGACTGTTTCCAAGGAGACCACCAACACCACGGAGCGCGTGCAGGGAGGGTAAGTCAATTAACGTGAAAGGTGGAGGGCAATATAACACATCGAGTCATTGGCAGCGGTTAAAATAAATAGTGCGACAGCTCCGTACAGCTTAAAACGTCAGCCTGACGCGCAGGTCGGACTCTAGAAAATACCAGAGCTTTAATGTTAGCTTCAGAGAAACACCGTGGATCTACTCAGCAAACCGGATACGTCCAAATGGTTGAATTCAGTATCACCATTGGAAACATGTTCAACCACCACATACTTTGCTTTTATCCAAACTCACCTCACCGTTCTGCAAAAGATAGCCACGCTTTTACCTGCAGGTAGCTTACCGGGTCACGTTAGCCACCTGTTTGACGTGTGGGAGGAGTTGAACTGTGACGTCACAAATACAAAACCTCTCGTATGACGTAATGTAAAGACCATCTTTTGACAGCTATGACACTAAACTATGAGATAAACAGGAGAGACTGATGTAGGTGAAGGTGGCTCTGATCAATAACTGTAAAACCTTTGTCGTGTTAGAATCGCCTGCAGGACTACAGGTTTAGTTTTTTTAAATAATGTAAGGAACCTTTTTGTATTTGGACTTCTACAAAAATAACCTAAAACACAATAACTAATTACAGTGAGAAAATATTTTGTTATATATATATATATATATATATATATATATATATATATATATATATATATATATATATTGACAGGATAGTAAGGCTTTGTAAATCAGAATCTAAAGAAACCCTTTAATTAAAGGAAATCTAAAGGAGATCTTTGTCTGTTTTTTATTTGTTTTTCTCAGAATCAAGCCTGTAACGTGGTTAATTTGTTATGTAAAAGCTTTCTGTATTTAGCTCAGGTTACTAAATGGTTAAACAACAGTTTTTTAAGTTTGTAAAAATTATGCAAAGGTTCATTTTCATATTGAAAAATAGTCAAAGCTGTTAAAAAAGAAAAAAAAACCATACAATTTCTATTTTATGAATATATTTTATATTTCAGCAAAATAGTCCATCTGAATGAGGCCTCGGGCCAAAATCTTCTGATTCTTTGATTGAGGTCGGGTGCCGCAAAAAATCCCCTCAAGGTCCGCAAAAGGCCCTTGGACCACCTCAGTGGATTCTATCTATCTTCGCTACTTCCTAGTTCCTACCCTAATACTGTGGCATGTTTTATGACATGTTTTTTCCCACTTAGTTCATGAATATCTCTGGTACTCTATTACCCTTTCTCACATGTAATTAGGGTTGCAAAGGGGTGGAAAGTTATTATTATGCTTGGGAATTTTGGTAATATTCCAAATCGGAAACTTTCCATGGGAGTTTATGGAAATTAACTGGAAATTAAGTATAGTTTAATCAAACTGTATCATATCAAGCATAATTAAATGAACATTTTGTTTTGTCCTAAGCAGACATCCATGCATAATAATAATATAATAAAAAAAAAAACATTTCAACAGATTTACATCAAATTTGTAAAATATATTACCCCATGATATCATCAGGACTTATTTCCCTTTATGTAGTACAAGGACTACAATGTGTGGATTCAATAGTCTTGTTCTCTGGACTCAAGGTGTGGTCCAAGGTTCTAGAAATCATCTGTAGGGGTCGTGGCCTCAACAGCCCTGCAGTAACCAGTGTGCTATGTGCATGTGATTGAGGAATAGTACTTGCATGGAATCTGGTTGATTTCTTGCTTTCTTTCTTTCTTTCTTTCTTTTTTACATACTTTATTAATCCCCTCAGTGGAATGTGTTGTGATGAGAGCTGGGTGTACTTACATCTCAGGTGTATACTAAAACATCAGCACCAATTACATGGAAAACTGCATTCAATAATTTTCTGCCAAAACATAGAATTAAAAAAACCTGTTAGTGCTGTTACTAGCTTAGCCAATCACAGCAATTGTTAAACAATTTAATAAGAAGTGTAAATGGCAGAGAACAGAAGCAGCGGCTGCATCCCATACAGTCTGCAGTGTTACATAAATATTCAACCAAATGAATGCTCCTTTTTGTTTTCACAGGATAGTTATCAAATGAAGTTTGCTAACCTCTCCTCTTTCTTGCTTTAGCCAGAAACCAACAAGATGTCATTTGTATTCGACTGGATCTACAGAGGCTTTAGTAGTGTCTTACAGTTCTTAGGTAAGTTCTGTCTTCTGCTTGGCACGGGGGTAAATGTGTTGGACAATATTTAAGTTTGTAAGAACAGAAGTAGCAGCACCACCAGTATGGAAATGTTAGTATTATGTTACCACCTTGTAGGTTATTGCTGTGTTTTTTTATTTTTTTTTTTTAATCTTTCTTCCAGGTCTTTACAAAAAGAGTGGGAAGTTGGTTTTCCTGGGCCTGGACAATGCCGGTAAAACAACTCTTCTGCACATGCTGAAAGATGACCGACTGGGCCAACACGTGCCGACGCTGCATCCAAGTAAGGAGAGATTCAAAAAGTGCTGTGATTGTTCTTAAAGAAGACAAACAACACTAAATGTTTGGTCCTGTGTTTTGTAAAGGTATTGCAACTTGTTGGCTGTATATATTATCCCTCTTAGTTTAACATTTAAAATGTGTGTAGCAGATGACTGGATCGCAAATGTGTCATATTAAAGAATGACCTGATATCTTTGTTTGTGGTAAACATTGGGATAGCGCTGTATCGGTATATCATTCATAATCTCCAGCCTCACAAGTTCCTCTGTGCAGACCCAAAAAGCTCCTTAATAAAAACCAATTGTAATCTTTCCCTGAAGCATCTGAAGAGCTGACAATCGGTGGGATGACTTTCACTACTTTTGACCTGGGAGGACATGTACAAGGTGACTTCTTATTCATTTTAACCAATCGTGACAGACTTTTTCAATTGTGTCCATGGTGCCGTCAGTGAAGTCGTCGTCTCTATAGTGAGCCGTAAACGCGCTGAAGAAAAGCAGAGGCAAATTGGACCAATCTCAGTTCTCGTTGTTGCCACTTGGTGTCTCTGTAGCCATCACAGTGTCGACGTGTTCAGATCAGCTCTGGAGTGACTGTAGAGACCATTGAGCACATTGAATAGAAATATAAAGGTAGCGCTAATGCTGCAGGAGGAGCGAAGGCATAGGAATACAGACGAGTTATTAATGCCGTGCATGTCACGGAAAATAAACGTGGATTTCCTTGTTAACGCAAATATAAATCCTGAATTAAAAAAAGCTTGATTAAAGGTGACCTGATGGGTATTTAGTCCAATGTACCCATTGAGACATCCTGTTAACCAATACACGGAGAACACAGGGATGACTAAGGACACAGTGAGCTAATTCACAAACTGTTTTCTTTTGCGGACAGCTCGAAGAGTGTGGAAGAACTACCTCCCGGCTATAAACGGCGTCGTCTTTCTCGTGGACTGCGCCGATCACGACAGGCTCACAGAGTCCAAGAGCGAACTCGACGTAAGTTTAAACACCAACCGATACAAGCTGTTTCCACCACACACACCACTGTCTGCACTTCGTTAGCAGTAGATTGATGCTGATGACTGCGCTTTTCCCAGGCTCTCCTAGGAGACGAGACTATAGTTAATGTCCCAGTGTTGGTGTTGGGTAATAAAATTGACCGCCCTGAGGCCATCAGTGAAGGAGGACTGAGAGGCGCTTTTGCTCTTGATGGTCAAGTTACAGGAAAGGTATAACACCTCTATTTTCATTAGAAAGTAGTAATCTCTGTGTGGTACAATGTGTTGAGCTTTAATTTATCTGTGTTGTTATCAACAGGGAAATGTCTCCTTGAAGGAACTGAACGCCCGACCGCTCGAGATTTTCATGTGCAGCGTGTTGAAAAGACAAGGCTACGGGGAAGGTTTCAGATGGTTATCACAGTACATCGACTGACACGTCGGATTGAAGTGTAACCAGAGGGGATTTTTCTTGACATTTTTTTTTTTTTTTTCCCCCACAAAGCATGACAAAGACTTTTCAGCCTTTGATAGTGTCACTCAGCCCCAAAATTCAAACAGCATAATGAAGAGCATATTCTCTTGAACACTTCAAGCATTTATTCAGGATTTAAAGGTTTCTATGGAAACCTTTAAGAAGTGGTACATGGTGTCCTTTTGTTATTTATGTGAAAGCTATATGAAATGTAAATGAGAAGTCGTACATTATGCAAGATATGTAGATATGTATATATTAGTATTGCTTTATTTATTATGGAACAGGCTGACAGCCCTTTTATTGGATTCATTAGGAACTGATCCAGCTAAAGAATTCAGATAGTCGATATTTCGATGAGTATTTAAAAAACTTATCTGACATCAGGTAAAGAAGGTCAGGTTGAGATTTTAAAATAAAATATACAACTAAACATTGAATTTAATTTAATATAAAGCCACTGGCTTCAAAGCACAGAGCCAAAGATGTAAGGAAATGATTTACGAGGGAAAAAGATTAGACTGCACAAAAGATTTCTTTCACACTGAGCAGAGTCAAACAAATATTTCGGAAATAAATCACGACAGAACACTTCACAAACACAAGCGAAACAGACGGAATTAATTGAGCCAAATGAAGCCAGTCATTGATGAGTTTGGGTGATCTGCACCTCAGTTTGAGGGTCATGAAGGAGCTTCTTCGCAGCTCTCCCCTTCCTTTGTTTAGTGCCCTTACATGTTGCACTAAAGGCAGCTAATATGAGGTGTGTTGGGCTAAAACAGTTCCTTCTTCTCAGAGATGAAACCTTAAACAGGCTGTTCTTGTTTTATTATAACATAAAGGTAGCATGGATTCATTCTCTTTAAAACAGCAGGAAGCAATCAGCAAAGCAGAGCACTCTGAGAGTAAGAGCAACCTTAGTTCTGAGCCTGTTTATGAACACCAACTTTTAGTGATCTATTTTATTTAGTTTCTTATTGTATACTGAGCAATATAAAGAAAAGGATTCCTCTTGAAAACACTGCAGCAGGGTTGAGTGCTGCAGGAAGTGCACTTTTTGATTATCCGTAAAGATATGAGAGTGCACTTCTCAGCTTGTTTTGCTAACATTTGAAATTGTATTTCAATTTTTTTTTTTTTTTATGGATTCTGACATGTTTTTGTTCTTGAAGCGTGTGCATGTAAACAACCTGCTTTTCCTGTTAGAAGTGTTCTGCGTCAGAAGCAGAACTCCTGTAAATGATGTATAATACAGTTGTAAATGTTTGTACAGTGGCTGTCCTTTAGCTGTAATAATGTGACTTATTTATAACTGGATATAAATTACAATTATGACCTGTGCAAATAGTTTCAACGTGAAGACAACATCCACATATAATTATCAAGCTTCTTAATGTGTTTAAGTGTTGTAATAAAGTCAACCTTTTTTGGATTCAAATGGCCATGTGTCCTTTTTTTAAGTAATCAACGCTGTCTTTGTTGATGGGTGAAAAGAATCTGCATTAATGGCCTTTGCTCATTGTTCAGAGCTTGTCACAGCCGATCATTTGGTCGGAATCTGATTTTAGGCCTTAAATAAGAAGTGTGAATAAAACCTGAGGGGGTTGTATCTTAAAATTATAGACTGACACAATAGGTCATACACTTCTACCAGTGCTAAGGCTCTCTAATGTGCTTGGAGGAGAGTCGTCCTCTTTGTGTCACACTTTGCTGTGGTGTCCCCCAAGGCTCTTTCCTGGGTCGCCTCTTAATTCCAGAGTGCCACAATGTTGTTTATGACTAAAGAAAATGTGATTACTGAATAGTTGGAACCTTCTTACATTTTCATCGATGAAAAGATGAAGTAAAAACATTGTAACAGTTAAAACAATGTTTTGTTCCACAATCATTATTCACATTTTCTACTTGCCAAAAAGTTGTTTTTCCTTTTTCATGGATTAATAAGGATACCGAGTGTGGACACAACAGGGGCTTTTTCCATCTCTTTTATCTTCAAGCCTAATTATTGATGTGCATTCTTATATTAATAAGCTCCCTCTACTTCTAGGCTTATTTAGGCTCTTAGCTGCCCTTCACTGTCAACACAAATATCTCAACAGTTACTGGATAGACTGACGATTGTTTGGAGGCGTCCTGTGACATTGAGGTTCACACATTTATGATGTCCTTGGGATAAATTGGTATAACAAGCAGACAGTAGCATTTAGCTCAAATCCCTGGTTAATGGAAGTATACTTCACAGAAGGCTGTGCGGCTTTGGACTCGTGGCCTTCTTAAAATGTAATCAACACATGTAACAGCATGTATGTATTTACATGCATACATTTATGTAGAGTTTGCAAACCGTTTTGAGTTCCAGGAATTTCGAATCCTTTGCCATTTCAATGAAATTAGTTTTCCTCCACTACATTTCAAAAGGAAGTGCTTTAATTTTTTTCAGCAGTGTACCGTTTATTATGTTTAGTTTGAAAAACATTAACTATAACATGAACTTTGTATCTATGTCATTATTTTTGAATTACCCTCGGGATCAATAAAGTATCTATCCATCATTAATTTCATTTAGACATTACATTATTCAAGTTCCAGTTTTGGAAGTGCTTTTTAAAATTAGTAATATTATTTGTGCACTTTAACTTCTGACTTTTGGACTACTATTTGTACCAAAATTAACTAGTGTTTACAGATTTGATGCTTCTTCAGTAGTCTGCTACGTGTTTATTATTTGGTCTTCTAGCATGAGGTGGCAGCTGAGCACCAAAACAACCCCTGCTAAAATCCCCACCTGCTTGTTTGAGACTCAGATTCTGCTGCTCGTTTTCCACAGCAGGCTCCATTATTGCCGTTGGTGATGAAACTGTATTTACTTAATGCCTTGTTAAACATAATCAGATATAATCAAGGCCGTTAGCAGCTTTAGCTACAATACTCTTAATCGTAATTAGTTTTGCACAACTCAAAGGTCCTGAAAACGTTTTTTAGAACAGAAAATTATTCATATTTAAAGTCCAGTATAATCTGCTTCAGAAAGACTGTTTCTTCTTGAAAAAAAAAAAAGAGTGCTAAACATCAGTTCTAAAAATCGCCCAAGTTAACGCAAAAAAGATTGGTGCTCCTGAGGTAAGAGAAAGAAGAGAGCTGCAGTCTGTGAGACATATCCTCTCCTCGCTACCTTACAGTGTGAAAATCAACCTGCCTTTATCAAATTCATTTAATCCCTCCAGGCACCCATGAGCACAGCATTCCTTTCTTTTTCTAGCAGGATTATGGCAACGAGAACAAAAAACTCATCATTGGATACAGGGGATGATAGAGTGTGACTTGGTTGTTGCAGGAGCGGTAAATTCAATCTAATTTCTCTCTGGGTGATCATCTTTCATTCCTGTTACAGAAGAGATGGAAGGGAACATACAGCTTGGCTCCATGTGCCTTTATTAGTAAAGTGCTCAGCCGAGGAGTACATTCTTATTTCCTAACATGCAATACTAAAAACTACTGAATGTCTGACCTACTAATAGCAAGAATGAAGACATGGCAACAATAATCTCATAGAAAAAAATTACAATGTGAATTCAAGTATACACTAAGAACTTCAAGTAATGCACACATTTCTTTTTTTTTTTACAAACACAAAATACAGTATTTTTTTTAAGCCGCAAACAGAAGAAAACATTTATGGCACATTCTTTGACATGATTTTCAGAGTTAGCGGAGGACAGCAGCTAGTGGTTTCTACTGTAGGTGCAGTTCTGGTCATTGAAGTACATTCTATAGGTTTTTTAATCAAAGAAATCAAACTGGAAATATAGGTCCTGCTTGTGTCGTCACTTAATTTGTGAAGCATGTACAGCAATACTTAAAATTTCTATGAGCTTTGTAAGCTACACTTAAATCGTAAAGGTAGCTTGATACAGTTGTGACCTGAAATCTGCTTAACTTGTTAAGCGTTAACTTGATAGTTTACAATGGATTTATTTACAGAATCAGTCAGAAATACATAACACATCATTAGACAGAATGGCTTTGACATTTATGAAATATGCCCATTAACTATCTGACATGGATAAGTAGCCCAATTAAACTCGATCTGCATGGTTAAAAGGAAGCTAAATTATATAAATCATAACTTACAAATTTTAGCAAAGAATTACTCATTTACACATCAAGCATGCGTGGAGCAACTCTCCCACTGACTCAGAGGCCACCATAAGGCAAATGTGATTAACATATTTACTCTATTTTAGCTCGGCTTTTGGTCTCCACCAGTTCCTGGGTTACATTATGTTAACCATACGTTGTCTACTTTACAATTTGGTTGTGCATTTGGTGTATACGATTTAGTAGCAGCAAGACTTAGTTAAGTTATCTACAGCCAAGAGTAGACAGATAAAGATGATCATTTTCCAATCATCACCCAAAGCAACCCCTTTTAAGCTGCTTTAAAATATCTCTCACTTTAGCCTTAATTAAGCTAACCTGGGGTAAAAAGCACACTTAGCTCTATCCACAAATAACAGAGCATCTTAAAGTGTATTTTGATTCTTTCTCCAACACCTTTTTCTAAGTGTCTGATTTAAACAAAAAATCAATTGTGGGTGGTGTTTTAGTGGATAATTTCTAATACATTTTCTCGATTCAGAGACTTCCTGTGCTGTATAGTATGAACAGTTCATGAAAACTCAGCATGCATGCACGTACAGAATGATGAGAAAACGTTAATACATGAGCTTGGATTGTTTTGTTTAAACGTCTAAACAGAGAAAATCGCCCGTTTCCGTTTTTATGCTGAACTTCTCAAAACTTTAGCTTCACATTTAAACCACAGGTCGTATCGAGCGTTGTATCAAAAAGCAAATGAGCATATTTCCTTAAATGTCGAATCCTTGCCATTCTGATTTTTTTTTTCTTCATCCCAGTGTGACGGCGCTAGTAATACTCATAATTTTTTCGCACAATACAAAATTACTGGTAATCTCTAAATGCATAGATGGCCTTTGGACAAGAAAGGAACTCTGATGGACTTTAGCTACCTATGTTGCAGTCGTCGGTGGGTCTTGCTTCTCAGGACAGCAAAACAAAAAGCTCTGTCGGGAGAAAACAGAGAGGATAATGAAGCAATTACACATATCTAAGACAAAAACTGGTCATGGTGTAATCACTGGACCAGCACCACGTATCGCACCAGGATGATAAAACAGCTCCATGACACCCCACTCCCCATCCCAAAATCCGTTGCTGTCAGGAGAGAGCCGTTCCTGTAGATTTCCAGACCGTCAGCTGAGACTTGACTCTCCCTCATGAGCGGTCAGACAGTTCTACCAGATGTATCCTCCATCGTCCGCCTCGCCCTCCTCCTCTTCCTCCTCCTCCTCTGCCTCCTCTCCGTTGTCCTCTGCCTCCTTCTCCTCCTCGTCTTCCCATCCCACTCCACTCCCAAAATCTCCGGAATATCCAGCCACTTCATCTGCAAAAGGTACAGTATGCAAATATGTTTGTGCCGATACTTAAATCAAGCTAAATCATTTGTCTCTCAAATGCAAATACTTTCTGTTCATCAATAGATGCTAAATTTGAAATGTATTGTTATGCAGATGACACTCAGTTATTCGTATTAAAGAGCCATATGACACCAATATGATAAGTTCAAAACAAAAAAAGAGTCCTTAATGAGAAAGATTTTCCCCTCTATTACCACAATCAGGATTTCCATGAATTCTGGTGCCCATCATCTCTCCCCCGTGCTGGTCGACACACCAGCACTCCCCTCGGCTCTGGTCACACTGTACTTTCCTGTAGTAGCCGTCCTCGTCACAGCTGGGGATGTATGTCCCTGCAAGGACAGACACACACACCCACACAGGAATGACTGTTGATCATCCCGAGAACAGGAAGCAGTCTCATGCTGACCTCTTAGTTAGGATAGAGAGAATACCACGGAGACAGAGAAAGCTTCGCTATTTGTTTTATAAAAGTTCGTCGATGTAGCGGGGTGTTATTTCACACAGCGTCTGCCTGTTTTTCTTCTTTACTTTTGAAGAGTGGCATGTTGAGATGCAGGGACAGCCTTGGTGACAGTGCTGCTCTGTTTTAGCCTCCCTCAGGACCCTCTTGTCAAACCCGAAGCAAAGTTCTATAACAAGCACCAACACGCCTCCTAAACCCCCCCCCCCCAACTCTGAAATCTAGCGAAAAACACAAACAATGAGACAAGTAGGCTTCAGGGATGGAAGTTCACATCTCTGGGTTTTGAGCCGAAGACTGAAAAGCAGCTGTGCAGAATGTAGAGCGGGATAAATAAAAAATACTATGGAATAGGGTCTCTCAGAGAGCTAATCCCCCCCCCCCCACACACACACACATCCTCCCTCCTCCACCCTCAGCCTGATTAAGGTGTAATCCCTCTATAGCCGTGCACTTTGTTTGATGCACCTTGTTACGTATGCACACCTGAGACCTGGAGCGATTGCGGGGGCACAGCTACGAGACGGTGCACAGCGTGGTAGCACCGTGACTTTGAGAGGATCTGAATGAGTCAGTGGTGGTTCATTGTCTTAAAATGTGTTTTATGCAAGGGTTATATTTTCAAACGTTCCCCCAAAAGTCTAGATTTTCACAGTTTGTTGTATGGAAGGGTGTGAATCCAAGATGATCAGTTTTTGTCACACCCTACACAACCCTACCTAGGCCATGTTAGAAAAATTCAGGAGTGCTGTGTTTGAGTGCAGTTGGTAATTCCTGTTCACAGACATCACTTTTCTGCTCGGAAAAAGAAAAAAAAACACAAAGTGGACATTCATCCAATACGTTTGTCTGAACATTATTCCTGCCTCAAACCAAGCAGATGACAAGTCATAGTTTATGGGCTGGCACTTGGGGTTGCAAATCAGTTCTCAGGGAGGACCCACGCCACCCCCAGGTCGTTCTCTGTAAACGCCCCTGCTTGACTGATCAATGCATTTACCTGGCTTCTTCTTGGCTGCCTCCTGCACTTGGATCCTCTCCAGCTCGGCGAGGCACGGCGGCTCTGTCGAAATCAAACAAAACAGAGCGATGACAGACCGAACTAACTTAAATCTTTTCAGCTTGAAAATGATCCCAATCCATGCTCTTCATCATTAACCTTTTTTCATGTATTGATTTGTTTTTGTTTTTATGCAAGTCTTGTGTTTCCTTCCCTCAAGAGCCTGAGCGACTGTTGAGAGCTTAGGTGTTGAGAAATAGTCTGAGACAGACAAGGGGACAAGCTGACCTGATATAACAGATAGAAAAAGAAACAAAGAAGATGAAAGACAGTTTGTATTAAACCCCTAAAACAGCAAAAAGACCTATTTATAGAGACTTCATCTGCAATTTTAGAAACATGTAGTGTGATGCCTTATTCCCAAACATTACTATTTAAACATTACAATTTCAAGCCTGAGTGTGAAGCCGTTTCTAAATATCACCAGCTCATAATTAAACATTTATTAGGGAGCCAGTGTAATCTATTGCAGGCAGGTTAAATGCCTGATCGATGGCATAATCAGGGTGCAAATGAGATCGCTGCCAGAAATATCCTGGATTTGTTCTGCAAAGGTCAAATAGCACAGATGCAGCACATGTGCAAAGCGTCAACGGCCCGGTTAGTGTGACTGAAGGTTTGAGTGCAGTCCATGAAGATAACGGATCATTTTACATTTAATTACACACAAAATGTTTGGAGTGCTGCTAATTTAGACCACTTCATTTCAACATGAATATTCAAGTACTCCCTGGAGTTTTGAAGATTCATTGTGGGACAATTTTGTCATTTCTCTTAACTCCCACAAACAGAATTTCCCTGTAACTAGGAAAGCGCGAGAGTAAACATAAGGGAAAACTCCAGAGACTACCCGGACGGGCTGTATAATACTGTATGTGAACACTGATGTGCGAACGCTGCAGCATAGTCTCTGGAGAATTCAGCTTGAGCGTGTTTTTGTTGTTGTTGTTTTTTTAAGTCAAGGAAGGACGTAATGGCTGCTGCACTGTTTTCAGAGAAGCCGTCACATCTTGGGGAAAATATGACCTCAAATAAGCAATTAATACATTATATACCCATCGACATTCTTCCATCGTGCATGATAGATGTTAAGGGGAAAAGATATTAAAATATGTGTATACTAAATTGACGCACAAACAGATTTGAAGCTTCTTTGCCTAAGAAACGTGTGACTGCATATTATGAGACAACTATGTTTCTGTGGAACCTCAACACCCCTATGATCAGTGACAGAAGAACCAGAACCCAGTGGTTTAAGTTTGTCTGATCTGAGCACAGTGATGCTTTTTGCTCCTGGGCATCCCGAAGGGAAGTGTACAGCTCAGGCAAATCAATGCAGAAAGATGAGGGTAAACTGCTCTAAATTGTTACCAGCATCCATGGGAAGGACACTGTTCAAATATTTCTGAGGTGAGTCCTTAATGTTGTGATCTGAAAGTCATTGATGCACACATAAAAAAAACACAACTCTCATTTAAACCAGTAACAAAAGAATCCTACAAGCTGAAAAAGTATTTTCAGGGGTATGTTAAATTTAGGCGCAGTCTTCTTTTCTGCAGTAAGACGGAGAGACAAAACTCAGTTGTGGGCAGAGTTCAGAGAAGCTGCAAAGAAGGACTTTTTGATTTGCCAGAAAGCGATTCTGGCAATCTGACAGATGAGTCAGATCAAAGACGCCTCGCCGAGATTGTTCTCAGCAGGGTGGCTGAACGGCCGATCATGTCTTAGAATATCATCAGACCTGGAGAGTTGGTGGAATATAGACGCACGTAAGGAAAATTCAAGCATGACTGCATACTGCCAAAAGGTTGAAAATAAGAGAAGCAACAGACAACCAGAATGTGCTTTAAAGGTTTTGATTTGTCTGGCTGCTGTAACATAATCGCCTGTAGGCATTCTGACCAGAAGGAATAGTTTGACATTTCTTGAAAACATGATTGAAAATGTTCTTACGGGGACTTTGATAGAAAAACTGATACCCCTTTCAAATCACTGTAATGAGTCTGAAGACAGAGCTAGGAGACAAATGGCTGAGAATATAGACAGAAACAGGAGATGACAGCTAGCTGGCTCCAGCGTATCATTTTAGCATGGTTAAAGGTTACTTCTAAAAGAACAAATGTATCCACTTTGTTTGATATGTAAAGGATATGAAGTGTAGAAATAAAAGTTAATGTTTACTGAGGTGTAAAGTTAATATTTGTGAGCTTTTCAGGTTCTTACATTTGAAAAATCAGGGCGTGGCCAAGCTAGCTTTGCTCCCTCTTTTCAGTCTTTAAGCTAAGGTAAGCTAAGCATACCCATTTTCTGTCAAAGACTCAATACAAACATGCAAGAAGTCTCAGTGACAGTGAATATATAAGCTTTTAAGATGCTTATTGGTGTATTTTGGATCTTTGGACGGAACCAGGCTAGCACTTTTCCCCTTCTAGCGCTCTGTATCCAGACTTTAGCTACATACCTGGAAATAAGTGTATTATTTTCTGCTCAAAATCTTTGAAAGGAAGTAAGTGAAGTCTTAGGTTAAACATCTGGTGACTGTTATTTATTTTGTTAAATATGTGTTCTTTGGACCCTTTCATAGCAGCTATAGCAGGCTGCTTTTTCTGCTCAATGGTAGGTTGGGTTAAATAAGGTGAAACCAATGCAAACCCTCTGCTCTCCTGTGATGTAACCTTGCTATTAATTCACCCATTCGGAGATAAGACCTAAAATAGACTGAGCTTTCATGATTCTTCAGTGGAGTTTCCTTTACTTACTTTCCCTCCAGAAGCAGAGGCACCACTCCGCCGTGGAGACCTTCCCGTCCTTGTAGCTGTCACAAGAGTTGAAAAAGGGTCGGATGCAGACCTCGTACTTGTCCAGGTTGATAGCAGCAAGCTCAGCTTGGTCCAGATACAGATCACTGTTTGTGTCCAGCCTTGAGAACATCCAGCCGATGGAGTCCTTACAGCTTGCCACAAGGCTCCTGTCCAACGCTGTCAGAAACAATTAGCATAGCACTTTAGTTTCTTTGTGTTTATACCACATTTCTTTGCATAAGCTATTGAGTTGTAAGTTTAGAGGGAATAAAGCTGCTTCGTGAGTTTTCTAACCTGAAGCAGTGCCAGCTCTCAGCTTGCCAGAGTTATTCTGCTTGGCGTTTCCATGAAGGAGTTGGAACCAGTCTCTGAGGCGGTCGCCCAGGTCTGCCAGGTCCTGGCCGGTGCAGCTCTCTAAGGGAGCAAAAAATAAAAAGGAAACCATGTCTTCAAGACCCTGGCAGACACTTAACAGCCATCTGACTCACCTTCCAACAAAGCAGCGCTGCTTCATACTGCTCTTACAGAAGCAAAGTGCGCGGAATGAAACGTTTGCCTCCATGTACAGCTCTAGAGGTGGACTTTTCATGCTGCCATTTACAACTCTATGACGCCTTTAAAAAGGAAATATTCTGCAATCATCTCTACAGCAGAAAATTCCTGCCATGAAATATAAATCCACTTTCAGTCACAGGCTAAGCACTTGGAGAAAAAAAAACAAAAACAGGAGTAGCATTTCATCCTTTTGATCAATTGGCATTTCCATGTACCCAAGAGCCTGCACAATCAATACTGTTTGGCTGCAATGATAGATAGTGTACACTCTAAATAATTAATTACTACATGATTGAAAGAGCAGTTGACCCACATGGGGAATATTTGAATAACAGTAATCTCTGACATTGGCGAGTATTGATCCAAAACCTTAAGCACTGGGTTGATTGGTTTTGTGGGAAAATAGGAAGCTATTCCAGCCAACAGTATGCATCAGACCCTTTCTTTTCTTAAACCCTGAATCATGAAAGTGTTGGAATTAAGATGCATTTAAATAAGCATGTAAAGGAATGGTACTTGCCACGCTTTGTGTCTGTATTTGTGATGGAAACGGGGGTTGTGGCACACGGGCAAAAGCCAGTGCACATGAGGCTCAGGTCTTTGCCTGTGAGGCAAGCTTGCTGTTCCATTTTACACTGTAGGTAGAGAGAGAGAGAGAGAGAGAGAGAGAGAGAGAGAGAAATAGAGAGAGGGATGCATTTAAAATATTGATGGGGGTGAGCGCAAGAAAAAAAAAAAAGAAAGAAGAGATTGCTCATTCAGATGAGACACTGCACTTAGAGAAAGGCACCAAAAATGAGTCGTCATTTTCCGTCGCCTTCTCATGCAAGGTCAAAATTAAAAACCATACATAAATCAATAAAGAGTCCTGGCAGCGGACAGTGTTCGGTGATGCCACTCAAAACAGCGTCAGTCATTAATCATACGAGCGTGTTGCGCTGATGCACTTGTCCTCCCGCGAGCAGTGATGAACTGTGCTGCCCTGCTGCGCCCACGTATATGTCAGTCCAGCAGGAAACAGCACTTGACTGGGCTCCACTCATTATTTAAAGCGATGACACGGCTACTTTCCATTTCTTTTCAAGAGATTTTATGACGACAGGCTTCAGTAATAAAGCAAAACGAAGAATGATCTGACATAGAAGTGATTTTCAAACAGGTGTGCCGAAGGGGAATATTTTCTTTACCTCAGAGGCGTAGTTGTGTCCATCAGAGCCACATACCGGTGTGGAGGCAGCAAAAGGACAAGGCTTGCAGCCGCTTTCATGGGCCTCAGACGGTTGTTTAACTCTGAACATTAAAGAGAAAAGGTTTGAATAATAATAATAACACAGAAATTAAGTCTCTAATATACCATCACTTTTGTAAAATTTGCATGCAGTTCTGAAAACTACAAACAACACAATACGAGGAAATTTAAATTGACAGACCTGGCAGCCGCTAAGCTAAATGCTAACTTTAGAATGCCAACAAAGTGACAAAGATATCCCCAGGAAGAAGTGGTGGTCTTTTCAGGTTACTTTGTAAAACCATTTGAAGGCTTAAACCTGCTTAACATAACCAAATTACACATCTAAATGTTGTGTCAGCATGCTAATATTGGCCAATGAGCCTCATAGCGTCAGCTCATGCTGATGAAAGTATTTATAGGTATCAACCAAAATATCAGAACAGTTCAATTTTGACTTTAGGATGATGCTGGAAGAACATCTAGCGATAACCACATTTTAAAAAATGAATCATGAGGCGGACAATAATGATTTTTCCAGCACAAACGAAAACCTAGTTTTCCAGACAATTCATTAAAAAATTCAAAAATTAAATTCTCCGTAAATGTCAGGATCATCATCAAGGTGCTTTATCCTCAAGTCGATCTTGAATGGTCTGTTCAAAAGGTTTTTTGCAATTATTAAAAATGTTGATGAGCTATCAGCACAAAGTGATGGCATGACTGAAGTGAAGCTAAAAATGCACAGTCTTTGTAGGAAAAGTAACCTTGCTTCACCTCTGTCGACAGCTCTCAGATTCAGACTATTTCTTTTGTAGAAAGTAGTTTGTGAGAAACTTGTTGACAGAGAGGTCTGTGTGATTTAAGTATAACAGATCTGTCTTCTACAGTGGTTAGATTTATCCTCTAAAGATGATAGCACAGCAGAGGAACTGCACTCCTCCTAAAGCAGTCTTATAAACTCACCTTGTCAGACTACATCCTGACACACATAGGTCTTAATAATAAAAAAAAAGTTGAAGGGAGAAACTTCTTATTCTAACATTCTTGCTCCTGTTAAGAGTAGGATCACGTAAGTTGATCTGGACAAACCCTTACAACCCCCAATGGGCTGAACTCAAAGATTATAGATTTTTTTTTAAAAAAGGAAAAAGTCATCATTGACTATAATTGCTTGAATACACTTCTTAAAATACATCTCCCCTACTTTCCGCTCAATCGGTGATTGACTGCGTGTTCAGTGAGCACAAGCTGCACGACTTCTTGGGTATCTTCTTAATGATGCTGAGATGGTTTGGCATGCTTGTGTTCGTGCTTATTACCCATTATTCGACAGCGTCTTTCTCATCTATGGAGTGACTCCGTAAATGAAGCACTTAAGAGAGAAAGATAAAATGCCTCTCGCAGCAGATAGACTTTGCAGGTAGCAATAATTCACTCCATTAATTCTTTTCAGACTGCAACTTTGCTCATTTGTTTTCCAGTCAGGGCAGAATGAACGGGCAGAGGAAGCTGATAAATACGTTTCAGTTAGGTTCATCAGAGGAATAAAAAGGGTCTTTGTGAAGGACAAAATCCTATCAACCAAAGTATATAAAAACTATAACACTGTTTAAAAGCCTAAACAGTTCCACCACTGCTAGGTGTATTTTATACTAAATGAATGGAAATCCAGTGTATATTAGCTAAACTGTGACTGGGATTGTGGAAAAAAAAGCTATCAATACAGCAGATTATCACATTTTAAGCTAAGTCAATATGAAAAGGTTGTTAGCAAACTATTGTTTATTTACACATCCAGCAGGCACGTAGCCACATTAGCGTACATTACCATACATTAGCAGTCATGTTTCTGGACATCTTATAGACATGAGACCCATATTCACTCTCTCTAAGATCTATTTTTGGTCTCTTGGTCCTTTAGATGCAAAGTGTTCTGCTATGTTCCCGGGCTATTTGCTGTCTGTCTGCTGTTAGGTGCTGAGCACAGCAGGTAATATTCAGTGAATTCAATTAGAGACGAAGAAAACTACTCCCGTTTTGAAAAGACACAGTGAGAGCACTGTGAGGTTGACTCACATTGAAAACATCAAAGTAGCAGGCTGGGAAACAAAACCAATGGCATGAACTCAGCAGGTTGCATATGGGAGTCGATCTATCTGTATTTGTTGCTTCCTCGCCCCTTTACATAATAGCTGGATTCATTGTCAATATAAAAATAAGCAATCACAAATTGAATTAAAAAAAAAGTTCTTTATCATGTTAAAGCAAGCTGCACATTAATTAATTAGTGGGATATTGTGCTGCTTTTAGAAAAAAAGGGCATCACATGTTTGTGTTATAGCTTTGAGGTTTTATTTACTTAGACTATAGCAGCCAATTTGGCACCACACTGTTGACAGCTTTGCAGTTTTTTTTTGTTTTTTTGTTTATGTGGGAGATATCCAAGCTGTCCAAAAATCCTATATTTGGCCTACAAGGCAGATATGGATTTATTTTTTGTTTTAACCCTAAGCCAATCATATTTAGAGCCCTACGGTGTAACAGAATATGAGCACTGCTTTCAGTTTTGGTCATACTTCGTTGTAAACATACTATACCAAATGCATCAACAAAGACCGAAGACAAGGTTTGGGAGTAAACAGAAACGGAAAGAATATCAGAAGAAGCTGATCAAAGCCCCTCAAACACTATGGGCTGTTTTTGTCAAATGCACTGAGCTGAGAGGACTTGCTTCACTTTCATCTTATTTGATGGCATTAGTTTGAATCAGATATAAGTGCATAAATGTATGAGTTCACAAACTAGTGATCCATGTAGTTTTAAGAAATTAAACCCGAGTAATTGTGGCTTCATTATTAATTAAAACTGAGCCACAGGAGAGCACTAGATTTAATCATGATGATCCATGTATTAGTTGTGAATTAATAAATCATAAGGTTTGTACCCTTAACATTTACCCATTAAGCTTGCGTCTCTTTGGACCAAAAGAAGACCAGTGCTTGCCTTTTGGAAGTGAGCCATCCAAATTCAATGTCTCCATAATAATTCCTGATTTCATTTAAAGATGTAATGAAAGCTTCATAATTCATGTAAGAATTTAAATTTTTAAACCATTTACTTTATAAATGATTTAAAGAATGAGGCCCAGAATCTCCCTTGATGTTTATTCAAATTATTCAGCAAAGACAAACCATATGTTGGTTTATGAAATCAAACTCAAAAGTTAAGAAGCCTGCATTTACTTTCAATATTTAAATATTGGACACAATTTAGATTTAAAAAAAATAAAGTTACGTAAAATATCTGATATACAAATAGGCTTTAAGGTCAAAAGATGTAACCTAAGCTATTTGTTTCAGTGGTCTCAATTAAGTGGTCTCAATTAAGTGGTATTCATTTTTAGTTTGGTACTATCACTTATCAACAAAGACCAAAGACAGTCTATCAGGGCTCTGCAGGCAGCAGTCAAGGGACTCTTGAAGACATCAAGCAAACCTTTAAGTCACGTTCAGTTACAAAATAAAGATCTCAATTTCACTGTGATGCACTGAAAAGACTCGACCAGACGATCATTTGTCAAACTAGAAGAAACTTAGCAACGGTTGCTATGAGAGAGAGCTCTCTGATTGGTGGTCAGCGGACCAATCAGAGAGCCAAGAAAGGGTTTCGTTTTGTCATTTTCCACTCCCATAATTATTAGTCATTGCTTAGCATGGCTGTTCAAGCTGACATCACTTTGGACTGGTGACACTCTCTGTTGAGTTCAATCAATACCTCTCCAAGCAGACACTGAAAACTTTTAACTGACACGCTTCTAGGCTGTTGACATCAGCACACAAACATTGTATGAGGGATGTCCTGCAAACAAACCAAGAAATAAAATTAAAAAAACTCTCTCTTGCCTACCTCTGCTCAAGCTTCTTGCGATTGACACACATGGCCCTCTGGTAGCCCTGAGCAACGCACACCTTATGGCGGCTGCACTTCACGTTCTGGCAGGGGTCCTTGGTGGTGTCCATGGCTGCAAAAACAAAAGAAAAACACAAAGAAATCAGAGTGTCAGTCAAACCTAAGGTTTCGTCACCTGCAGAAGAAAAACACAAAGCACATTTTGATTGCAAGTCAAAGTTGGAAAAAAAGCAGCATTTTGATTTATAATCATCACCCATCCTAATGAAAATATATTTTACACAATTGTGTGCAGTAAATATCATTAAATGTGTAATGAAAAACTGTAACCAAGTGCACAAATGACTTTATAGCTGAAAACATGGACGCCTTGCTGTCATTAGCGAGGCAGCTCGTCGTCAACAGTACAGCCTGCAGTCTTCACTGGCTGTCTATGATTGCGAGAAAACCTGACAGCATTGATTGAGCATCTCTTTCTCTCCGTTTGTCACATCTCACTTCCCTCGTTTCAACTTATCCCCGTCTCTCCCTGCCTCACCTTTTCTTTCTCATACATAGACACACTATCTTTGTCTCCCTGGTTGTCCCTTCATCTTTTTTTTCCCCCCTCCTCGCTCTCTTCCTCCTCCCCCTCCTCTCTTCCCTCTCTGTCTTTGGAGGGTTGAAATGTTCAGTGCCACCCTTTTTCCTGCTGATAGATTGAGATGGAAATAGAACCGCGTCCTCCACCTTCCTCACGCCTTTGGTCAATGCCATCAGAAACTTGATGTCACAAAGTCCAGGTTCATTTACCACCCTGCCGGAGAGGCCTCGGGGAAAAAAAACTCACAGGCTCAGATAAATCTAAGAGTGAGTGACAAGTGGCGGTTGCCCAGAGAAATTTAAGCTGTGAAATCTTGAGTCAGCTTTCAACAGCTGCTTTGTAGTCAACACGGTCAACAGACGGAGCTGCTGCCAACCACATCCCTGCAAAGCCCAAGACGAGGTGATACTCTGATGCTTACAGCTGAGAGGTGTGAGGGAACAGTGGACTTTTATGGAATCAGTGGATGACATGACAACTCAGAGGGAATCCGAAAATATCTGCAGAGAGGCTCAGCGTGAGTGGTGCGGTTTTGTTCTGTAAGAGAAGGTATGAGTTTGAGCTGGGGACTTGAGTTCATAAAAAAGATGGGAGTTTTACTCAACTTTCCAGCTAACTTGTGATCCATTATATTCCAGCATACTTTGGGGGGGGGACATGGTACACCATAGAAACCATGCGTCGGTGCTGCTGCACAGGGTGCTTAAAAGTGGCAATCTCCAATGTTGGAAAAAAAAAAGCCTACGTAAGAGTGCACAAAAAAACAAAAGAAATCCAGTTCCTCTAATGTCCACTGGAGGCTGCTTGAAAATATGCAAAAAAAAAAACAAAAAAAAATCCCCCTTGGGTCCCACATTAAAAAGAAAATGTTTACAGCCAGAGAAGACTTGTTTACATCTTGGTACAGAACAGTTTGGGGTCTTTTGACTTGAGTCACTATTCAGAACAAATCAAAGTCGTACAGGGAAATATTCTTTTTATAACTCACCAGTTTAAAGCAACTAAACCTTATCCTATAAGGGCATAGTTCCTTTTAGCGACAAGTGAAACCTGCTGCTGTCTGCTAGATATCAACACAGCTCGCTGAACTTCCCCTCTTAACCCTGTTTGTGTTGTAGCCCAGCTAATCAGGGCTCAAGCTTCTTCTCTCAGTGAAATCAAGTACAACTGTGTTGATACCTTTGCACTGAGTAGGCCTGGCAGGTATACTGTACTTATACCATACCTGCTTGTCGTTCAGAGTAGGACTGCTCAATTATGGCCATTACCATAATGATGATTATTTTGATTGATATTGAGATTACACAAAGAATACAAAAAAAACAAGTGAAAAGACATGACAATATGTATAATATAAATAAGAGATTTCATGGTGGGTAGACAAAATTGTAACTTAAGTTGAAAATGGATTAATTGCCCAGCTCTAGTTCAGAGCTATTATCCGTATTCTGTTGGCAAGTGCAAAGGAGCCAGGATGGTTGTTACAGTAGTTCACCCAGATGGTAGTGTAGGGAATATCAATTATTTTAAGTTAGTTAAACTTTACCAGTAAGGGCCATGCTAATAAATGCAGAAAATCCCACAGCTTATCTTCACAGACAAATGGTTCAAAGAAACCATGTGCTGTTTGTAAAATAGCTTTAAGCACAGAGCTAAATAAACAAGACGTGTGTTTCAATATAGACAAAGTTATTGACCTAAATCAAAAACAATGACTTGTAAATATTGATGAGACAAATTCATATCAATGAGAAACAACCTGTGGTATTCTCCTATTAAATGTAATTACAAAACTTAAGTAAAATCCATTTCTGGTTTGGCTATAAACTCAGACAAAAACAAGAAGAAGCATTTTAACTCAGCAAAGAGCTTCACAGAAAAATGGATTCTGAATAAAACTTTTAAGTCGCTCTAAAATCTTATTTTATGCTCAGTCATGATTTAACCCCAGTGGGAGAATTATACTCTGACTACACTGCTGCTGTTACATTTGGCTGCTACTGTATTTTTCTTAAGAATAGCAACTGTCACCATAACCTACTATTGTGATTTTGTATTCACTCAAAAGACAATTAATAATAATTACTCTTAGGCAAAAGTCATCCCTCAAGTTTCCACAGGTGTTTTCCTGGTTCATCTTACAGGGACTATCATGTAATGTTTAGCATTTCATTTTGTTAACAGTCATGGATCATAAACTTTTATGGTGGCACGGAACCAACTTTTATGGGTTCTTTTTGTTTTACCTAATTCCCCTCTCTCTTTTGTGCCACTTTATTATCTTTAGGCCACTGAGCAGCCGCTGCACCTGCTGTCCACTCCCACTCACACCAGTCTGTACACCAAGCAGCTCACTGGAAAGACTTCATTTGTGATGAAGAACCAACGCAGAGAGCACACACGGGTACAAGAGCTGCACGATCCTCTTAATGTATCAGTTCAATAATAAAAAAAGGGATCTGAATCTGGATTCATGTTACATAGTAAGTTCATAGTAAGACATAATGAATGCTTTCCACTGGATTAAAACGGCTTTTAATAGTACTTTTCTTTGGTATCCTTTAAACAAGGTCAGGATCATTGAAGTTTTGAGCCTCTAAATTGTCCACCGTGTTCCCCAACTTCACTCTTACTGTCTGCAGTTCAGTGCTATGCAGGTACTGCTGATCTTTCTTACCAAAAAAGGTTTCCTGCTGCAGCTGAAAATGACACTAATGAAAGAGACAACATTTTAGCGGTTGCTTCTGGGAAAACCAAAACAAACAAGTTTTAAAGACTGCAGAGCTACAGTAAGAGAACCTGCTATCCTTTTTTCCTCACTTTGTCAATTGTAACACCCTCTTTTATATTACACACAGGTCAGTAGATTAATTCCTTATATGAAAATATGGATAACACACTTGAAGTTAGAGTCTTAAACTGAGGTATCCAGGAAAATTAGAAATCTAATTCTGTGACTCACAACTCATACTCACTACAAATAATCTTGTTAATCATTTTTATCTTAACCTTTCACTGGCTGATATTTCCTTTGTCATAATATAAAAGTGCACAAATGCTTTACTGTATGTTCCCATAGAAACTACGCTTGGTGTTTTTTGTAATTTCAAATGTGCTTCTCATATGTTCAGTATTTATGAGCACCTTCAAGTCTGCCTCCGGGCAACAGCTTAAAATCAAACACGTCTCTCATGCAGTATTCTTATAAGGCTCCTACATCCTGAATATTTAAACCAAACACAAACTGTAGTTTGCATTTAATCTTAAGAGTGCTTTTCACCTTGCCTGCTCTTCTGGTGTTTTGATTATATCCTGCGCATTGGATCAGCAGGGCCATTATAGGCTTTAAATCCACCTGAAATCTTGTCAACAAAGGTGGGCCGTGTCCAATCTCTTCTAGAGTATTTTCATATCATAATCTTGGGGGGAGGGGGATAAAATAACATGGCCGCTTTCTCATCCATGCCCCATATTCCACAGTCATTATCCTCTGACTTCACACACAGCTTGCAAAGCTGCATACATTATCACCATATGTCTGAACTGCATCAAGGTTAATAATTACATAAAGACAATAAACATTTGGCCATTTGTCAGGTAAGACAGCCATTTAGTTACATTCAGGCATAAACTAATGTCAGCAATCACCTATGGGCTAATAGTAGAATGGTGTTACTATAAAATAGTAAAGTTAGTTTTCAGCAAGGATAGCTAACAAGATAAGCTAACTGTTGTCTGAAAGTAGCCCAGCTAACCAGTTATTAAATATTTTGTTTTAACCTTAAGGTAGCTAATATAGGAATGTGTTGAGTGTTAACAAAATAGCTTACTAGTGTTACAAAACAAGATGGGAAAAGCGCCATGCGAACTGTTATGTTAGCTTGGAATGTGAACATTAGTTGTTACCTAAATGCCACTAAAGATAAGGACAGTACGATACAATAGGACAGTACGTTGATGTTGATAGAGGAAAAGGGAATATTATTACAACTTGTTAGATTCCCTACACCTATCGTATTTGAAGATATTACAATATTTCGACATGATAAAAGCAACATTTGTAAAAAGTAGGCTGGATATCTGATTACCCATTAGCTAATGTAAGCATTCAAATGCTTCCTTATCTAGTAAACAAAAATAGCAAGGACTCTATAATGTATCATTCCTATTTTATGACTCAACACTATTAAATATAATCCACTTTATCTTAGTTTTCTAAAGGTAACTGCCTTTTAGCTGCTGCTATTTGTTTAAAAAAAAAACTGCACCAGCCCCTCTCCCACCACCACCTACCTCAAATACTCTGACGACGCTGCCATCCTCGCCCTCCTATCAGACAATAACTCTACCACAGACTACCATAACACAGTCACACACCTTTCTCACTGGTGTAAGCATAACTTCCTCCACCTCAACTTAAACAAAACAAAAAAAATAATAATAGGCACCCCATCACCCCAGCCCCCCACGGCAGAATACGGCAATATGGCAGAAGCCTGGTGATTGCAGTCATTTCAGCCCTCAATAAAAATCCACCTCAGTCCCAATCCCCGGTCCCCTCATAACCATATGCACTGTATGTCCTGTATGTATGTTCCTGTGTTCACCCTTTGTCGGCGCGCAGCCCTTAAAACTGTACCATGTTGGTGAAAAAGAATTTCCCCTCGGGGACAATAAAATAAAAGTCTAAAGTTATGTCAGAATAGCCAACTTCCAACCTGAGCTTAATAAGAGAGGAATTATTGGCACTGTGGTCAATGGTGAGCTTTCTCTCTGCTGTCTGTTCACATGACATCAATGAGGACAAATAATCTGTGATAAGAGAATTTTCCATCAAGGCTTTCATCAACCATTTGTTCTACATTACATTTGTCAGACAGGCTTTTAACTTTAAGTGGCTCTGGAAAGAAAAAAGATAATCCGCAAAAGAGCCGTTATTGGGCAGCAGAGAAATTGTAGCTGTCTGACACCGAAAAAGATTTAGCTCCGATAAATATTGAAAGCATGATCAACTCAGAGCCATTTGACAGCTCTGAGTAAATTAGTTTCAACGCGATTTGCAATTACTGTCAACCTAGAAGACTTTTTATACCATCAGATTTAATTGGTGGTTGCAGTGTTTGAGCAGCCCATAGCTTTAATTTGACTCTAATGGAGCTGTGACTTTATTTACTTTAGATCATAGAGGATACAACATGCTAATTTGCCACTAAGAGTTTTAAAGATGTCTAAATTATATTCTGAAGTTCTTCAAATTGAAGCAAAAAAAATCTCTGCACAAATTAAGCTTTATTATTCAGTTTAAAGGATTTCAAGGTCAAACATGGCAGTAATTTTGTAAAGTCAGAGTGATATTGTTTTCAAATGGTACCTCTAAAAAAAACATGCAGCCTCTACAGGGCTGAGCTGATGTCTCTATATCAATTCAAGCACAGCAGGTGTGTGAAGTGTACTTTTAGGTCTTTTTCAATACAGGGCTTGCGGGTAGGACTACACCTCGTCTGAGATGTTAGTGTCTCATTGAATTTGCAACGAAGAGTACCTGGATCAATTAGGTCTGCAGAATTAGTCCCAATGGGAGTTGGGACGAGGATAAAATCAATGGTATTTAAATGAACTTGCCCAGAGTACAGCAAGCGAGGCATTTTCTTCAGACTACATTAGTCATTCCCACTGCTGGAAGAACAGAGGACTGGGACTATGTCTTGAGCTGCTTCTCCAACATCTTACTCCTTTGATTCACAACTTTGGTGTCTTTTAAGTAAAGCAATGAGGGTATAGTCGCATGCCTGACCTCTGGCCCTGCATCAGCAGGTACACACTGCTAAACCTAAAAGCCCTATCCCTGGCAAAAAAAAAACCAAACAACTTACTTAAAGTCTTTAAGTATGTCAAATTGCCGATCATTTCTTTCACTATTTTTTCAATTAAAGACGTCATCCTTTCTGCTCTAATTCTGATGGAACGTGACGGAATAAAGAGAAGGAACAGAACCAACATGTTTTAAGAGCGCGTCATAGACTTTTTGAATGACCATTTAAACTGACAGAATGTGGCGCTTGGTCTTTTTTTTCATTTGCGTTTGATACAACAGAAATGTCTGAAAAAACATGTTGTTGAACGTTGACATATATTCTTTATTAATCTCCACAGCTGATTTTCTAAAAGCGAGACTTTCTTCAAACAAGAAAACCGGACCCTCTGGAGGTAAGTGGTGCCTGGTGAGAGTTCTGAGCTGAGCCCTCGGCAACAAAGGCAATTATAGGCAGCTTTTCAAGCTAATGGATCCGACTGAAGGCTCAGCCTCTCCTTTCCCTGAATCGCAACAGCATTCTCAGCCTCTACAAGCTGTGACACCACCTACCAGTGCTGAACAACCAACTGGATGACCTCAGACAACTGCTGCAATTAAGAAAAGCTGGCACTCCAATAAATGAGTTCTATTATTTTACTGTGTAGAGCAGATATATAAAAGGCAGACAGCACTTAGTATTGATTATACCATTTTAATGTGAAATGCAGTGTTTTTGTGTCTATGCATTAGAAAAATGCCATTTAAGTCGAACCATTTAAATATTGAAAGGCTGTGCAAACTGTCTTTACATAATGTACAATAGGAAACACTCAGGCTGTAAGTGAAAAACACACTTAACTAAACCACAAAGCTTTCGTGACTTGTCTTCAGAAAAACCTTTTAAACAAGGAAAAAAAAATTACTTACTTTCATCAGTACCAATGTTCTCCTCTGTGTTCTTAATGTAGTCATCCTGGAGACAAAAGATTATTGTATTAATTGATTAATTCATTCATGTTGGGCAATGCAATGGATAAATGATGCTGTTTCACAAGAGCAAAATAATGGAAGAAGTTAACAGAGGTGCATTATGATGTAAAAATCTAATTACACACAACCGCCGAGAATGTAAATTGGAAATATCGTTTTCATGATTCAAATATATTCAGCCCTAATAGTGAATACAAAGGTTTCAACATAAAGAAAGTGGAAGTAAAGCAAATCAACTCAAAAACCTCTTTCAAATTGTAGTTTTACTCAAATTTGTGACGTGACTTAATGCTCCTGGTAAAGTTTTATTTCATCTAAGTTCAGATAAATATTTTGTAAATCAGTGTTTTCAAAACAAAATAAATTCAAGACATGTTGAAAAGAGATTGTATCTTCTTTTTGCGCAAGTCATTTGTTTTTATAGCTCTCCTTTAAAGTTTGCGTCTTTGCAGGTGACGCCCTTTTTTATTTCTCATATCTCTTTAGAATTGGAAAACATTGGATGAATAATAGCCTCTGTCAGAAAAACAGCAGACAAAGCTTGTGATTTTCCGATACGAGTTAGCTTTACCCTGATGAACTGTACATCTGTTTTCATCTCTCTGTATTAAATGTACGTTTTGAACAATACTGAAATGTCTTTTACTTTCTTATTCAAAGAAAAATACTTGTGCAGTTTTTAAACTACATGCCTCTTGCTTTCTGTCTGATCATTAAAGGCTAGACCTTTGCTTTTAAGTCTACTGACTTATATGCATAAATGCAGAGCTGATTTGAGACCTGATTTCCACACATGCAGGAAGCAGCCTGAAATCATTATGAATGATCCGTCTTCTTGTTCCTCACTGAAGGATTACTCCTGGAGGTGACTTTACCCCCAGAAGCCTGCACACTCAGTGTGAACTCTCTGAGGAGATCAGATCGACTCAGTATGCTCTTACAAGAAACTCTGGAAAAGACTTTTGTAAGACATTTTCAAGATCTTCTTTAAAAGCTTTTTTATCCAAAATTTCCCTATTTATAAGCATGCAGTGCATTTTTTTAAATAAAAAAAAGTCTTGTAAAATACTTTCAATGTCAAGTGAAAACTGTAAATCTTCATTTTTGGAGACAACAGGTTTTGGTCGATTGCTACGTGGAAAATACTGATACAATTCCGACCGAATCCTGAATGTCTGGCTTTTATAGGTTATGACAATATCTGTTACTCATAAGAGATACTAGTTTATGATTAATTGGCTTTTTCTGCTATTCAGACTATAACCCTTTCAGAGTGTGATGTCGGCACAGAGGGGGATCACGTCACCCCATTAAGTCTCTGTGACATTCAAAGTGAAGGCGGTACGTTATAGAGATGTAAATATTGTGCCTTGAATCGGTAGTCTGAATAGTCCCCAACCACAGCTGCAGGCCCCAAACTATTTTCATCCTTTTTTTTGTTTTTCTTAAGATTTATTTTTAGGATTTTTGTGCCTTTATTGTAGAAACAGATTGGTGAATAGAGTCGGAAATCAGGGAGAGAGAGAGTGAGGAATAACATAGCCTTTCTTCCAGGTTTATGCTAGCTGAGTCTAATTATCAAACTAGCTTAATAGTGATAACTTATCAGCCTTCATCAAATTTTCAAACTATTCCTGAAATTGTTCCAAAATGGTATTACAACCTCATCCCTCTTTATTTAACAAACCAGTTTTAACAACGTCAATCAATATCTCACAGCTCTGTGTAGTTCAGGAATTTCTGCAGTTGTGCCAATCTTGAACAGCTGAATGCAACTTTGGAAAAACTTTAAACATTCGATTTTTCAAATGTTTATAGGCTGAGAAGGGCCAAAGTGACAAGACAAGAACTTTTCGTCCCATTAGACTTTTAAACTTTCATTTTGAAAGTTCTACATACCAGTAAATCCCAAAATGGTTTTTTTTCTTCATGTGATTGTCGTTATAGAGGTGGCGTTTAGCATTAAGCATGCAGGACATTAAAAGACAGAACTTTAAGTATCAAAAGATATGCACTGCCGCAGAGGGAATATTTGCAAGCTAACTCCATTTCTTAAATTGTGTCCCTTGCGGCATTGCGCTGGAATGATGATAAAATTCAGTGTCCCTCTGCTGTATATCCATTATGACCCATTTTTGTGTGTGTGTGTGTGCGTGTGTGTGTCAGGACGAAGAGGATCAACTATAAAGCGGTTACAACTGGGCACAGGGCCCAGAGAAGACCCTGATGATCAGGTCTGTTCGTTTTTTTGCTCAGTCTTATTCTGCTCCAGGGGCACGAAGACGGAGCTCTCAAGTCAGACTGAACAAGAAGAGCCAAAGGCATCTCAAATATTGTGCAGAGGGGGAAGAGTTAAAGGGGTATTGTTGTGTTTATACTTGTTTTACTGGAGTGAATTGATCGCTAGTAGTGTACAGAGAATGATATAGTTCAAATCCTGAAACCATCCATTATTATCAAGGCTAATTCCGCTTACCTACAGTAAATACATCGCTGTGCATGTAGATTTTGTTATAATTCATCTGTTTAATTTTATTTAACATGTCATTGGTTTTTATTTTGGACATAGGACATATTAACTCTGCACATGTATCACATCCTTATATCTGTCGATTCATTTTAAAACATGGTTAATCATTCTTAACTGTGCTCTGCTTCACGCCTGGCTTCTTGTTACTTTTACTGTTAATTTTTTTGTGTATGAATTCAGTTTCTTCTAAATTTACTCTCGATGTCATTTCAAATGTGTGCTCTATTCACAAGAACAACGTGGAATGACAAATGTTTATGCTTTAGCCACAATGGGTTCTTACTCATAAAGCAAGTGACACAAACGGCATAAAGAAGAAGTCAAATTTATTGTTCAACTTACCTCAACTTCCTGTCGTTGGGACAAGCAGCAGTGAGGGAGAGAGAAAGAAAGCCAGAGGCATTGTGAGAGATTTATATAAAACACTTTGCAGTTTTCATTCAGTAAGCAAAGTAAGGGTTTGTTTTTATTAAAGTTATGACAGCAGTTAAACTGTCAGCCCTTAATGCACGCTGATTGCAAATACACGCCTTAGTCTCGCTTCTCTCCGGGGACGACATAAGACATTCACAGAAGATTATGAGCGCCTATTAACCGCGGATGATCCGCTGCCACTTCTATGAGCTGGCAGGGGTCCTGATCTCGAAAAAAATGAAAAAAGGCTGGTTTTGGGGCTGTGTTTACAAGAAAAAAACTGCAAGAAATGCCAGCTTCCTGCCTGCTTAGAAGTTTTGCAAAGCTTTTGACATATAGCATCAGGATTGGAGAAATTCCACAAAAACAACAGAGAGATTTGATCTAAATGTTTTTTCATAGACACACAGAGTACATTTACTCAGCGCACCATTGACAAGGCAGACAGATATAGCTCCTGTTAAGTACAACCTTGAGTTAACAGGGGGAGTGACCGCTTTTCCTTTCATTTCGTTTCACTGTCTTGGCTTCGGTCCAAGGGCATTACACATCAATATACCAAAACCTCTCTCTTTCTCTCTTCCCATGTGTTTCATCATTCAACGCTGCGCTGTGCTGGAGAGAAATATAGCACTGCATGGTTTTACTTTTGCAACTCAACCCAGTAAATAAACCTAATTCTTCCGCACATACCTGTCCACTTAATATATCACTCCGTGCAATTTACGGGCCCAACAAGGACGAGCCAAAGAGCCGGCAGAAGGCTTCTAGAGGCGGGGATTCATCACAGAGTCGCTGGCAGACTTTAGATTTCACCTCTGAGGCTGATTCTTGGAGGTATATGTTTTCTCTGCAGCAGTGAAAATGTCCAGGTGCAACATATACGAGAGGCAATATCGCAGATTGGTCTTTAAAACCTGCAGGATTTCTCTGACGGGTCACAGGAGAAGAGCAAAAAAATGACCCTGAATATGTCAACACCGCCTTCCTATTTCCATATCTGCATCATTAGACAGCATTTCAAAAGGTTATTGCTGTAATGTTGGACTTTGAGGGTGGCACAGCAGTATTAAAAAAAAAAAGGAGCTGAAATCAGATACTGAAAAAGGTAAAGAATCATCGAGTCTTACAAAATGAGTGGTACGTGATTAGCATGTTGCACGTCAGATTTAACGATAACTTAATTAATTATTGGCAGCACTCGTGCAAGTATCCTGCTGGAATTGCTGCAGGGGCCAACGTGATGGGGACCCCTCACAGTGTGTCCTAAAGGCTTCGGTGCTTATCTTCTCCCTGCAGCAGTGTGACAGCAAGGACACAAGGCTCAGGCTGCTTTTTTAGTCCTTCACCAAGGTTGAGAACTAATGCCGTCCCACTGAATCTCAGCCAGGCCGCTGCTACGAGCCCAGACAACAAGAAGGGAGGCAGGGCGGGGGGGAAAGATCAGAGAGACCAGGGGTATGTTATTCATGGTGGAGGTCCCCTGAGTTATGTGATTCATAGCACGCACACCACCTTCTATGCCATTTGTCAACAGGACTGTAATGCAGCCGGTGTAAAACACAGCCTGGAGGCTAATGGAGCTTGACTATCCAGATGCTGTGGCTGCTCCTCCTGGGCCGCTCGCTGGTATTAAGCTGACAGCGTTTGGCCGCAAGCCTGACTGCGTTCCTCCGAGTTAACGTCTATCTCAACCAGACCGAGCCCCCCCGTCTGATGGTGACATAAATACCACAGATAACCCTGAACCACCCGACCCCAACGTCACATGTGCACACCTATCAGGAGCACTGCTGCCACAATGTTCACACACCAAGACTGCAACAACAACAGAGATAATGTCACCCTTTCATTCTTACACTATTGATGTTACTGACTGTCAACAAGAAGAGGGTTTTTAAGTCTCAACTTAAATTTTTGGCCATCACTATCTTTGTTTCTGGAACCAGAATTCACAATATTTGGACAACAGGATTGATAAAGTGAATTGTGTTTTGATTGACAGGTCATCGTGCCATCTGCTTGTCCATCATAGGTCGACACACCCTGAAGAATACCATACCTTATGGTCCATTTTACTCTAAATGAGATGACTTAATTCACTTAATGAAGAAGATGCTGTACTAAAGAGGACTTGAAACAAGCAATAGAGAGCATAGAATTATCAAAGAAATCGTTCGTAATAAAAAATATATATATATTTTTTTATATATATATATATAAAAATATGATATTTCCTGAACTAAACTAAATAATGCCTGTACCTACACTTAACAAACTACAACTGCTCCACATAGTTCACCATGTTAGTGGTAAGTTTCATGGTTAGGTTGAAATATAAAGTCAATACAGATGTTTTTTTGTTTTTTTTTTACAAGCACAGTAGTTTTTTTTAGTCCTGTGCCACAGGTACCAATTGACCTTCCTTGCCAATCAAAGTACAGAAGTCAGAGGTAATTACAGTACAGGAGGTCGGGAAAAGGCTGAGCTGTACTGGGCAGAAAATTCTATCTAATTCTATTCTATTCTAATAGATACAAGAAAACTACAAATGTGCAAGGTTCGGTAACTAGTCTAGTCTGGTTACGGCAGATAAAACATAACGGGTTTGGTAAGAGCTGGGTGTCTAAATTTGCTTTGTTAGGAGTATTTATTTTGAACACTGAAGACTTGATACATGATTTGAAACTGATTGTAAAATTTATTTGCTCAAATTAGAGAGGATCAGATCATTTTAAACTATAAAGCTGTCAACTGAAATGTATAGAACTAAAGGCAACATCACACGAGGAAACATTGGCGCTGGTTTGTTTCGTTCTGTAATAAATAATTAAATACTATTTTCTCAGCTGTGGCTGTCTGGAGGATTTTTCTCACACTTCACACCTTTCAACATGCCTCGTTTTTCTTCTCTCACCAAGTCCTCAGTTATTTGTCTGAAGCCCTCAGTGTTTTTCTTTAGGCCTGTATTTTCTGATGACACCTCACAGGTTCAGGCGATAAAAATGTCACAGTCCCCTGACAGGACTGAGGACTGCTGTTTTACTTCTTTAACTCACAAAAAAAGAAGGAACATGGACAGCGCATCTGCATTTGAAAACCTGTTGCTACAATCCCCGTTTGAATTATCGGAGAGTTGTTGGTTTTGCACATTTCCAAAAAGCAAAAGGAACCTTTACCTTTGTTTGCATTGCATTCGGGTTCTATCTCTTTGGACTGATATTTATGGGGTTGAAGTATCTGTAATGTATTTATGACAAAAATGATCACAATGTTGTATAAAAATGTCTGAAATGGTTGTGAAGCTGTTACAGCTTTCTTCACTGCATCAACATTAGAGGTCAAGTGCTATTCAGAGAAAATGCCCTGCCTCCTTGACTCCTCTTACTCGACATGCAAACAAAGCAGTGATCTATTTGGAAAAGGAATCTACAGAGATACATGAAAAAAATCAAACATGAAGCTTGTGAGTCTGTTAGTGTGGAAGCTGAGAGCAGCCGGAGCTCGACCTCACTTCATCGAGACGCCCGCGGAGAAAAAGAAATGTCACAGTGAAAATCTGCATCTGCTCGCCCTGCTGCAATGATCCATCACGTGCACGCCGCTCGCTCACTTTATCACCGCGGCTCATCTGTCCCTGTAATATGACAGGATCGGTTCAGTCTATCTTCTAAAGGACACTTAAACACACACACACACACACACACACACACAAACACGCAAATGCCCACACACAGCTATCAGCTTGTCTGCTGTTATGAATGCGCTGGAAGAGGAGGAAACATTTGAAATCGAACCCAGCCAGTGTCAAGAGCTTTAGAAAGGACAGGAGATTTTAAAGATCACAACACCTCCACAGAAAAATCTGCTGCAGCTGATTAGCTCGTGCCCGACTAAAAACATAATACTTCTGATCTTACTCACAAAGACTATGACACAATACGTTAATCCTATCTGCTGACACTGTCAACAGACATCTGCCTTCATACATCTATATTTTAGTTAAATTACTTATCTGGATGAGAGCAGCCCAGAACAGGCTGTTGGTCTCTGTACTTGGCATTTGGATTTCAGCTGTCTCACCATTCAATTTCAGAACAACTTCAACGGCAATATCAGTGCTCATGTACAAAGCCGTAATATTCGTCGAAGATGCTCTCTTAGTCATGGCTGAAATCTCAAATGTCTGCCACGAGTTTATTGATTTAAAGCTGATTTTCAGATATCTGAACAGATTTTTCTAAACAGCTTACAGCGTGTTTGAACCGTCTTGAAAAAGCAATATGACTGAACTCTGGTGTTATATAGGAGACACTCTGCTTTTCACATGAAAGCTCTCTCTCTCAGTCTCTCTCTCTCAGTCTCTCTCTCTCTCTCTCTCTCTCTCTCTCGGGGCAATAACTGCATGCTTCATCCTCTTCTACATTCTTCATTGATATTCCGCGGGTGAAAGTTGCAGTTGAGACATCACTGAAGCAGCAGGATATTAGTTAGAGGTTAAACGATGATCCTGGACATTTTGCATTTCCTCCAGTTGCCGTTTAGCCAGCTTCATGAAGTCATTTACTTCGGCTGTGACTGGGTAAACACAGGCTGACGGATGGACTGATGATCGGGGGGGTCCTGTTTGGAATGAACGGGACGCTTCTCCTCAGCTGATCGCTCCGCTCTGCCGTGTCATCGCTCGGGCGTGTCTGCTCTCTGACAGGCAGGACGTCGTCAGCTCATCATTCCCGGGCTCGCACGCCATTTGCAAAGTTACAAGAGACAATGTGATTAATGCATCTGTATTAACGTGTGACTTTAAATTCATAGCTAAAGGGCACACGGGCAGAGGGGTTTTTTCGTCAATCCACCATCCACCCTCGGCGGCTCTGTAGTTACCGAGGAGCAGCGGGAGTGAATTTCGACTCTGCCATGTCATTATGGCAGCCGCAGTCAGCACGCTGGGCCCTGAGTGGTGGAGGTAATGTCTCTCTCTGTTTGTTCCCCGCCAATATCTTTGAAAACGGCACAGAAATGGGGAGAGACACTAATGGCAAAGGCCCACCACAGATTGAACCACTTAGAAATGCATTAGAGTATTCCAAAATGATGCTGGGAGTCTCTCAGCCTGAACCTGCTGGCTTTAGAGTGGCAAAACAGAGTTTTGACTTTTCACTCTAACATGAGGCTGAAATCAGAAGGAACAGCCAACGATGCATTTCCACACCTCTGTACATCAATGATGAGGCCCCTTTGTACGTTTAGAAAAAAAATCCCATTGTTTTCTGTAATGGTACTGTGACAGGGCTAAGATTTCTGTGCCATATTTGCTCTGACACATGCTGACGCGATCAAGGGTTGTATTACAGGCAGTTTCACTTGATTACACGCCCTGTAAACAACAGAAGCGTACAATTTTTCATCCTAATTTAAAGTAGAAATAAGAAACTCTGAAAATGGATGCCCTGATTGCAACAAACACCGGAGCATTATGGGATTATGTCGCAACCCAGCAACATAGAGCTGGATCAAATTGATCATCCAGGCTGGAGCGCTTGGGGGGCCTGCAGGCAAAGGACACATGTTTTTTCACAAGGTAAGACGCTTGCCTGCAATGCAGTACAGCACAGCACAGAGTACAATCTGCAGCCGTCTCTGCACACTGAAGGGCAAATTTTTCGAGCCCAAGCCACAGAGTAGCCGACTGTCAAGTGTGCATCCATCTGAGACATTTGCACTGTGCTGAAATGCAAAAATAATCAGGCTGACTGTAGACAATGCAGATGACTCAACTGTATAGAAAGACTCCTAATAAAAGGCACAGCAAGATTAATAGAAAGTTCAAATAAAACAAGCATTATTTAACCTGAAACAAGGGTCTGAAATTATTAAGACTATTTGACAGGAGGATTTTATTTTATTCTAAACTGATGCCTTTAACTAATATGACCATATTTCAGGAAGTTGCATCACAAAAAAATGAACCTTCCCCCCCCCCCAATTCTCAGGAGCCCGTTAGTTCTCTCCAATCACTGATAAAGAGACATCAAACAGTGGCCGGGGCTCACACCAATGTAGCAGACTGAATTTGAATCGAGGCGTTGCATGCTCTGAGAGATGCAGTAATTGGAGAGGAGGAGGATGAAGCAGTTGCAGAAAAAAATGGATTCTGTTGGACTTTGCTGCTGATCCAAGCAGAACCCTGAAGTCTCTGCAGCATCTTATAGCTACCTCCTCCCCCCCCCCGCCTTCCCCAACATTTGCAAAACAAAGAAGCAGAAAAGGAAGAGGCGAGCTTTCAGGTTGAGCTCCACACAGATGCCCCAGGGAGCCCGCAGCTCACGCAGGGCCGTCTTTTGCTGTGCTGAGCCATGCTGCTTCTGCATGCAATAGTAACAGAACAAAACATAAGATGAGACAAGCTGGAGCATGTGGCTCCACGAAAAGAAAAATACCTGATGTGTTATTTTTTTCGGTTTGGCATTTATTATCCTTATCGTTCTCCAAACACCAAAACATATCGGCATTCATAAACACTTGAATGAGCTTCAATCTTGTTTGGTGTTAGCATACTTATCCACAGAAGGAAACTAAAATCAATACTGAATGCTGTGGAGGTAAAGAAAATATATTCAGCTCCAGTAGATGAAAAAACATTTTGTTACGGTCTATAAAAAAAGTGGGCTGTGAGTGATTAAGATTCTTTTTTTTTTTTTTTTCGGGCATTAAAAAACATGCAGACAGTCCTCTTTTCTTTATGAATCTTTATTCAATGAATGAAAAAAATGAAAGAGCAGAAAAAAAGAAACGGACAAAAGTTGAGTATTTTGACTGATTTGATTTGTATTTGATTTTTTTTTATTGTCATCCTTTAAATGTGTTTTTCATATGTTACCAATAAGCTTTTGCAACCAAATTGTTATTTCTGTGAATGTACCACCAACAACCTTGACAGCTGCATTGATTCTGTCCACACTTCTAGCTATTTTTTTATGAACGTAAGTAGGTTGATAGCAATTTATGCATGACGACTTTAATCCCACAAGCTCTGATAACTGTTAATTAACTTCCAAACAGATGAGAAGACTGAAAAAAGGCTAAAATGAATATGATATAATCCATCACTGAAATAGGCCCAAAGACAGTTTATGTTGATTTTTTTTATTTGTCCCCTTAAATCCCACCTAAGTCAATTGTTTCCCCGTCTGGTTCTCAAAAAACAGAACCTGCATACAGATGTTTATACTCAGCAATGTGCTGTACTGCAATGTGTCAGCAATCCTACAAAAACTACAATACACACGTGCCTGAGATTATGAATGTATTTTCAGTTTTCCCTGCTGTTTGAATCTCAGACAAAGTCAGCAGGTCAATTGAATCCAACCAGCTCTATTTAAACTGCCACACACATTAAGGAAACCAGCAGCATGGTTAGGAGAAGAAAATGATGATAACCGAGCCGGTTGAAATGCCGAGGGACTCTGCATGAGATAGCTCACAGGGGGTATAGCTAAGTTAAATATGCTAGCTGGCTGATTACATTTTATTCCCCCTATCTGCCGTGGCAGTGACAACAAATTGGGTTGTTGTGGCTGCTGATAATGCTAATCTCCAGCAGTGTGAATGGGTTATTACAGTAAAACAGGGAGCCACATTGAGATGTCCCGTTCTGGCTTTAGAAAAAGACTACATCACACATAACTGAGATTCTGTTGGGTTCTTTCAACTGAGAAAAAAAGCTATTAGCGCTTTTGTTCTCCGCACTATCGCTTCTGTATGAATTCCTTGATGAAGGTCATTTCAATATGACTTTCTAGTTTGTATCCATTACGCTGCCAACTCCACAAATTAACAGTGTCCTCCCCACACACGAACATAGATATCCTTCACATGCCTCACATGCTAAATACAGCTCGTTCACAGAGAGGATCACACTCACTTCCAAACATGTCCTTGACACCTCCTTCTTACTCAGACAGTTAATACCGAGAGGAGGCTAGGCTCTCCCTGCTCCTCCATATGCAGCTCTGGGACAGTCGAGCCAAAGACGGAAAGGCACACGTCGTGTCCAACATTAAATTTAAACGTACAGACAACAGTCAAAGAGGCAGATCCTCCTCAGGCAAGAGCTGGTCCTTGATTTTTTTTTGCAGCATCCCGGCCTTATTGTACAGTTCCTGCCATGCTGTTACAACAGTGAGTGATTTGTAGCCTAAAGCAAAGACTTGATCAATGTCAGGTTGAACCTCAGCACCTTACATTATTTCACCTTCTAGAAGTGGAAATAAGATACGGCTCGGTTTGGTCAGGCTGTGAGTTTAGTGCAAATCCATCCACTTCGCAACATATTCATTTTTTGGCAGCTAATTTGCTCTGATGGCAAGCTAAGGATTGCAAGCCTAAACATTTTTTTCTGGAGGATAAACATATTTCCACCTGGCTTATATATGCACAGCTTTTGCTGTGTTTTTTTTTTATTTTTTATTTTTAATAATTTACACTCAAATAACAGGCCCCCATGACAAAACTTTTACTGGAGAGTGAATTCAGCAGTGAAGCCATCCTGAAGTGTTTACTCAATGAAGGGTAAACAGAGGTTTTTGCCTCCTGTCTCTGAGCAAAAGGTCAAAACAGATAAACAGATAGGGGATTTCATTGTTGTCAAGTGGCATTTGAATTTCCAGTTGACAGAAAAGGAAGAGGGATTTCTTATCATCAAGGTACCTTTGATCTTTACACACATTCTATATACATACACACATATATATATATATATACACACACACACATAAATTAGACGGAATCTAACATTATTCTCTTCAGATCTTTATTATCCAAAAGACCTTCAGAGCCTGCAAACACTTACATACTCTACTGTATTTTCAATGCAAGTTGGATTAATTATTTCACATGGTCATTTTCTTATGTGGTCTTTTTTATTTTCCTTTTTTTTCCTTTACAGTTTACAGGAATTTCTCAACAACGATGGTATGGTTGGATTTGGGCCATAGACTAAGAATAATAATGGACAAAACTTGAGCGACGGCACCCATCTTTTACTGTTGGGAGCTTTGGAGTCCCATGGATGGTTATTGCCATGCTGGAAATGCTGTCTCAGCCTAACTTTTATTCAACCTAACAACCAACTGAGAGCTGAGGCGGGTTTTAAGCCTCTTGACAAACACTAACACCAACCTCACCTGTCAATCAGGTCAGCTATACATCTTATCAGGCAGCAGTAACTGAGTTTGAAGGAACCTGGGTTGAGAACCTGAGAGTTGCCCGATGACGCCAATTTAAGTCCCGATACGGACCAGAACATGGCAGTTTGTCTGGAGACGATCCAGGGCATTTCCCGAGTACTGCCCTTGAGCAAGGCACCAAACCCTCCCCCCAACTGCTCTGCTGCGCTCCCTGTGTAGCAGCCCCACTCTGACATCTCTCCATTAATGCATGTCCTGTTTGTGCATGTGTGCTGTATCTATGTGTGTGCGAAGCATGTCTCTCAATAACAGTGTAAACCAGAATTTTCCTAAAGGGATTAATGAAGTATATGAAAATGAAAATGAGAGAATGTAACCCCGTATAGAGTGTGTGCTGCTTTACATGAGCTAAACAGACCTATTTTGTTTTTTTGAATATCACTGTAAACCTGTTAATTCCTGTGGTAAAAACTGTATTTTTTTGAATGGGGAGTGTAACTGACTTAAGTGTGCAATGTTAATTCACTGTTCCTGAAGTCAGTCGGACCTGATACAGTTCAGCTTTGTCTAGAAACCAAGGACAGCTTCGAGAGTCTCAACAGGTCTTCTTGATATCTGCAAGGATGTTTGGGAATACTTGTTTGCGCCAACCTTCTAGACGTCACAGATTAGTCTCGGTGGGTCAATGTGACACGACCCTGGTCATGACGATATCTTTTTGAATATATGCAAGGCCTTTGGGAGAGACTGGGAGTTATGTTTGAGCAGCACACGTGTGATGTTTAATCATGTCTCCTGCAGTGTTCATCCTGATGTATAAACCTTCATCAACGTCTAATGAGTCTTATTGTGTGGAGTCAAGTCTTGATAATTTCCTCAACAATCATTGCATAACTTCACTTTCTCCAGCCTGGAGAATAAGTGTACTATCATGGTTCATGTGTGCAGTAACTTTCAAGGAAAAATAGCACAGTACAGTAATGCTACTCTCTCCACTATAATGTTTTCACCCACTTATTGATAGCTAAATCTACCATTCTAACTTCATCTAAATAAAAATAATTGAAGGCTTCCTGCAAATGGCTAGTCGGAGCTTTATCTGATATGACAAAGGTTTGTATAGTGAGTGTAACTACATGGCGGTACACTGTACATAAAATGTTTTAAATAAATTCTAATTATCAACACATTTTTGTGAAGGCATACCAGCAACTTGTCAGTTCCAATACTCCCAAATTACAATAAGCAATGACATAGTTTAGTTTGTTTTTTAAACGCTTTGTCATTGATTGAGCATTGCCTTTTCCTCTGAATTTAGACACACACACACACCAGCAGACTGGCAGCATTTATCGCTCTGCCTGCAGCATGGCATAGAGGAGCTTCACCGGTACAGAGACGACTCTCAGGCAGATGCCACTATAAATAATGCATGAACAATAAAACCAGAAGAAGAACCTTGGAACAGCTAATTATTCAGTCCAACATTCTTTCAGCAACTCAGAGAGAAGTTAATGGCTAAAAAAAAAAGTGGATTCAGTCCTTGTATGCTATGGGGGTGGGAGCATTAATGGAGAAGGTGAAGCCATTCTCCATCATAAAACACCTTAATCTACATATACCATCCTAACAACACTAGCCTCCTTGGGTTCAGCTGTAGAGAGAACAAGGGATTTTGTATCTTTCAACAAGCTGTGGGACACACTTTGTTCACAAAAAGCTTGTCCCAGTGTTAAAGGAAGCCGTAGAGCTTCTCTTAGTGTTTCTTTTACACTTTCTTTGCAGCAGCATAAATTGCTTTTCCAGGGAGAAGAGCTTTTCCACAGGACCAACAACACAAAACAGCCCCTCCACTCAATTAGGAGTCACCCACGCTTGTGCTAGGAAGCCAAAATGATCTCCTTTCTTCTCCGTTTCCACTGGGAATCGTATCTGAGCAGTCCAAAGACTTGCGGCAAATTTCCCCCTGAAATTAACCTCCAGCCAGAGACATGCATGGTAATGACAAGGAGGATAAGAAAGCAGCTCTTATTCCACATCTTCTGCCATTTTTTGACTCGTTAGTGTGCAACGAAGGGACTGCCACTGATGGTTGATTTGATGCACGAGAAATACAGAAAACAATTAACTCCTCATGGATTCTACCGTCTTAATTTTCAACCCCCGCTCTTTTGCTTTTAATTGGAAATAGGTCTGATTATCATATTTTCTACAATTGCACACAATTCTCTGGCTTTCATTTTTTGCAGATTTTCATATTCATAATTACACTGGTTTTTAGCGCAACAGCATAAATCCTGTGGGAGGCTAATACTGTAAATGGTTGAGGTTGATGACAGGAGCAGAAAAACACACAGCTGGCAGCATGTCTTCAAGCTCAGTAAAGGAGCTCAGTGTGACTAAAGACACGCTTATATCCTGTTCAGCAGGGGGGAAAAAAGTAAAGAAAAAAGAGTGAACCCTGCTCTTGAATTTATCTGAGAGCTCTCACAGAGGAGTTGTATTATTGTAGGATCAGGCCATCACCATCATCCTGTCCACAGCAGCATGGATACATAATGAAGCTGATCTATCATTGGATGAAGCATCAGGGTGCTCATTAAAGCTCAATCGGTTCACTCAAGATTGTTTCTGTCACTGTAGACTGTAAATGCTAGGGTGCTTATACGTCTCTATTGCTGACATGAGTCTTTCAATAGCTGATTATCCAATCTTTTAATATAAGAAATGTATCCATTCTCTGATTCCAGCTTTATAAATATACATAAAAAGATTTCTGCTCTTTTATGCTTTAAGTTATTGTAATCTTGTCAAGTGTATTTTGGACAGTTTTGGATATGAACTTCAGGTGGATATCTGTAATATTATTTGATATGAACTGAAACAAGGCTAAGGTTGTGTCTGAAATTATTTACTCATGTTATTCTCCCTATCACTATCTGTGGCGCTCTATTTCAAGGGTCGTATAGTAATTCGATAAAAAAACAGTCACCTTTCTTTGATTCTCTGCACCATCAATCTTCTGTTTGTAGGACAGAATAATGGTAGTAAAATGCCCGCTGAGGAAATGCATTATTAACAAAAGATTGAGTCATTTAAGCTGCCTTGTGAAGTTTCATGATAATGTAAGCATGCTAATATGACCACAGTGGTGAACGGCTTGAAAACATTGTTCTGTCTGAATTGTTGTAGCCTAATCCATAGTATTTATAATTTAAACAATCCATAAAGTGTTGTTAATAAGCTAATTGCCAGCATGTACTATGTGTAAAACATTTGTTTTTGTTCTCTTCCTCCCTTTCTTCATGTATTTTTAATACATATTTTTTAAATAAAATAATATTGAGTATGTAGATTAAATTCTGAGAGGCTTGAGTAAAATGTAAGAAACCAATCATAGAGCTTTGATTAATGCATTTATCGTTATCCTATATGAAATTCATTTGAAGAGCTAATGAGCCCTCATATTTTTGCCAAAATCTGGGCTAATATTACCAACCAAAGGAGCAGTAGAGCCATTTACCTGAGAAACAAATACAGCAATTTCCTCACACAAAAGATGAAACTGGCAGGAGAGCAGGTGCAAAATTTAAACGGACCTCTGGGGTTCGCAGAAAGGCTGTGTGAGCACCTTAATGAGTTTCCTCTTTGCCCTGCTCAGAGAGATGGCTGTGAATGAATGGCACAGTATTGTTCACATGAACGGTGGCCTGAGCTCTCATCGAGTTTATCCACCTGAACGCACCACAATGCAAAGTGGTACTTGTGCAAAAATGACATCAAGTAGGCTTAGCTAAAGATTTCAAAGATGAATTCAGGAAGATTCAGCTAGTTGGATGCTCACAACCTCAGTATTTGTAACCCGTTTGTTCACCATGTGGGCGAATTTTAAGCAAATGTGAAAGCAGGGGGAAACATCAGGAGTTTTGACGTCTCAACATTTTCTGTGTCATGATTACGGCTTCATTATAGATGCCAGTCATAGCACTTTGTATGTAACACGCTTTAACCTGCTGCGGATTAACGGGACACCCTTTGCCTCTGCAGCTGTTGGTGTTATTGTTCTACATTCAACGTTTCCTCATTATGTCTTCATACCGGATAATCATACGTAGGCGACATGAGTCTGATTGAAACCCCAGTCAGATCAATCAAGCGCTTCACAGTCGTCCAAAGCCCACATACTGATTTTCATCCTGTTTTTATTTAGATGCAGTTTGAATATTCTGGCTTTTTGATTTCAAGCCACCTGTTTCCTTTGACATCTAGTAAACAAATACCAACCTTTCACATTTCAGATGGTGTTTATACAGCAAAGAATAATCCTATGTGAGCAGAACCAGCTGTCTATCTCCCAATATTATCACACTTCTCCTTGATGTCGTTTACCATTGCCTTGATTAGATCCACATTAAAAAAATAGAAATGAACCAGGGAAGTATACCTCTCAATCTTTTCCATGCTTGAGCATGATGATGATGATGAATGTGTACACCTTTTCTTTTTAACTAAAGCTAAGCAGTTCATCAAGCAGTTCTAAACCAAAAACTAAAAACGGATTTTTAAGAGTTGAACATTTCTTGGGAATATCTAAATTAGCTTTTTTTGTGAATAGTGTGTAATGAAAGCATTTAGCTAGGACACAGCCTTAAAGGTTGTTAGTTTAGTGACAAGCTGTGGTAAGCTAACTGTCTGCTAGCTCTAGCTCCTTTAATCAACCTTTTTTGAGTTCAGCATTTTTTAGCTTTCGTGTCATCCATTAAATGAGATGATTGACCTTTGACTTGTCGATGGATGATAGCAGTAAAGCTAGCTAGGGCCACAACTAGTCTGCTGGTCACCAAGAAATGAAGGCTACAGCCAAGAACTTTGACCACAACTTTTTACTGTTTTCTGTCTTTGGGTTAAGAAGAATGGTATTTTCATCTATTTAATACTCCTGAAGTTGCCAGATCATTTCCATCTGTTTTTCCTTTGCTAAGACAGCAACATTGACATTTCTATTATGAAAATAAATAAAAAGCTCAATAAGGAAGTTAAAATATAAATGATGAACTAATGAGCATCTAAATTCCAGCCAAATAAAAACTAAGTAACACTAAAGTTCTGTCCTATTTGTAGCTCACTTCATAAGCTTCAACATGTTACTGTAATTACATCATTTTAATTAAGTACTGTACTGAACTTTGGGTCTGAACACTTGACTTCACACACACACACACACACACGTTAGTTAAAATGTACCCAGATAAATGATGAGACTCTTTCATCATTTCTTCTTTCATCATTTTTAATCACAGCGCATTAATTAACCTTTTATGAAGCTGGTCAACAAATGTGTTTTCACTTTAACTTTCTTCAATAAGAATTTGCAAGAAACTGTAATTCAACAGAGTTAAGACACTATTGGTGAAATCATTCTTTATGAAATGAATAATTCAATATTATTTGGTTTCAAATTTTTAATAGGCTACTTGTTACTTTCAATTTGAGCTTGGGAAATGTGACCTCTCGTGGCTTCATACTTGAAGCTTAGTGTTTTATAAAAAATATATATATTATATAAAATAGAGCAAAGGTTTAGCTGTTGGTCAGTCCAATCACTGTCTCTTGTTAATAATGCAATAGTCTTTATTTGGAAAGGGTGGATTTGAATGAGGTAACGATTTTTACCACCTGCTTTGCATGTGCTGAGTTACAAACCAGACGCAGATCAATTTAAATGGATTGATGTTGCTTTCTGACTTTAAAAGATTTCTCAGCACAGAGCTGGTCTCCATGAAAAAGACATGCATCCAAAAGCTGCACAGATAGGCCACTTTCACCATCTGTCCAGCTCTGATTCCATCAGACAGGTTAGGTAAATAAAAAAATAAAAAACAGCCAAGATAATATTACATTTTGCATGATGGAACAAATTTGAATTCAATTACATGCTTTCTGAGCCTTCGGGGCTTCTGTGCAGATGGACACTATCATACATAGCACCAAGCATAGCCCGAATTAACTCCTGTCTGGTCGACATTGATAAAAACTGTCTGACTCTGAGGTGATATTTCTCAGCAACGAGATCAAACGAACAGTCAGTTTTCAAAGATGACGCCTCGTGAAAGCGGAAACTAACTGACTTTGATCTTTAACATCATGTTTCAATATATTGACAGTGGTCTGTCTTTTTAGTATCAGTAAGGCAATACTCCAACACCAATGAGCCACACTGGAGACCAAGGCCCTGTGAAACCTGGCTTCCCCAGTGTCTGCATATGGCCTAGCAGTTAGGTCACGCCACATGTGTGGAGGCTATAGTCCGCAGGCGGGCAGCCCGGGTTCAAGTCTGGCTTGTGGCTCCTTACCAGCGTGTCATTCCCCCGCTCGCTCTCTCCCAGGTTTCCCATATCCACTCACTACATTATCCAATAAATGTAAAAAGCCCAAGCACTTTCTTAAATTAAAAATACACAAAGTCTGATGTGACATAGACAGGCAAATTGTGACAGCTTGAATAAATGCTTTGAAAAGGAGTAAAAAAAATGAGGTCTTTGATTAATTTTCGGTCAATCAATAAGGGATTATTTAACCTCCAATGGCAATCTCTATAAATCTTTACGTGATTTATAATGTTTCTTAATTTGCTTTGTGAATTGTGTGTGCGTCTCTAATTAACAGTGGCATTACAAAAAAAGAACACACTGGTGTCAGATGCAGGTCTATACATATAGCCTACTCTAGGGAATACGATCTGTCCCCAGCATTATGATTTAGTATACATAACTTGTTTCTGGCTGTATGGCTTTTAGGTATAAAAGCTCTGGAAGCTTCCTAACTGTGAGCCCTCATGTGCAATAAGGTAGATCTCAACAGTTACCCAGAAGAAGTAGGAAATGGCTTTAGCTATATTCTCTTATGGGCTAGTTTGAATTCACTCTCATTCATAGAAGAATAAATTGTCTATTTAACCATTTCAATTCATAATTTAGTATGCGTTTGGTTTGCCATTTTACTAGCCTAAATAAAAAGAGAAAATAAAGAGCCATGCGATAATTAATCAATTATTTCTTGATTCATGAGAAAATACAAGAATTGTAAATAAACTGAAAAAACCCTATAGTACCCTATATCTTCAACACAAACTGCTATTTTTGCATTCGCGTGCACTTTCAGAGTGGCAATCAACTGCGCGCGAGACACCTGAGAGAAACGACAGCACGAGCCGAGATCAGAAACGACAGCACGCGCTCGTTTAATTACGGTGAACACAGCACTCACGTCTCTGAAGCGATTCCAGTGTTTGTTCTTTCGGCCGTACTGGGAGATGGTTGACAGCCATTGCTCATCTTCCATAAAGTTCCCAGCTTTTCCTGATTCTTCTTTCCCACTTTTGACGACGTCCACCTGGAGCGAGAAGCCCACCAGCAGGCAGAGGCACGCGACGAACCGCACAACGACCATGTTTGCTCGGGCAGGTTTATGTGGGATGTATCTCCTCTCCTTCCTCCTGCTCCTGCTGCTGCTGCTGCTGCTGCTGCTTCTACAGCCTGAATGGAAATGAGAGATAGAGGAGGAGGCGAGTGAGGGAGGGAGAGAGAGAGGGAGTTAAAGGCGAGATCAGATCCTGCACTAATCATTTATTTCTGCTCACTTGGTTTCATTATTTTCTTCCCATTTGGGTATTTCTTTTTTTGTCAGCAGCCCTCACACACAAGCAGACATTATGATCATTTCACTGCAAATGAATCTTACAAGTGGAACAGATGTTTATTGCTGTGCTGATGATCAATCACATTTCATTTTGTCATATTAAAAATGCTTCTGGAAGGAGGCCAATGTCTGTGTCAGTGAAATCAGGTCTAATAAAGACATGGCTTAAATGAGTCAGTCTAAAAAAACAAAGATAAAGTTGGATGAAATGTAAGAGGGAGGAAATTGCTTAATTGAGTTAATGCCATAAGGCAGTGATGCTGAAACTATAGGCCCCATGGATTGCTGAGTGTAACTGAGAGGCTCCCTAGTGGCCTCTGGGAAAATGAGGTTAAATTTAGCTTAAAATGAGCTCCATTTCACTTTCAATTCCTTTATTAACTCAGAGGTAGATGGAGCTATGTCATATCAGCCATGTCCTGTACCTATAAATACTATGATTGATCTCGAAGTGTACACACTTGTTTAAAATGTCTTTTAACACTTAGGCCTATTTGTATTTTTTCAGTTAAATCGACAACACATCTTGTTCAATATCTCTCAACAACTAATTTGGTCAGGTGTGCTTTATTGTGGCGGAACGGGCTCCACCTATTAATGCATACAACAGTTGACTTTTGTTACCTGAAATATTTCTGATGCAGACCGTTATATTCAAACAAAGACGACTCACTGCATACACTCATTACTTGAACAATTTAAGCAGGATTTTGGTGAACTTCCCCAGAGATGGCAATATCTCTTATCTATGGAACATCTCTGGAAGTCAGACTTGTTTTGTATTATTTAAGTGGGCTGCTACATCAAACAGAAAACTCAACGTGTCTAACACATGCCTTGAATTCTTACTCTTAAGTTTTTCTGTAATTTCACGAGGCCAGAATTTAAAACAGTCCGTCGGATGAAACATTTATGTTCTATAAAAAGTAGTGCTGTGTGTGACTGAAGAGGTAAAAATGTGTGATATTTGAGATGCTGCTATGCTGCTGTTCCCCCCCCCCCCCTCCAAGAATCTGCGACCTACAGGGTTCTGCTGTACCTGCACATCATTTTAAGTCTACCCACGTTATTCCTGCTTCTACCTAAACTCTCCATGCCCTCTCTCTCTCGCCTCTCCATTACATCCCCATGAAGATAAACATAATCCTGCGCTCTGCTCACTCATTTGAGTTTAAGGTTACCAATATTGGCCTAAGGCTGAGTGGCCAGACGCAGGATCACATTCCCGGGATGCTGCTTAGCTGGCCAAACTACCTCTGACACTGACATCCAAAACAGTTGATGTGACAGATGCAGGCTTTTTTTCCTGAGTGTGCAGAGCTTTGGGAGGCAAGGGCAGCAGGAGAAATGTCCCGCAGCGTCAGCCAGCTGTGCACGTCAACACTATGAAACGTTGGACATGATGTGTTACTCAAGAGGTCATCATCACTCCTGTCATGATCAACGATGAATGTGTTCAGCAGATGAATGGTCAAACACCTGACTTAGAGAATCTGAAGCATAGCCTGTGATTGAAGGTATACGGGGAATTATTTTTAATGGACCAGAGTAAAATGTATACTGAAACCTTTAAAAGCAAACCAGACCATCAGCAAGGAGACTGATGTTAGGGTTTCAGGTTGAAAAAACGCAGACGAGGACCCAATTGCAGAAATACGAAAAGATTTATTTGAACAAAAGGCAAAAAAAACAAAAACAGGACTTACTCAAAAAACTAAATCCAGGAACAGGGAAGGTCCAAATAATCCGACAGGAGACAGGGTACATGAGACACTACTCAAAGCAATGAACCAACACAGAGGGGAAGAAACAGACGTAAATAGACGTGGGTGAGACTAATCAGGGTAATCAAGACAGGAGGGAAACAGAGAGGCAGGAAACAAGACAAGACTGAAGACCAGAACTACAACTTAAAACAGGAAACACTAAAGACTGAACTAAGAAACACACAAGAGAAAAGGGGGGGGGGGGCAGCCCTGTCACTCTGACATCTCTTCGTCAGTGCATGTCCATAGGATCCTGTTTGTGCATGAGTATGTCTATGCATGTGTTGCATGCAAAAAATAAAATAAAAATATGTTGACTGAATTGATATTTATTTTCACTCCTAATATTTATCTCTTAATGTTAAAGCTCAAACAAACGTTGAGTATTAATACATTTTGTAAGGTCGTAAAAAGGATGGTAATGTTTTGTTTTCTTTTACCCTGTGTTTAAGGCGCCTCTGTCATCAAAGCGTCTGGAAACTTTCAGTTTGACAGTTCAATGATCTTTCAACAGGGGATGCTGTGGCTGCTCAGGAGTATTTACAGACGGTGTTCTGCTTTGCACCATTAGCTTTTAAAGATTTTCGAGATGTTTTCGGAAAGTCTGTTTCTTCTAGACTTCAGCAGAGGAAAGTCTCATGAGAACTCTCCTACAGCGAGTGGAAAACATGTTGACGAAAAGCTCTGGATGTTTAGAGATGCTTTTTTTTTTTTCTGGAAGGAATTGACTCAAAACATCTTTTTAAAATTGCAGGGAGCTCTTATCAGCTTCCCTCTTCTGCTCCACTAATATGTGAAGTAGCAGCAAAGTGACCAACAGCCCTGGAGGACTGGTAATCACAGCAAACCCTTTTTATATGCGTGGTACATGAGCTTCAGGCGGTAATGACTCTCTAGCACGCTTGTGCCTCACTGATCACATCAAAACAGCACTCGATTTCAGTGGGATCTTTTCCAACGCAGCTTTAACAATCCTAAATCCATATCAAAATGATCAATCAGAATCGTTTTATTGCCAAGTACATTTATACAAGGAATTTGTCTAGGTGTATTGGTGCAAAAGAAGAAACTAGGCTAAACTTAAATTAAATTAAATATCTAAGACCTGTAAAATAACGGCCTGATCATTTGACATTGCGATTTTATTTTGTTTTTCAAGTTTCTTTGTTGTTTTCTTAAGAGTTGTTAATTCAGTGCTATACTTTTCAGTAATCTAATACACACTTGTTGCTGTTTTCCTATTGCTGCATTTCAGGATTGTTGCTTGGTTACATGCTATGGTTAATGAAAAATGGATTTCCATTTTTTTAATCCCACCAACGAAGCTCCGACTGTTTCTCCTGCTCTCACTTCACACAATGCAATTAAGTAATCTGTCGCCAGGTGAGATAGAGAAAGCCTCATCGACAACTTTGAAAAACATTGTTCGTTGTTTTACAGACGGAAACAAACTTCTACTAAGCTTTAATGCTCGAGTTATTTTTACTTTGTCTTTTTCTTAACTCCTTTGGTGATTGCCTCAGGAATCATTTTTTTGAGTAGATTTGACTAAAAGACACCCATCCAAGAGAAAGAAAAAAAAAAACCATGAAGTGCATCCCCTTGTTTTCTAAAGCAGCTCCACACAACCTGTTCAACATCTCAGAGTCAGGCTGCGGAAGAGTGCCTTTAATTGTAAAGAGATTAACTGATTTCATCCGTTTCCCTCCTGATCCTCTCAAGGCAGATGTTGATAAACATTATCTATCCACTTCACCAAGCAGACCCAGTTTAAATAAAGAGGAGTCAGAGGCGGAAAGCTTCATTTAAATAACATCAGACAAGACAGTGAGAAAAAAAGATACGAACGGTCACTTATCTGTAAATATATTTGCGGTTTATTTATTTAAAGAATTTATTGATTTTACATCCTACAAACTGCTCATAATGCTCAACACGTGTTCGGTTGCTTATCTGTACATATTCTTACATGTTGCAAGTCATCTGCGTGGATCTGGAGATTTTGCTTATTCACAACAGGCCACGGTTAGCTGCTTGACACATTTAATTATTCCTGCCAGATTTGAACAGAAAATAAAAAAGAAATGCTGTGAGCATGAAGAAAAACAGAAGTAAATCAAAAGTGAGCTTTCCAACAGATTTCAACGAAAGATGCAGCAACACGTCGTCTCGAGTCCAATCGTGTTCATCATTGGATGGAAACTGGATTCGGAAGTTCCTCTTCTTTTTCCCGAAGACATGTCCAACGCTGACCTGCAACACAAAGAGGGATCAATAGTGATACTTTAAAGCCCCACGGAATCTCAATTCTTAACTAGATGGCTCTTTTTTTGAGTTATTTATGAAGAGACTGTTGTTGAGAGGAGAGAATGGGGGATGACACGCTGCAAAGGACCATGGACAAATTTGAACCATGGACACTACAAAGAGGACTGCAGCCTCTGTACATAGAAATGTACATCTGTACATTGAAATCAATATTTGATCAATTAATGAATTATAAAGTAGATCAAATATTAGAAAACAAAATAAACTGAACATGAAAATGTTTGCAGAATGCTGGTTGATACCTCCAAACTGATAGTTGGGCCAAACCCCCCCCCCCCCCAAAAAAAAAAAGAAAAGAAAAAAACTGTCTCAACCCCCAATATGATCATTTTATGATGATGAAAACAGAGTAAATTAAACCAATTTAGACATCTGAGAGGCATTAAGAGTGTGTTATGTTAAGCCTTTGTTGCTTACTAAAAGGTGCACACAAATAGATATTATAAGAAATAAACACTTAACACGAATTATAAAAAATAAACAGTTAAAACTGTCTTTTATAATGTCAGTGGTTTATCTCAGAAGGCTGCCTCACCTCACATGTGACTCTTTATTTCTACCTTCTCTGTTGTCATCAATACTCAGAGACCCATTAATCATAATTATTCTTAGTGCATTTATTATCTTTTTAGTTTACTGGACACAACCAAAATAATGAAACAAACAAATCTGTGTTGTTGTTTTTTTGTTGTTTTTTTTTACAGCAGTGCGTTGTGAAAGGGGCCACCACTATCAGAGCTGGAAAAACAAGTAGCCTGAAATCAAGTTCTTTCAAAAGTTGTGGAAAATTAACCACATCGGGACGCATTTAATAAGTCATCTCCTCCGACTTACAGCTGTAAAAAGAAGCAGCTGTAAAACGCGTGTGGCTCTAATTCAGTTGGATTCAAACTGGGTCACACAGCTATTAAAAGTGCAAAGTTACTTTCGGGTCAGTCTGACAGCAGTTTGCCTTGAAATTAGCGTAGCTGCTGGTTTGCTCTCCAGGCAGCTGCAGCAGTGGTGATTCAGAGAGGGCAGCACCTTTTTCAATTAAATGTCCACAACAGACAGAAGCGCCCTAATATTCGCGACTCCTGACATCTTCAGTCTCACGGGAAGATTTATTTTAGTCGTCTTTATCAGGCTCATACAAACTACTATAAACCGCAAATCCCCATCAGTCTCACTCGACATCCTCCCAATAAGAAGCAGCTTTGAGTGCTGCATGAAGGGATTTGACACTGAACAACTTTGGGGGGGCTGGATAAAACATTTGAATAGCAGTCAGAGGGAGGATTTGTTTAACAATTTATAGCTTCCAATGCAGAGGAAGCAAGAGCAGGAAGTCTCAGCTTCTGAATATCAACCTGAATGGAGTGCTGTGAGTGTCTCATTAGTCAATGAAGAGGGAAGCAATCGCCAATGGATTAAGTCTGATATATCATCAATCTGTCACAATTTTCTATTTAATGCAGCATTACTCTTTTTTTTTTTTATATTAACAAAGGGTTCATTGATTAGTGTAATAGGATTCACTCGCAGATGTACCATCCAGACCTGCTGTTAGCATCCTCTATTGAGCATCTTTCAGCTTGTTGTTTTGGTTTTCTAGCTCATGACTTGTTCATTGTGGTTCATTATCACAGTTCTTGTCAGAGTAATTAAAAAAAAAAAAAAAAAAAGTACATCTGGTGTGCTTTCACCAAAAAAAACAAACAACGGGGACCAAATCCACTGCAGGAACTTTCTCAGAAGAAAATATAAAACAGGCTAAATGAGCCAATATTTGTATAAAATTGTAAGAAATCGGTAAGTACTTGGTAGCTTATCAAGCGGACATCCACTAAAGAGTTGGTGGGGGAAAAAAAGAGGTGAGCTGAAAGTGCAGTGATTGGCTAACACAAAACAATGCGGTCATCAGATTTTAAGAGTCCGACTGATAAATGATTGGATTGATGCGAATGAAAATGTTCCATCTTTTAGTGAAGTAAAACATGCAATTTGAAGACATCCCCTTCTGCTTCTTCCTCGTTTTTACAGACATGTTTGATACTTCGTAGATTCATTGTTGAAAACTCCAAAGATTTGATATCTAAAGGGAGAGATTTGTTGAAGCCTATTCTGAGCTCGTCTTGTGCAGTGGGTGGGTAAACAGCAGCTCAGAATGACTACCTGCTGTTCAAACACACTCAGCTTTGTGCCTCTCTTCTTTGTGTGAATGCTTCCAGCAGTAAACAGACGTGGACAGCTGCAGGCAGCCTCCAGACTCAGCTCTTTGAAAGATAAAGAGCTGCTGCAGGGATCACCTGCCTGCTCGCTGGAGACGAGGATTAAACATTGCAAATACTCTCGCCTTGACTGTCTGTCAAGGCCGCCCGTGCCCATTAGAGACGGAGTGATCGGTGTGAGATCCAAACGGTGGTGACGCTCAATTGGGGAGTCACGTCCTACGTAAGGGAACTATCAAAGCAGGGCGCTGACACATTTCACCACAAACTGATTTCCAGTTTGAAATATGGATGGCTTATTTCACCCCACACGGAACACAGTAGGCGTATATACACCACAAACATGTAAGACGAATCGATCCCAAACAAGTCATGCTCTAAAAATGTCAGCCAGCAGAGGGGAAAAAAATGGGTGAAACCTAAAGAAAGATATTCTGACAGACTCAAAATTGTCTGTCTGGATCAGTGTTTTGTCTTTCTTTGGGAATATGATCCTAAGAAAAAAAAAAAGAAGACCACTAAACGACTTGATGGATTCACCAGATGAGATCAAACCATCCATTTTAAAGCTTCACTTCAACCTTTGCAGTTTGGTTTGACAAAGGACGACACTGTAAATGGCGGATGCCTCACGTCTGGGTTCACGTCTTGTCGCCATAAAGGTTCAGCTTCTCTGTCGAAGACTTAGCAGATCGTTCATCCCGCTTCACAGCAGCTGGACAGAAGTTTACCTTTAAAGTAGGCATTATTCTGTCTTTAACTAGCAGAACAAAGTGACAAGGAGGCACCTTCATTAAATACTTAGAGTAGACGATGTACCATATTCAAGGGTGGCCATTTTTTCCCTCAAACGCGCTCTAGATGGAAAGCTCAAATGCTGTTATTTCGTACTGCTTTGTCCCAGGTTTCCTTGAAAAGGAACGTGAATAAATTAATCAACCGATCTTTGTTATCTCAAGACATCTTCCAAAAGAGCAGGGAAAAGACCTCACTCTGTTTCATTATGAACAAAGAGCCCATATTAATCCATCACGAGCACAGCGCTCACATGTTAACATTATATCACATCCAACTGATGGCCGAATGAAAGGACAGCCAACAGTCGAAATGTGGTCATATTTCAAGTTTTAAACAAGTCATTTCATAGCTACCAATATCTATGCCTATATCTAGGACATTTTACAAGAAGAGCAGATCTGAACCATACTTAGTTATAGCTCGCAGGTTATAGCTACAATGCCAGTAATAATGGAAACACTATACGTGATATTACCAGGAACAGAAAATGATCATGTCTAATATTAACATTGAAAACTACAAAGACGAAAGAATTTGGAGGACTGATGGTGTTAATTATAGCTGTTGGTGTACGATCATGTATGTTTCATAGACAGCTAATGCTAACATAAGCTTTTGTCCAGTTGTAGCTGACAGGATTTTAAATATGTCGTATATGGCTTTATGTCTATTATTCATTGCCATTTCAGTTTATGATCAATCAAGGAACAGTGATGGGATAACCATTTGTGAGACCATTTGTAAGACCTCCAAAAGTAATGAAGACCTACATCGATTTCACCTGTGTTAGTAGTTATAGCTTTAGGATATGCAAACATGGTTAGCCCATTGGATTAGTTAGTTTTTGGGATAACAACGTGTTTACCTGCTAAATAAGCACTAGAGCCCGGTTGTACCGTCTTGTTGGATGACATGTTTGATCACTCAAAAGACCTTTGGAGCGAAATCTGGAATTCCAGCTTGTTAAGGGGAGAAACACGACAGGAGGAGCAGGAGTCCACCTACAGAAATGTCATCTCAGTGCTCCCTCGCTGTCAGTTTCATCCTTTCAGTTAATTGGATGTGATTTAAAATATTCTATGCCTTGCTCTTTTTAATTAACCTGATCTGCGGCTGCAGTTTTTGCACCTTACAGAACACACGGGTAAAAAAAAAAACTTTCTGTGACCTCCAAAAGTAATGAAGAGCTAAATCGATTTCATGTGTTAGTAGTTACTCTGAGCATGCTAATCAAACATGCCTTCTGTATGAAAAGGTCATGTCTGTCAAGCATCACCCCGCCCCCGCTCCCCAAGCAGATGCTAATTTTAGCTCCCTTGGACGGAAGCTTAATTGTACAAAAGCGATAGGAAATTAAATAGTGCTGTTCTGAATATCAAAACCCACAAATGCAAAAAAAGAAGAAGATGTAATTCTGCTTAAACCTTTTTTAAATGTTCTCATTAAAAAAATTGCTGTGAAAATTGGCATTCAATTAAATCTGCATATAAGATTTTAAGGTTAGACATTTGAACATGATACAGTAGTTAGCAAGCATGTTGTAAAATTGCATGACTTTCGGGTTGGGTGTCTTTTTTTTAAGAGTGTTAAAGTGCCATCCCATTGATTTAACGGTTCCTCTGTGTGGAAAACTAACTTTGTGTTCTGTCTAATCAGGATCAAATTGAACAGAAATGTGTCATCGTGTTATTGTTGTGTGTTGTGCTATTTCACATCACATTGCGATGGCTTGGTTTCAGTGAGTACAGCGCACCAGCCTTTGAAAACATACGATCTGCGTGACTCAACCGAGCATGTAAACAAGCGCTCGCACACAAGCCTCAAAGAAAAAGCTGTTTAACATTTTAATTAAAAACCCAGCTCCTCCGTCACTTCGGATCCACAGGCACAGAGAAGCAGATCCACAGAGGAAACACAAAACCGACACCGAGGTCTCATTAATGCCGCCTATTGAAAGGGACACATGCACACAGTCTCGATATTCTCAAGGGTCACTTTGGAAGTTCCCTCAACAGGAAGCAGAGAGCTGACTAATTAGAGTGAGAGATGTGACAGGGATACAAAAAATATGACTATCAAGCTGTGCGCAAGCAAACCCAGCCCACACACACACGGAGCAATGTGGCTGTTAAATGAGTCAATACAAGGCGTTAACAAATTAAACAAATACTGTCCAGAGTGGTTTGTGTTTTTATTTGCTGATGATGAGTTGAATGTGATGAATTACATTATAGTTTTCCTGAAATTATTGCTCGAGTCACCTGTCAACCGCATCGAGAAAAAAAAAAGGTAAAAGTACGTTTCCATAAACTAAACGTCTTTGGGGTTTTAATCACTTTTCTTCTTCTTCCCTTCTTCTTACTCTTACTGGTAAGAAATTGGACCCAGAGGGCAGAACGACCACCGAGCTGTGGGAGTGTCACCAATGTGGGACAGGGATTACTGCCCTTTGTGATGTCATAAAGGGAAAATCACCAAACGACCTGTTTGAGCACACATTTTCTGAATAGTGGAGCAGGTAAAAGACTGTCTTGGCTTCTCTCATAATTGGGGACTTTTTCCATAAACAGTCTAGGAACACATATCAGTATTAGAAAAACATGGTGGAGTATATTTTGCATAGTGACCTTTAAGTCCAAACAAATGTTTTAATGATCCATTAGTATATGTAAATATACAATTAGAGCCAAACAAGTGATTTATTTGTTTTCAAACCACCTTAAATGTTTGTGTGCTGACGCTAAATGCTGAATTTGGGACTTAAAGGTGTCCTGATTCACATTTTTGACTGAGTAATTGTTGACACGAGAACTCATGGTCGATAACGGCAGAATTAAGCAGTCTTGGTCCAATAAGTTCTTCACCTTTGCAACAAAATACACACAGAGGTGTTTAAATAAACATGTAGTCCAAAGACCTTTCCTTGAAATGTGCTTGCAAATTAAATATGTCTCCCGTGTGAGTCTGTGGATGACGTGGGTTTTTCAGTATCATCATTACTGAGGACATCTGCCTAACGCATCCTTAATCATGTCCCTGCCAGAAAAACAAGGATACACAGTCTCCATGAATTCATTAACTTGCAAATCACCTTCTCCTTCTCCACGTCTCTTGCTCTCCCTCTCTGTCTGCTCTCTATTTACAATTCCCAGAAACCCTCACTGATGAGTTACCTGCAAGTGGGTTATGCAAGAAGTGTACTCCTGACCCAGTAGCAAGCGGCACAGAGTGGCTAATAAGGTCCCAAAAAACCCCCCGTACATTTCATGTCACAATCGATGAACGGTCACCTCAGCTGGTTGGTTGACAAAATTTGCATCTCCCTGACTAATGACGTCTGTTGACATGGCTCCATGAGGACAGGAAGACAAAAAAAGGAAAAAGGAGTCACACCACTGCTGAAATGGGAGGGTGGACAGCACAGGGTGGCAGAGCTGACAAACAGAAAGCGTCCTCAGTTTGCATCATTGTAACTTTTGGCCGCTCTGAGATCACCCTCCTGCATGCCAAGCAGAGAGCACCGCCAGCTGACAAGAGCGCTGGGACAAAAAAAAAGAAGCTCTGACGGCAAGATCAAGTGACCAAGGCTCTGTGTCCGATGTCTGTGTTCACAGAGACACTCGACAGACGGGAGTGGGAGCAAGGTTGTCCTTGGTGTGGGAAGGGCACAAATGAAAAAGATTGGGAAAAAAAAAAAACCCAGGCTTGAGTGATAAATCATGTCAGTGACGCATTAACACATTCATGAGGTGGGGAGATGAAAGGACACAGGTAGAAGTGTTTTTTGACCTGCAGGAGTTATTGACTGAGACCAGATCAAAATGAAACTCAACCGGAATGTTTAAACAAATATAAAAGCTTATTTAAAAAAAAATAATAATAATAATAATAAAAAAACATTCCTGGGACTCTTCCTTCTTAAAGCTCCTGTGACAAACTTTTGGTTCCTGTTGATTTTGGCGCCCCCACATGGACAAAGCAGTACATCTTGTACTTTACTTATTAAAGTTGCGTTTTCTGACACGCAATCTCATTGGGCTTTCTTTCAACTGTCAAATACACCACTCATTGTGAATATTTGCTGTGATCAAGGTAAACAAAGGCTGTTTCTCAAGCGTGCTGTCACTTTGTCTGACACCGAGCCCTCAGCAGTGGTTTCAATGATGAAATCAAGTCCTATTAATGCATAGAAAAAGTCAATCTTACTACAAACGGTCCCATTTGCTTCTTTTTGGTCACATTGGAGCATCACATTAATGCTCTGCTTCATTAGCACTTAAAATCTCCTCACTGGGGTTTTAATATGTGCTAATCTGAAATGTTGAATTCAAAGTTCTGGGTGGAAAACTTGTTGAGAAAAGAGCTATTTCAGGTATTATGGTTGACAGGTGAGACGCCACAGGAAGGCTTAAATTATTCACAACATGCCATTAATACTGACTTCCTGTATGACTGGACTAAAGTTATAAAAATGGCTTGGTCATTTAGGGCAGGAAAGAGCAGTGCAGTGCAACTTCTTTCTTTACTTTTATATGAGTAGCACTGTGTTTGGATGTTATTTACAAGTCGTATCATCACGTTGCATTTAGTAGTTTTTGTTGTTGTTGACGAAACGTCAATTTGCATATATTTGATCGAGGCGGAGCTAACAACTTTATTGAATATTGGCTCATTTAATCTTGAACTAAACATCAAAGAATGAACTGATCATATGTTTTGCATCAAAGTCTTCATCTGCAAAGTAAAAGTATAGTCATACAGTAAATGTGGTGGAGTATGAATAGAAGAATCAAATGGAAAGACCTCAGTGAAGGAGCCTACAAATGCTCGTGGCTATTACAGGTTCCATCACTTTACAAGAGCTCGCTCATTGTGGATGTGAGGTGTTTGGTCTTTTCTTTCTCTAAAAAGGTTTTAATATCTTACGACAGGCTACTTCTCACTAAAAAAGAAGTTGTAGTGGTTTTGATTTGTGTTTAAAGCACTCTACTTGAGCGAATGTAGTTTTCTATATTTACAATAAAATGATAGTTAAACCAACAAAAACTGATTCAAACCCAGAGTCCAACTGGTATTCAATGTCATTCCTTCAACTTTCAAATCTACAATTGTATCTAAAGTGTGTGACCTTCTCCAGAAAGGAAGTAGAAAGGAGTGTTGCTTTCTTTTCAGGCATTTTCTTATTGGAGTAATACTCCCCAGACTTGCAAGAGAAAAATGAGGAGAGTCATTCTCTTTTCTTTTTTTTTTCTCTGTTCCATTAAAATATTTGGTGTCATTAACTCTGATGTTGTTTGACTCCCCGTAGAGAACAACTTCTCTTGAGACTCAAAGACACAAACAGAAACCTGCCTGACTCAAGCAAAGTAATCATGCATGCAAATTCACAGCTCCAATCATTTTTCACTGTGGTCGGTTTATTTTTCTGCCTCGCAGTTCACAGAGGATTTAAAAAAAATAAAAAAAAGACACACACATAATTGCTACAGACACTAACAAGTCATCTGAAAGACTTGAACAACCCTATGCTGCCCTCTACTGGACAAGGCAGTCAAGGCAGCTTTAATGTTCTGCTAAACTACAAACTTCAAATTCTTCTTACCTCAGTGTATGCAGAGCTGAGCTCACGAGAGGCTGATGCTCCCTGCAGAGGAGTAGTAGCCCGTACAATCAGTGGAATATCTCTGAGACAGCAGGACAGCATTCAGCTCAAAGTCTCCAAAGTGATAACCTCCAAATGTCTGTCACGAAAGAGACAACAATATAACAACACTTAATAAATAATGAAAATAGAAATTCAAATAGTACTAAACTCCCCCATTGTAATAACTTTCTTTTCATGTTAGTCAAGTCATGTTTCTAATTACAAGGCCGCCCATCCTGGAAATGATTCAGGAAAGGCCTCTCCTTCATGTTAATCTCCACGGAGGAAAGATGATTAGCTGCCGATTACAAACACTGTGTTTCCATGGTTACAGAAGACTCCTGTAATTTGCCGGGGTCAGAAAAATCAAGGATTTTTTTTTTTTTTCAAACAAAGACTTTGTCTAAGCCAGAGAGGAGGAGTTTTGAGTGTCTGCCATCAGATGTCACAGGGAAGGAAACGGCACCTGGAAGGTTTTAAAGTTTGTCTCTTAACAAGTAAAGTTTGAGTTAAGCGAGTCAATAAAATTCCTCTATGTTGGAGCTGTGCAGGTTTATTCTTGCCCTAAACTTGGGTTCAATATATAGGTGGGTTATACTCTATATAAGATATTTGCTTCATACATTGATTGCAGATTGTTTTCTATTACTTTTTACATGTTCCTTTTAACAATCCATCCATTATCGAGACAGCTTTTCCCATTGGAGGGGGATCTCAGCTGTCATTAGGTGAGAGGCGGGGTTACACGCTGGACTGTGAGTCGATCACAGAGAGACCACCAACCACCCTTACATTCACACCTATGGGCAATATAGAGTCACCTATTAGCCTAGCATGCAGGTCTTTGGACTGTGGGAGGAAGCCCTACTACAACATAATACCTACATCATATCTGAATACCTATTGGTCATATAAAGCCATCTGTTCCAGGATCCTGGTGTAATAAACCTGTTTGTGATGAGAAACTGGGCCGTGCGTAACTGGTTTCTCACTAGATCAGGAGGATGTAATTGCATATCGCAGCTGCTCTGGGAACACAATCATTTAGTCGCAGCTTGATTTCATGAAACTTGGCGGGGTCTGAGTGAGTCAGCAGCAGAAATTAACCCCGACTGTCCTCCATGCACGCTAAAGTGGAATCAGTGTGCCACCCCCCCTGCAAAAGCCCTAAAGCTCTCCATTTTAAGACCTTTTAATTAATTTGAAAGCTCTTGAATCCCACTAGGACTTGAAATTGCAGTGGGAATGTCAACCGCAGTTGAAAACCTGAACATGCAAGCGCGTTGAATATGCAGAGTCTTCGTTATTGTGTAATGTTGCTCCTAAATAAAGTGTTGATATTGCAAAGATGTATCACTACTCATAACAATCCACAAAAAGGATGTATTCAAATCCAACCAAAGATAATAAAGGAATTTTCTGCAATCAATGCATAGAACTGGATCCTACTTTTAGGTGCTTATTTCCCCTCTGGCCTACGACTATGATATATTTAACATCCTATTTCAAATTCCTCTTATGGATTCTTTATCCAGCATTGATATCGAGCCTGGATATCTGTGATTTAGGGGTATTTTTAAGGGCACGTGGGAGTCATTTTCCACTCACCTTCAGTACATTTCTGGCATCAAAAGCCTCCCTTTCACTCATGGTTTGTCTTCCTGTTCCACCTGTGTCTTCAACTGCCAATGAAAAGCAGACCAATGTCATTCAGAAGAACATGATACAGAAATGTTGTCTTCTGATCACATGAACATGCTTACTGCCGCGTCAGCTGACAAAAGTAAGGTGGCAATCAAGGTCACGCACTTTGTGAGACCGGTTTTGTGAAACACATGAAAAACACAGATTTTAATCGGATTTGTCGGCATGTTGGCAAACACTGTGAGCGGTGACACGGCCACTCCTTTGTGCGGTGTTGTTGGTCCGGCGAGTGCACATTTTGAGAACTGGGACTGGATCTGATCCACGGCCAAAATGAATGAAGCCATTGTCAGGGTACTTGGAAAACACGGTGCTGGGTGCACGTAAACAAAGACGAGGCCAAACGGAGAGAGAGCTGCCTGATGGCTGTCATCAGGAATTTGATGTTTGTCGTCACTGCAGCTCAGGACCGAGCCAAGAGATAATGAGAGGACATAGGTAAACATGTTGAGGGCTGGAGCTGCTGATGTGATCAGAGCAGGTCAATAAAGTTGTTGTTTTTTTTTATAGAAACTACAGCCTGAGAGTATTCTCTGATGTGGTCCGTGTCGTCTTGTTGAACACTTATGTTGGTATTGCCACCTAGCAGATACAGTGAAGGCAATGCGGTATTGCAAAACACTTCATTTCCGCATGTGTCTATTGATGCCGGCTCCAAAATCTAAATTAGAGCTCAAATTAAAAAGGCAATTTTTACAGCAGAAGTGTTATTCTGTAAAGCTCCTTTCTGTATAATTTGTAGAACTCGTCTATTTGGGTCCTATCAAGGCTAAGAGTTGTACATTAATTAGGGCTGTAGTTGATTTGACTGAACGGTGGGAGCTTTTGGCAGTTTGCCAAGAGGCTTTAGGTCTGCCTGAACAGAATAAGGTGGCTACCATTATTGGGGTTCAAAATGCCTCTTCAGAAAGCAATGGGAAATGTCACTGAGACTGTGCCCAAGTCTATGAATTCTACTGTAGATGCTGTGACGTAACAGTGCAAACTGTTAGTAATCCTTGTTGATGATTCTGACTAAACTAAATCAGTGCTACGTTGTTTTTTCTCTAACAGGTCATTCTGTTTTTAAAATAAAGTATCTCATTTTGACTTGGCAAAAGATATAAATTATTTCCAAGTCAACAGGGCACAGAATGATGTCACAGTATCTCATATTTTTGAGAAAGCACTCTGTTTCTCACAGCTAAAGGAGTCTTAGAAAAACTGTTCACATCGTGAAGATTAAAGTTGAAATAAAAGTGTCGTCCCTTGAGAAATAAAAACGCTGGCGGCCAAAGACGGTCCATCATGTCTTTACCTGTGGAGTCCTTCCTGAACAGAGTGTTCATCACTGTGCCGTGCAGCTTCACTCTGTCCCACTCTCTAACCATCAGTCCTGCTGAGACAAAATGCTCAACCAGCCGGTCAGCAATCACCTGCAACCTAATAAGTAGCATGATTCAGAAAAAAAAAAGAGAAAAAGTTGAACTGAGATTCAAGTAGAATAAGAAATTCTAAAAGCTGAGGTGTGATCTTTATAAATCTATTTAATTTCTCACAGGTTTTGTTATTGATCCACTTACCTGTCAGATCCATCTTTCACGTTGACTTTAGCATACAACACATCCACCATGGCTGGATCGTCATTCATGTACTCGATCCCCGTCACCGCCAACGGCAGAGGTTTCCCCTCCGTGATGTCCCTGACGACCGACAGCAAAATCAAGATAGCAGCCCCTCAATTATCACAGAAATACTAAAAAATTAAGATGTCATTTTTCTGTGACTCTATTAGTAATGTCAGACATTAGACACGACTTACTAAAAAAAACACTTATTTTTAAACACTGAGCCGATGTATTACTCTAGAAGAAGAAATCTTCACAACTGGGTCACAACACATAGGTTCATTTCATTTTAAGTAAGATGATTTATTGAAACAGCTGGAGCCTGTATTTTAAAGGGGACATATAATACCCTATTTTCATATTTTCAAATGGTCTCCTGTACTCTAAATGAAACATCTGTGCTGTGCTTTGGTCCAAATATAACATGAGTCAGGCAGCAGAGAAGGTTTGTGACCCTGTAGAAACCAGCTCTCTCAGAACGCTCCGTTTTGGTGTGTGTCTTTTTAAATGCTCAATAATCTGACCAGAATCCAACTTGTGATGTCATAAACTGAGAAAATTTGAAACGGATCATTTTCTCTGTGTGGTAAGACTTAAACTGACCCCAAACAAAGGACTGGGTGGATTTATTTCAAATTTTGTAGGTCGCTAGACACTCAGGCTACCCAAATTTAGGCGGCAGTAGCTCAGTCTGTAGGGACTTGGGTTGGGAACCGGAGGGTCGCCGGTTCAAGTCCCGGCACGGACCAAGTCCGGAAACTGGTCTGGTAGCTGGAGAGGTGCCAGTCCATTGCCTGAGCACTGCCGAGGTGCCCCTGAGCAAGGCACAGAACCCCAAAAACTGCTCTGGAGCGCCCGCTGTGGGCAGCAACCTCACTCTGAGACCTCTCCATTAATGCAGAGTGAAAACCGAATTTCCCCTCGTGGGATTAATAAAGTATATTAAAAAAAAAACAATATAAAAAAATTAAAAAAAATGTTCAAAAACCCTGAAGAAGTTGATCATTCATGATATGTCTCTTTTAAAGTAAACAGGAGTTAACATTGTGTTTGCTGGTGACTATTTTCTCCTGTGCCCTTAAACAACAGGACAATGAATACTGAATCAATTTGAAATTAATTGCTGTGCCTATTCTCATAATAATTAAGGAGTATCCAGTGCAACAATGTTTCCGTAAATGTGTGTTTGTTGTTATAAAACAATAATCTGGATTGGCTCCGTACCTGATGAAGTTTTGACACTCTTGGAGATGTTCACATGCTTTTCTCACTTCCATGTCATTTAACAAAGCCAGGGTGCCGATGGTGAGATGAAGCTTTGCAGGGTTCTGAAAGATGCTTCCATCGACCCCACGATCCTGCAAAAAGATGGAAATAGTTGAATAAAAGTCTAACCCCTAACGGCCCCTCGTCTTCAACATTCATATCATAACATTGCATTTTCCTCTCTGTACAGTACCTGTGAACATTGCTTCACAACCTCCTCTTTAAATGTCAGGAATCCTTCTTGAACTTTCGAGTCATTTAGGGGGAATGACAAGAAGTGTGTGAAAGGCTGCTTTTTCCGGAAACTCTCCACGAGGACCTCGACTCGTGTGACCGCAGACGAGACGGCGGCTTTATGGGAGCCTGTGATAACTTCCAGAAAAAATAAAAGAAGACGAGAGTAAATATTGTGATCAAGACAGTTGTCTTTAGTTTGTATGGAGACATTCTTAATCCTCACCAATCTGTCCTTCTACTCCTTGCTTTGGGATGCTGATGGACGTCTTTGTGTCAAACTCGAGACGCCTGCGTGTCTCTCCTTTTTTCCCGATGATGTATCTGTAAAAAACAAAAAAGGAAACAAATACACACATGATCCAATTTAAAAAATATATCTCAATTTAAACTAATGTGTGTTTTCATTCAAGGAGGATAAGAATATAAAAATATAAAAACACTTTATATAACTCACTTGTAAAGCACACTTGGGACATCAATGGCACAGCGGTATCCTTTATCAGTCTGTTCAATACAGTGGGTATCACAGGATTCATCCTCTGCCAGATCTTCACTCTCTAAAGATGGAAACCCCACATATACAACATCAGATCTTCACTCTGTAAACATGAAAGCCCAACATACACAACACAAGATCTCCACTAGCTAAAGATGGAAACCCCACATACACAACATCAGCTCTTCACTCTCTAAACATGGAAGCTGCACATGTGTCAGGTGTCACAAACATTTAAACCAGCGGTTCACACTTAACCTGGTGGTCCCATGTAAGAGAAATCTTCCTCTTCCTCCTCGTAGTGTTCATCCTTCGTGATGTTTCTTCGGTATATTCTTCCATCTATGTTTATAAGAGCTGGACGTAAAACCTCCATCATGTAAGGAAGCTAAAGCTAAACCGACAATTTAAATGAATGTTTGAGACGATTTTTATCTGATTAGCTACACCAAGAACTTGTTAAAATCAGCTCAAGAAGCTTTTTAAACACTTTTAGAGGGGCTAACTTTAGCTCGTTGCATTCGTCTGTTGATTTTCTTGCTTTACGGCACACAGAAGTCGCTGCTAATGTTTCAGATTTAATAGTATATTATTTAAATTTTTAAATAATATATTATTATTTAATATTAATTTTATTAGATTAAACAAACGAACACAAACTGTAAATTCATTGAAAACTGAGGCTTCTGTGTGGTTAAAGATCTGCTGTTTAACGTAAAGTCCGCATCTGTCGTAAAACTTCTGTCGAAAACATCTAAACCATAACAAACGGCAGTACCAGCAGCTAGGACAAAAAAGGAGTTTCTGACGGTAATTGTTGTATTTTATAAAAGCTTAATTATTTCGATGGTGTGTCTTGTATATTTAAATGTTCATGTTAGTACCAGAGGGATAGTTAGCTTTCTTGCTAACCACTTAGCATATTGTAGCTTGAAGCTAGGATAACAAAAATCTGCCGTTTGCTTCGGTGAGCAGTCCTCTATTCTGTATCCTCTCATATTACAGTAGCAGATTATTCTTATTATTTGTGTGTGTGTGTGTTTTTAAAGTTTCCTCCGGCGATGGCTGCGTCTTCTTCGTCCTCCTCTGCGGGAGGTGTTAGCGGCTCCTCGGTCACTGGATCCGGCTTCAGCGCCTCAGAACTCATTCCTCCCAGGAAAGTGTTGTACACATATCCTAAAGGTGCAGGAGAAATGATGGAAGGTGAGACATTTAACCCAAATGCACGTGTGTCATCAAAGTGTGTTCAGTTCATTTGCACTGGGAAAACAAAACCAGACAAACACTGGCTCTGATAGTCTCATTAAGTTGGTTCATTGAAGGATTTAATCAATTCTCAAATACAAGTTCGATTCAATTAAAACTTTATTTGTCCCCGGAGATGCAATTGAAAGACACACAGAGCAGTAAATGACCCGATAGTGCAGCTATACTAAAAGGTTAACCCAAGATAAGTGTCAACAAAAGAATAAAGTGTCAAGATGTAAAGTACAATGTTAAAATACAAAAATACAAAGTTAGATACAAAAGAAGGTTTAAGTGGAAACAGTGATCAGACTGAAGATGAAAACAGACATATGATGCAGAAGTGAACAGATATAACTAGAACTATAGTGCAGTGACTAAGAAATAAATATACATCCATAGAGCTATGTGTAAGTAGGCAGATACTCAATAATATAGTGATGCATAGAGGAGCTGAAGAGTTTTCCAGGTGTTTTAAAGAAATGAACAGATTCTTCACTGCGGTTAAGGCAGCCTCCTCTTCAGAAACAATAGTCAAGTCAGCCCTCACACTTAGGAAAGGGATTTTTGATTGTCCCATTGGTAGCTTTTTCATCACTTCAAATAAACTGTTCTTCTGGATTTGCCAGGTGACTGATGTCTGATGTTGCATCAATGTCACTTTATTAACATTGAAACAACATTCCAATCTGATGTTGTATTTTGAAAGTAAGCCTGAAATAAATTACATTTTCCATATTTCAGGTAGTTTTTTTTTTTTTTTAGTTCTACATTAGATTGTCTTGATGTTCGGTAGATAACAATAACAATTAAGATATTTAAGATAACACTCATTTTGAGATTCTATATCAGGTTGTCCGGAAACTTGACTTAATCACATTGTGAGGTGGTGAAATACCAATCTAAACAAAAATCAGATGGTGGTAACAGGTCTTTTGTTTTTAATCTCAAATTGGAAAAAAAGCTTTGAATATACCTTATGTTCCATTTTTCAAATAGCTTTTATTTTCAAACTTCATTTTTATTTCCTCCTTTTGAGGGAGGCATCCACTAAAACGCTAGACAAGCCAGTGGTGGGGTATCAATTGAAACTGTTGTTGTTGGGCACTCTTCCCGTATAGCCTCAGCTCAACTCGCACCTTAAAATAGTTTGAGAGCTGGCTTGACCTCTGTGTCTCACCTAGGTTTCATAAAGCTTTGCCTGAAATGATCTTCTGGAGCAGTGATTCCCACATTTGTGTACAAGCTGTGAACGGTGGTTAGCGAGAGCTTTACTAAAAAAAACCTTCAAATTAAATTCAGCGTCACTTCAAAGACGAATGAATTTTATACATAGAAGAGTCATTGCATGTTCCTTTTTATATGTTTCCATATTTTAGATGTGAAATATGCTGATGACAGGATGAATGTGAAGGGTTTTGACATACAGTCTGACTCAGCATAAACAAGCAACACTCATTACTATGCAGTCAGAATATGACAGACTGCAGAGGTCTTGATGAAAGCCTAAAAGGAAGTGTTTAAAAAAATTACAAAGTCCAAAGTGACTAAACAGGCCATAATAATACACCTCATGCTGGCCGTACTCACACCTAGTCTTGGCAAGACTAAGCCAATCCAAACACGCTCACTTACCCAACAAAGTTTAGTACCTAGTACAAGTAAAAGTTAAAGTAGTCGTTTTGGTACATAGTGGTGCATGGTTTGGAACATCTAATGGAGCTTTTGATCTTCTGCTTTTAGTGAATTTATCTCCAATAAAGCAGGCAGATACTTGTTTGCGTTATTCTATAGAACTTCTATACCTCAATCTTCATGGGATTTATGTGCAGGACCAAGGCCATCTTGCATTTCAACCTCGCTCTTCATCTCGTCCGTTGAAAAATGCTCAAATCGGTGTGGCTCGGTTTGATAAAGAGCTCAGAGTGCTGCAAGTTTAAAAGCAGCAAACACAGTGATGAATAGGAATGTAGTGTTACTGAAGGTCTGGCAGCTCTGAAGGCTGTTTTTTTTATGTAACACCGACAATTGCACAACATTCAACTCGAAGTCCTCTTTCAGGATTAGTTTGAATGCTCTGATATAAAATAGCCTGTTAGCCTATTGAAGAGAAAAGGCCCAGGTATATCTTTCTGATCTACCTCTTCACGTTTTTTTTTTCCTGTTTCCTTCTAGACGGCTCGGACCGATTTTTATGCGAGTCTGTATTCAGCTACCAAGTTGCCTCCACACTTAAACAAGTTAAACATGGTAAGTCAGTAACTTTTACCTTACAAGGAATATGCACATGCTGCTTTCTTTGTGTGATCGATTGAACATTGTTTAACCTCGTAGATTATCACATTTCTACCTTTTCTCAGATCAGCAAGTGTCTCGAATGGAGAAACTGGCGAGCTTGGTGGACGAGCTGGAAGCAGACGAGTGGCGGTATAAACCTATTGAACAGCTATTAGGGTTCACACCGTCTTGAATACAGATGTCAGGTGCCTTCAGTTCATAAAGAGGGCGGTGGATTATTTAAGTTTATAGATGTATTCCTTTTTGGTTTTATTCTGTTTCAGATTTGTTACATGTTTGGAATTACCGAACATGAGATGACTTTCACGATAATATGAGCATGGTTTTCTTTTTAAGCACGACTTGTTCACCACGAATAAAACAACATCAGTGATGATTGTAAAAAAAAAATCAAAGTTTTTCTGCAAGTTGTTTTTTTTTTCCAGTCAAATCTGCGCTAACACACTCAACAGTGTTAGGGGAGAAAACCTTTATGTTATGTAATAAATCCCTTGAAGTGAGGTATTGTGTTTCCTCATGGCTGCTTTGAAAATCATAAATCTGAAAAGCCCCCCTGCCTGCTCGCTCTCTCCTCTCTTCGTCCTCATCTCTGTTCGCTCCAGCACAACAAAGGGAGCTTGTAAATAAATAAAGTCATTCTTGGACATTCCTTGTCTCCGTTGTGTTTGTTTGTTTTGCAATGTCCTGACTTTCACTGACATGATTCTGTTTGCGTCATGATGGGTAACTAGATCTTAGGTTGTTTTGGTTGTGCAGTATATAATCTGTTCCTTCCGTCACATTCTGAAACTTGATAATGTGACCGCGTGTCCAGGACATTTCTCTCGTATGATGACGTTAAGGACGTGTGCAGATCTCTGATGTTTTTGCTCAGCGGCTTTTTGTTTTCAAACAAATGAGGGGTGGAACTGTACAGAATGTACTTTTCTGAGTAAAAAATGTCTTAGGACAGCCCTGGACGCTGTAAGACACGCCCCTAGTTGGAGCTTAAATGTTCCTCTTTTTTTTTTTTTTTAAGAGGTCGAAAGTTTTTACTGCACGCATTCTAGGAATCCGATGTACAAGTTGCTCGATGTTCTTGAACTTTTGCAACAGGATGGGTTTTTTTTCAATGTATTGAGGATTAAGCATTGACTCACAATCTTTGCATATGAAAAAAGAGCCCCCCCAACCCAAAACTTTGCTGTGGACTCTTCATTCATAACATCCTCCCCAGAACATACTGTGCCTGGGACACGTGTTTATGTCTTTCATTTCCTGATTTAAAGTACAGGCCGTCCCTCTCACGTGCTGTAACACAGTGTATATCTGGCTGCTTTCCAAAAACTTTTTCTATGCAAGCATTGAGTTTGTCATGCGCAGTATGACCAACAGAGGCTGCAGTTTTTGTTTGCACTGCAAGTTTTACATTTGTATTTCAATACATTTAAGATTCTCTTTCTGGACTTTCACAACTCACTGTATAACAGAGAATATATCTTTCATATTTGGTTTGTATGCCTTAAGTAGTTTTGGAAGTACTATAACACAATTATGAATAACATCAATTTTTAATCGATAAAACATGCTTAATTTATATATATATATATATATATATATATATATATATATATATATATATATATATATATCGTCTGCTTCTTTGCTTGTGCATCTACATTGTTGTGCATTTTATTGACATTTGAGGTGGAAACTTTGCATCATGAAACATTTATGTAATTGTGTCCTGCATCCAGAGTTCTGTCTGACTTCTGATGGTGATGTTGAGCATGAGCTGCTGTTTACATCTCTGTGTGCCTGATCAAAAATTCTGATGTAATGCTTGGGCAAAACAGGTGACGTAATTGTGCACTGCAACACTGTACCAGCAGAGCTAAGAGCCTGCATGGACTGTAACCGCTGCACCTTTGTATGCTGGCAATACACTATGCATGCTTATACAGTTAAGACATGTATGTATGGCCATGAAAAATATAAAACAAAGAAATACAGCAGGGTCCTTGCATGCCCAGGTAAGACCCCGTACATTTCCACAACACAGGAGTCTGCTATTCATCACATCAACCCCCCTTGTTCTCCCCCTGTGTTTGTCTTCTCCGCTGGCATGTTACCAGGCAAGATACAGCACAGATGGCGTGCCCCTCTTTTTGATTGGCCAGCAGGAGAGGGCTGGGCGTGGCTTCAAAGCCCCATATATAAACATTGTTGTCGGAGAAACCGCAGAGCCGAGCAGCTGGTGAGAGACAGAGGGAGCGTAAGGGACAGAAGTTTCTAGACAGTTGTTTTTCAAGACAATGAGCAGGCAAAAAACTATATGAATCACTCGACAGCGGACTCAAACGACGCCGTTTACAAATACGTGGTAAGGACTGTTTTGCTATTATATTTCTGCCTAGTTTTGTTACTAATTTGAACAGATTCAGAGCTGCAAGCTGCATCGAAACAAAGATGTTCTTGCTCATGACTTATCCTCTTCATACTTCACGGATTAAGCCACACTTAAAATGCAAATAACTTAATAATTGGGTTTATTATTTTACTACCACCTACCTATTTATATTTCGTGCTTGAAATCTTACCTGTTGTTTTTCCTCTTCTCATAAATAGCAGACCACAGAAGAAGCTGTTCCTATTGAATACTGCAAAGAAGACAACCATGCCTGCTCTGTCTGCACCCACTGATATCGGCAGCTCACCACCTTCCCCGGTGGACAGCAGTCCACGGAGGCTGTCCTGGGGCAAACTGGTGCAAAGACTGGCTGATTTCAGCACATCGAGCAATAGCAGCAGTATAGAGTCTGGTTCCAACAATGGCAGCAGGAGTGATCTCTCAGACTCAGGTAAGCAGTGATACTAGCATATATAAATATCTTGTTTAGAGGTGATTCATATTTTCCACATTTTGCATTGCTCTATATCTTACCCATTGTGTCTTTTCAACAGGCTCAGATGTCTCAAGTGACCTCTCCCCCTGTAATGATGACCTGTTTTATGATCCGATGGAGGAAACCATCCTGAAGGAAGTAGTGGACCTTATTGCACGAAGCTTGAGAGAAGCCAAAGACTCCGACTGCGCCTTACGATGCACAAAACTGCTCATTCCCGAGACACTTCTGGAGCACATCGGACAGGAGCTCCTTCACCTGGCAGCTAGTGAGCCCTGTGGTTTAAGAGGGGCTCTCATCGACCTGTGTGTTGAGCAGGGGGCCTCGTGCGAGAGCATGGGGCAGCTATCTGTAGACCCTTACCTTGTCCCTACCTTTCAGCTGACTCTGGTGCTGAGGCTGGAGTCTGGGGGACTGTGGCCAAAAATCCAAGGACTTTTCTCTGCAAAGTCTCCTACCAGTCCAGTAGTGAGACAAGCAATCAAACTTAGCACTGGTTTCCGTGTGATTAAGAAGAAACTGTATTGTTCTGAAGAACTGCTCATTGAAGAATGTTAAGTAGTGTAGAGGACTTTTAAGGTTCATTATCTACACCTTTAAAATGAGCTCACAGAAGAGCCTTACTACTGTAATGTCATGTGTATGATGCCTTCTAAAGTATAAGAATGGACTCTGTCATGGTACATCCTATTGTTCCTATTGTAAGGGAGATGAAAGTTCATGGTACCTGGAGCAGGTGTTGCTTTAACATCCACTGCGCACTGATGACAGAGATTTCAAAAGTCTTAACATCCTGATATATCTGCTCACAAGGCATTTTGCAAGCATTAAAGTGCGTACCTCAGTTTCTATTGAAACAATATAAACGGCAGCTAGCGATATGATTCTATTCATGAAAGACCATTGTGTTTCTTTTAAGTGTTCATTAATTGTAACGTTCACCAATTAATGATATGTACACCAAGCGTACCATTAGTAAGGACCTTAGTGACTGCTTTAATGTCAGAGCAAAGGCCTACCACTGCTTGCCTTGTGCAGTTTATGTGCAAGCTGCAGCCATTTCAGGCTTACCCTTGTATCTGTGTGGACCTGTTTGCATTCAACATTATTTATTTGACATTCAAATACTCGTACCATTGCACTGTTTTGTACTTCCATATGATGCAAATAAATTATTTTTTTCTACATTTCAGTTTTCGGTTGACTTATTTTATGAACCCTTGCAGGTCTGTTCTGTTCATTCTTAGTTTTATATCCAGGTTTGGGTAATAATTTAGGCAAATAAATACATCTTTGAAAAGGAGAAGTGTTCTTTTCGGTTAAATATTAAACCACGTGTCAAGCTGCAGCCGTAGGCTTAGTGAACTTTTAACTGTGTGTTGGAACAGTTTTGTGGAAGTGTCAATCGTTTGTTTCTCTTTAGATCATCTGACAAAGAGGAACCAGCTGTTTTCAGCTATTTCATGCACAACAAGTTTAAAAACTGCAGAAAAAAATGCTACAGACAAAAATAGAAAGCAGAGCCACAAATCTGCAAAAAAAAAAACCCAGCCCAGAATGTTTGCGGTGAAAGATTGTGACACTACAGTTCTCAAGAGGCACATGTTGCACGTCCCCTAAAACGTGAACGTGCAGAGGGCCATGTTTCCAGTTTCCAGTTTCCAGTCCTCGGTATGAGCCAGCTGGGAGACTCTGTGCGTGCTGAATGTGCTGAATGTGCTGACTAAGCCTTTGTCTCTGCATTCTGTGCCTGCATCTGCTCGGAGCAATGAGTCACGTCCAACATGTTTAAGCATCCATATTTTATTTTCATCTGGGAGTAAAAACAGGGTGGAAAAAGAGAGCGAGGTTGTTGTTTTTTTTTCATCTTAGACCTGTAATACATTTGTTAAATTAATACTATTTGAAATGAATAGCATTCTATAAACATAAACAGTGTGACAAAAAACAACTTATTCCATCAGGCATTCATCAGAGACGTTTAGCTGCAAAACCGAAACACCCCACTTTGTGGTTTTCTATGTGTTTTCTCCTTCAAGCTTCTATTGCAAAATGTCATAATATACACTATGCAGTCTTACCCTTAATACAGTTACAAGAGGCAAAGTGTAAAGGGACATTTTCTACATACTGTCTCTCACGCACACACAGCAGCAGAAGACAAGGTGTTCAAGTGTCTGACAAACCTAGAGTCGAGTGTATATTCATCAGAGGGTTCACATTATTCCTGCATAGTTTCAAAATGTGCATTTTAAGCAAAAACAGAAAATCTCACCCAAAACTTGTCACCCCTGCTGATCTGACTGCATAAAAAGAAAGAGGAAGCATTCACTGTGGTATCTAATCAGCTGCTACATATAGAACATCCGTACGACTATATCTACGTTCTGGTTTCTTACTGCATTTGCACAAGAATTGTGAAGAGGCCTCGGCCTGCTTCATCATGGCTCTCAGTTAGAAATGGGGCCTGGATGTTTTCCATACCCTTTCAAGCTATTTTTTTTGTGTGGCTTTTTGTTCTCTTTTTAAGCACTTTTAAATGTTGTATTTCCATTTCACAGACTTCGTTACCACAGGAATTGATTCAACCAGTCCTTGTGGTCAATTTGATGCAGATTGGTGCTGGCTTGTTCATGTTGCTTGTTGGTTCATCTTAATTTTCCAGATATTAAAGCTCATCTATTTACAGCCGATTATCTTTTGTGTGGATACTGGAAAACCTGGAAAATAAAAGAAGAAACCATGAGAAATCTAGACGAAACACGATGGTAATCACAACAAAATGTGTTGAGAAATGTGAAAAGAAGTCTCTTGAGAACATGCTTTTCGTTGTGAGGAAGTCTCATCCATGTAATGAAGCTGTGATCTCGGACAGTTTGGCACAGCTCGGGGTGCGAGCCCTCTGAGCTCTTTGATACAGATCAGTGTCTCCAAAATAGCGAGCTCTATAAAGCATGCCTTCTTCTGCAGAAGAAAAAAAAAAACAAGTCATGAAACATGTGTTAGTCATTCATCCATTCATCCAACACATAATGGTAGAGACAACTTTCAGTGCTTGCAGTAAACTCCATAAACAAGCACATTTATTTGCCTGGCACGCTTACTTTGTTGTTTCTCCTTCCAACAATTGTTGCGCAGATTAGAAATATAATCATCCTCCACCGTCCGCTCCAAAGTCTTCAGATTCCCTCCAGTCAACTCTTTGGAGACCTGCTCCCCGACATAATACGGCACCTTCAGGTTCTCAGTTAGCCTCTTCTGCGTGTAACCTGCTGACCTGTGTGAAGATAAGACAAAGTGTAAGACAGATATCAGATGACCAAAATGCAGTGCAAGGATAACGGCTCTGTCTCCGTTAGCACGACACATTGCTGATGGTGGCTCAAAGATGGGCTACAAAGGACATCTGAAACACACATAGGCAGGCAAAATGAGCGGACGTGGAGCTAGCCATCATTGCAACAATTGATGATGGTGTGTTAACACAAACTAAGGCTGTAATATATGTTCTCTCCAGAATAATAGGAATATGCTATAGGGCACATTATTTGGGTGGCACTAGCTAAGTCTGTGAGGACTTGGGTTGGGAACTGGAGGTTCAAGCCGATTCAAGTCCTGATACAGACCAACACATAGAAGTTGGCCCAGTAGCTGGAGAGCAGTGCCGAGATGCCCTTGAGCAAGGCAACCCCATCACCACCACCACCACCACCAACACCACCTCAGGGGGGCGCTTCCGGTGGGCTGCCACCGCACTCTGCTTTAATGCATGTCCACAGGTCATGCGTGTGCAAGTGTGTGTTTAAGGCTTGTGTGTGTGTGAAGCATGTCTCAAAAATAAATCAGAATTTTCCTCTTGGGGATTAATAAAGTATGCAATTAAAAAAAATAAATTAAATTAAAAAAACTGCTAAGACTGTAAAAGCTGAATACTTGTGGAGCTGGTTAACCTACAAAAACAGACGTAAATTCTGCAGATTTCCTGTGAAGATAATCATCTAAGTCTACTTAAATGTAGCAGGGCAGTTTTGTTTTGTAATCTGAAATCAGGAAGGAAGGCAGCCAGGACAGGAACCAAACTTACGGTCTGAAGCTGAGGCTATAGGGGGGGCTGTTGACCATGATCTGACTGAGAGCCGACACAATGACCAGGATGAGGATGGGCATGACCTGCACGAAGAGAGCGAGGCCTCCCTGCAAAGTGAAAACACGTGATTACTGCTGAAGGTACCCCAAAAGATATATTTAAAGATGACTCAACATCGCCCCCTGCTGTGCAAAAGTCACGTTGCAATATTTGCACATCTGCAGTCTGCAGGAGCTTGAACAATAAACTTACATCTCGCTGCCGCTCTCTCCTCTCTCGCCTTGGGTAACGCATGCGGCCATTTGGATACATATTAGCATTACCTAGATTGAGATAGCAAATGAAGCACTTAAGAGACAGAGCATACAGAACGCTACAATGAAGACAACACATCTCACAAGCTTGACACGAAGCAAAAAAAAACCCCAAAACACTTGACTCTTACTTGTCGGGTATCCTCCTCCAAAGAACATATTGAAGAGGTCTTCAGGTGAAATATCTGACTCAAAGTTTTCATTGTCATGGCCATGTCCTGAAGGATTCTTCCTCTCTTCGCTGCACTGATCGTACTGTGTTCTTTTGTTAGCATTACTCAGAACAGCATATGCATTCCCAATAGCTGTCAGAAATGGGAAATAAATGTGTTTGAGTATCATAAGGAAGGATTTAAAGAAAAACTTTGGCCAAAGCCTTCAATATGGCAGATTGTTGACATAATGTTCATGCTGGTCACCTTTAAATGCCTCGGTAGCACCTGGAGCATGATTCTTATCTGGATGGAACTTCAAAGCAAGTTTTCTGTAAGATCTTTTGAGTTCATCCTCAGAGGCGTCTGCCTGGACCCCGAGAATTTCATAGAAGTCTTTGCATTGTTTTATTCTGTGTAGATTGCAAATAATTCCCGGTACAAGTTGTGATAAAACAGTTCAAAAATATGTCATACATGTACAAAATTCCTTAAAGAAAAACAGGTTTACGTCATTTTTTTTAACCGTACCTCCTAACAGCATCTAGCTGATCTGCCGTGTAGGGTTTCGATGTGTCCGAGGGCTTTTCTTCTGGTCTGGTATTCTCGCTGGTGTTCTGCCGTTGCCGCGGCCCGTTGAAGTCTGGGTGACCACCTTGTCTAGGTTTGAATCCATTCTTTGCTATTAGCTCCAGAAGTGCTGGAAAAGGATAACAAGACAGTGTTGTAGGAATTAGCTTGGCAGATCCCTCAGTTGGCTCCATGTGCAATGAGCGTCACAATGTTACTGTGAAATATTATACATACACAAGAACTAGGGATGTCCCAATACAACTTTTTACTTCTGATACGATCCCAATATTGCAGCCTTGAGTATTGGCCGATACTGATATTGATCTGATACGATATCAGCACGAATCATACATCATTTTATTATTAATTTTGTAGTGTGGAATGTGAGAAAAGGCTTGATCAAGTAGGTATAAGAAAAACCTGCTTATTATTAACCAATTGGAGATATTTTAACCTTCAACATAATATCTACAGTATTCTACAAGTGAATAAAATAAATGTACATAGGGTCTGTTAAATGGTCTCTGCTTATTGGAGCACTTATATCTGAGATTTTAGATGCAGCCCGATAAAATCCAATATTCGTTTTCTGGCTGATATGGGGACATCCCTAACAAGGACCCTTACACCATATGACAGAGGAAAGTTGTGAGCCTGACGTGATGAACCTCCATAATGTATGCAGATAAAGGCACTGCCATCCGGGCCTCATGCAGGTGTGTTGTGCCTTCACTAATGAATGTTGTAATATTGAACCATTTACAAAGTGAACAGCACTTTTTTAAGATTCTGCTCATGTAGGGGTCTATGTCCATCCACTCCTGCCCTATTATTGAATGACTTTCTATGTTTACCTATCAGACGGAAAATCATCTGATAACATCTGTTTCATATGGAGCAGGTTTAAATATTATTCTGTGAACCTTAACTACAGCTGGGATGCTTCAGTTTGTCTTGCAATGTAAAAAAAAAAATATGACAAACTGGCATAAGGCTAGCTCATATGCTATCTCAGGCCTTGTGCTGGATGCGCTGCAGAGCTCAGTCGGGATGCAGGTGATGCTGACGGCCGGTGATGATGCTGCGTGCCTCCCCGTGGCGAAGCGCCCGATTCTTCGGCTCGGCCCATCTTTACTTACCCTTCGCTTTCTCTGTCGGAAAGAGTCTCTGTGCCTTCTCCAGGAACCTCTGCGCTTTGTCCGGATGGCCGCTGGTAAACGCTGCGGTTGCGATGTCAATGCAGCGCTCCGCTTCATCCCTGTTTACTTCCATTGCAGCGGGACAGCGGGCGAACTGGACCACAAGTAAATAAAGTCACTGGCTGATGACGTCATGCGGTTGCTGCAAAAAAAAATTAACAAGTCTCACTTAACACATATTTGACGATGTGTTAGTGTTTTACTGCTGGTGTCTGTATGCCAGATTCTTAGTACAGGGAGTATATACATGAGTACAGTATTGGAGTAGTGTGCTGCTTCATTTCATTCACTAGATGGAGACAAATCGCCTGTTAGTCAACCTCCATGACTATGGGCCCTGAAATACATCTCTGACTATGTCTTCACTTCAGTGACTTCATGTGTACGTTTTAGTGCAAAATGTGTGTAATTATTTTTGAAAAGGGCAAAAAAAAAAAAAAAAAGCATTTGACCACTCAGCTGGTTCAAAAAAAAAAAGTTTCCTGTGGCCAGGAGAGACTTGGGTTCCCTTTGAAATCTGATCGACCATCCCTGATGTCAGCCCAAAATCCTAAAATATGATTAGGCCAACTTTGTCAGGAACAGGAGTTATGTTAAAATCAACTATTTATGTTGTGTTGCAATCTTAGACCGTAAATAAATATGGACGAAGCTTATCTGTTGTGGAAACTCATCGACATATTTTGTTAGGAAAATAAACATGGTGTCTTACTTTATTTAATTCCACAGCTACATCTACTACTATATTCTGATTGTAGTATGAATAATAAATAACGTTATGGCGAAATTGCCCAGTACTGTTGCCATAATGTAAATAATTTCAAGGAAAAGTTGGCTTTAAAAAAATAATAATACTGTCAATGTATTCAATGTGTTCAATGTTTTGGGGAATAATTATGAAGTCAAAGATGGCTATCCATCCACCTCTGGAAAATAAATAAATAATTTCTCTCTACATTGTGTGTGTGTGTGTGTGTGTGTGTGTGTGTGGAGGTGGGTGTCCTCCCCTTCTGCAGCTGGATTATGGTGTAAAGTAACTTGTCACGTTACAGTTGTATTGTTGAATTTGCATTGGCCTAATCAATTCGAGCTGAATTAGTTTCAACCCACGCGTGAACAGAAACACGAGAGCTGCTGTTAATTCAACACAAGTCTAGACAGAAACACAGAGCTCCTCTCCAGGGGAGGTTCACACACTGTACATCTGGCAGGAGAATGAATAAAAGGTGAACAGCAGATAAACCGGCAGCCAATCACACTCCGAGCTTGAGGCGGTATCTAGGCGCTGATTGGTCAGCTTCATTTCGAGCTGCGGCTCTTATTGATTCGTTCGCTGCAGATCTGACTATCACTCTTCCTTTTCTGGGTTACTGCACTTTTTGGCCGAGCAGCTCCACCCCCCTGTTTAAAACAACCCCAAAATATATCGTTTCCTTTTTTTCTGCAGGCCTTTGGTGAGTTATTAATGTCAACTGTATCTGTATTAAATGTGTAAAATGAGTGTTATGCAACCTAGTGAATGTCGTGTGTGTCAGCTGGAAGTCAGCATCATCGTTATATGACCATCCTCTTCCTCGCCAGTTAGCCTAGCCTGAACGCTTACAAGTCATTTTACATATTCGCCGCGGAGCCGAAAGGTTCTTATTTTACCTCGGCACCAGACACCAACGTGATGGAGGTCTCTCATGTTTGCCTCTTAGAGCATCACCACCGAGCCGCTGTCAGCACCATGACGGAGGCGGAGGCGTTGGAGAAGAAGCAGCAGCAGCACAAGCCCAGCAACGGGAATGTTCCTCCAGAGGGGAGCACAGAAGACGTGTTTGATCACACATACAAAGAGAAAGAAGGCCCCAAACCTGCAACGATCATCGTCTGGAAGAATGTCATAACCATGACTCTGCTGCATATAGGTGCAGTGTACGCCGTGTTCCTTATCCCTTCTGCAGCCTCTCTGACCTTGCTTTGGTGTAAGTATGAATCCTACCTGTTAGAATGTCCCGACCTTATGCAAAGTGATGTTAACGTTTGTTGTATTGCATATAGTGTGACTTAAAAAAAACATATATCATAGCTGTTATGTCACCAGCTATGCCACCCACTTGCATGCAATGGGTCTGTGCATGATCCTTCCCCAGTACACCGCATGTGCTGGGATTATATCATCATCATCAGGGGTTTTCATGTCTCAGCATGTAGATTGAAGCGGTTTATTTTACAGTGCATGCTTACCTGTTAAACATGTACTCTTAAAAAACAGAGAGCACCCACCAGCACCCTTTTTTTTTTGATTAAGTAAGAGCAACATAATGGCAGGAATGCAATCGAATTAATACAGCTGATTTACACAAATGTATGACTTGTTTTATTTATTTTGCATTCCTCAATGAATGGAAAATCTGCATGGCTGCGCCATTACTGCTGATTTAAGTGTGCCCAGTTTCAAACATGCAATCATCAAATGGTTTTATCCATCCATCCAGTCTTCATCCGATGTGATGTAATAATTATATTACCCTGAGTGTATGACAGTTCCATATAACAAGCCCTGCCTTGTTTGAGAACAAACGCAATCGGGTTCTGTTGAACGCAGACTTTGAGTCCGTTTAGCTAGAAAACACCCCGGGGAAGCTCGTGGGATCCATTCATTTGATTGTAAGGATGATTTTTGGAGCACATTCATAAATATCTGTGCCTTCAATGGAAAGGAGACAGCTATTGAATGAAGTTACGATATAAATGCAGCCTTAATGTATCCGACGCAAAGATGTTACAGAGTGCAGGATTAGTCCGTGAAGAGCTGCGGTCAAACTCATTTGTTGTTGTGTTTTTCTCCACAGCTGTGCTCTGTTTTATATTTAGTGCTTTAGGAGTGACTGCAGGAGCTCACCGCTTGTGGAGTCACCGATCCTACAAGGCCACATTACCTCTAAAGATCTTTCTTGGTGTTGCTAACTCGATGGCATTTCAGGTGCACACACACACACACACACGCAAACACACGTTTGACTGGGATAATAGCTGTTTTCACTGCTCTCTTAAGTACCACGGCGTGTCTACCGTGCATGTAATCGCTGCCTTCTGCTCGGACCCACAGAATGACATCTTCGAGTGGGCTCGAGACCACAGGGTTCACCACAAGTATTCAGAGACCGACGCCGACCCTCACAACGCCGTGCGGGGCTTCTTCTTCGCTCACATTGGCTGGCTGCTCGTGCGCAAACATCCCGACGTCATCGAGAAAGGACGAAAGCTGGAGCTCACCGACCTGCGGGCCGACAAAGTCGTAATGTTTCAACGGAAGTAAGTGGCGTCATTGATTTTTTTTTTTTAAATTATTAGAGCTAACTTGTAGCCTTGAAGAGCCTCAAATCTTAAAAAAAAAAAAAAAAAAAAAGTGCACTTTGACTTCGGCAGGTAACCCTAAACAAGAAGTCATTGTGTTCTCAGACAGCTTATTAAATGTGAGCCAAAAAAAGAAACTAATCCATCTTCTACTGTTTGCTCACCAGTGCTGCAGAGTTGTGTCAGTATAAGGCGGGTTGCATTAGTGATTCTGGTTCAACAGGCTGGCGGTTACTCACATGTCATACATCCATGTTGGCCTGTGTGTGTGTGTAAACTGTGTCATGTGTAAGGAAAGAGATTCAATCCCCGGTCTGACAATCGGAACATTTGAGTAAACGGCTCCATTCGTTCTCCCTTCTCTCCCAACTCCAGGTATTACAAGTCGTCCGTGCTGCTCATGTGCTTCTTCGTGCCCATGTTTGTGCCTTGGTACCTGTGGGGGGAGTCTTTATGGGTGGCCTACTTCATCCCAGCTCTGCTCAGGTACACCTTGGTGCTGAACGCCACCTGGCTGGTGAACAGCGCGGCTCACATGTGGGGGAACAGGCCCTATGACAAGAACATCAACCCGGCGGAGAACAAGTTTGTCGCGTTCAGCGCCATAGGTACGACAAAACTCACGAGCACGTCGACATAACGAGAGCAATATAACAGGAGCTTGATCTTTGAGTTATGTGACGGGCATTTTTGCACTCTGAGAAAAGTTAGTGCTATACAGAAAATGAAAAGCTGCGTGGTTTTTTTAGGCACACGAATGCTGCCAATAAATTCATGTAATTAGAAGTAATAGCTCATGTTATCCCATGTTGTTCTTCAGTCTATGTTCTATTCAGGAGAAAGTGTCCAGGGAGTGTCACAGGATCCGATTACATAGTGGCCACAAAACCTAAACTGCCATACCGCTCATACAGGTCACACAGCAGAGACTGCTGTTTGTTGTGTTAAATGATTTTCTGCAAGCAGGTTTAGTCAGTTAACCCTGAAATGAGGGGAAGCCTTGGTCTTTTCCGTTTCAGAAAGAGACCTGAACTCAGACTCAGACCTGAGAAAGGCTACGAGGCTCTCTTCATTTTTAAATTTTTTTTTTTTTTATCACCTGTTGCCATGCTGAACACCGAGTCAACGGAACAAACTCAAATCATCGATTCCCCTCCAGAGAGTAAATCAACTCAGAGTCGACTTGAGAGTTTGTGTCTGAAGCCGGCCCCCCTGTATGTCTCCACCTCCAGAGGTTTTAAGTTCACTTTCTAGTAAACAACAGGAAAAGGGCTTGTGATAGTTGCCGGTGTTGTCCGTGTGTCTGAGGCAAACCTTGACGCGCGTGTTGAAAATCGGATGTCCTTCGGTCCAGCAGCACCATCATTCATCGTGCAGAGTGATAACTTGTTGCAACGAGGAACCTAAATGTGGAATTCTGTTATTCTGACTTTGCAAACTTGCCTATTTGGCATTTATAATAGCTTAGTAAGGAGTCAGAATAGGCAATTAGAATTGAACTTTCTGAGACTGTTGTCGGGCTTTACGTCAATGGTCACTGCTTTGCGTCAAGTAGTTTGTAAGGTATCCTGCAAACAAACATCAACCAGCTTTGCAAAGTGTGCGATACAGTGTTTGACTCTGTGTTCACTATGTTGACGACGGTCTCTTCTACCTGACAGGTGAAGGATTTCACAACTACCACCACTCTTTCCCCTTTGACTATGCGACCAGCGAGTTTGGCTGCAAGTTGAACCTTACCACTTGTTTCATCGACTTCATGTGCTTCTTGGGCCTGGCCAAGGACCGCAAGAGGGTGTCCCACGAGACGGTCATGGCCCGAATACAGCGCACGGGGGACGGAAGCCACCGGAGTGGCTAGGATTGTTGAACTGTGTTGAGCTTCGAGGCGAAAAGAGAAAGCGTATAAAGAAGAAGCTTCACAGTCCCTTTTTGACAGCTCTACATTCTTCATCCTCTAAGGATACAAGTCATCTTCATGAGGGCCTTGACCACATTTTGCTTGTTTTTGTGGTTTTTCGTAGCCGTAACTAAACACATAGTTCAAGATGAATAACAACCCGACACAGTTTGCAAAGCTCTCGGCCTTTGTTTCTAATGCTCAGACGGGCCAAAGTGTTGCAAAGTGTGTTTTTAGCTTTGAACTAGAGTAACTCAACTCCATTCTACGCAGTCTCAGTGTAAAGTCATGTAGCCGGTCATTCTTATGTAAGTGTTACGCAATTATTAATCAAAGTAGAAACGTGGAGCACAGAGATTTAACTGATTGGAGATTGTTGCCTTTATTGCAGTTTACAGTAAGTTTTTACAGTTGGGATTTCAATTCAAGTTTCGAGCACTCAAAGAGCTATAAAAAAAAGAAAAAAAAACAAAAGGAGAAAAGTTTGAATCATTTACAGTGAGGGAAAAAGTTTCTGGCTTTAATTGAATAAGGAACATTTTGAAGAGAGGGGGAACCCAGACCATCTTCTTAAACCCTGAATACACTGACAAAGCGGTATGCCAAAACTTAACGGTGCAGCACGTTACATGTTTTTTTTTTTTTTTTTTTTTGGGGGGGGGGGGGACAAAACCAAATAGGAGTTTTCTTAAAGCAAATGAAGGGACATATTTATCATTAGATAGAAAAACTGCCATTGAATATTTACCAGAAGTGAAACGTGTGACTTTATCTTGATTCCATGTGACGTTTCATTGATTTTTCTTGTGTTTTTTATGACTTTATAAGAGTGCTTAAAGCGTGCCAATGGTCGACATATTTATAAACCATCTCAATAGAGCACACTCGGTCGATATTGCTTCTTCAGTTAACATCATTGTGGAAGTTTTTGAACATAGTGGCATCAGTGGCTTTGCTTCCTCTTTGAGATTTTGATCCGTCATTTCTGTTTCGTTTCTTCTTCTTTCTTTTTTTTGTGCCCTGAGAATTCTGCAGCAGCAGAGATCTCATTGGTTGATGTAGCAGCCGGTCATGTGACAGTCGTAGGCGTTAGAGAAACAACTCGCCGCCCCATGCATGATGATATTCGGTTGTAGGTGTCATAGTGAGTTGACTCTAATGGCAGAGCTGTGTCTATTTTTGTAACATGTGGAGCTGCATCGCTTTTGGAGCATCAAAACTGTTGCTATGGTGATTTTTAAGACCGAGTCCGGTTTCCCTTAAATGTTCTAAAACGCTGATTGTCACTGCAAAAATTCAGGTGCATCAATGTTAACGTTCAATTCTGGTGTGCTGAATGCCTGTGTTTTCTTATGTATGCATTTATTTATTTTGTTTTCTTATTGGCGAAAACCAGAAGCCAATGGGTTTTTTTTTTTTTGCACTCAAATATTTGGCCGACAGTAACGTAAAGTTGAACAAATTCAAATGTTTATTTTTCCCAAGAGTCAGGAAACAACCGATTGCCTTAGGACTTGCATCCATTCCTGATCTTCTTCACGTCCTGTCACTTAAGACAATAAAAGGTTCAAGTACCACTACAAGAATCTGACCAACGTCCATGTTTACAGGCCGAAGCACTCGGTGGAACTTTTCTGACAAACACATCTAAATATTTCAAATTGTAGCATGACAACATTATAGTAAGGTAAATGCAAATAGAGGAAAACAAGTGTCATATAAAAACTCAATCTGGTGAAACATTCAAATTCAAGATTGTTAATTGGCCTTGATGGATGTGCCAACTAGTTTTCAATCTATTTTTAGCGTGAAAACTACAAGACAAAGGTGTCATGAGCGTCCTATAGCACTTCACAAGCCAAACAACAAACAACTCCTGCTTACCATAGCACCAATATCGGCATTTTCCCCGGCGGCAATGATGATCATAAAAGTTGTCTCTGAATGATTACGTCAATTGTCAACTGTATACTATTCTGAAATAAAATCCACAATATTTTCAATACACTTGTAATACCATTAACAGTTGTCTCTCTTCATTTTGTCATTTGGTAATTCATGACCTGTAATCACTTCAACACTTAACGTCAGATTTCAACCATGTTATCCATGTTTTTCCTGAAATTCGATTTGTCGAAGACTTTGGAAAACTTCTCTGCTATCTGGAAGTTTCTGTCACTTCAGAGTTCTTGGTTTGAGTGTTTTTGTATGTGAGCTGTCATGTCAGGTCTGTCAGAAGTGAAACAGATGACCCAGCAGCTGCCTGCAGGCCCATGTTGAGTCTGAACAGCAGCAGGAAGCTTTTAATCTTGATTGTGTGAAGAATGGGGCCAAACCGGCCAGACACTGTCAGAGCGTCTGCTGTTTCCATGATGAATGGGGCTTCTTCATGGCGCAGTATTGGGAATGAAGACGTAACGTGAGTGCTGGTGGAAGTCCGTGGTTACATTACTCAACCAAAAGTAAAAACAATTAAAAGACAAAAAGTGATTTAAATACTCCTAGCTTTCTTTTTCTTTTTTTTCTTTTTCTTTCTTTCTTAGGATCTCCATTAGCACCAGCATACACATTAGCTATTCTTCCTGGGGTCCGACACACATCCATTCACACACACACACAGAACAATAAAACCAACAAAGACAAACGCCAGGACCAGCTCCCCTAGTAGAATTTAAGTGCATACAGAGGAGGAAGGAAAAAAAATCAAATTAAACGATCCTCCATTTCACAGACCTTCAGCAAAAGAACACAAAATCATTGTTCTCACATTTTCCATCATTCAAATCTTATAATATCCAAATTTACCTAAATACATTTTGATAAACATAAATCATCATCTGAATTACCTTCATAACTACATCTCTAAATAAATTTTTACTGAAAGTTATTCCAAGCAAAGGAAAACTCAATACATTTCACAGGGAAAAAAGCATATTGACGCCTTATGTCACACATTTAGTTTAGCACTTCAGTTCAGTGCAGCTCTAAAAGTGAGTGTTTCTTAATGGTTCATTACAAGGTCGAACATACTGATTTAACAACATTTTGAGTAACATGACATTTTTATTTGTTGAATTTAATGTGTTCAATTATGTCGGTATTTTTGATTCTAGTATTAGTTTTTAATGCAAAATTGTTGTCTAGTATTTGTAGAAAAAACCCCAAAACATTGTAGTACTTTTAAAGGTGCTCCATTAAATGACCTGAATATTTCTCTCCCAGCTGTTTCCTGTTGGATCAAAAACGCTGGAACTGGTCAGGTGATTTCTTGCTTCCTGGTTTGGTTTCCCTTCTGTGCTAAAGAAGAGCTCAAGTCCTCTACTGTGCCGCTGGGAGAAAATTACAGACTGACTGCAGTTGTTTGCTCCCGCCTGCAGCAGATGAGAAGAGCATTCTGAAACTGTGCCAAATGGTTTACACAGGGCACAGAGGAATGTTGAACCGCTGTGCTGACGACCGACAAAGTTTTTATTACATCAAGATTCTTCGGTTCAGAGAGTGCAAGTTGTGTGCATGTTACAATCCGCTTAGAATCACAGTATTATTGAGAAAAGTCTTCTTCTTTCATTCAATAAATCAATGAGCCCTAACCCTTACTCTTTGAAGTCATTCTGACAGAAAAGGGACTTTTTTCTTGTCTGTCTCTAAACTGAAAATCATGTTTTCACTAGAAGTAATCAGATCTATTACTGAACGAAAAGTGATGTTGCCTTTATTTCACATTGTTTAAAAAGTCCTTACTTAAAGGTGCAGATCAAGAAGATAAATATTACATTTTGTGTCATTATTGTTTCACATGTATTGCTGCATAATGTTGCAGCTAAAAGGTGTGGTTATCAAATGACTATTGATGTTAACATGCCTTGGTTCTTTAAGATGTTCCAGTATTTTTTCAATCGATATTTAAAACGTGCAATTGGATTACAAACTAGGTTTCTGTTATTTGAAAGGCCTCAGACGTAAAAATGAAAATCAAAACACAATTAAAAGTAGAAGTCTATTACAGCTCATATAGGTCACACTTCTGTAAACGCAGACCACATACTGTGAACATGAGGACAGGACTCAGCACAGTTCTCTCTGTCTCATTGAGTCACCTCCTGAAGTCTCCTGATCAGCGTGACTCAGGTTGTTGGTGTGGTGTGATGAGATGTGTTGAACATCAACTCTAAGAACATCACCCCAGAATGACTGACCGAGGTTACTGCAGTTCAAAACGACCCCCCCCCCCCCCCCCCCCCCCCCAAAAAAAAAACAAAAAAAAACAAACGCGCACGTTCGTCTGACCCCTAAAAGCCAATCAGCTGCGAGGTCCTGACTTATGATCCTTATAGACCAATGGGTGACAAGCGCGTGAACCACCTGTACCAGTTTGTCAACTGCCGTTTGGCACCCTCAGGAGGATTTTATGTAGCCTAGTACATTTTATCAATGATTAAAAAATAAATGAACTAAAATGATGTACTGGTAATTAAATAAAATTGGGAATAAATTAAATGCGGATTGTGACGCGTTCAAGTGCTTTTCTTTGAAATAGGAAAATAGAGAAGCTTAAAGTGAAGCGTTCCTCTGTGACTCGTATCATATTTTTAAAAAAAAACAGAGACCTCTACTGGCCATTAAGAAAATTACAAATAAACGTTGATATCTTTGCTCTTATTTCACTCTTAGAACACGAGTGAAATAATGTTCAACTAGGGTAGAAATATGTCGTTCTTGAATCTGTGCAGCTTAAAATAAAGTTTCAATGTACCAAAACCCCCACCATTAATCAAAAAGCCTGAACAAAATGTGTCTGAAAAGGGACATTCAAGAGGCAAATAATTGAGTCTCAAAACCTTTGAAGGGAAATTTTATTTGAAAAAAAGTTTCTGCAATGAGTAAAGTAAGCAACATGGATTGTATAAATATCTGTGCAACCAAAAAGAGCACACGGAGGCACTTCACTGCCTTCTGCTGCTGCCATGATACACCAAACTATCCAGCTTTATGTCCAGCTACAAACTTCAGAATATATCATGTTTGTGAATGTGTCATCTCATTAAGGTTTGTGAGAATGTATGGTCTTTTCTAAAACAAATACAACTTAAAAAAAAAAGAAAGAAGTTAATTCAGTGTTAGAAGTAGTAGCCTGGGTAAACAGATGAGTTAATGCAATTTCAACACAGAGAGTCGATCATTTGTTGTCCAACAACTTAATGTTTTGTTCATGAGCTGCAGCGATCAATTATCTAGAATCGCTCACGAGTAAAAATCAGTGCTCATAGGGCTAAATTAACAACCAAACAGAGAAAAACAAAAACAAGCAGCTATTTGACAATCAGTGTGTGGGTTTCTCCTGCTGCGCTTTGGCCCAGAACCCTTCATGGCACAATAACCCCGGACACAGTCTGTTACAGCAGGCGAAGAAAACAATCAGTATTTACGGTTGTAGAGTTTTGAAAATGCTCTCGATGCTTGTTGTAAATGAATGATACAAAAAAAAATTAGAGAAGGCAGTATCTCCCGCTCTCTCATACAAACTAAACCAACTGGATGGGGAGTAATAAATGCAACTTAGATTGTATTCTGGTTTCCAGCCCTGAACTGGATGCTGGAGCTGTCAGTGCTGTATGTGTTGTTGAAGCAGCTGGAGTGCTGCACGTATTCAAACACATACTTGATCCACGACTGCTGAATTAAGACAAACTAGGATGCACACGCGGAGCGTCATTTGGACGATGAAACAGCACCTACTTGTACAAACACTGCCTCCATTCAAACTTTGCACCACTTCTTTATATTTTACATCAACGGTTAAATTTACAGAGAATCACTACTTTCAGAATACATTCATCTTTTTTTTGTTGTAAAATTACCACAGCAACATCAATGTCATCATTGATACAAAAAAACAAATCCCCCCCTCCCTCAGCTGAATCCTCCAGGAAGGAAAATGTATGGAGTGATGAAGACCACAATCAGCAATATCATCAGTTATTATTGTTGTTATCAAAGCACATCATCAGGTCAAAAAAAAGAAATAAATACATATATAACAATATGATAACACTGAAGTCTGCTTTGGGGGCCTTTAGGGGGGATTAGACACCCAATTTATTGGCGATGGTCATGACCACTTTGAGGATGGGCATGAAGGCGGAGATCTCGCTGAAGTTGCTGCTGCTGACCACCTGAGTGTGGACCTCCAGACCACGCTGGTAGTTCTGACTCGCCACGCAGCGGCTGATTTCATGAAGCCCATTTAGGATGTTGTGAGAGAGCTGAGAGATAAAGAGGGGCGACATGTCATTTTAAGCTTATTATGTATCAAAAAAAAGAGTTTAAAGGGGACACATTATACCCTTTTTTTACATCTTTTCAAACAGTCCCCTGAACTCTAAATGAAACATCTGTGCTGTGCTTTGGTCTGGGACTGAGACTGGGTTGGAGATGGGTGGAGATACCAGGGGAGGGGAAGGGATTTTCTTACCAGAATACAACTTGTGATGTCAAAAACTGAGAACATTTAAAACAGAGCATTTTTCTGTGTTGTAAGACTTAAGACTGTAAGGACTGGATGGATTTATTTCAAATTTTGTGGGTCCATAGACACTCAGGTTACCCCAATATGTGTTCAAAAACTCTGTAGAAGTGGATTTTTCATAATATGTCCCCTTTAACATCTGAATAACTTTGCGTGCCTGTATTAATTTCTTACCGTCTGCTCTCTGAGCTTGTCATACAGGTATCCCAAACGTTTGCCTGCATCTTCAAGTTTCCTCTTTGTTTGCTGAAAGGAAACATTTTGTTTTTTATTTAGTCTCCAATAAAACCCATATTTTCCTTTGATTATGTCAAGCTTCGTCACACATCCAGTGAGACTTACCGGGTCTCTTGCTGCGAGCTGGCAGCGCTGCACCAGGCTGTCGAATGTCGATTTGAGCACCATGTGTTCAGCTGGGATTTCTTTCTGCTCCACCCTCTCTGCTGGCAGCTGCTGGAGGAGCTGAGGACCAACAAGGAAACCCATACAAGGTGTTGACATGTTCGCCTTGTTGTGAGATGCTGTTGACAACAGAAAGACTTCAGAAAGTGCAACACACCCACCTGCACGCTGGGCTCCTGGGGGGCTCCAGGGGGAACTTGAGTGTGATCATGAGCCTGAGGAGCCTCCATGGGGAATCCCATCACAGGAGCAGTGATGGGGGCTGGTGGGGTGTAGTTTTCAGGGACCTGAACACACACGGCAACAGTACGACACATTCAAAACACAATCTGAAATGTGCTCACAATTTTAAATTTGACACTTTGTTAAAGTGACATTGAGCTAAACAGCTCAGCCTGTAGTTAGCTAGCTGTGGATAATACTTGCTGTTATGACTGCTGTTATGACTGTGATAAAAAGCAGAGTTACCTTCTTCTTCCTCGGTCCACCTCTCACCGCTGGTGGGTCATTCCAGCCCTCTTGAGGTCCTACATTAAGAAAAAAAGTGAGAGGGAATTAGAAAGACTATCTGCTTTTCTCCCTGTAGTCACACTCGAGCAGTCCAAGAAGTTAGACGACACGTCTAAAAGTTATTCAGCCAAGGGTTTCAGCAGTTTTAGCAAATATGATCAAACGCACTAAAAGGCTGCTCATAGTTTCTCAACACCAGCCAAGACGGGAAATGACAAGCATCTCAGACAGCTTTCTGAGCTAAAACATGTATCAATTTAAAATGTTGAAGATGGCTCAACGTCAGTTATAATTGGCACTTTGGATGTACAGTTTGATTAAAGCCTAGATGGTTAAAAGCTAAATTGCTTAAACATAAATCAGCTCCAAAGTCGATACATTTCCCTCAAGCATACAAGCAGAACACCACCAGAAATGCACCGAGTTACCAGAAGAAGAAAAAAGACATTTGATCTGGCTTAATGTTGGATTATTGTATGCAGTTGTAAATAGTTAAAGTTGGGTTTTTCTGGTAACTCAAGCCTATGTTTCAATGCACTCTTATTCCATATCCAACCCTGACCCTGCTGTCACCTTCGAGGTCACACTGGGAATTCAGCCAGGGAAAGAAGCCTGCAAGTCAAATGAGGTTGACAGCTATTTAAAAAAATTATTAAAATCACAAAAAAAAACCGTGGAAAGCAATGATTAGGATTATAAACTTGAACATGATCTGTACCTATAGGAGGAGGGGCAACTGGAGCGGCGAAAGGCTTTGCAGCAGGAGCACCAGGCCCTCCCTGTGGGTACCCTGATCCGAGAGGGTTATAGTAACCAGATGCTGGAGGCGGTGCAGGCCCCTGGTTGTGGTGGGTCGCTGAATACATGGGGACGGGGCCTCCGGGTTGGGAGGTGGGTGACATGGGGCCTGATGGTAAAGAGGTAGACGGCATGAAGCTTGTTGGTGGCACCCCTGGGCTTGGCATGGGGGGCAGGCCTCCAGCGGTGGATGACGACGGAGGGAGTGGAGGTCCTGATAGGCCAGCAGCCGGCATAGAAGGACCTGGAGGAGGGAAGGCAGAAGGTCCACTGACGGGCATCTGCTGGGGCTGGAATGGCTGATGAGGAAGGAAACCTGGGGAAGGACAAAGACCGTTAAGACAGGTCAAATCAGCGTGAAGGTAAAAACCAAACAGTCAAGTGTCAAACCTGGAGCAGGAGCTGGATGTTGGGGGTAAGTCGGCCTCATGGCAGGCCGGTTGGTGCTGGGTGGCAGGACATGAGAAGAAGGTGGGAGACCGGGCCCAGTGCTGGCTGGAGTAGCTTGTGGAGTAAAAACAGACGGCATCGGAGGCTGCGGTTGGGCTGCCTGAGAGGGAGCGGGTGGCTGGTACTGACTCTAAGATTGTCAAAACCCCCCCCCCCCCCAAAAAACAAAATGTTTAATGGAACGCTAAAACATCTTTGATTAAAAAAATAAAAATATTCTTGTTAAATTTATGATAGAATGTTTTTGACTTGTACCATCACTTGTGCTTTTGGTGCAGCAGGGGCAGGCTTGGCTCTGTTCAAAGAGTTTGGAGGCTGCTGTCCACCAGTGGCCTCTCCCTGAGCGTTGGACAGTCGGTCTCTCAGCATCATGATCCCAGGCTGAGAAGACAAATTCATAAAAACACATGAGTATTTATTACAACAACAACAACAACAACAACAACAACAACAACAAAAGAGAGTAAATAATTAAAAAACTAAATGCCTCTTACCTGCTCTGAGTTCTCAGGCAGGTAGCTCATGGCGGTGGCTAGGCTGCCCTCTGCAGCCAGAATGCCAGCGTAACACGTTAGCTTCTCAGCGAGGATGGGGCTCTGGACTGCCACCTCGCTGTTTCGGAGGCGCTCTATGGACTTACGCAGCATCATTACCTTTTCAACCAGGTCCTGTAAAATACAGAGACAGAAAGAGTCTCTTGAATGTGCAGCAAATACAAGTTAGAAGTTGCAACCTCTTCTAAAAGAGCTATTCTCAATTCATCTCAAAAAATGTACTTAGTTTGGATATCTTTAAAGAGTACCATTTTCCCTATGCAACTATTCTACAATGCTTTTTGATTCTTTTCTAATAAAATAAAAACCCCTTTGTGTTTTGCAATGCGTTTTTGCTAATACTCAGGATCTGTGCAAAATTCTTCTTAGAATAATATTAACTTATGCCACACTATGACCCAAATCTGACGAAGATTTTTACCTCTAGGCCGAGAGGAGAGGAGCTGTCTTTATGCGAGGCCCAGCACTCCACCAGTTTCTCAATGTTCCCAGAGCAGATGTAACACAGACAGGCCTGCAGGCAGCGCTTCTCTGAGCCCTCGTGCTCCAAACGGCCTCCCAGGGTATCTAAAGAGAGGGGGCGGAAAACTCTTACCAACCGGGCTGATGGTACGTCAAAGTGAGGCTCGCTGCGGCATAAAATACTTGCATGCAACTTACCGCACAAACGTGCAAAATCCTCGGGGTGAGCGTAGGTCAGCAGGGCAGCGAGAGCCTCCTTCCAATTATCCAACTCGCAGCTTTGAACGATGTCTCTCCAGTTCTGGGTCACCACCGAGGATATGAGCTAAAATTGGGGACAAGTTAAATGAACATACAGCTGAAATATGTTTCCCCCCCCCCCCCCTCTACAACTATGGCACATCAAACCAACTTCACCCTTACCATTGAAATGCTGTTTGTTTGCTTGCTGAGGTATTTTTGCTGCGTTTTCTTCAGCAGCTCCTCTCCGCCGCTGATTGACAGCAGGATGGCTTCGGCGTAACGACCGTCATTCAAACACAGATCCACGGCTCCCTCGAAGTTTCCAACCAGCAGCGCCTGGCTTATCAAACCGTCCGTGTCTGCAAAAAGCACAAGGAGTTAGTTCGCCGACGAAGACGCTGAATTCAATAAGCGATCATGAGTGGCAAACAGATTCAGCGTGTGAACCGCGTAATTGAGTGCGTGTACCACAGGATATGGGAATCTGGAAGTTGGAGTTGTCCTTTGGGGTCTGACTGAAGAAGTCTGCCGGTGAAACAGATCCTGAGGTTCTTGCGTCTGCGGCTGCTTCATCAGACCTCTGGAAAGAGAAGGAACACAATAAATCAGACAAAAGGTGAACAACTTGGGATGCAAACTTTAAAAAAAACAAGATTTAAAGATAACCATGTTATGTGTGTGTGTGTGTGTGTGCTGACCTCAGTTGAGAGCCGCTGCATCTTTTCTGCCAGATCTTTAGCATCCACTCCATGTCCATTGTGCTGAAAACTCTTTCCCAGGCATTTTGAAATCTGGGGGGGAAAAAAAGGAAGTTGACATTTATCTATACACCATTTCTTTACTTCTTTTTTAAAAAGATTTATTTGTTTTATTTTATGCCTTTATTGAGAGATAAGACAGTGGATAGAATCAGAAATCGAGAAGTGAGATGCGAGGAAGGGGCGTCTGTATGACTGATATCTGCTATAGTTCATAAGTTACACACAGAATACCTTTTTCTCCAGTTCATCTTTGCTAAAACCCAGAAGCCTGAGGAATTTAATGCGGGCTTCGTCTTCAAAGTTCACCTAAAAAAAAAAGAGATAATGCATAAGCTCCAAGTACGACAAACCACACTGATAGATAGACTTGTGTGTTTTGTTTTTTTCTAATATCCCACCAGGAGGAACTTCCAAATGTCCTGCTCAGCGTCTGACTTGGCATTCTGAATCTTGGCCTGGCAGTAGTTGTTGAAGGAGCCCGACTGCAGCGCAGCCTGCAGCTCCCTGGAGCGCTGGAGGAACTCTGTCTCCGTGGTAACCTGGCTCACAAACACGTGTCTGGGGACGGGCTGAGGGCTCTGCACGGGAGGCAGCTTGGGATTCTCAAAGGTTATCAATTTTCCTCCAAACTGGTGAGTAAAGAAAACAACAGATCTATCATGGGATAAAAGACGGTAAAAAATATCGACAGTTTTTTTATTTTTTTATTTCCAGTCTTAAGTTTCAACGTCTTACTCACAGCAAAGGAAGCCCCAACTGGTCTGCGCACCCACTTAGGAGGCTTCTTCAGAGGGGGGACTATAGTTTCCTGCACTGCAGGCTGAGGGACCTGCAGGGGAGGAAGCCCCTGTCCTGTACCAAAGGGATCCATGGTATCAAATGAGGAGGATATCTGTTCAATAAAAAGGTTTAAAGTTCATGAAAAGCGCAATATATCAGGGGAGAAGTGACAGTAATTCCACATGATGGCTTTGTTAAGACTGAAGGTGACTTTTACATTCCTTTGACTACATCGTGATGGACGTTTTTAGCCATTTGTAATATTTTTAAACCAAACAAATCCAAACAAAGTTATTCATATCAATTCATGCTACACGATATTAGCTCTAAAACTTCAAGCTTTTATTCCACTTTCATTCATACTCAATGTTGTATTCTGTAAATGCGTCCATGACAATGCAGCTGTTCAAAGGGTCGACGGCAATCACTTCCCAATAGCACCATCTAGAGGACAAACTCTGCACACACAAACGCAGCCTCTACCTTATCAGCTGTGCTCTGCTGCTCAGTCTTTAAGCTCCCTCCCATCACTGAGTAGACGGTGATTCTCCCGTCAAAGGATGCGGCTGAGAGCAGGGCTGGATTCCTTGGACACCACTGGACGTCAAAACACCACTGATTTGTAGTTGGAAGCTCGTAAATTACCTAAAATGAAGGTGAATGAAACATGAAAACAAACTCAAGTCTGCTTAAAAAATGTTTTTTTTAAAATGGCAACGAAGTTGAGGAAGAAAAAAGAAGCAGAGATGTTTTGATAAACACCTCTCCAGTGTTCGGGTTCCAGCAGAGGATCCTGTTGTCTTTAGCACTACTCAACAGGAGCTCAGGGTCAGCTTGGCTCCAGGATATGGACAGAATTCCCCTGAAAGAAAAAAAAGACGGTTGATTGAGTAAATTCCAGAAGATGGTTAAAAAAAAAAGAAGAAAAAAAAAAAAAAAAAAAAAGAACTGGTCGTCGAGCTAAAACTAAGAAAAGCTCACCTTGTGTGGTTTTCGAAGACTTTAAGGGGAGACGTGGCGAAGCGAAGGTCCCACATCTGGATGACTGGCAGCCGATCGTCTTCAGAGGCCAACACCAACTGAGTTGCGACTTCGGGGTGCCAAAGCATTCCTGAGCAGTGCATCTGAAATCAAAATAACAACCGAAAGACTTTGAAAATATAGACACAGAACAATTATGAAAGGGGTAGGAGGTTAATAAAAGATCCTCTGAATTTCTCCTTACTCTCAAAAGCTTCCTATAAACTGAGTATGCGTTTGAAAATCCCATCCCAACAAAATCTTGCTGTAAGAGAAACTCAAGAGAGGATAATGAAAACTGAGGTCAGTATAGTGTGTTCCCGTTCAGATCGTGTGTTTTAGGTTGTTGTGCTACAGTAGTTGCTACAACCATCCAGTAATCTTTTCTACTTTGCAGACATTGACTCAAAACCATGCAGGACCGAAGCGCTACAGCTGATAAAGACTGTGCTACGAAGGACGAACGCTTAGACTTGAAACTGCTGTGGTCTGTATTAAAGGTCACCGACCCTGTTACTGTGGTCGCTGATCTTGATGATGGGCTCGTTCTTTCTCAGGTCCCACACCACTGCTTTGCCGCTGGGGTTGGCTGAGGCCAGGATGTGCTGGACCTGTCTGTTCCAGGACACGACACTGACGTCTTCAGCAGGCTGAAAGAGGAGACGGAGGCTGTTAGTGTCGAGACAAAACTGAACGTGTGCATGACAAAAAAATAATAATAATTGGATTCCTGCTATGCAAACAACATTTGTACCAAGCCTGTGACATGTAAATAGTGAGTGTGCCTATTTAAATAGCTCTGTTTAGGAAAATGCTGACACAGGATTCATTTTATTTAGTAAGGCAAATGAGAGCATAAGGAAACCTTCTTGTGGCTTTCATTTCTGACTCTCACATAAAACTACAATAGTTAAGAAGATATTGAAAAGGTGTTTGTTTTTTTTTTAAACTCAAACACTAGTTTGTAAGAGATATCTCTAGGATGTGCTGGGATGTATCATCAGTGATGTTCCTGAGGTCTTTGGGGATTTTGTTGTTTTTTTTTTTTTTTAATCAGACCCCCTCACCGAGGTGACCCATCCGAAGTTGATCAAGACCTGGATTTGCATCCCAGCAGCAGCAATCCATGGGCTCACCCTCTTTGACTAAATCCACTGGGTGGCTTTCTCTGCGGCTTTAGTGGTGGAAAATATGGCCGTAGTCTAACACCAAGGCCTGCCACAGCTTTGGATATAGAGCGCCCAGGATATAAAACAAGAAGCCAACTGATCTCTCAAAAGGTTTTTTCTTTTTTTTCTTCGGTGATATCTTTCAATGTCACACCCACCTGTGTCTTTGCTCCTGGTGTCATTGGACTGCTGAAGTTGTTCAGATCCCAGATATATATCTCCGAATCATTTGCCCCTGATGCAAGAAGATTACTCTGAGATGGAGTTAAAAAAAAAAAAAAAAAAAGGATTCAGTATGAGCACTTCAGTAGCAGAAAGCAAGCAGAAGAGAAGTTCTAGCAGACTGTATGAGAGGATGTTTACCTGAAAAGGGTTGAAGTCGAGAGCTTTGATGGGTCCTGTGTGCTTGTCAGACTGTCCCACAATTGCATCTGCTCCAGAACTCATTATGACCTCCGGGTTGTATACGGTTAAAGTGCCATTTTCACTGCCACCAACCAGTCTCCCTCCAGTACCATCAGCTCCGGCGCCAAAGTTCACCCACACAATACTGTGCAACCTGCGGAATAAAAACATGAACATACAAGCTTTTATTTACAACAAATGGCTTACACATCATCTCCAACAGTAAGCGGTGCTCTCTGTACCTCAATAGAAGCAATATGTTTACCTCTTTAGCCATCATAACTTTCTTTCTACTACAAAAACTGAGGCTTATCCAGCTGTATGTTACATTTTATATCTAGTGGCAACTAAGTGTTAGAATACCCGTTGTACCCATTTTGGACCCAAATAAGACAAAAATCAAACTGTCTATCAAAGGACAAAGACACGTCAGACTTCCCTACAAAGAATGGTATAGACAGGGGAATTGTTGATTGAATTCATGACAAGAAATGGTGTCTTTTGAATCACGTGTTATAGTTTGACCTGTTTGCAGTGGGTAATGATCCTCTGAGCTGCATCTCCAGAGAGGGGTCAGAGAAATCCACCTCAAATATCTCCAGGGCAGCAGTGGTGTTGAAAGAGGCATCCAGCTGCTGTGCTGATGTTCCTAACGCCAGGTGGATGGGATGGTGGCCGGCAGGACTCCAAGCCTGGTGGGCAGTCCTCTGGATCTCCTTCAGCCTCATTTTCCTCCACAAGTTTAAAGACCTGGACGAAAAAACCCCCGAACCAAAGCATAGCACATGTATCACCACGGCAATGACTTCTGATTACAAACATAAGATATAAAGACCTTAAAGGAAACAGACGCAAACTGGATTCAACAATCACTGCTAAAATGACTTTAACTTCAACAGGGTGTCACCCTCACTCACACATCGACTCCGACTATTTCCTGGAGGTACTGGCCGACTACTTTCACCCTTAACAGATAACCTACACTGTGTTAAAGCTTTTATTTTAACAACAAAATGTGATATTAAGTTGCCTGCGATTAATGTGCATTTGAATATTTCTAAGCCACTCAAGAAAAAAAAGGAATTCAAATATCCAGTATAGCTAACGTTAGCATATCGTGAAGTACAGATTCAAACATGTCACAGACTTACTCTTACTCCGCGGAAATTAGTTTTACATCTGATTAAGTTCTCATCAATGTATCTCTTCAGTGGTTGAGTATAATTTATCACATATGCTCAAATATAACTTAACAAGCGACAGTGCCTGGCTGTTCCAGTATATATTCGTAGCCAATGTAGCTATAAGCTAAAAGCCTCCACCCTTTGCTTCTATAATCAATTACAAATTATGTTCTTTCTGCATCAGCTCCACTTACAACCAGAAGGCAAAATAGAAATAAATGTTTTTTTAACTTACGAAAACTGTCAATATCACAGCCCTGACTGTCTGCATCCACACAAAAAACTGAAGAGCTAGCTACTTATCATCCAAGCTAGCAGCTTAGCCACAGGCAGATTCCGACCAAAGTGCTTTGCCGTGTTGTCACTAAGCTACGGGAGCCGACACGGACATTTCTCATTTTGAAGTGGCCTAGGATAACCTCGCTTTCAAAGTCAACCTCAAAAAACAAAAAAATGTGCATTCGGAACTTAGGATGTGATATTTGAAACATTTAATATGCTTTTTTTTTTTTTAATTCCACTCACCAAAACTGAAGGGTGAAATTATTTTCCAACATAAAGCAAGAGCCACACTACCATATTTAAGTGTTAACATCTTTATTCTGGACAGAAATATATATACACACAAGGAGAATCAGAATTAAATTTCATAATTCTTGACTTCTTCTTGTTGTTTTTCAGGATCTCCTCCATACTCCAGGTACAAGTTGTTGTAGGGATACTGTTTCGGTGCCTGGAGGAGAGAACAACACTTTGATTAAGGTGCATGTTATTTGAATAAAATAAAAAAAATATAAAAAAAAACATTTGATCAGCAGGCCACACAGCACCTTCAAAAAATGACATTTTACAATAAACAAGATTGCCTTAAATGAGCGTTAATGTTCCATTTTGTGGGCTGCGTATGATGCGATTATCTGATTTAAAGGATTCAGGTGAAAATAAGGGCTGCAGGGAAGAGCTATAAGATATGACATTGCTCTGGTATGTTCACATAAGCGAGTCAGGGGTGGATTTTTTTTTGTGTCTTTAGTTCTGTTACTTAAACGAAACCTGTGAAGATAAAAACTGTAAGGTTTTTTAAGGTTTCACAAGGATCAAACTGCTCTGTAAGTTTCATTAAATCACAAACACAATCTTGTTTTCAAATGTTCTTTTTCACACTGAATTAATTTCCTAGATCTCATTTTTTTTAGATACGTCCAGATAGCTTTGTAATCATCAAGTCTGAGCGCAGCTTTGCAATACTAAGTGCAATTTGTCGAATTAACAGCTAATTGTCACTCAAATATATTCACTGTATTGGGTATTCAGCCCAAACTTTTAATGCACCTCAGTGATGTTAAGGTGCATTATCCTAGCATGGGATATGTAACCACAGAAGTCTACGTAAGACCAAAAACAAATAACTAAATAAGCCAGAGTATCGAGCTAGTGTCACAAATGCTTATCCTTTATTAACTCTTTTCTCGTCTCCTGGAAATATTACATAGCACACAGAAATAATCCCAGCATGGGTCTGTACTTACAACAGGTTGGTAAGATTTAAATTGCTGCCCAACATAGAACATGAACAGCATGAAGGCGATGCTACCAAACAGCTGTTTGCACATCGAGGACCAGGGCAAAAGGCCGGGAGAAGTATCCACACGGTTCCTGATGTACATGTCAAAGTCCCAGTGCATCTAAAAATAGACAGAGAATCATCACTGTTAATTTGTCACAGGCAAACTCACAAAGTAATGACCACCTATGTTGAATGCAGAACCATGTCTTTTTATTATTATAATTGTACAGAAGCAGTTTGTCAGCACGGCTTTCCAAACTAATTGCATTTGGTTGCTCATCAGAACAGATTCGCTTTGAAAATATGATTCTGTTTAACTCTCTATACAATGAACCTTCTGTTTAACTATGAGAATGTATGCGTCTGTTTGTATACATACTGCAAACTCAAAAAGTCTAGACTCACTTTGGAAATGGCTAAATCATATTTTCTACGAAGCGCTCACAATGTCATCGACACTGATAGTCAAGAAAGTATTAGTTCTGAAGTCTGAAACAGTGATTTAATGTAAGAAAAAAAAAACATAAAAAATGTTTACAGGCCGGTAAACCATTGTTATTTTTACAACATATATTTTTATATTTTGTACAGTCAATAAACCTTTTTTTTTTAGTACTTTGTACATTACTATTTTATTGGACTCTGGTTACTTTACACAGTTTACAACAGTCTATATTTTATTATTTTGTACATTCAAATAACTACTTTTTATTGTTTACATCAAATTTTACTGTATGCATGTGTGTGTTACTAAATTAAGTGTTTATTGTTATTGCGTGGCCTCAAGTAACAGTCCTTACGTTTTACTGCATATCTGTACGAGCATGTGACAAATACAAATCTTGAATCACATCACCAGCGCAGGTTTAGCAGATGGCTGGTCCGTCATGAGCCCGGCTCTGTTTAAGATTTCTGCCTGTTAAAAGGGAAGTTGTTTTTTTCTTGCCACGCTATGACGGATTAAACTGGGCTCTTTTAATATAGCAATAAGTAATGTCTTATACCTACTTTTTGTAAACCTAACGATAAGCATGGCTCTTTTTAACTGCTCTTTTGTTAATGTTTACAGACAAACAGTAAGGTCTTTAACCTGCTTATATGCAAAGTTGAGATAACACCTGTTATAAATTGATGCTTTACAAATAAAGATTGAAACACGTCTGAATGACAAAAAAAGAGTGATATAATGTAAAATAAATAAAAAACAGGTCCATAAATAATGTTTACAGGCCGGTAAATAATTGTTATTTTTTTTAACATATCTGAATCACATTACAACATTTTCCTAATGTGAACACAACAGCAGGAAATCAAGACGACATCGGTCTCTTACCGGCTCTCCCCAGTTCCTCCTCAGGTCAGGGTGGTCCCACTGGTACCAGGGGTCTCTCTCATGCTGAGATCTATTTGGTAGTTGTGGATAATCACCAAAGCTACAAACACAAAGACGTGTTAATAATCAATACAACGAGTCCTTGATGATTCACGCTGTGGTGATAGATAGTAAACAATGAATGCGTTAAACCTGATCTACATCTTTAGAGAATGTATAACACATTTGAAGTGATTGACTTAATGAATGATATCCTCTGTAAATAGATACATAAAAAGCTCACCCCTCTCCGTTGTCAGGAAATGGATTATAGTCTTCAACCTTCATGTTGTACTTCTTTGCAGCAGCAGCTCTCTCCTCGGGGGTTTTGGGATACGGACCAAGTATAGTATCCTTTGAGGGACCAGAGGCTAAAATATCAAAAGGGGAAAAAAGTTCATAAACCAAGTCACACAAACCAAAACATTATGTCCTCGGCCGCTCAGGCTCGTTCATAGCAGCGTTAGCATGTCAAGGTTACGTCCATGCGAAACTTTAAACTTTAAATTCTGATGTTTATGTTACACAAAAATAAACGGACTCTTCAACCGAACAGTTTAACGCAGCTTACCTGCTCTAGCAATCGACAAAAGGCCTGCAATGCCAGAACCTTTCCCTTTAGAGAGGGCTGGGGCCCACCGTCGGAAGCCAACACCAGCCATGTTTACTAGATGCTGCGGTCTGACAGACGGAGAAATACGCATGCGCCAGACTAAAAGTATGGGTCGGCATAAGGACCAATGTTACACATTGCAACGAGATTAAAAAAATAAAAAGATAAATAATAATAATGATAATAATGATAATAATGATAATAATAATAATAATAATAATAATAATAATAATAATAAACCCATTTTGCTTTAACCTGTTCATAAAGTAGTAAAAACAGAAGCGACGACCAAATAACCACACATTATGGAAGATTTAGTTTATTTCTTTTTTATTGCTACTTATTGTTAAACATTTATTTGAGGCAGATATCATCACATTGTAAGATGGTTTGATGATCAAATGAAATCTCCTCCAGTGGCTGAAGAGAACTGGTTCTCAGGGTGAATGCATGAAAGCCTTGAGCCTCTGTTCCTCTTCCCATCGGATCCAGCTCAGGTGCATAAGGGCATTTACTGGGGGATCGTCACTCTGCCACCGGTTAAATGGGAGATAATCCATCAAAGAAGATCTGCAATGTCTCTCTCTACTATCTCAATAGGACAATGAAGTTCATATCTGCAATAAATGGAAAGCATTATAAAGATTGTGATTGTTGTCATACAGGAGATCTCTGAGCACAGACGTACCTTTTGAAGGGCATGCCATCTGCAGTGATTAAGAACTTCTCAAAATTCCATCGAATGTCATTGACTTTGATTGGAGACCAGAAAAATTTCTTTGTATCTCCGATCACGGGGTTCACAAATGTGAGGGATTCCTGTGGCAAATGGTAAATGAGCAAGACAAGAAAACAGGCGCAGCATAAATATACTAAATGGATAAAGTTTTATCCGTTACTCTTACAATTTTACACACACAGAACACACTACCTTTAGATATGTGAAAAGAGGCTCTTCGTTTAGTCCATTCACCTCAACTTTGCCAAAGACAGGAAACTTCGGCACAAATCCTCCTCCAGGTCTCACATACTTAAGGATATTGAGGGTTTCATGATTCACCTCTGAAAAATAAGTTGACTTAAATGTTTGAAACACAGTATAGCTATACCTAACACTAATTTGTGTACGTTATTTCAAACAACTGTTTAAAATAAAAGCACAAAGTACATTTGTTAAAAAATGATGTGGTAGAGGAAGTATTGAAAGTCCTAAAATAAGTTCAAAAGTAAACTGAATATAATTGTAAAAGTTACTCCAATTAAAGTATGTGTCCTGCAATAACAGTCTAGTTTGGAAAAAAAGAAAAAGTGGATGTGTAAAATGTAATAGTGTCAAAAAAAAATTGATTCCACTGGGATTTTTATTTACCGCTTTAATCCACTTGTTTTGATTCAACGCATACATACCATGTGTAGCTAAAGGGTCTACAAGTTAAATCTGACCATATGATTCTTTATCTCTCAACACAAATTTTCTTTTTTCACACTTCAGATGACACTTTTGCAATTTTCTGTGAAAAATGGGCCTTGATATACGTAACATATTTTGTGTGTGTTGTATGTCTTTTAAATGGACATTGAGTCTTCCCAATAAAGCAATAATAATTTACAAGAGGAAGTCAGTGTTTATAGGTGAAAACTTTTCTCCAATCTTCAATGTTGTTTTGGATCTTATAAGACTTACATTTTTAAATGCAAACCAAAATTAAAACAAGTTGATAAAAAGTACAATACATAGGAGTATAATGTATCATAACATGAACATGAACACCTCAGAATGGTTCTTCATAAAGTACTAGTGTATAATACACAGTTACTATCCTCTGATGTATACAGAGTACAGGAATATTTTATCATTGTGTTTAAAGCTGCAGTGTACCTACCAGGTGACTGAAGGCCGAATTGATTGCAAGAGAATCCCAAGACTGTGAAGTTGAGGTGGCCAAACATTTCCATCAGTGCATTCAGTCGGTGGTACTAAAGGAAACAGGACACAATTAACAGCTCTCAATAAAACCGCTGCACTAGTTATATGTTATGAGATAAATTGATCTGACAGTAATCAATCAGTGCTCTTGCAGATTATTACCTCCTCTATAGTTGACCCTCAGAAGGTGGCAACATTGATGATGAGCAGCACCTTCCCCTTGTAGTCACAGAGCGGAACCAGCCGTCCGTCCAGAGTCTCAGCAGAGAAATCATAGATTGATTTATTCTCCATGCTTGTACTCTGGCTTGTATATGGGATTGTAGTCAGTCAAGAGTGAGTATTCACTCGGCTATCCTGTTGGCTCATCCTATTCACTGAATCATAACTCATGGGTCAGCAGTTGTTCAGCATGAATGACTTCATTGTTCTCCTGGGCAGAGGTGAGCTGGCAGGATGGTCATTTTGTTCAACGTATCCCAGGGAAACAGGCTGCTTTTATGGGAACAGGTTGATGTCATTGGGAAATCAAAACTCGAAATAAACATACTGTTTAGGCTACAGAGCTGTAGCTGCATCCCATATCGGGAGAGAAGAGACAACACGTGAAACAGTTTGAGAAAGACTTCATAGTCTAAAATCAGTGTGTACAGGCCTACTTATACACATAACAATCTGTAAACATACTCTGTCCCCAAACAGGACTGAAATGCTTTTCTCCTAAATCGTTTTACTCATTTATTTTATTTAACACACACACTGCAACTTTCTAAAAAAAACAAACAACAACCTGTAAAAACAAAACAAAAAAACAACAACAAGTGCTGCTTCATGTATTATTACTCCAGTATAAGAGGGCTCTCTCTCTCTCTCTCTCTCTCTCTCTCTCTCTCTCTATATATATATATATATATATATATATATATAAAATGATGTACATTGCATTTAACGTGATTACAAACGTAAACCCGGAAACATGCCAGTGTTGCATTCACAACTACAAGTTCATTTATGTGTCCGTTACAATAATTAACATTTAGTCATTTTAAACGTGTCATCATGGGAAATATTGGATGACAAAAAATACCCTGACTATGTAAAAGTAGTACAAATAGTTATGTTAAAAAACATGGCAATAAATCACAAGAAGGCCACAGTGGCGCAGATGTTGGCATTTTGCTTACAAACTAAAACAAAGAGGGAAATTGAATGTATTTTTAACCGTTTGCCTTTTGCATTTTTAGCCATATTAACAAGTGTCTTTTATATATTCCGTGTTTGCCACACATTTATGTATAGATACATTTATATCTATAGTCTATGTTTTACAACGATAATAATCTAAATTATCCCGACTGCACCTGAAGGCAGCATTAGGTTTGGGTTACACCTCAAGAAATGCTTCGCAAGATGCTTCAGGAAAACACAATATGTTGGCATTTATGTGAAAAACAACGCCTCTTTCAAAACTGTTCGTAACAACCATTACTCACAATGGACGAAGAAGCTAAGATAGCAACGTAAGTACCCCTTAATAAAATGCAGTGTTGTGTTTTAAAATGCATTAGATAGGCAGGCTAGCTGCTCAGCTAGCATCCAAAGCTTGCCAGTAAAAACAACCTGAGATGCTTTGCAGGTTGCGCTTGCTCTTTATTTATTTATGTATGGTAGATGAAGTCGTTTAATGAAACATATCGTAGCTTAAAAACGTTGATGTAATGCTAATGTGACACAACTCACGTGATTGCTTCTCTTTTAGTCTTACATTCAGTATCAAAGTACAACTGTAAAAACAAGCTTTACATTCTTTCAGATGTGATCTGTTGGACTTGCCCTGGGAGGATGTACTTGTCCCACATATTTTGTGCTATTTGCCACTGCAACACCTCGTCAGCCTGCAGAGGGTGAGCAAGCAGTTTCACAGCCTCATCCAGGTGTATCTAGCAAACTGCAGGACTTTTGATCTGTCCCCGGTAAGTCCTGCACACTACCATTTTAAGCCTGTTGTGGTGTGCTGTCAGGTTTTGGGAAAATATATATATTTTTTGATTGGTTGTGTTATTCACAGATTGGACCATCCATTCCCAAGGAAGCCTTTTGCTCCATGTTAAAGGACAATAAAGTCCTCCACAGCCTGTCCCTGCAGAATTGTTCTGACTGGGTGACTGACAAGGAGCTGCTGCCGGTGATCGGCCAGAACCAGCATCTGCAGAGAGTGGACATGGGCGGATGTGCTTGGCTCACGCGGCACTCCCTGGTGGCTGTGTCCTTAAGCTGCATGCACCTGCAGCATCTGGGCCTGGCACACTGCGAGTGGGTGGACAGCCTGTCCCTGCGCAGTCTGGCTGACCACTGCGGGGGGCTCGAGTCGATCGACCTCACTGCGTGCCGCCAGCTCAAGGATGACGCCATCTGCTATCTGGCCAAGAAGTGTCTGAAGTTAAGGTCTCTATCGTTGGCGGTCAACGCAAACATCACTGACGAGTCAGTGGAGGAAGTGGCCAAAAACTGCAGGGTCCTAGAGCAGCTGGACCTGACGGGCTGCCTGCGGGTCAGGAACCAGTCCATCAGGTACATGACATCTTAGTTTCAAGTCTAATCCTGCTCACTTTGTGCCTTCGATGCTCAAACCTTCACTTGTGCACCTATCCATAAGACCATGTTCATGCTGTGCTCACAGGACTCTTGCAGAGTACTGCCCCAAGCTGCAGTCCCTGAAGGTGAACCACTGTCACAACGTGACCGAGTCAAGCCTAGATCCTCTGCGGAAGCGAAATGTTGTGATAGATGTTGAACCGCCTTTACAGAGGGCTCTGGTGCTTCTTCAGGATGTGCTTGGGTTTGCTCCTTTTATCAATCTCCAGATATAACTGGAGGTGCTGTCTATCTGTCCAACTAGAGCACACAGGTGAGTAAAATAAACTTGAGACTCTTGACATTCGTATCTCCAAAAGTGTGTGGCATATATATTTAACAACACTGAATTTGTTATTGGTCATTTTTCTACCCATAATGCCAGCCGCAATCCAGTCCATTAATAGTAATCAACCTTTTCCCACCTTTTGTTTTTCACATCCAGCCGCACCAGAAAGACGTGATATGTCTTGTCTCAAGATAATCCAAGAAGACCTGGATGCGGAGCACTCAAAGTTTGTGTGTCAAAAATATCAGCCCTGGCTTGAATGTGCTGACAGATGCATATTTAAGAACTGAAATCAAGTCTACTTTCAAAGTGACTAAAGAAAGCAATGAACTTTTAACAATCGCTGCCACATGTCCAAAAACTGGCACTGCTTCTTTTTGTTGTAAATCTGACGTGTTGTAATAATGTGTCTTTGAAAAAAGAGCAATGTGAAGTGGTGTTTGTTATCAAACAAAGTACATATTTCACTTTGTGTATAATTTCTTTATTAAAAAAAACACATTACATATATCTTATGTTTCATTTAGAAACATCAAAGTAATGTTTGAGTTTAATTAAACATTTCCTTTGCATAAATCTGATAGTTTTAAAGAGTTATTCTCACTTTTTCTGTCAAAATGAAGGTAAAGGAAGTCTTGTAAACAGTACTGACTGTGACTGAGATCTCACAGCTCCTCAGGATTATTCACAGAGCTCACAGTCATATCTCATTAAAAACTGTTGAGCAGCTCTTTTTCTGACAGTAGACGGTACATTAATTCCACCTGCGTGGTAAGATGCCTCCAGAGATCGTTGGGAAAATGTTTGTGTTTTGTGACGCAGGTGAAAGTACCCTTTAATCCATAATGAACATAAATACATTGCATGGAGAGCCCGATGTTTGGTTGAAAGAAATGAATTTATAATGACTGTTTCCTGTTAAACCCCTTAACTCTGTTTTTTTTATCAAATGTACCTGTGTTAAAATGCACTTATCAAGTTATATAGTGTAAATTATTTAAGAATTATTACATTTTAAAATAAAAAGATGGTTGTCACCTATCCTCTGTAAAAAAACAAAAGAGACATTTTATTTTGAATGTTTTATTATCATGCAGAAAGAGATATTAAACGTGTGTTACATTTATAGTGGAAACACAAATTTAAAGTGGACTACAGCAGAGTCCTGATGTACTGCAAATGTGAGATAGTAACATAACAGTACAGTAACAGGAAGAAGAAAAAATAACATTAAAACGAATACAACAAAACAGATCTGCTGTCACGTGATTACCGTACACTTAAAGTTGCAGCTTTTCCTCTCTTAAAACAATTCTCACGCCTTTATTTACTGAAAAGTGTTAATGCCCTATTGGGCAAGAGGCCTGTCAATCACAGGGCTGCGCACACGTTATAAAGACAGTTTTTTTTAAAGTTTACATGTATGTCCAAGATTTGTGTGACAATAAACTGATTTTCTGAACTTTGCATGAACTGTGAAGGTTGGTGTTTTTGCATGCTGTATTATTATTATTGTTTTTTTTAGTGGCCTTTTGCCTTTATTTGATACAGTGGATAAAGTAGAAACATGGGAGAGAGAAAGTGAGGGTTAGAAGACTCAGGAAAGGGACCACAGGCCGGACTATGCCAGACTTTCTTCTTTGAAGACTATACCCTCCGCGAGGTCATCCGCACCCCAAATTGTGTGCTGTATTTGAATACGATAGAAGAGCATGCTTATCATCGTGTGTACAACTATATTCTGTTGCACAACCTGCTCAGGTTACTTGAAGTGCAACTGGATGTGTCAGCTTTGTTTGGACTATGGTTGAAAATTACTGTTATAGGTAATGAGAAATTATTTTCCTTAAGTATAGACTTTTCTGGACTTATTTATTATGTAAAACTGTTTAATAAAATGTCTCTTTCCCGATCAGCTTTTAAAAGCAAAGAAATGAAATTCATGTGGCTCATATTTCAATTATTCCTAAACCGAAGAGAGTCTAAGAACTAAAAAAAGGTCATTCTCTTCAAGGAACTAAAAAAGGTTCCTGGAACTAAAAAAAAGAAAGAACTGAAAAAGTTTCAGGAACTTTGTTTTAGTCCCAGGAACCATTTATAAGTACCAGAAACCTTTTGTAAATACCAGGACATTTTTGTAAGTACCAGGAACTTTTTTTGTTCTCAGGAACCTCTCAAAAAATACTCTTCAAGAACTAATTCTAACTCCCTTAAACTAAAAAAAAAGTTTCTGGTACTTACAAAGGCTTCCTGGGTTCATGGGACAAAATAAAAGGACTAAAAAATGTCCTGATTCTTAAAAAGGTTTCTGGGACTAAACAACAGGGCTAAAGAAAGTTCATGATGCTCACAAAAGGTCCCTGTTACTTAGAAAAGGTTCCTGGGACTTAAAAAAAGGTTCCAGGGACTTAAGTTACTGGTCCTTAAAAAAGTTTCCTGATACTTAAAAAATGTTCCAGGAACTAAAAGAGGTTCATGGTCTTGTCTTCAAGGAACTATAAAGGTGCAGGGACTCTCTTAAAGGTAATTAAAAAGGGTACTGGTACTAATGCAAGTTCCTGTTACTTAAAAAAGGTTCCTGGTACCACAAAAAATCCCAGTACTTAAAATAGGTTCCTGGTACTTAAAAAAGGTTCCAGGAACTAAAAACAGAATTAAAAAAAGAGAAATGAATCTCTTCACTTTGTTATTTTAAAACTTAAATGGACACAAGGTGGCAGCAATGAGTCAAGATATTTATCTGTTTTGACTCTGGTTCTGGAGGTTTATTTTCCAATTGATGGCATTGTTTAGCCCATCTGCTGCATGCTGTCTACATGCTGAATGTGCATCAACAGAGAGTGGCGTTTGGAGGGCTTCAGGGATTGACCAGTGTCTTTCTATCAGCTCTGCTGATTATCATATCGCAGCTCTGAGACTCTGAGGAGACATTACAGTGTTATTACTTATAAAGTAAATCTGGAAATGAAGCTAAGGGATCACACTTAGTGGATGTAAACTTTTTCCAACGTGAGAAAAAAAGTTCTCACATTTCAGGACAGAATTAAAAACGGACAGGTTACTAATTTTTCTTGATAACCCAACAAAAAATGCAACATGAAATACTTTTCTTTCCTTCTCTTTAATAGATGTATTTAATAAAAAATATATATTATATGCCAATGTTTAAAGAAATATTAGAACATTATGAGCAAAAGCTCTAGAAATAGAGAAGTTTGCATTTCTGTCCTCAGAATAATAAATGAAGCAAAAGAGCTCCAGTTTTCAATATCAACCCAAATTGAGCACTTTTAGCATTTAACACAAGGATCAAATATGGTCTGGACAGCATATGACCTCTAAAATTCTCTAATGGTGCCAAAAGGCTGATGTCCTTTTGTTCTTAAATCATAATGCTTGTACAGGGATTTTTAGTTTGAAGTAGATGAAAATATTTACCAGACATTTTCTTCCATTTCAAGAAAGAGTCAAAGATGGTTTAGTTTTCACTTTACTCCACAAAAATAAATAAAAATTAACCTTCTCCTTTTTCCTTGCATCAAAATACACAGGCAAAGATTTACGTTGCTGCTAATATTAACCCAAATTCTTTTTTTCACACACTGGGGGCAAGAATATCAGATTTTCTTTTTAGCATTTTCCTCATTTGAACAATACAAGATGCGAAATAGAAATCTCATCTTTTGTCCTCAGGCACAGTGTTTTTAAATTCCCAGTAGTTTCTCAAATTTAGATTGAAGATGTTTATTTGTCACATGCTCATACAGATGTGCAGTGAAATGTAAGGACTATTCAGCAAGGACATGCAATACCAAATGCATCAAATTTAGCAGGAGTTTCCTTGTTGTTTTAGCTTAATGAAAGTGGATCCTGTATGTTATTCCTTGAGATTAGTCAATTTATTGAAAGATAGCCCCTTGAGATGAATCATCTCGTTTTCAAAGGGGAGAGGCAACATTATGTAAAAAAAAGATTAGAACTTTATGTCCTTAAACCAACAAACACTGATAAGAAACTTTAATTTACTGTAGGGATAGGATTGAAACTATGAACTATAATTCATGGATCCCTTCTTCAGACACTGCCCGCCTTGTTGCTTCTCAGTAGTGAGCGGGTTAAAAAAGATTTGAGACTACATTCATCATGTAGGACCTCAATTAGCATTGATCTGCAGGGGGAAAAAGAAACATCGCTGTGTTATTATATACCATGGAGCAATTTCTGTTCCAGTGATTGAGTGTATGGGGAGATTTCTGTAACATTGCCGGCCCAACATATTTTGTCTTCCTGTCAATAATCTAGCACTTGTCTAAATTATTGATCAATAGCAACTGATCATATTATACCAAGGCACAACAATGAAGGTGGTCCATTTCATTCAGTACGCCACGTTTAGCCCCTGGCAGTGTGTTATATACTGTACTTATTAAAAGTAGGAATTCATTTGAGTTGAATCTCTGGCTGCTTTCAAAGTCCTCTCTGACAGATGCGTAATTTACTGAGTCTCCTTCGTGGGTGTGTTGTAGCTGCTGGATCACCCACTCAGGATGCTGCCATCTCTCTTACTCTACCCTCTTTTTCTCACAGCAAACATTCGGATTTGTCAAAGGAGTGAAAGCACAAGTAAAGCATATAACTTAGAGGATCCGACTGACTTTTCAGGCAGACAACGGAACAGATTTTTTTTCTCACGCTATTTGTGCCTTCATTGAGAGATAGAATAGTTGATATAGTCAGAAATCAGGGAGAGAGAGAGACTGGGGAATGACACTAGCCATAGGTCGGATTCAAACCCCCTTGTCAGAGGACTATAGACTCCATACAGTACATACTGTAGGGGGCGCCGCACTAACCATTGCGCTTCTTGAAATGAATGATTAACAGAATATGGATATATGATTTTAATTTTTCACATGAAATCTCAATAGATATGATCGTAAAGATACTGCAAAAGGTAATACTTCCATCTGAAGCATGTGTGAATGTAACTGATGCTACTCAAGAAAACAATCAGAAAATGGTTTAGGCGACTTCACATCTTTGTAAAAGAGAGAGAGAGAGAGAGAGAGAGAGAGAGAGAGAGAGAGAGAGAGAGAGAGAGAGAGAGAGAGAGAGAGAATTTGTGTAGCTGTTCATATCAGCCCAAAACTGTGTCAGAGATTTTGTTCATTTTCATATTTTTAATTAACAGGCTTTTTCCTCCCGTCTTCCATCAGTGAATGAGTCTTTCTGTCATTTATAATATGTAGTTTATCTCCTCCAACCATTCACATACAACCTTATTGGATTCTGTGACTTAGGGATCCATCTTTTGGCCACCAGAGAAGCAGAACTAATGACAACATTAAAAGTGGCTTTGTGAGCGCGGCCGTCAAAATGTCGATCAACCAAGCAAGAAATAATGTAGGAGTTTAAAAATCAGCATGAATAAACATGTATGTTTGGAATCTGAACAGTCAGCGGGCTCAGTTTGAGAGGATTTCAGAAGTGTTGATGAACTCGGCATCTCTTCAGGTTGTTTCCTTATTGAAACGATATTTGAAGTTTCTCAGACTCATGACTGTCAGAACCATTAGCATGGTTAACTGCTGCGCTCTTAACCCCAGACTGGGCAGGAAGCACATGGTTCGCTAGCTACACTTTTGTAGTTATCACTAACATTATGTATGTCCTCACAAAGACATATTTGTTATTTATTTTGCAGGAACAGAGCATCATGGATGGTGTGATTAACCAATTGTTCTTGTTTGGTTAGAATATGTTTTCTTTGGGGAAGTCATAGCCTAACGCTCATGTTGCAAGGCTAGCATCCTCTTCTCAGCCACCGAAGATTTGAATCCGACCTCAACCCTTTGCATGATGTCTTACCTACCCTCCTCTTTCCAATATTTCATGAAAACATGAACACACATACCAGTATATTTATGATAGGCCCATAATGGCTCTATAATATCCGCATTGTGATAATATCAGTCAACAATATTATTATATTGTATTGAAAACAACATACTAAACCTCACCTGGGAATTGATTTAACATTAAGATAAGTATTCTGACCAGATAAAAGGAGGTTCACACACTGGACTAACTTTTACATAATTATTTTTATTTTGGCTGTCCAGAGGGAGAGAGCAAGAAAACTAAGAAAGCCAGAATTTTTTTTGGCTTTCCACTTGGCTGAAGCCAGTCAACAACCAGTGGTAGGTAGGTGGGTGTAACCAACAAGTAAGCCATTACTGACCACCAGGGGAAGCCAAAGCTCTGAAACAGAACAACAGTAAAACTCAAATGGCCAAGGACGTCACAAAAGTTCACAGTTATTAAGCTATCTTTTAGCTGTTTTTCCTTTGTTATAAGTTTTTGTTAATCGGCTATATTTTTAGAGTGAATTGACCAATCCACATCGTAAATGTTATGTATTATTTATCATTGATTTGCTGAGCTTACCACTATTTTGCCATGTACCCTCTTGTGACTGTAGACGTATCCTACTAGGGTAAAGGCTTTCAGAGTTAACCTTCTTGTTTGTTGAATATTAGAGGTAGAGCAGTTTGAAATGTGTACTTCCTTATCACTTTAACCCCCCCAGAAATGATATGATTATCCTCATTATGTTTCATTGTCTCTTCCTCTCTTTTTTTTTTTAAAAGCAGGTGCAGTCGTTCACTTCTCCTAGCCTTAAGCCTGCTATTATATAAAGAGGTGACCTTGGCAGGAGTTCAGCCCAATCCTAAACACCCAGAGGCCAAGCTTTTGCAGCCACACTCAATTTGTCTGCAATATAAACACACTGATTTACCTAATAGAGAATATGTATACAATAAGCATGACGAGGATCTGTCCTGGCAGGGGCATTTTGCCCTGCGACTAATCTGGGCGGCTAAATCGTAAGTAACTGTGCTGAACTTGTGTCCTCCAGCCAGCCGAGATCAGAGTTCAGCGTTGCCATAATCACTGTTCACATCTTGTTATGCTTAGTGGACACTGAAAGATGCTGGAGGCTGTCTCATCAGTTACTTTGTATTGAAGATTAAGATTGGATTTGAGACAAAGAGAAACAACTCCCGATACTCTCGGCAGCCATTAGAGGCTTAAATTGTGCTCCTATTTTTCAAATCATGAAACTTTACTATCTTTGGATGACGATTTTGAGGGAATGCAGAGAGAATCCTCGGCTGGAGTGAAATAATAACTAATAATAACAAACTATGTGGATTATTTGTCTCTCTCTTTTGCATTGCTTCCCTAGAAACTCTGACGTAAAGGAAGCGATCATTTGACAAATGGAGAACAAACAGCAAAATATGTGTTTAGTGCGTGTCCCGGCTTGCAGATTAATGACATTAACGAAGTTTCCATTAGCACAGCGATTGGGGGAGACAGAGGCGTCCATGCGTAAATCCACATGACTGAATCACTGATAAAAGAAAATGAAACACATCTCTATGGGCCAACAGGGGCCAGGAAACGCCACTCCAAATTAGCCTGCGGCCCAATTTGTTGTTACTTCATTAACCGAGAAGCATCTGTAGAGCAGGGGAGGAGAGTTGTGACCCATCTTTTCTGAACAAATATTTTCTGGATTCCAGTTATAATCATCAGAAACATGTCAAGAGTGTTAGCAAGGAGGTGGGTTTCACTGTTTAGATCAGGTATTCACATTTGGACAGAATTCCTTCTTCATTTCGTGTCAAGAACTAGATTTTTTTATTTGCATTATATGCATGCTGATATTTTCTCTCTCTGATCCATTGTTTCATGCCTTAGTTATGAAATGACCACATGTTTTTATATCTGTGTCCTTTCTACAGTTTCCACCCTATTTTCCCGCGGAGTGTAGAAAGTGAGGTTATGAAATGTTGAGCAATGTGTTCCTCTAAAAAGGCAGACGTAAATAAACACATTACTGAAGAGGTACAGCATAACTCAGTATGTTTAAGCCGTGATTGAAATGAGCAAAAAAGAAAAAGACACTGTTAAAAATGCAGGCAAAGGGGGCTGCATTAACTGGCAGTTGTGTCGAGGGCCCTATGTACAAAGGCTATAGTCCCCGTGGCAGTGGCTATGGTTCAGTCGGACCCCTACCCTTTGCTGCATGTCATCCCCTACACTCTCCCCCCAATGTTTCCTGTTTCTTTTCAACTATCCTATCCAATAGAGCTCCATAACAGGGCGCACCAGGCTCATGAAGACGTGAGGCAGCAGGTCGACTTGAATGTCCTTACTGAAGAAGATATTTTCTGGAACATGGGTCAGGTTATTATTACTATTATTATTATTATTATTATTATTATTATTATTATTATTATTATTATTTTAATCAAAAACAGTTCCATGTGTTCAAGTTGTTCACACTATTTCAACGAAAAAAAAAGCTTGTCTTGATTTTGTTATAAAAGATTATATAGTATGGAAAAGGAAACCCTCTAAATCTGGAGGGTTACTTCAGACAAGCAGTAAACAAGTCTAACCAGAGGCTAAGTAGCAACACACAGCCACAAGGTGGATGATCTTTAGTATGTAAGGAACCAAAATACTTCTAAAAACGTTTTTATTAAATAATTTAATCATATTTGAGGCAAAAAACCCCAACACATTTCCAAATCTAGGTTGAGGGCTGTAAAGTTTGAACATATCAGTCCGTTGTGGATGAGCGGAGGTTCAGGTGAAGCTGATAGTGTTTTTGCCCTTATCTGCTGATGGAGTTGCTGTCCTGGATGACTCGTTTCTTATCTTTCATGGCTCACTGATATCCACAGGGGACCAGCAACGTTTGGCACCCTGAAATCCTTTTTTTCCTGCCTGCACCGGATGGGGACTCAGGCTGTGTGGATCACGGGGGCTTCAGACATGGATGCCATATGGCCTCTTTCTATTCTCAGAGGAGGTCGGACCTTTGGGAGGCTTGGCTTCTAAGCGCACACTCGAGGTTTGACAATATGTGCCGTGACAAAGGCATTTTCTGCTGTCTGTGTTGCCGTTTGTCGTTACAGTCACACACTGAGATTCATTTGCATGTTTCTGGAAGGAAGAGGCAAAGTTATCTATGCCTGTCCCAAAACATCAAAAGTAGCTCTTCTTATGTTTAACTACTATCACTGTATGTTTTCAATGATTCTTTTGCTACAATCAGTCATAACAAAACTATACAGAGACAAAGAGTAAAATACTTTTTTGTTTTTCAACTGAAAGGAGCCTAATCTGAATCCAGTCCTGGTGGGATTTTTTACAGTGAGGGATTTCCAATTGATAACATAAATAAAAGGGAGTTACATAAAACTCACCAACATAGGTAGAAAGGAAAGGAATGTGAAAGGACATCATTAATTAATAATGTCCAAACAACAACAAAAACGTTGATCATACTGACAAGTAAAAGTGCCAAAATATCAGGAAACATCATCAGACAGAAGGACAGAAGCCATACATCCACCAATGACTTAATTCAAACAGAAGGACTATAGTTTTTTAATTTTTAAACTGTACACTTAGAATTACTTTTTTGCCATTTCCTCATGAATGACCACGGAAAGTTACTGACGTTTTGAATTATATACGTAAATCAGGTCACATCTTTTGGATTTAAACTCATTGAATAAATTAAACATTATTTATATAGCACAAATTCAATTGCAGTTGAAAAAAAAGATTTAGACATAAATGCACACCAATTTGAATTTAATAAAATAACAATACTATAGAAATGTTATTGATTGACAGGTCATGAAAAAAACAAGACAATGGTGCACTACTGTATCTGGCCAGCGGAGGACATACTTTCCTCAGAGTGGGGAGAGACAGTTTATAGCTTCCTGTAGGGTCACCTAACACTTAAATCCAGCAGCTACATTAGAGTTACTTTTATTCTTATCGCACAAGCATCGTAAGAATCAGAACCTTACATTTAAAAAACAAGATGTACAAAGATTAGAAAATGTGCAAATGGAGACATGTTTGTAGAAGATTGAATATGATGTAAAATAAAGGTGCTGTGTGGAAAATACAATAAGAAAAGATTAGTAATAAGAAAGAGAAAAACACTAAAAAAACAAACAAACATAAAGGCAAAACAGCATTGTATGACAGAATACCATAGCAATATTTCCATTTGAAACTTTAAAGGGAAGAGTGTGGATTAGAACAATTATTAAGTATAAGATAGATAGATAGATAGATAGATAGATAGATAGATAGATAGATAGATAGATAGATAGATAGATAGATAGATAGATAGATAGATAGATAGATAGATAGATAGATAGATAGATAGATAGATAGATAGATAGATAGATAGATAGTTACTTTATTGATCCAATTAGCACACTTTCTCATATTTTCAAACTTTGCTGTTAATAAATAAATAATTGGGACCAAGTCTGGGACTCAGAAAAGCAGAGCCCACCCTTTTCCAAACTTTTCCCACGCAGGTGTAATGCTGATCGACCTTAACCCTCTGCAGCTGAATACATTTATGACGCAGAGTCTGAGACCTCCCTCGAACTCTCTTTATGAAGCAGATTGAGGACAATTTTCCTGCTGAAAGGTGGTCTACCTGGACGGCCAGGGCGGCCTGCCAGCTGCATGTCATTTCTATCAAATGTGGCCGGGGTCTGTCAATTAAGAAAACACAGGGCAATCTGTGGCTGCTGAAAGAGATCCCCCCGGCTCGCTCCCAGGCTGAGAGACGGCCTTTTGTTCCCAGGCATGTCTCACATACTTTCAGAGCCCAGATAAGCTCAGGCTTCATGAAACCCTGCTTTATATTTGCCCACTGTAATGTCTCTGTGGGGTCAGGGAATATGGGGAAGCACTGTCAGAGAAAAGGTAATATCCCCCCTCCCACACACACATTATGGGGTCAGGAACAGAAGCCACAGGTTAGGTGGTCCTGAGGCAAGGCCGGGGGGACTTTTCCCCTCCTCCTGTGTGCCCACCCTTGATTCTTTTTCTGCTCCTTTCATACCAAAATGCAAAACAAGAAGGCAGCCTCTCCTGGAATCGGATAAACTTTACATACTCCTGGATCTGCAGAAGTAGGGGGAGGGGGATTTGTTTTAAAATCAGAAGGACCACCCACAGACAGGTAACAGGTACATCAAGGTGGGTTGAAATTTAAGAAGTGAGGAGAAGGGGGAGGTTTGAGCTGACAGGTAGGGGCAACTGGGACCTCTCTATGGCAACGTGGTTTATGAAGAATTATGTCTTTTGAAAGAGAAAAGGTAAAGGTGAATAACAGGTTTACTTACGTTGCTCTTTATCAAGTTTATGGATGTATAGCATGTTTAAATGTAATTTGATTGATACTTAGTAGACAGGAGTATCTGTTATTTGTTCTGTTCGAGCTGTCGTCTTTTTTCAACACTAAAACAGAAAGTTTTAGTGTTTTACTATTTGATGATATATGAGAAGTACATTAAACGCTTGAGTATGTTGACGTGATATCCAATGTTGTATTTACACATCCACAAAACTCCTCAAAATCCCCCACAAATGGTTAAGCTGCATGTGTGAACACAAATGGACAATACACAGACTTTTTCATGCCAGCCGCCTGGCAAAAAAATTCCTCCTGAGCTCGATGTGTGTAAAACGCAGCGGACAGGTGAGCAGGACTGGGTGACAACGTTTACATCCAGCAACCTGTGAACAACCAGTGTGATCTTTGTTCAAAAAACAAAGCTGCTTTATACTCTTTTCTTCTCACTCATGTTTTTTCCTCATTCACCTGTGGACACATCCAATTACACATAGCATTGGTATAAAGGCAAATAACTATCATTACAGCATCAGTCTCTGTTACACCCACCCATCTTGGATATGTTATAAACCTTACGAACACAGAATTCTTTTTACATGTCTTGCCTTCAGAGACCCCCTCCCTCACATCCGACAGAGGAAACATCACACTGTGAGGGACAAATCAGAATGACAAGTTTGGAAAGTTTGGAAAGGCTGTCCTGAAAATGTGTAGAAATCTTCAGAAGCAGCCATAGAGTAGATTTACACTGGGACTGCTTTTTGAGTTTCCAAACAAGCCCATTTTTCTCAAAATGAACATGTTCAAAAGTTATTATATATGAAGGATTTGATGATTTCCTCAAAATGATTAAAAATGAAGTATGTTGTGGTTTTTGACCTTAACTCTTCAATAAGACGCATTTCAAGGCATGCTCTTTGACATTTTGGAAGTTTTGATTGATGTCTCATATTGATGTCGTTCAAATAATAAATCAAGGATTTTAAGAATATCTCACGGCATGCTAATCAACCTTGAACTCAAGAACTAAGTTGAACTGGCTTATTCAACATCTCGTGGATGAATGCAACTGGAGCAAAGCCTTGCCACCAAAACATCAGATTGTGAACTTCCTAATGCTCTTGTGGCCGAACGTGAGAAAATCTCTGCAACCGAGTTCCTTAATCATGTGGAAAGCTTTCCCAGAAGAATGGAGTCTCTTATTCCACACGTTTAATGCTCAGAGTTTGGAAATTATGTTCTACAATCTCAAACAGGTTTAATGTTGAACTACATGCATACTTTTTGGATTTTTTCTTATGTCAAATAAAGCCAAATTAATGCCAGTTGACGCTCAATAATAATACTCAAATATTTGCATTTTCTCTTGAATTTCCCTGTTACAGTCATTTCTTTTGTCATTGTCAGCAACTAGACCACGCAGGAGTACAGTATTTAACGTCCAGTGTGGGTGGGGTTCCATTTGATAGCTTTAAAAAGCATGCTGAGTGCTCTTGAAAATTACTTTATTGGCAACTTTCCTCAGACGCACAGTTTCCCAGCAAGCCACCAAGGCTTTGTCAAGACAGCGCTGGTTTTAAGCTTGCAGCTTTTCAAGCCTCCCATTATGCCTGACTCAGTCGGGCAGAAAGCAAAAGAGCCTTTTCTGCAGTCATGTGGGCATACTGGCATTATACACAGTTCAGTATTAGATATTTGTGAGTCATATAAACAGAAGGGAGGGCACTGAGGCTTCTTGAAGGGAAAAAAAAACTTTATAATTGGGGAGTTATATAAGTGTCTAAATCCTACTCTAGGGATTTAATTTTTGCACCATTGTGTGTTTTGTAAAGCAGGAAGACCTCACAGCAGAGGTGACAAATCCCCGACACAGAAATCACTGCTGCACAGTTAAAAGACTGTAAATGAGTCTTCAGGTGAGACGTAGTTAACTGCCTCCTACTGTGACTCTTTATTTAAGAATTTGCATGAACATTGCAGTCAATTACAAATGCTCCATAGATTTATTCTTTATAGCGATAAACAGAAATTGAGATGTTGTAAATAAAAAAAGGCTCTTTAAAAAAAAAAAAAAAGACGAAAATGATTAAAAGGTATAAGCTAGTATTAATGTAAAAATATAACAAAATAAATGGAAAGAGATCTTTAATGGAGTATGTTAGCCAGTTTGATCTTCAATAGCAGTACTCCAAAATGTATTTATTGTTCCTCTATTCCAAAAGTCGTCCTACTTTCTGAGTTTCTTTTAACACATTCAGGTCTATTTAGCCTCATGCACCCTTGTGTAGATTTGTTATGGTTCTCTTCTTCCTGCTACAGTCTCTCTCCCAATTATAAACTGTACAGATTTCCCCACGGTCAGTCCCTGTCCTCTCTTCACATCCATGCAGTGTGCATGTGTGTGGTTCCCTGCTGGCCCAGATGCCGAGATGTGTACAGTGTGTAAATTTGGGGCTTGTCGGGTCACTCAGGCATGACCTGGACTATGTCGGGTCTTGTCTTCTAAGCGCCTCCAGCAGTCTTCCCCCTCCTCAGGTCTGAGCACCAGCCACACAAGCACGGATGTAGGCCATATACTGCAGCATGTAATATAAGGTATTATTGTATAACACAATCTAGAAATCTTGACAATTATTCTGTTTTATGAGGCATAAATGAATCGTACCTGGACAGTCAGAATAAACTAAAAGTGGCAGAAAGCATCATCTCTTTCATACCACCAGGTGTTATGCAGTGATGTGTCTGCAATATCTGTGAATTAGCATGTTTCAAAAGAGATAAGCTATACATTTATGTAACAACATGATCTCAACCTGTCTTATTAGATGTTTCAAACTTTCTAAGTAGAAAAAAAAACTGAACTGAAGCAGCCTCATTTAATTCAGCTAGCTTGATTATAACTTTTCATTTCTTAAACATTTAACTTCACAACTTGGTAGGAGTTGGAAATAGGCTTGGGAGGTTTGAAAGCTACATGTAATGATAGACCAATCTACAAAAACAGTTATAACAGTTATAATAAACACAGGGAAAGTTATAATAGTTACAAATACTATCTTCTGTATTTACTAGGTTTGGAGATGCCTTATAGAACTCCTAGCTCCAACAAACACAACCACACGGCTGCACTTAAGGGAGAGCAAAGGCCCATTGTGGAACAGGCGTACCAGTACAACATTTACATGGTGCCTCTGAAATCAGATTATGTATGGGTTCAATTGACTTAATGGATTTGAAGAGACTAGATCCTATTAATGAATAGGCTGCCCTGCGGCTCTGCCCCAACCAATCGCAAGGTAATCTGGCATGCAAATTAAATCCTGCCTCAATATGCCTGCCTGTTTAATGCGATCCATTACACAGTTTCACTTATTTATATATACTATTATAAAAGAATAGGCTTATAAACAAACTGAGGGAGGGGTTAGGTCTATAAATGGGGCTTTGCTGGCTTTTTTTTTCTCATGTGCAGTGGCCCCGGGGCAGAAGGAGGGAGGGGTGAGATCCAATGCAGTCACTGGCAGTGGGCTGCCTGGATTACACTCAAAGCTGTGAATGACTTTTTAACTTTTAAATCCTTTTATACTGCCCATCACTTGCTGTGCTACATTTTTCAGAATTTTAAGTTTTTCATAGCATGACGTAGATTATTTTAAGTGCCGTCATCTATGATGGCGGACGAGGCCAAGCTCGCTGCAACTGTATGAAAGACTTGCGTAGAGAGAAATGTGCGTCAAACAGAAAATCAGAAATGATCTAAATCCAACCTCAATTTGCTTTTGTGTTTGCCGTGGATTTGCTCTTAATCATTTATTCCTGCATTTTGAAGTCTTTGAAGTAGTTTCCATGTCTCCTATAGTGTCTTATCTGCTTTCAGCCCCCATTACATAGTTCTGTAATGCAAAGAAATATCTTCAAGATGAAATTTGATCTGTTCTGATTTGATTGTGTTTGAAGAATATAAACCCACATGCCCCTTTTTCTCTCAAAAATCGCCCTACTATCAGTCCACCATGCTGTAGAGAGAGAGAGAGAGAGAGAGAGAGAGAGAGAGAGAGAGAGAGAGAAATGATTTGTAGGCTGCAGCGTCTATTCAAAAGTCATAATCTGGCACATGATCACACTAAAGACTGAGCAGGACGTCTGCAGAGGAGCTCCGGCGCTTCCAGCCTCTTCGGTTCTGCCAGGCACTCTTCATGCCTGGTTACCTCAGAGCCTGCTTTGTTAGCGTCGGAGGGAATGGGGGTCAGCAAGAGGCCAGATTTCACCTGACCCGTTCTGAAATATTGCAACACAAGTTTGCTTATGTCTCCAGCTCTGTGAGGAAGGAGGAAGTGGGTTGTGGGGACAGATTATCCCATTCTTATTTGGGGTTTTTCCACTTTTGGGGTTAATTTTGCTTTGCAAGCATATTTTTTGTCGACCCACTGTTAAACATGTTGCCTGTAGGATCAAAGTCTGATTCAATCTGGTTCAACCACATTTCAAGCATACTTCAGCACAACCGCCTCATTTGAGCAAGATTGAATACGACATGAATTGAATATTTTGTGTTTATCTGACATGGCTTTCCTGACAAATATAAATAAATAAAGCCTTCCCAATGCAGGTATGCTTGAGTGTGTGCACCTCATTTCAAGCACAATTAACTTGAAATGGAGTGCTGCAGGATCAATAGTCCCCGTTTGATCCAGGGGGGGTCTGTCACTCCATGGAAATGGCACCCATATGGTAATACAGCAGGCTTAACAACAACTTAGAGGATTTACTGTTACCGTTTTCAGACCAACATGAATATAAAACAGTGGGCCACTCTTGGGAGCAATGTTCTTTTATCTTAGCTTCAATTAATCTTAAAGAGAGATGGCATTCAAACTAATGAACAGGGGGCAATACTAATGCTTATTGATATCATAAAAAGAAAGCATCAGAATTTATAAGAATTTAAGACTTGGAGGGGATTACAAATATGTAGCGGTTAGCCATTTTCAGTAGCCATTTTTCCTGACCTCATGCTCACAGTGGAAAGCTCAAAGTGTTTATAAAACGTTGCAATATACATTGTTTGGAAGATAACAATGAATAGCATTTTGCTACTTTCAAATAAATAGGGGACTAAAACAAACAATTGATAGGCTAATGAAAATCAAATGGGAAAGCAGGACATGTTTTAAGTTCTAACAATATATCTGATAAACTGCCTTATCAAGCTTATGTGAGCATTTAGTCACTAACTAGCTTATATTTCAGTTAGCTATTGTTTGCAGTCAGTTATCTACCCTCTGCTATACATAAGGAATATTCCTTTGCCATTTTGTCTCTGACTTTTTGCAGTCCCTGTTGTTCTTTTCCTGTTTTAGTTGCAAAAAATATGATTAGCTTTTATCCAACTTTTAGCTAACTGTAGAATCAGCTGCATATGGTCTGCTGGTGAGTACAGTTTTAATTGGCATTATGTTCCCATTAGAATTTCTCTCTTCTTTGTTACTTGAAGCTTGGAAAACAGCAGTTTATTAACATTACAGCATTTGAGCTTCCCACCTAGAGCATGAGATCAAGGCAAATGGCCGCTGTGTGAATATGGTCAATAGGCTGCCTGGCTATAGTAGCTTGGCTCAGAACACAACATAAAAAGATAAATGAACACTGAATGACCCTGACGTATCCCTGTTCCTTCATCATATAAATAACAAAAAGCAGAGCGAATAAAGCAGACTGCGCCGGGGCCAATTCCCCAACGGGTGCTTATATGAAATTCAACTTTCAGGCGTTCTCCCCGCTCAGAATGTGGCATTTATTTGCAGGACTCTGTTTCAATTTAAAGGGAATGGCAGCTGAAGGAGGCACAAGGGACAGTGTCTCATCACCGCCACTTACCACTCTTATAGGCCTGCTGCTGGGGAGGAAAACCTCAGCAGGCAGCTCCACTTAAACAGTGAAGACCTCCACCAGTCAATGTAATGTGCAAGGCTCTGATGGCCTCATATTCTCAATCCTGTTGGAGTGTGGGGGTGGTTGTTTGTGTGCTTGTGTGAACATTGTGTATTATTGTTACAAACGGGAGGTTCTTTTGTGTTTTGAGAAAAATGTGTTTTTTGTAACGCTTGATGAAGTTTTCACTTTTGGTCTTATACAATAACATAAAAAACAGACAACAACAAAGGTGATGTTGAATGAAATTCCCACCAAAAGAATATTTCAAGTCATCTGATTTAGGGTTCATGAAGTATTTGACCAGTAATTTGACACCTTGATAATTATTTTATTAAACAATTTTAAACAACAAAAAAATCAATACCAATCTCATACCTTCCATTAAATATAAGTAGGCTGTATGTGGAATGTGAGCTTGTATAGTTTGGTGAAAAAACTGGAAAGAAATAAATGTACTACCTATACCTACCAATCAACCAGTTAAGCAAATATATCCTCCCAGCATTATCATTGTGTATTATAATATCATTAAAAATCAGAAAAACCTACATTTGACAGATTATAAGGCAAATACAACCCTATGCAAATTACCTCTCAAATATGATACATTTGAGTTAATTCCCCTTGTGTTTAAAATCCACTTCAATATCCCTATGTCCACATCAGATTTAAGATATATGACACATTATTCAATGTAATTTCCACACAGAGCTATATTAAAATAAGGACCCTCCTATAGGTCACATGTTCTAATGCTGAAAACAAGATTAATTATCTTGTATTTTCACCCTAGGAGTCACTGAGAAACCATGCTAACTGAAAACAGTGTGACTCCCTGCCCAAGGACGTCCTCGGGACCGTTCTTGAAAAAGATGGCATACGGACGTTGGTCGCCCAAAGGGTTAACGCTGATGGAAAACAAACAAACATGTCCATAAATAGGTGCTTTCCCTGGAAGAAAAAACTTTATAAGCTACCAGCTCATTTGGAATTCAACTGAACGTCTCACACAACGGTCGAACATACAGAGCTGACGATGGGGGGTAAATTAGAGCTTGGAGATGAATTATAAAACAATTAAAGAAAAAAAGGGAGGCTGAGCCAAAGGGAAACAGAGCACAGATAATATTGGCAATGATTTTGAAGAAGCGCTTGTCTGTTTTTGTCTTGTCTTGCTTGTCTGAAATAGTTAATAAATGATGTCTTTCTCGTTTTTGGTGCATTTTGATGTTGATTTTGGCTGCTGAAACGCTGGAGTTGCTTTAAGAAAAATTAAACGGGTATTGAAAATTATTTTAATCAATAAACAAATCGAGTATATAGTCCCATGAGCTGGCAGCAAGACAAGAAAAATTGGAAAAACGGATGTGGGCACCCCCACTTCTCACTCCACCCCACTCTCTGTGCTCTTGCGATATTCATTTTGATTTCAATTAAAGATCCTGAGTGTGACTCTCGCAGAGAAATTGCCTGCCTTTAATTAGGTAGTCTAAGATCATGGAAGCAATTGTTGTTTCCCTAGCACTTTCAATTTGATGAGCCAAGGACTCCCATTTTATTGCTATCAATGAATATGGTTTCATACCCCTCAGGTTCCTTGTCCTGCTAACTGTCTTGAGAATATTACTTGTGTGTTTCTCATTAATGCATCTCTGTGTGAATGTATCTGTGTGTGTGTATGTGTGTCTTTTGGCCTGCAGGTGGGCTCCTCCATCTGTGATGAAGAGGTCAGTAGATAGCTAGGACCACATGGTGCGGTGCAGGCCGCTGCCCGCTGGTCAATAATCTATTACGGGACGTTCCTCCTCCTCCTCCTCCTCCTCCATGTGACTAATGCACTGCACAGAGACGGCCTCCCAGAGGTTAATGCTGCTCGGCTGACCCCAGACCCCTCTGACAAATACTGTCAATGCTCGATTTGGAAAAAGGCCCCACCTCAGCCAAATATCAGGGCAGTTGAGAGGCATTCGGGATTCATCTGTGAGTCTGAAAGTTCAGTGGTGTGTCAGTTAAGCTAATAGCTCCCGTGGTAGAGATGATCGAGGAGCTGAGCTGGGCACATGCCTGTTCATCCTTTAATTACCGGCACTAATTTTTCAAATTAATTTTTTATGTTGACGTTAATTTGAAAGCAATATCAATACCTTTAACTTCAATTTTTGGTTTCTGTTAACATCCATGCCTTACTCCTGAGCACAATGCCTCCTGTACTTTCGAGATGTTATTGAATAATGAGCCAAAATGCCTATCTCTGCCCCAGGCGTTTTATTGTGAAATGCTGCTTGACCTACATAAAGGTACTTCTGGAGTGCTGCTAAAGTGAAGACAGTAGTGACATTTTCAATATGTGTAACGTGTGTAATTTAGATTTTTTCATTGAACTCAGATCTACTGACATTGATAAAAGCTGATTTTTTATTATTACATACCATAGCTGCCAATGTTCATACAGTGACATTTCCTGGACAGCAAAAAAGTTAAAAGAGTAAACATTTCTGTAATGAAATTATTTGTATTTGTACCACGTGTAAAACAGATTTTCTTAACCTCCGTTTTAGATTTTTTTTTCTTCAATGAGACTGAGGTCATATGTTTTTAACTGCCAGCCAATAACATCTGTCGTTGTTTAATCGAAAAACTTCAATGTTCCTTTTTGTTTTCCTACAGAGGCTACAGATTGAACATCTTGTAACCTATTAAGGGTGTAAACAGCCTCAATTTAAAGCTAAATGTCACCAAAAATATGTGTTCACTCCGAATGTGCAGAGCCATCACAAGAAACTGTAACTGTCAGGTTTCATGCTTCTACACTATGCAGCCTTTGTGTTTGCTGCTGTGAGGTGTAAGTTGTCCTCGTGTTGTTATAAAGGGATCTCTCAATCGGACACTTATTGAACATCATGTTATTCTTGCACTATCAATCAATTTATGCCACAAAATATAACACACTTTTACTCAAGCATAGCCTGTGGCATGTTCCGTCACTTCCCTTTTTAGCTTCTTCTGCATTACTCTCTCTTTTACTTCAATAAACCTAGTGTGATTTGCACTGTACTCATTATACTTATTAATGAATTGGATCATGGTAAAAAAAATATTCTAGCCATTCTGCATTCATTGTTTATAAAATCCAAGACACAAAAAAAGGAAGGAACTCTTAGTTTCACCGTTCTGTTTTAATAAATCACCTGCTGCCTCTGCAAGAAGCCATCATTTGAAATTCTAGCAGCGAGGAGGACCATGGGCAGGCCTCACGTCTGCGTGTGGAGCAGAAGGAAATTAGCCGCACCTGAATGACAAGGCAAAGGCTCCCACCCCCAGAGGGACTGTGATCTACACACAAACTCCCTTTTAATAGACTTACACCTCATTTGGCCTCTAAAGCTTGTTGAAGGGTCCCAGAGGACGGGGAGGGGGGAGGCGGGCCCCTCAGAGGTCAGCCCCGCTGCTCGCTGTAAACCAGCTGCAGTGAAAGGGAGAGCTTGATTAGATGGCCATTCACACCCAGAAGGGGACCGCCGAGGAGGGACAATGCCACATTTTCCCTTTTGCAAAACAACAGGGACATTTTGTCTGGCCTGTCGTGAGCAATATCTGTTATGTTGAGGAAGGCTATTTGAAAAGCTCAGAGGAGGCCCAGGGATCCTGCATGTAGAGCCTGATGGCTGTAAACTGCAGTCGACTCCATTTAAACAAAAATCCATGCTGCCTGGTGGGTTTAAAGGAGGCCAATTTCACATAATTCCCTTTTAAGTTGATCAATGTTTAATATCATCTTAAATATGATGGATACTAGTAGACTGGCAACATTGTGAATGGATCAGTGAAAACTACAATAACACTGTCAACGGTGTCTATTATACAAAAGTTATACCAAAGAGAAATACGGTTCTAACGCAAAAATAAACATCTATTTTTAATAGTTATTTGCTAAACTAATCTCTGAGATCTTTTTTAGCGCCCAGCTAACTTAGCTTAGCAAAACGACTGAAAAGCTATAGCATGCTTTAAAAGATCTTAAATACTATTTAATTGATTTAGTGGTAAATAAACAATTGCCGAAAAAATCACGTCAATCATGTAGCCTAGCCTCAAGTTATTTTTTAAGGTAACAAAATAATGTAAGCTCGTGCAAGTTTGGATTGCCCAAATCTGATAAGGTATTTTTTTGGGGAGCCAGTCAAGAACAAGGTGTTTTACCTCCATCAGCCTATAGTTGACTGTTGGAGGTAAAACAGAGGTTTGAAACCTACCTCTAGCAGAATGCTAACTTAGCTTAAGATAAAATCAGGGAATCTAGCATGCTTAATATAATCAGAAATACAGCTGGTCAGAATAAGATGGAATAGCCTTCATTTCGGCTCAGTCTTAAATAACTTATCGTCTAAAATGATTAGCAATTGTTTGCTCAGCATTAGACATAATCCTAATTTTATCTGCCAAATAAAAGACTTTTAGAAAAAGAAGAAAATCCCTTTAATGTTTGAGTTGTACCTTCAGCAACTAGTAGAAGTTTGTTTTGCCTACCACTGATGTCCAGCTAGCTTACGATTACTTAACTTATGAACTGGTTTAGTTTAATTTAGGTTATTTGTTTAGCACACATTCCAAAAAATATAAACGGTGCAAGGAGGGAATGAAGCCTAACGGACTTGTACAAGAGTTCCAACCCTTTCAATAATTACAATTTAACAATTTATATTTACAAGGCCAACAAATAAACATTTGAAAAGTGAGGAGATAAAGTACTAACATAATAAATAATATATGTTTTAGCATAAAGACATAGCTTCCTGCTTAGTTTAAAAATATTCCCTGTCATGCCAGTAATTAGATTGGGAGGATGAAACAAGGGTCATGTTTGTGTTGCATCTACAGCATTCAGCTAACTTAATTAAGCTAACAACTGGAATGCTACAGTAGCATTTTTCTCTTTAAAGGTAACAGTTGTCATAGCTACATAGTTTTCATGAAACAAACAACAGCGTAAAATATGAGCGTTAATCCAACTGCTTGTGTTTAACCTTGGTAAGTCACTAACCCTATTCAACACATATCTACAATAAACAATTACAAAACACTACACTATTGTTTAATAAAGTAAAATAAGCTGTTCTGCAAGCACCCGATACCTGAGTTCCTCTAAACTTCACCCTTTTGCTTTGCCTCTCATCCCTGTTCTGCAGTGTATTTCCGCAGTTAAAGAGCCTCAATTTAAACACTGTAATAAAACCTTGTTCACTGTCTGAGCTGAGGCTTGTAGCTTCAGACATATTATAAACTCAGTTTGGCTCACTTTTAGCAAAAAAACTGATCTCAGGTGCTTGTAATTGGAGAGTTAACCTTGTGACCTTGACTGGAATGTAGAATGAGAAGAAAGTTCTTCTTTTACAGAAAATGGTGCATTTAGTGAATTGATAGCATATAGGATTTTATTTCGTCATCCTAGGTTAACTAGGTGGTGATACTATTAGAAAATGTTCAGGCTGAATGAATGGTAATAATGTGTTTTTACGATTTAAAACACAGTCTGATGATTGCGTCAAAAATATCGGTGTTCATTATTTCTTGGGTGTTTTTTTTTTAATGCATACTTCTTGTATCCTGAGTTAATTCAGAAGCATTCCCTTGTCCTCCCTGGGGGATCGAGTTTGCATTTTAAGTGAAGCCCAGCACAGACACTAAGCAGCATCTTAACTTCCTAAGTTGAAGTGTGGCTGGGGTTAAGTGGTCCCTATGCTCACAGCACCTATCTCAGCCCAAACATGACAGCTGGGGACTTGACTGTTGCTATGGAGATCTAACCCCCCCGTCCCCTCCTCCAAGCCCCCTTCCCCCTCCCCCCGAGTGCATGGAAATGCCCCAGACTGCTCATTTGAGACCATACAAGTCCTCCTCCTTCTTCCCGTGTTAACAAGTCAACTTTTCTGTTGTTCTGCCCCGTTTCAAACAGGCTTTATTGAAGATGGAAAATGGCTCGAGGTGTACTGGGGTGCTTAACGGTGCTCAGCTCGGCTTTGCAGCTGGAAAGTTTCCTAGAATAGGCTCCTGGAAGCTGGCTGGAAATGAACACTGTGAATCTGTTTGCTTCACAGTCATCCTCATTTAAATCTAAATATAATGAAGACTCATGCTAATTTTGGTAAAATTAATTCTGTTCATTAATGTGATCTAAAGGGTTATAAATATGTTATGAACACGTGTGATCCTTTTTGGATGTTACCAATAATCAGCAATAGGTAGATAACATATATATGTGTATAGTAAAAGAATCGCCCCTCTTGTAGGTTCCATTGTTAATGTTGGTTGAGCCAAGATTCACAAAGGATTCATCATTGGATACATATTTTGAACAAATGTCTCAAACAAAAGCTGATCACATGAACATTTTACATTATGCATAAAACAACCAGTAATAGTAATAGTGGTTCTGTTGATACTGTAAAGGTGTCAAACAGGTAGCATCGATATAAAGTCAGCTTCATATAGGGGACACGATTGGTTGGTCCGGCACTTTCGCTTCGTTCTTTCTAAGTTATGGCTTCCTCCTTAGACCCCTCCCACCCCTTCTATCAGTTAGCATTGATTCCCAATGTCAGATGTATGTCTCAACAACTAACTTAGGAGGATTTTGAGGCAGTCCCAATCAGCAACTTCCGGAAATTTTCTTGACATTTTCAGGAGTGAAAACAACTTAAGAATAGTTGATTGTGAAAAAAAATAAATAAATCCTTCATCTGACTCTTGTTAGTAGCTACAGGAGGGATCTCTATAAATATGACATCTTCTGCCTGCACAGTGTCAGGTGCAGTTTTCTTGAACATAGAAATTCTACTAAAAAATGTAGACCTGCATTTCTTTGTGATTCACCTTTTCTTTGATATTTAACGTGAAGGCTTACATTTTAGAACTACTTCTAATTGTTGTCATGATTTCGTATACTCGAAGAATGAAGAGCATTCAATCTACAGTCACAAATCCTGTGCTCATGGACATTCATCTCTGCATTTACAATTTTAACACTCACACCTGTTGAATAAACAATCTTTACTCCCGAAAAGTTGCCTGAATAAAAGTGCTCTAGGAGCTTTGTAGCATCTCCACCATAAATAATTATCTTCTATACATTTCATCACTCCCACTCCTTTCCTGTCTCGATCAATCGTGAGCCGAGGAGCCTTGCATGCTGCTGTAAAATGACTGCAAGCTGATGGATACAGTCCCCAGCAGAGCACGTGACCTGTCTCCATCGGCGCTTATGGCACCACATTTAATCTAAATGTAGTCCTTGACAACAGGAGGGTCCTCGCTTAGCTGTGTGGGAGCTCCATATAATGCATCATAGATGTGTTTTTTTTTCTTGTGGCTTTTATTCTGAATATGGACAGCTATCACCCTTTGTTTTCTCTATGTTGAAATGCTTTCATCAAATAGCCGGAGAGAAGTAAAACACAAGGTTTGAGGGTTTGAACTGATTTAAACAAAAATAATTTCCATCAAACAAGTAGCGCATTCAAAACGCTGAAAATTAAAATCCACAAAAGCCTTCTTCCAAAATTTAGGATATATTTTCACAAGTATGAGAAATTCCATGACAGTTTTATAAAGTTTCATACGTGGGGTTCAAATTTCCAGCGGCTAAGCTTGGAAATGTACTACGAAAATTGAGCGATTCATTTGAAGAATTCAAGACATTCTGAAAGCAATGATTGTTGAGGTTTCTTTGACAGAACTGAGAGCTGTTGTTGAATCTTTGCCGGGAGATGTCGGTAGACAAAAAGAATTAAAAAACTACAACAATAGCTATTAATGCTCTTGAGCAATCATTGCATTTAGCATTGCAATCATAGCTTTGAAATTACTTTATAGGACAGGTCTACTGCTCCCACCTCAGACAAACATGATAAATGACATGTATAATCAAAAACATGAAATATTATGGTGCAGTAACAAATCTAGCAGCTAGGTGATTTGAATGCCTTCATATTCGTCATTGTTGTTTCTAGAGTTCACAGTAGAAAGCTTGGGATGTTTGTGATTAATTTAAATGTACGTGTTGTATCTTGTTACCCCATTTTTGAAGCCAGGAAGAAGTCAATTAAAACAATACCTGCAACATCCATACATTTTTAAAAATTGTCCAAACAGCTAAATTTACGGTTTTCTATTGGTTCTGAATTTTTATTTTTGTGAATGCATACAAGACGCAAAACTTTGATATATTTAAATTTTTGTAACCAGTTCAATCTAAATTTCTAGCAGCTTTGAAATTACAAAATTATATCAGTGTTGTCTGTATGCAGGTGGGAATTGACCAATCCCTTGCCAGCTCTTCTCCACTCAGCTCCTTTCTCCGGGGCAAAGCGCCGGCCTGCTGAGAGCACACATGAGCGGTCCACGGAAGGGCCGAGCTCCCGACAGCTCTAACCCCCCTGCCGACATCTCATCCATCTTGCGGTGTTGTTGGCACTGTGAAGGGTAAACTGGGCTGATCTGTGGGACAGGCGGGGAGGGCACAGGAGAGCAGCCTTCCCACTGGAGCCCCCGGACCAGCACGCTCAGATTAGAGCAAATTTGTTCCACAATATTGCAGCCTCCTGCTTTCCGACACCAGGCCCGCACAGAAGGCAGAGGAAGAGATTTGGGCGATGGCCAAGCCTTTTCGTCGGGCTCCACATGTGCCGAGCTCGACTCCCCGCTGATCCTGCGAGCTTTATAGCCTCCCTGCCTGATGGAACAAATGCTACATCGCAGAAAATAAACTTATCTCATTTGGATGACAACACATTCCCCCAGGTTATAATGTTGCACCATTTTGAAGAGGCAGACAGGGTCAATTGTACATTTCCAGCTCAACCAGGGAGTCTTTTACTGGGAAAGTGTCTCGCCACATGCCTGACAGGGAATTTGGAACAATTTGCCTTATTGTGGCCCTTAGTGTTTAGTGTAAAATTTCCACTTTGTAAGGCTCTAAACATAAGCATTACTTTGTAGTTATTTCACAATAACCTTCTTCTTCTTTTTGTGAATAAATAGAGGCGGAAGTTGTTTAATGATAGGTATGTTACAATCCATTACATCAGTGGAAGATGCCTGACATGATTGATGACCTGAGTAGATTATCCCCAATACGAAAGCCATCATTGAACAGCAGGGTTGCCATTGTGTGGGCTGTCTCCCATTGATTTAAGTAGTATATTTTCAGGATCTATAAAGAGGCCAGCTGGAGAGAAAATTGTTTGCTCTCAAACATTTAGTGTCTATAAGCCGTCCCGCTCGTGATTACAAAATGATTATCACTCTTTGAACTCCTTTATGATTTCCTTTTTTTCTGGAACAATCATAGTTACATCCTTGTGCATGGTAAATTGGCTTTAACCAACTGGATTAAGGTTGGTTAATCTAAATGACAAAAAAAACACATTTTCTCATTTCCCTCGGTGGTATCTTTCCATGCAGATAATTTTGGTTTTATTTGCTGAGGGGTTTGAGATGCATGTCTCTAAGATTGTCTTAGCCCAAAGACAATAGAGATGAATGGGAATTCATTTGAGGTATTTAAACAACCATATCGCCTTCATATAACACTAATTCATTTCACCCAATACTGGTAATGTAATTTTACATGAATTATATAAGCTTAAACATTTCTTCCTATTTAGGGAACATGACATCCTCATACGTGACAAAAGTCATAAGAAGGACTTCACGTTGGATAGAAGCTATACTGCACAGGACTGTGAAACCTGAGGCCATGGTTTGGATATAAAATCCAACTTGTCCTTGGGTTAGCATATCTTCTGGACAGGATGTTTTGTGTTCACGCTGGAATATTGTTAAGTCTGCCAATGCACAAGTAAAAGCAGGGCTATCCTTATTCCACTGAATAGATAAATAAATACATTGGGTACTGGTTTCAATTTGCATTGTGGGACTGTGGCTCCAAGACACCAACTAGTGTAAGCTAGTAGACTTACCAACAAAAGGGGTGTATTGACTTGGAGCAGCAATGAAGTCAAATACCTCATTGACATTTTGGCAGACGAGCATATCTCTCAAATGTTGGACGTTGCTCACAAAAACAGAAGTTGTTACAGAAGTTAAATAAACTTGTTTGCATCTAATGAATGAGAGGAGCATTCACCAATACCTTTTTACTAATTAAAGGACTCAAACAATCAATTAACATGTTGAAACAGCACCCTCTTGTTCAACTGAAAGAGTGCTGAGGCTAATTTGATTAACATCCTAAATCTCCCCTAACCACGGCATTGTTTCTAAAGTTACATTTAAAAGTGTCAATCCTCAACACTGTGTGCACAAAAAAAAAAATCCATTCACTCATCAGGATGGAAACAAATATTTCAAACCTGTGAAAATCAAACCACAGGTATGTGCAGTTCCTTGCCAGTGAAGGTTATGTTTAGAAAATGTGTATTTTTTTTATTTTAGTTTACTGATCCTCTAAGTAGGGGTTGGTATGCAGGCGGCACGGTACCCACAAGCAACAAAGCTGCTCACAGCCCACTCCAGGCTGTCTACTTTATAATCACTGTGTACATCCTTTCTCCTGCTCTCTTCAGCCAGTCCTCCTCCGCCATTCATCCCTAAACAATTCTAATAGACCTCTTCTGTCCACTAAAAACCTATTAACCACAGATTTGCTTTCATCTCTCTCAGATGCACAGAGAACGAGGAGTGTGTGTTCCACACAAAAGAGCCCAAAAGAGCAATGAAACAAAAATGTGAATAAAAAGACTCGAGGATATCATTATATACAAATTAATTCTCTCCTGAGCGTTAGCCGCCCCGTCCTTTTGGCTAAGAATTGGCAGTGTCTTAATTGCTTAAGCGCTTAGCCTCATGCTTCCAAGCAATCAAGATGCTTCCATTTAATTCAAGATGTGGAGAAAGTGGCCTCTGCCCGGCCCTGGAGCATAATAGACAGTGCAGAGTGAAGATACACCCTCCAAATTGGAAAACACTGGGCCATAGATTAACAGAAATGAACACCATTATCCTGGCAATGAGAAAATCATTTTCCCCCTCAGGTGTTTTTGAACGCACAGTCAGACTCTGGCTGCAGTAACCCAAGAGTCTTTTTTTAGTTGACCCTCGTGAATATTCAACAGCCGAGGGATTTGAGAAAATGTTTAGAATCAATTTAAAGGTTTTAATAAAAGCCAAACCAGGAGGTTTACAAAACATGATTCTGATTAAAGAACAGTATTAATTACGCAAGGTTGTGATCTTTTTAATCAACAGATTTGATTTTCATGAGAGTCTATAGGGAAATACGTCGAGAAAAGTAAAATTACCCTCCTGTTTTTTAATTATTATCCCACATATATTCAGAAGTTTGTATTCTAAACTGAAGTTGTTAATGGTTTAGAAAGACCTCCAAAAAATGAATGAAGTTCATAAAAATGATGTAGCTAATTAATTGGTATTACAAGTAATGCTATTATTAAATTGTACTATTGAAGTTCCCAATGATTATAGTTCCTGATGTCACTTCTAATATCTTTATTAAATGGCTCTTCATTGTTAATCTGTTGAATCACAGAGTTATGAGGTGCCAGTCAGCGCTTGCTGAGCTAAACCAGCACTTCTGTAATGTAGAACATGTATTAATGCTGAGGTCAGCCAACGTGACCTTTGTGTTTGTTACAATGGTCACTGTGTTAGATCAGACGATCACATGGCCATAAATCATCATGCTGTGACTTGACCGACAAACATGACATAGGTACCTGAACAATCATTACGGCCGCCATTATGACGTTGAAAGGAAGAGAGACTGGGTTAGATGACACCCTAAAAGAAGACTATTGCCAGAGATCGACAATTTTTTCCTCTGTCCCATACTTCAATCGCACAGCACCAACTTCATCATTCTACCTTCCCTTCGCTGTTTTGTTTAATACCCAATATTATATTTGAAATAGCTTGTAGTTGCACAGAAACGTCATTGTGTAGGATGTAAAAATGGGAACAAATTAAGCGTTGGCTCTTAAATCAATAAAGTAAGTATATTGAATGTCATCTCCATCTGACAGAATCAAACCTCTCTATGACGCATGTTTGAGTCTGATGTGTGATGTTTTCTCATAATAACACAGCAGACATCTGCATGCATGAGACTGTTCACTGATCTACATCAGCCAGGCCTGTTCTCACACTTCTGCAGCGCTAAAGATGAAAGTGACTGACAGGTGCATGAAGTAAAATCCCTCGTTACAGATAGCAAGCATTAAAATTGAAATGTGACATTTATTCTCTTTATTCTTTATTTATCCTCTCCTTTTCCAAACCGTCAGCAGCTTTGTGTTTAGAAAAGTTGACAGCTTTCGTTGACCACAGGCTGTCAGAGTCCACCAAACTCTTCCTATTTCCTCCTTTCAGGTTAATCAGGTGTAATTTAAAATCCAAAATTCCTGACACTACTTTTTTTCTGATGGTATCGCCTATATGTTCTGCATGGCTGTTTGGATCAAAGACTGGTTATCTCTTCTATTGAGCTGTTCTAACCTCTGTCCACTCTCATTATAGGCAGGCAGCACTGGATTTCCTAAGCAATCAGCAGCCTCGTTCCCGGGCAGGTATAGACTACGACACCTTAACAAGTGAAAATGCAAAGCCAAGGAGAACATTAAATCAGACTATATGAGACAACCAATACTCAGTCATCAGGTTTCTGTATTAGATAAGAGAAAGCAGGTGACGTGTATGTTTGTGTACTCAATTACAACTAAGGTAGTATTCAGCAAAAAATCATATCTATGCTTTTATTTTTACGTTTTTTTCTTACTGTCAGACGGTGGAACATTTGTGTTTTGCTGCTTGAACCCAACTTTACAAATCAACATTATTCTCTTACTATTTAACGTTCCACTTTCTTCCAAATGCATATTAAATTAAGGCCATTAAATGTGTTTTATATAGAAATCCGGAAAGTAAAGCTGGAAACAGAACAGCTTCACTCATTATGCAGAACTAACTTTTTGACTGTGTTCAGCAGAAAAATGTCCATTTGTTTCAAACACCCAATTAATTGTGTTTCAGTTTTCCTAAGAAACACCCTTACTCAATTATTGATTTTACAAGTTAGAATGTGATGGTGTTGTAGTGCCAAGAACGAGTACTAACAACCATGTTCATCACCTTAGCTTAACGTTAAAGTTATTAAATACATTTTAATCCTTTGATGTATCAAAACCCCTTTTACTCTATTAATGCTGCTATACGCATGATTATACACACTCGGAGGGTTAATTGTCTTGTATTAAAAGGCCATTGTTCTACTGGATTAGCAGCAAAATTAGGCAGAATTTTGTTTTCAGAAGCTAACGGATGATTTAAATACAAATGCTTTTGCTCATATGTCACACAATGCAACAATCCAAGAGAGTGAAACAAACTCAACATTTTGGAGAGACTTTAACATGTATTTGTAAAGGCCACATCACATTTTGGAGTAGAGTCATCCGAAGTACCTTGATTTTATAAATGGCCAGAAATATGTGCTAGCCTGGTGCTAGCTTATTTAAAGTAGCTCGGACATGAAACCTGTGACTGATGAAGTCAATAGAAGGTAAAGGATTTGCTGCTAACAGCATACGAATTGTCAGGTTTGTGTGCAGTGTGCGGCTTAAAATTGTTTGACAAAAAAAAATGCACAAAACGAAATACAGTATATAATGAATGAAACAAGAATAGTATGAATTGGTGTTATAGGTAACCTCTGAGAATAATTTCATTTATTCGAAGACTTTTTTTTGTCCTATAATGGTCTGTTAGCTGTTGCAGTGGCTTTTCCACCCTGGCAAAAAAAAAAAAAAAAAAAAAACTCATGACGGAAACACTGAGTACTTGTAATTAGTTGACATGAACCCTTGTCTTGCCTGCAGCCGTGAGAAAAGAATCAGCCAGCATCGTGAATCTGGGTTATGCATGGTATTCTGGGTAGACCGTGGCTTTCTTTTTTTATTCGGTGGGGTGAGGTTGCGAGGTGAGGGTAGATCTGAGAGCTGCACCAGCTGTGTTTATGGATTCCCACTGCACCTGCTGGGGTTACGGAGCAAGTGCACCAAGGGATTAAGCACTGGGGCACTGGGAGTAGAACAAGGAACAACGGATTCATGTTAAGGAAGCATGTCAACACCTCCCTGGTGTCTGTACTTAAGCTACATTGTTTTCAGTTGCTATGTAGCTTTCAAACACATCTTTTTTTTCTTAGCTTTTAATCAAATATGCCCAGCTGAAGAAGACACTAGCTAACAGAGGAAGTAGAGGCCGACATGAGGCGTCTGTTTTTTCTTTTTGCTTGAGTGTGCTAGCTCTTGATTACAATGTTGACATTTTACTTTGAATTAACCTGATTAATGCCAATGAGCGTAAAAGCCCCGAGCTCAGCGTTTTTCCTGATCACAGGAGATGGATTAAGAAAGAAGGCTTTCAAATTGAATATACCTCTCCCTGCTCGGCCTGCTAATTGTGCCATTTACCACCACTTGAGTCACTGACCAGCGCTATTTAGTCAAACTAATGATGATGCACAGTCTGAGCCATCCCCATGATAATTAAACCAAAGCTCCAACTCTTTTCCAGTGTGAGCTTCATTTTTTGGGGTAATGCAAAAAACACATCGAGCTGTGGTTACTTTGTTCTTTTAAATCACTTGTGGTGTTGTTAGCTGGGAAATGACTTTTTTTTTCCAGAATCAATTCTCTATCACTTGTTATTGATGGGGCAAAGCAGGAACTGTTGGCATTCTTGTTCGGAGCCTTCAGTCAGGTGAGCCTATCTATTGAGTGTGTAGCAGAAGGTGCACCAAAACATTTTTAGGATGTCAGTGTTTGGGGAATATTATGATCAGCATGTGTGCATAATATAACAGTTTAAGAAAAGACATCACAGATAAAAAAAGGATGTTTGGCAATTGATAAAGTGATGAATTGATATGAGCATTTTTCTCAATCTTTAGTGGATTTGTTTTTTTAAGGTGTGGATTTCATCTTCTCATTTGTTGTTTTGGCCAGGAGTCTCCCTTTTAAATTCCTTGTGCAATGAATAATCACTGTAAACATGGGATCATTTGTTTAAATGTTAATATATAAGCTCTTATTTTCCTCCTCTCTCCAGACATTAGGATGTAAATTGTTAAAGTGCTTAATCACCTGAAAAAATCTACTTTATAGGAAGCTATTATTTGCAACTTGACTCCACCTTACAGTGATCTTTGGCATTCATCACAGTTTCATCATGATCAACTTTCACCATGCGGCCAAGTTTTTGTTGCCTTGACTTTGGGGAAGTCTTTAGGAATATTTATAGTAAAAGTGATGGTGAGGCGCCAATGGCCTGACGGTTGTTGCGTGCACCCCATGTTGGTGGTCTTCAGCAGCAGGTGGCCCACGTTTGTATCCCACCTGTTGCTCCCTTCCTGTATGTCGTTCCTCATTCTTTCTCCTGTTTCTGGCTCTGTTCTTGGTACTACCTCTAGGATAAAAAAGCCAAAAAAAAAAAAAAAAGATCAAATGGTGAAGCAAAAAATGCCTTTAAGAATTTCTGTAACAATGATCATTGTGCAACTTTAAATGGATTCTGCCCCCCCCCCCCCAAAAAAAACAAAAACAAACAAAAAACAAAAAACAACAACAAAACAAAACAAAAAAAACACACCACTTAACATATTACCACACCACCACAAGTTTCGCCATCAAAGTATATGGACTTACTAAAAGCATCAATTAAAGAGATCTGCAAGTGAATTCTTTTTTTTCTCCCAGGGAAGTTTTCACATACTTGCTGCTTGATATATGATTGCTTGAAAAATTCAGGCTCCTTTAAATAAGGAGAGAAAGAAATCAGCTGTTTTGTAATGCTTTCCCCTCTCCTGGCCTGACTGACTCTGATATCACCGGTGCCTGTAAAATAAAAAGCCCATGTGTCCCTGTAAACACACAGCATTTGTTCTGAGGCGGAGTGGCCCAGCAGAGCAGCAGAGCTCCTCTTTCAGGCAGCACTGAGCCTCACCAAGCCTGGGAATAAGTAAATGAATAAATAGGCTGATGTTGAATTTTCCCCTCACTTGCCTCCACTGACACAAATAGGATCTACAGTAATTTATAATGCTGTTAGAGAGGCGGCTCTCCCTCTAACCGAGGTGTCTGTCACCTCGCTTGCAGGAGGCCTCTCGGTGCCGGAGCGGAGGACCAGCAGCTCCCTGACATCCTGCTTTACTATTCCACACACACGGCCCAAAGGCTAAGTGACATCAAGCCTCATTATTGTCATCACATGCCACATTTGTAACTGGTTAGCGAGCAAATTGTGATAAAATAGGCTGATGCCCCTTCTGAGCATCTCTGGCTGCATAGAGCTGGACTGTCCATAACACTGGGAGCCACTTCAGTATGGAAGAAAAAGAGGACGAGAGATCCTTTTTGTGGTAAAATTACACAATTTATTCTATTTTCGTTATGAATGCAGCAGAATGATTCATATCAGGAACTGGGAGTCAGTAACTTCTCAATCAGAAACCGCTGAGCTGGAATGACTTTAGTCACACAAATATGAGGAAAATACCATTGAGTTCAGCAGGATCTGTTATCCTGTATTACATACGGTGGCCAACATAAACAAACAAGCTTCAATGGACTGTAAATTCAAAAGCGCTAATAAAAGCATCGTCACACAAACCAAGAGAGCAAATGTAGAAAATGCTGAACATGCAGTTTTCACAGTGGAGATGCTCCAGGCCTGAAGGGGGCGCATAGTGGATCTAGATTTTGGTGAATCATATTTTATGGAGAAAACTGTTTCTAAACATTTAGATCTTTGGGAGGGCAATATTTTCAGGACCACAGGGTCAGTCTGTGGATTTTTGCAGCACATCTTTTTCATCCACAGCACTTTTTCCCCCCATTACTTTTCAAGTTATGAATGGGTTTTGAATTTGCATAATTTCTGAATTTTCTTCAAATGTAAATGTTTGGACTATTGCAAGTTTAAAGTTTAACATTAGCCACCATTATTACGTGATAGGCTTTGCAGTGTGTAATATAAAGCTTGCATTTTAATTCTTATGCACAGTGTATCTTTAAATGCATGACATCACTGTGCTGTCTCCAGTGAGCTGCTGCACATGTTCATACACTACTACCTCAGACACACAGTTCCTATCCATTTTTTAAAATCCACATACAGAAATAATGAGGAGGAAAATCTCTTGCTTGCATCAACCTCAAATTGGGCGAAATGAAAATCTGTCTCAAACAAAGGGAAAGACCCCCATGGCGTCTGGGTCTACAGTTTCTGTCACTTACATATTCCTTGGAGGTTTCATGTGACAAAACACAGAAAGTTGCTTTGTCCCTCCTCTTGTCACGTTACAGCCCTTACCCAGAGTTTCTTCTTCTCCCCCCTTCCTGTTGTCTGGCTGTCTGTGCTGTCAGCCCATAGCCTGGCACCTGCTCTCATGTTCCTAATTAGTCTCATTTAATTAATTATATACTGCAGCACATCTCCTTATTCCCGGCTTCCTTTTGAATATCACCGCCTTTGTTTCAAATTTGCAAAGAAAATCATAAATGTGCTGTTATTCCCATGCAAGTGGAAAGATTTGACAGATGTTTTAGAGGATCAACGGCCTATAAGGTGTTTATTTGAAATCTCCTCTGATGAGTTGTTAACTGGTTATGAAAAAGAGTTTATGAGCTACAAACACAAATTAAAACCGCAATAGGTGATGAAGGGCCTGAAGCACCACGTGCATGTCGGGGTGTGTTGCGACCGCGGGAGTGTGACTGCGGGAGTCCAACCGTGACACGTGGCCAAGCAGCAGGCCTTACAGTTTGATTTGTGCAAAAGTAAAAGTTTGACAGTACATCGAGGCCACGCCCTTTTCTGTAGAATCGTGCGGAGCACAACGGGAGATCTTAAGCGTATCTAAAACACACTGACTCTGAGTTGGTAATGATCGCATGAACAGGGTCTCAATAAAGTATGTTCGAATAGGAAGCCTGAAAATGCAAAAAAATGGTCATTATTTATACATTCAAAAAAGTGCTGAGATAGAGATTTTAAAAGTGTATCATGACTCTCTGGAGCAAATGTTTAGTAATAATTGTTAATAAACATTTTAATGTTTTCACTACTTTTTTGTTGTGTTTTAGTATTAAATTTCCTGCTACAAAACTGGCTAAACATTTAATGGACGGTGAAGTTGAAGTAACAAAACATTTTCAGGTGAAAGTAAGGTTTTCTTAAAGAAATGCAAGTACATGAGTAGATCTGAATAATAATTTTGAGTTTAAACAACTTAAGATAACACTTTGAGTGAACTTAAGTACATGAGTAGATAGCAATTTAATAGTAATGAATAGTAATTTGGAGAAACGTAAGATACCCCATTTTCAGAGGATACAATGAACTTTGTAACTGTAATTCGTGCAAATTCAGAAACATTAACTTCCTGTTGTCAACAGATGGCGCTGTGAGTTATACAGAAATTCTTACAAACTTTTTTTTTTACGAAAATACAAAAATATCAAATTTTTCACTACACCTGATGACCTTGAAAATGTTGGTGAGTTTTCGTTCATGTTCAGACGCTCAAACATGGCGGCAAAATCGCTGAAGAATAAAAACACTCCTTCGCACTGTCAGTGCTTCGGGCCCCAGCAAGACCATCAGTGACAAGGATGATGATTCTATTAACTTATAAAGTCTGTAACCCCCGGCTGCAAAAATAGCCTTTTGTTTACATTTTCCATAGCGAAGATTTACAATGAGTGATGCTTTGACTGTTCAAAGATAGCAGGAGATTTTCAGAATTTTTTTTTTGTGAGGAATCAAAATTCCTCACAATAGCTTAAGGCATTGTAATAGCCCATCACAAAGTTTTTCCTTCTTTAAGTTTTTCTAAAAAGTGCTTCGTAATGCTGTTATGGTTGCAGAGGTTGTTGTTTTGCTCTGTGCTGTGGTGTCATCTTAGTAAGTAATACCCGATAACTTTAGCAGCTTCCCAGCTGCCACTTCATCCTCCTGTTACACCAGGACACATAATGTGCTAAAGAAAAGGTTTCATCAAATATTCACCATCTGATCTACACAAAACAATAGGGAAAGATCAGACCTTTGACTGAGTAGGTCAACCACACACTCATTGAGTTTCCAGCAGAGAAAACAGAACAGTATCAGCTGTTGCACAGATGTATTCTGTTAAACACTCATGAGGTTAATATTTCTTCTTCTTTTGGGAAAGTTTCATAATGTACAGCAAATCCAGACATCTTGTATGCATTTTTTAAAACACATGTATCTTTGGTAATCCTTGTCCCATAAAGCAGTTTTAAGATTACTCCTGAACTAAACCAGAAAGAACTGTCCTTCTATATAAAGGCCTCACAGCTTGGAGAGTATGGAACATATCCAGTTCTAAGATTATCGTGACAAAGTATAGACCATTAGAACAATATGTGTCCATTGTTAATGTAAAAGAGATAAATGTGACTACATGAAACAAAAAAAGCACCAATGATAAATGGCAATCCATCTATATCACCATTGCAAGGTATTTAACAGATTGTCCACAAATATCCTTGTTGGGTGATTGGTAGTTTCATATTAATCTCATCATAATGTCACTCTGCGTGGCTTCATCATACACTACAACACCTTTTGTTAAATCTCAAACTGCTGCTGCTGTCTGAGTTTCAATATGACATCTGTATTGCTAAAATATTATATAAGATGTACTTTTTTTACTGCACCAAATTGTAAACTTTATTTTTTTTATTATTATCTTTAGTATAGGGTAGGCTTAACAACATTAAGTTATTTCATGGGCAAAGCTTTGCAGCAGGTCTACTGCTCCTTATCCTTTAGGGAGCCACTGCTAGGAAGTTGGAACAGCCCTACTAAGCAGGGGGGGGGGGGGGGGGGTTACACGGTCTCAAACTTGTTAAAGGGTTGACTACCTGTGAAGAAGGTGGAGCGGTATCTCCCCCCCCCTCCCCTTCAAGTGGATCCGTCCTTGCAATGTCAGAGTTCAAGCGGGAAATATTCAAATTGACTCGAGGGAAAGAGCGGAATTGAATTGCCACACAATATGGAAAACAAATGACCGAAAGAGCGAAAAGATGTTGCTTAGAAATGTTTTAAGATAATACTTTTGCTTTTCCTTAAATACCGACGTCATTACCAGCGATGACGCGCGTGCCACGCAAATTAGTGCCAGCTGTTTTTACATCAACTTACACCTCCATAAATGGTCCATGTAAAGAGACAGTATACCTTACCTGTGGACACAAGTGCACCTGCAGACCAAAGAGGGTGGAGACCAGGGGCAGGAGGAGACCCATTGTACCTCCCCTCAGGTATGGAAACAAAGCAGCAGACACTCTGCCGTAGAAGGCTACCTGAATTATACGACTGTCTTTAGTTCTGTGCAATTGGCTGTATCGTACCTGCGTGTAAAATCACGTATTGAGATACAGGTGAATTCACGTTACTGTGCTGTAAATTCTGTCGAAATCCGCGCGCGCGCGTGTGTGTGTGTTGCTTTGCTGTTGAGGTCGTGAGAGTGACCTGACTCCCAGGAGCCCTTTTCGCTGCTGTCAGCTGATCAGAAGGCAGACACTGTTCCACCAATGTTGACAAAGTGTTTCACTTTTCCAAGCTACACCCTGATCAACTCTGAGCATGGATATTGATTTATTTATTTCCTAAATGCAACAGCTGTCATAACCAAAAAAATATTAGTCAGCTTTGCAAGTAATTACATTTCTAACACTTGGATTCATTTGGTTTCTAAAGGACCTGTTTATAGGGAGGAAATGACAAGAAGTCGAGTTGACAGGCCTGGAGTGAGACAGTTAAATGCCCCTTGCTGCTCTGGATAATTAATAAATAAAGTACCAGGGGAGTCCTGTCATGGCTTCCTCTATGACAGGGGCTGTCTCCAGTGCGCTAAAGCATTAAATGACCAATTCCTGTCAGGCTAACTTCCACTGCACTCCCCTGGCACACTCTCTCCCTCATTCTCTCTTTCTCTCTCTCTCTCTCTCTCTCTCTCTCTTGCTCTCTCGCTCTCTCTCTCTCTCTCTCTCACACACACACACACACTGTCTGTCTTTCTTCCAAAGAGAGCTACTTTGCTCCTTTTGCTCTGAGTTTTTCAGCGACTGATGGCTCTAGTTCATTTCTGCTGAATTAATTGGTCCCTGAATGAATTCTGTTGACAGGGCAATTCATCATGTGTTTGGCCTGACAGTGACTGGGGTGTTGGGATTGAGGTGGTAGTGGGGGGGGGGGGGGGAGTTGAGGGTGAGGGGAGCCGCAGAAGAAGCTGGGTTTATAGCTGGGGGGAGAGAGAGAGAGAGAGAGAGAGAAAGGATAGGGGTTGATGATCCTGCCCTCTATTTTACCCGCTTCTATTATTCCCTATTCTGCTAACAGGAATAGCCTGCATCAAATTCAGCTTCACTTCTCACTGAATATTTCCCAGCCCCCCCCCCCCCCGTTGCAAACAAACACGCCTGGGCTGACAGATCCAGCTGATTAGGGAGCTCCTCTGCCTGCTTTGGAGGATATCCTCATTACTGGCCAGTCAGGTAGCAAGCCTGGTAAGCAAGGGACCATCGGCGCCTGATTTTTTTTTTTTTTGGGGGGGGGGGGGGGGGGGGGGGTGGGAACTGACATGTCCACTAAGAGAGGTGCATTGGCTTTAATTGCATCATGTATCACACAATAGCCATTAGGGTAATTATTTACTGGCAAAGGGTAAACGAGGTTTGGCCCTGGGCTGAGCCAGCCAGCCATGCAGCTATAGCGAGAGGTGTGGCACTCACCTGTACGCTAACAGAGCTAAAAAAACCCTGCTCATTTGCTTCATTTGGAAAATATCCTGTCATCACCTCACTCCCCTTCTTCTTTTTTTAACCCCCCCCTTTTTTCTTCTCACACTCACTTTCAGTCATACGGGGCACTTATTATGTCCAATCAATCAATGCTCAGTCATTAGGAACCTCCCCTCAAGTATCCTCACGCAGCAAGAGTCAAAAAATTACCTCATAATTGCTGCTCAGGCATCATAACAAGCGAGGCTGCCCTGGTGACATGGCCGTACAAACAGGTCTAACACAGGAATTGATGGATACTGGAGAATCGTATTATATATTGCCATATCCAATTAGATACAGCACATAAAGCAGCGGATCCATTCCCCCTCCTCTTCTCACATCGTCCAAACCAGCGCTCGGATATGAAGACGTGAAGTGAACCCCCCCCCCCCGTCTTTGGCGTGTCAGTGCAAATGATAACATCCTGAGGATTTATTGTACATTTGACACACCAGTAACCAAATTATAATTCAGTTGCCGCGGCGTATTCACAGAACCACAGAACAAATCGCACAGAGAGAGTGTTCAGTCAGCATGTGTTAGTGCGGGGCGGATCGGAAAGGTCAACAGTTTTGATTGTGACGCTGAGGTTTGAAGTTACGCGTGACGATTGGTTCTTATCCCACCACATGTTGAGCTGCAGCTTGTTCCTTCTAAAAAATAACAAAAAAACAATAATAACAATAATGATAACAGCATCGAAGAGATATTTTCAAGATCAGTCGTTCCATATGCGCACGTTTTTAACTTGTGCAACTTCTGAGGCACACGGTCTCAACTTCTTTAGGAGCAATTTGCAGAATGAGCTTTACGAATGAAGTTAAACGCCTGATTCAATCAGGAGTAATGGCATTAATGTCACGGTAAGATGGAGCAAAAAGTGGAGATGAATAACCGTACAGCTGCCTCCGTTGTGTAAGAAATGTGCAGTAAATCAAGATGTCAGCACTTATATGTTAACAAGATTACTGGACTCTTTTTTTCTTCTTCCAAATAATCAGTCATCTTCTAAGTTCAGCTTTTACTTGACTGTTTAAAGATCACATTTACATAAATATCCTCCTATTGGAAACAATTAGTGTCATTTTTGTTTATAATTGACTGAAAAGACAGTGACAGGTGTTGATTAGAGCCAATCACATCCTTCCACTGCTCTTATTTAGGAAGTATACGTTGTATTCTTCTTTTCCAGAGGATGCTGCTGTCATCTGGCATGCTGCAGTCAATTTGAGCGTGATTGACAGATACGTCCAGGTTCACAGTTTATTGCTTCCTGAGGAGAGAGCCCGATATGCCAATTTAGACAGGCAAGTGACAAAAAAAAAAAAAGTTTCCATCTAAATAGAATAATTCTGCTTCTGGGAATTCTCTGCTGGGGAGAGTAAAAGAGTCAAGCCCCCCCCCCCTCCTTTAACAAGGGCTGTGAATGACAAACGTATGTACGCCGGTTAGAGGCTGACAGAACAGAAGCTTTCGATGCTTCACAGGGGAGCTATGAAATAAACAACAGGCAGAGAAATTGAATTACAAAGCAAAAAGAGGGTCTCTCCTCATGGACACAGAGGCAACCGAGTGCGCCCAAAAGTAGCTCCGCTTACATAGTTATAGTGGAGCTCAGTTTCTCTTTTCGCAGGGTTCGACTTGGGAGGGAAAAATCCACCACTATTACTTAAAAGCCTCATGATTTTTCATTTCATACCTCTGCTATCCACTTATTCTATTTGATCTCTTTCAGCATTAAAAGGTAAACTTTTGGAAAGAAGCTGACGTCCGAATCACCAACTAAAAAGCTCAACAACTTTATTACACATTCTGTCTGACATGATTTCATATGTACACGCTGCTTTATCAGTCGTTCCCACAGCCCAAATCCTTTGCAAATCGCGCGGCAGTGCTAATCACGACAGTGTCCACTTGTTGTAAATCAATAATGATTTAACTAAGTCATACAAGGCGGCAGTGGCGGAGGGATTACGCAGCCAAGAAAGAGCGGAAATAAGCTCTGAGAGGGGATTTCATGCATAAATCTCTCCCTGCAACTTAGCACAAATTGAATTCAGGCACACTGCTAGAAAAATTAATTCAGCTTTACAAAGCGAGGAGAGGTTAAACACTTTATGTGCTGCTCAGTGATCCAAATCATGGAGAAAACATTTAGAGGCGTTCTGAGTGTAGCGCGCGGGCACCATGTGATCTTTAAAAGTAAATGCGTTCATCCCAGATAGTTTCATGAAGTCGCTGAATCCTTTCTTCAATATTTGGTTTTACTCATCGACGTTCAAAATAAGTCCTCTGTCACTGTAAGCTTACTTAAAGGACACATCCCTGTGTTTGTACGGATCCATGATCAGATATCAAATGTAACAAATCAACTTAAACGTGTATTCTCTGCTATCAGGACGGGTTGAATGACATCAGACGGAACCATCACAGCTCCTACAATAAGTCAGTGCTTGTCATGGTTTTTGTTTAGTCGATTAAAAGGTAGTTTGGAAGACAAACTTTCTTCTCACCCATTTCCTTTGACCTATAACAATGTCTGTGTGAAAGTGACATGTGGACATTTAAATTATTTTGTAATATTAACTAAACAAATGAGAATTCATTCATGTCATGTACCAAACTTTATGTCAAAACAAACAGTTACCTTCAACAGCTTTAACTAACTGGACTAGTGATAGAGTCAAATCTAGTTATTCTGAAATGCCACTTGTTGACAGCAGGAGGATTCACTGTAATGAAGCCACTTTACCTGATTCAAAGGAGTCCCCAAAAGATCACGTTATTAATGGTAACAGATTATAGAATTATTATTTCTGATGTTTTTTTTTAGACCGACTAATCTATGATAGTACATCACATTTGACACTCTGAGAATACTTTATAATTTATCATACAATCTTGCTAGTAAGTTTATCTTTCTGAGTATTATATGACCTAACATGTTGAGGAGTGAAATGTTCCCTGTTGCACATTTGAAAAAATGTTCCTAAATAAGGTTTAGACTTATTGGGCTGCTGATATTAAGTGTCTTTATACTAAAGATTTATGTAGAAGCATGCTTGATATCATTGCACCACTAGATAACGCTTACAGTGTTGCTCATTCATAATAAAACCAGTGCACTATAATCGTAGTTTATTGTTAATATGTAATGTTGTACAGAGAGTCTACTGAAGTTATATTCCTTGTGTGTTGAACATACCTGGCCTCTAAAGCTGATTCTGATTCAGTAAAGGAGAGAAAGTGTGACAACAGAGTGCTGAAATATATCAAGATAATGTGTCACGGCCCATTTGGTAAAAAAGTTTTTTTGCACTTTTATAAAGTAGAGTAAAATGAAGAGTTTGAGAATAAGTCTTTAAAAGCCTTAAGTTACAATCCACAGCCTGTAGACATTCAATGATCCTCCCTCTTTTTGTATCTCTACTTCAGACACCAAACAGCTCCTTTTTTTCTTTTTACTTAAAAGATTTCCGACACTTTTATTATTGTACAAGTGAGACCAGCATAATGAAAGTGATAATATCCATGAACATGAAAGACATTTTTTCTTACTGTATTTACAGAGAAGTGTCTTCACATCACACTCAAAAAAAATCCTTCTATAAAATGAACCATTTGTAAATAACATAATTAAATAAAGACCTACCTTTAGGTTTACAGCTGAATATGCATATGATGACCATCTCTGCACTGCATAGAATTTATACATATACTTTTCCTCATGAACAACAATGTGACGTTTTCCTAATAATAATAATAATAATAACAATCATAATAAAACTACTCTCATGATGCATAAAGGCGGCCTGTAAATTAACAAGAACAAGAACTAAGTCTTTGGCAAATGCAAATACATTCACTTGACAGATGAAGAAACAATAAATCCAGCTTGATTCAAAGAAATAACTCGGACTGAACATGTGAGCGAGCTGAGCGTTAGGAGGGTCATGTTTAAGGCATTTAGCTGAAATCATCACCCTGCTTTTTTAAATTTTATCAGAGGCCTCTGAATCATCCAATCTTTGAGGATGTGGAAGCTTCTGGCAAATGTTTTCAAATTGTAATGGCTTTTATATAGTTTTTTTTTTTTTTCTGGGGTTGAATGCCAAAGACTTAATAGACTTAAATAAAAAAATAACATAAGCTGTGAGAACAAAGTAGTGCACGTCAAGGCGGTAACATGAGGAGCCTCGAACAACAGGAAAAAAACTGTGAAGCTTTAAGTGCCTTTTTCAGACGCAGACTTATGAGACTTACAGTCAGATCAACAAAATTAAGCAACAATATGCATCATCATTTTTAGGCAAAAATAACGCTCCAGTGTTGCAAACCTCCAAAAATAGTGCAAAAATAACCACAAAAAAACACAGTCTGATGACATCTTGTATCCTGACAAATAAGAAAAAGTCAAACACTAGCCAAGCAGTGTGCAGGTTAGGAATTATAAAAATGAAATTAAAAAATTATTTTAAGAATATATTTACTAGTTTCTTGAAATCTTGCAAATAAGAAGCCATGTTGATATACTGTCATGGCTCCCTCTATTTTTCCAACAGATGTTTCTTTATTCATTTCATTTTTCATTTTTACATCTTGATTGTGTATCACAGAGAACATGTTCTAATCTTCTCATGGCATCATAAGCGATCGTTTTAGTCATGCTGGATGTTTGGTCGGTGACTGATCAGATTGATAAAAAAAAACCCAATGTTAGCCTGCCACAGCCTGAGTGTGCTGCTTCTAATCTCCTCTGATCTCACTGTGCTGCCATCTGAATCGAGGAGGGGATGGATGGTAAAAGGAAAAAAAAAAGAAAAAGAAAAGGCTGCTGCTACATTTTTAAGCTCTTTACAGGGTCCCTGCTGAGAGCCGTCTAGAAAAGGAATGTACAGTATTGATCCATGGTGGGATGAAACTGTGACACTGCTTCAGGGTAGAAATAAAATCTGTTAATTTTGTTTTCAGTCTTTTTTTTTCTTTTTTTTTTTAATCATTTAACCAGCTGCGTTTAGTCACAGTTGTCAAAGTCTGTAGCCACTCTCAGTGTCTCTGGTGCTGTCTTGTAGATTTTTTTTTTGGCTTCGAGTGTCCAAAGAAGCTTCATGGAGGGAGAAGAGAAGTTGTCTGGAGTCCCAAAAAAATCTGTCAAGTGTCTCATTGTCTGAGCCAAGAACATGTTATGCGCAGTTGCTCAGTGTCCAGTGGACCATGCCGCTCACACCGGGGCAATATGGAGGCTAAGGCCATGGTCCTGTAGGTTGATTTGGTTTCCATGGTAACTAGTGACGGTCATAGGCAGTGGCAGCAGTGGGAGGGGCGGAGCCTCTCGATGCGGCACTATAATAATAAGGGGAACCTGAAAGTTAACAGAAGAACGAACCATTTGAAACAACAACAAATACTGTCTTTACTACAATTTACCCCAAGAATAATCATTGTTACAAGGTGAATTGTTGATTAGCTCTTTATTCAAAACTAATAAATGCTGTTTCCTAAGCCCCGCCTCCTGCGTTCCTTTCGACATTCTTTTAAACCTAATTAGTATTTTATAGCGCAACCAGTTCTTAAAATTCTTTTATTTTTTACATTTTGTCTACTGTTTGCGGAGCTGGACCTTTATTTTCCAGTTTAGAAAAACATTAAAATTGCATATCCTTCTCCTCTGTCATCATGTTTTTATTGAGTGTTGTTGTTACCTAGCTACTCATTCCTACACTTAATCACAGTAGGTTTGTAACACCTAATCGTCATCAAGAATTTTTACTGGGTGCAATGAGAATTTTTGCTTCCAGACTTAGCTATATTTGGCTCGTGAACTAGCTAAGTAAGCTAATATTAGCTCAGGTCTGGGCAGAAAAGAAAATCTACAAATTATTGTTTTTAAATGTTTCCAGTATACTCATACTAAGAAGATAATTGAATGATTTGTAATTGTTTTCTTGAAAATGTAATAAATTATATTGAGTCTAAAGAGAATAAGATAGCATCTTCTGCTAACAGCACACTTCCTCCTTGGTTGGAGAGGGAGATAAGATGACACGTTTGGCTTAGCTTGTCCAATGTTTGTATTTCTGAAACTCAAGTTTTCACAAATTGTTTAGGTCAGTCTTGACCTTATGATAATTACACTTTTGAAATATGTTTTTTGAGGTAAAGCTAATCATTGTAACTACGTAAATACAACGCTCATTAGCATGGCAAGCGTTTTTTTTGCAGCTCAGGTTTAGCAGAAAATCACTATGTTTTCTTCATACAAAAGGCAGAGCAACGGTCTCATTACAGCCCCACATCTAAAGCTTTAAATACTAAGCCTGCTGTGCCAGCTTCTGGTTTATAAGGCTACAATTGGACCATTTCTGTTCAGGGGGAGGGGTTTAGCTAACAGAGAGAATCTGACTGAGAACGATTAATTGACCATCTACTCACTTAGTAATGCTGGGTTGCTGAATCGCCAGGCTTCATTGTAGGTTGTGTACTGTGGATGACTGTAGGGGTTCCCCGAAAACTCACTCCCTGCAAACCAAAACAACAAATCAATTAGCATTTCAATGCATCAAACCATTAGCCCTTCACATGCAGCCATTTCTCGTCATTCAAAACAGGATGCAATTTGAGGGGGAAAATGATAGTCATCGTCGTGCAACCAGTCAAGCAAGTAATTTATTTCTTTTTCATTTCACTTAAGTTATGCAACACTGAACAATACAGGATGTGACACTGAAGGCGGCTTTCCCTGTCCCATTTATGGATATCTACCCATTCTTCTTCTTGCAGTATATTCCAAAGCGCTCTAATAAATACAGAGTGGTAATAAACAGCTTCATGCATACATTTTTTGATATGCTGCAATAAATCCTGCTACCCTTCTTGCAGGAATTTTAACATCTCAGATTTGAACCCCCCTTTGAGCCTAAGCTTTGGTGTTTGCTACAGCAGGATTTCATTGCTTGGGAAGTAACTTGGGGCATGTCAGTGAACATTGCTGTTGGTTCAACACGTTTCTTTCCTTTATGAGACAATAAAGGCAAGATTTTATATGAAGCTAGTGAGAAATGGCTTTGCTTTAATAGTGTTTTGCTCCTGTCACTAAATCTTTGTGGTTGTGTAGGCTTCTTGATGAATGGGTTGTAACACAAAACCACAAGCCGTGGGATTAAGGCCCTCATCTTTTGCTGTGTGCCACATAAGAACAAATGGGAAGTAAAAGTATGTTTGACTTGATGGTTTTTCACCAACATGATTTAACAGTTTTATTAGCCAAAATCCAAAAAGTAATCCTGGGGTGCAATGCCACTGAGTGCTACTAGATCCTGCTCCTGGTTTGTCAAAAAATGCTTTTAAATCAGTAAGAAATACAAGATGAAATTTGGCGCTTGCCAAAGTTTATGTAATTGAATCATTTCATTACTTTTTTTTCATCAGCAGAAACAAAAAGGATCGAAACAAGTTGTTGATGGCAGAAGTTTCTGTCAAGATCAACCGACAAACCCGAACAGGACAGTTAAGTAACTCTTTTGTCCGAAACACGTCATGGCGGCCCGTTTTAAAGGAGAAAAGAGGAACATTTAGAGCCTGTGATGGGTTGTGTGATTGGTAAATGATATGCTAACACAGGACACACTCCACTGGTTTCCCCAGCCATGCTGTTTAATCACATTCAAGCAAAATGTCTGCTGCGTTTGGGTGATTGTGTGTGTTTGTGTGTGTGATGATGCTAGAGCGTTGTGCGTGTGTGTGTGTGTGTGTGTGTGTGTGTGTGTGTGTGTGTGTTAGAAGGAGCAGTACCAAAAGCTGAATCTCAGCTCTGTTCCTAGCAGTCAAACATAAGCCTGACCTCCTCAGAGAGATGAGATATTTCAATATTTACGGGGCTCCCACACCTCTGCCTTTTGACCCTTAACTGTTTCCTGTGAACCTGAACTGCGGGTTAAGTAGAGGAGGGGATGGGGACATGCTCTGGAGCTCAGAAGCTGGGGAGGGCTGCTGGTTTTGTTTATCGACGGCGAGTATGAATGGCGACGCGGACAGGATAACGAGCCGATGAGGCAGGGGAGAAGCAGGAAAAAGGACAGTCCTCTTCTCTGTCTTTAACCACTTATTCAGCCTGTCTTATTTCCTCAGACACACTGAAATAATATAAGAATATTCAACAGACCAATGTGTACTGTCTCTTTGTTAAATTTTGCTCTAAAGTCTCTACCCTTTGCTTCTACATTAGTTTGAGTTGAGGCTGATGACGCCTGTTGAACAGATCAAAACAACGGTATCAAGCAGAGACGTCTCCTGTGACTCACCAGGAACCATTCCAGCGAGGGTGGAGGTCGGGTAGCTGCCTTGGCCTGTGGGGGGGACGTGAGGGGGATACCCAGGTAAGGTTGTGTTGGCCATATCTCGACCTGGAAAGACAACAGAAAACAAAGAAATTACATAAGTACTTTTCTTTTGTCCTGGAGTTAAATCTCTTCAGCACAACTCGAGAAAAAGATCTAAACTTTTGGAAGGTTCCAGATCTTCAGGTAAGAGTAGATAAACAGCACTTCAGACCTATGATTTGTTTTTACACATTATATTATGTACTTTCTAAAAATATCTGATTCAGTCCAGTACCCCCTGATCAATACAAATATATTTCACTAGAATAACAGCCTGTATGAAGAGGAGGGATGAAGCACTATGCCATCAGTGTGTGATGTACTAAATCACAACCGACCCTGTAACTGAAAAACTCTGTGAATTGTGCTGGCTTCATGTACCTGTTAGCTACTTTGTACCATGAATCAATGTTCTCCTGTTTTTACATCAAAATAAGCATAATTACTATCCCCATAAAAAGTTTCAAATGTCTGATGACTCATCCTGCACTCATTTACTTATTTTTTATACCACTGCAAATCTAACAATCCAATCAAATTAATCCCAACGTTATGTCCTGCCCTCTATTTTGTGATTGGTTCTCTCCAGTTTAAGTTTAAAATATGTTGTGATATACAGCAGCTAGTTAGATACCCCTTAAATAAAATCTACCGTCGATCTACCAACAAATAACTGGAACCTTTTGGTCTTACATTAAACATTTAGACTGTACCATCACGATTAAACACTTAGCTAATGCATTTTTGAAGTTTAGTGATAATATTTTGATATTACGTTCATATATTTTAATTTTACTTACAAAAGTCTCAAGTGCTCCTGCAGTTCTCTGAAGTGCACCTCAAGGTTTTGATGCCTCTATTTAAAAAGCAAATAAAAGCCCCTCTTTACATAATTCTTGGTTAAGCTCGATTAATCGAGTTTCTCTAACGTTATCCTGAAAACCATCCGATAAAGTAATGAGGTAAATCATGTTTTGGTGTGGGAGACATGTAGAGAACATACTGAAGTATCTCTAAACTGTTAAAGAAAACAGCGCCTAATTTAATTTGTTTATTTTTTATCTTGTATTTTCTGAGTAATAACTGAATTTCAAAATTTGAACCATTTTTAAAACTAATGTTTTATCACTTATGACAAATGCAACCACCGCACGTCAGCCTGCACATCGACTAGATTGTAACTGTAACCAATCAGAGGCGCAGTCAGTCCATGTCAAATGTGTAGGAGACGATCCTTTAAACTTGTCACTAAACAACGGAACGCTTCAGCCTCTAACAAGCAAACTAAAAACATGACAACAGCTGCTTTCAGAGAACTGAACTCCCAAGAGTTCCCATGAGCGTGCGTCCTCATTACACCATTCAGACCTGCCTAAGTATGGCAGCCTTTGCCAGCTTGACTCCTGTAAGGCACCTCTCTCTCTCTCTCTCCCTTTTTTTCCTCTGTGGCTGTAAAGTCCGAGCACACCGGCCCCTCTGCACAGTGTCACCCTGCAGATATTCAGCTCTGTAATTAAGAGTGACGGTTGGGCTGTCCTCGCTGACCACGAGGACGTTTGGACAACGGCACGTAACCCCAATCTGCACAGGGGCCGGGGTAGGAGAGGCCCCTGTTATATATTGTCAGCTGTGAGGGCCACTTGGACTCAAAAAGGGAAAATCCTCTTCAAATGGAGCTTTAATGAGGAATCCGAAGATGAAACACACCATAACGCCAAAGGACAACTGACGTCCAAACCGTGTAGTCCGCAAGTCCGTATACACGCTATGAACTTCATATAGAGAGTTTATTGTCATGGTAATTGAAACATACGGTTCATTCAAAGACTGGTGGGGAACTGTTAACATTCAGAATTGAGTAAAAAAATACTTTTTGTTGTCATGTGTCAGTTGCATGCACCTGCACCGCATTTGAAACATCTGAAATTGACTCTGCTAATGATGTCACCCTTAGTATATAAAGAAAGATCTGGAAAACATATCAAGATAATTGTGGTTTCAACTGATTATACAACACAGAACACGAGTCTTTGAAATGCTTAACCTCTTTAGTACAAAATCATATTTCTGTTTTAATGCCAGAAACTGAATTTTTCAGCCAATGAGCTTTGCTTATGAGATCATAAACCACAGCTCAACTGAGGCTATGACCTCAGATACATATGTGTAATTTCATAAAAATGTATTCGTTTAATTGAGGGCCAGCCACCGAGCCCATACGTTTTTGGAAGTAGCATCTATAAACTTGCAGGCACTTGGGGGCCACAGGGGCCGGGGGGCTATTGAAACTAGTGAAGATGAAGGAAGGCAGGCCTGGAAGTCTACAGAACTTCCAGTTTTTGTGGTTTGATGACAATATAGCACATATCTTTATTTTGCTTATACACTTATCCCAGACAATGAAATACAGAAATACACAAACATTCTGTGAAAACAGCAACAGGACTTGTTTTTGAGGAGGTTTTCATGTGACAATTTATGCAGTTGGTGCACCAATTTATTGATGTATTTTGTGCAGAAAAAGGAGAGCAAGAAAAAAAACACGTTTAAATTATTTTCTAGGTTCTTTAATTTAAGTATTTTCCAGTAAATCTCTGTTTCTAAATCGAGATTTCAGCGTCACCAATAAATTCTCAGATTATTTTTACGCAAGATGATGATGAGTATGATGTAGTTGTAGAATATATTTCATTGTTATTAATATAGGCAATAAATAATGTTAAAAAAAACTTGGGAAATGATAACCAATCTGAGCCTTTGATATTCAAATGTCACCATTAACAGAATGCTTGATCCAACAATATGTCCAAAAAGGATCTTTATTGATAACATGTTTCTATTATTTTCCATTGTTTTTCTGTGCAGCTCTACATGCACAAATTTATTTTTTTGCACGGCTTGAACTCATGCATTTCTCATAAAGGTGATGCTTCTCTCTTTAAAGTTAAGAACCTGAACACTACCTCCAGCACGGAAAATATTTGTAGATTTGCTAAAGTCTTAAAGTAGCAGTCAAACTAAAGTGTAAAACCCGAAAAAATGGAGAGAATTCGTTTATAAGGGGGGGTTTCTTTATAATAAATGTAAAAATGGAGCTTTTCCAATTCTGATCATGGGTTTAATCAAAAGAGAAACTACTCAGTCTGACTGAACAGCTGTTCTCTATTGTTTGTGAATCTCTGCACTGATAGCCGTATTGTGTTGGGCCTGGTGAGATGTGTCTTTTGGTTAAGTCACTGAGACTGGCGGGCTGCAGAGTTAAAGAGCTTTAGAGAGGAGAGTGAGGTCATGCCGGACCTTTCATTTCTAATAAGAATTAGTCAGCCACAAGCCAGTGCACATAAGTCAAAGGGAGCCGGGGGAGTGCTGCAGGTGGGGGGTCCAGCAGGGCTGAGGCCATTGTGTGTGCGTGTGTGATGTGTGTGTGCATTGCTAACTATTGTCTAACTCTCTCAGCAAACACCGACCCAATCTTTTTCTCATTACTATTATTGCAGCAGCTACAGCAGTCATACATGTTGAATAAGAGTAAGCACGGTTATCTCATTATTAGCTCTCTTGAAAGAGATGAAAACCATGATGAGGAGGATCGGTTCTGTTTCAATGGTACATCTTCTTATTATATTCTAAAAACCTGGATATGCTGCTGTGCATGGAGTGCATTTATTGGCCGTAAAGTTGCAGTATTGTCACAAAAGACGAGAAAAAAGAAATGTCCTTGTCCTTGTTTCCTTACCTCGTCACATCTTTCCCCCCTTCTTTAAACTTCAGAACAAACTGATCAATGTTGACTTATCAGTGCATCACTTCTTCAAGTTGACTCACTCATACACCAAAAGGCCATTAGCATTTATGCTAATTGTTATAATATTGTTTTTCAAGGTTTGGCCTTCTTATGGTTTAAGAAATCAGTGAATAGCTAGAAAACGTTACTCAGTGTGGTTTCATCACATCTGACCAAACCCTGATCAATACCAGCTCTGATAGCGATCCAGCACATTGAATCAGAGTATGGATACTTTTTCAACTTAAGCTTTATCAACTTGTTCAAGAATTGGTTTTAATTTGGAACACAAAAGCACAATAAAATACATTTTAGCTTGTTTTTTTTTTTTTTTTTTTAGTTCTTTGGTAAAATCAGACATTTAGATTTTGATCTGCAAACATACAAAGAGCAAAAAATTAAATAACATAGAAAATATATATAAATATAATATTTTTTTCTGATTTACCCATTTAGCTCTTGGTTTAGTCAACAAACTGAAATGATTGTGTGTGTTTTTTTTCATAGCGATAATAATTGCAGCCTCTGTTAGAACCTTTATTTGTATATTCCAGGATACAGTTGGCAGTGACTGCCAGCAGCTCTGTGACTGCTGCTTTATGTCCGCTTTAAAGCGCCTCTTTCAGAGAGGCGCCGGTTTAGAGGACTCTCTGTACAGCAATGATAGCCTCATTAGCTGCTTGCTAGCCTTTGTTGTTTTTTTCAACAGAGATGTGTGTCCAGATTCTCATTAAAAGATGGCCTTCTTTATATTGTCTACTGTCTCTGATTGAACGCCAACAAATCAAGTTACTTATTTTCCCCGTCCCCTTTTTTTCCTTCCCTGTGAAAATAAATCAATCAGAAGATGTTTTGGTTTGCTGTTACAAAAGCCTGTTGATTTCCTCTTCGTTTTCAGAATTGGCTTGTTGCAGGGATTAACAAAAAAAGAGGCAATGTGAGAAGTAATGACAGAGTTACCACTAGAGTTATTCTCTGAATCGTTTCACTGCTGTTTTGCCAACGTGTTACAAGATTTATAGATTTATCTCAACCCACAGCAGCAACATGACAAGAAAAGTTATTCTCCGGTTTCACAATAACATCAAGTTGGATTCTTAAAAACCAAAACAGAAAAGCAGGGTGACCTCTTTATTTGGCACGGTAACAAAGTCGTTTGTGAATGACTCTTTTTCGAGCGAGAGTATTAAATTTAGCATGACAGGGACACCTTCATGTTTGCTACAACAACAACCACAAAATCTTTGACCTCCATTTTCTAGGCTATATGCAGAATGGGGCAATTTATCACCAGCCAAAAAATCTCAGCACCCTAATTAATTACAACTAAGTAAAGAATGTTTGGAGAGCCAAATTGCTTTAATTCCCCAAACGCCGGCTGAAAGTCATTCATTATCAAATGTGTGCTCAAAGGTTAGTTTGCTTTTGTGAAGACGAAATAAGCATTAATTTCGAGGCCTGGGCGTGCGTGTCCCCCTCTGGGGGGCGACAGGCGAGCAGTTTGTCATGAGGCCACACGTCACTGACGGCATGTTCACTGTCTGATCTTTGCTCGCTGCTCACTGGACAACGGCAGGTCTTGATACTTCCTGTGCAGAGCTCTCACTCAGCCTAATTGATTGTGGATAGTTTGTGTTTCCTGCATGAGGGTTTGTTTCGAGGGCTGACAGGAAGGGATAAAGGAGCGTACAGAAGCAGCTGCTTGAGGAGGAGAATTGTCATTGACACTTGGGCTTTGAGCCTTTGGAGGCCTCCATTAACAGGCCCAGCAGGGAATATGTTTAAAGAGTCTTCAGTATGCAACCTCTGAGTGGAGATGTGTAAAAACTCCCACTGAGTGCTCAAGGGAATCCACTCAGTGCTCAAAGATGCCTCTTCAGTCTGAAGCACCAGCGAGAGAACAGGTGGGCTCTGACTAATTTCAGGAAATACAGAAACTCTCTATAGAAATAGTGGACAATTGGCCATATCAAGGCCATCTCTCCATTTATTTCTCAAAATACACAAAAAAAAAGTTCCGAGCTCCTCCTTCCGCTTTTCATAAATTCACCCACCGCTCACACTATTTGAATTTCAAGCAGTTTGAATGAACAAGAATAAGAAGAGATGAAATCCATCTCTCGAAGGGAATTCATCAAAGAAATGACTTCCCATATCAACAATAGAAATTACCTCACAATATGCAATTGTCCTTTCCACATATTCATGGAGCCCTTTGGTGTTTTTATGGGGTAAGAGGGACTATTTAGCAGCTAATACAGCATTAATGTGGAGGAGAGGGAGAGAGAAAAGAAAAAAAGCAGTTTTAATGGAAGCGGCTTCTTGCCTCTGAATTTCGATGATGGGCACAAAGGCCTTAAATCCCTTTCTTATTTGAGCTTTGCAGGTACTTTTCAGACCTAATAGGATAAGCAGAGGACACAAAAGATTTCTATCTCCAGTCTTTCAACTCACAGAGAATCCCGATCTCTGGCAATGAGCACCTCATGAATCATTCATTTTTAATAGATTATGCAAATTCCAGCACATAAAATCAACAAGATCAATAACTGCAGGCGTTTTTAATTGGTGTTCAAAAACATTTTAAGGATGAACATAATCTCCAGCTCTTTCCCCCGTAAAGACACAATTAATTTGAAATTGGATCTCAGCCTAAACACTGCAGATAATTTACTACTTTTTTGCAAGGCTTAAAATTCCTCTGGTAGGCTTATCTCTGGCAAGTAAACTGTAATACTCAGCCATTAGAGAGACCACACACCTGAATATCACCCAATATCCAGCGAGGCAAGCACTGAGGGAAAACAGAGCCGAGGAGCCACTAACTAAATACTAATTAGTAGAAGTCACAGGCATGTTTGTTCCATTAGTTTGACCTCCGAATGCTTCATTTCTCTTCGCCCAAGTCAACTCCAACAGCAGAGAAGGACGTGGACTTTTAGAAGATGATGAAAGTATTCACTAAGTTCACGAGGATTGTAACAAGACAACTGTGTGGGCGATTTTAAATACATTAGATAGACAGCAGAAATGCTGACCCATGCCAAAGTGTTGGATAACGTCATCATTATTTTCACGTGTGGATAAAAATGAAACATTTGAAAATATTGATGGAATTTTTCATGAATTATATATTGATGATGATGATGGTGATGATGATGGTTCTGTTCGATAACGACTTTTAATGTTTTTTCTAAACCGACTAAAGTTCTCAAAAACTGCCGTAATGTTGACTCAAAGCGGTTTGTTTGCCTCCCTTCGGTTTCTGACAGACGGCGACTACCTGTGCGAGCGCAAACTCAGCCGAGAGACTTTTCCAAACAAACGTGGCGGTGTCGGTATGAGCATCGTACTTCCGAAACGATGAAGACAACTGAGTTTAGTCTTTGAAAACTTTTAAGGATGAGATATAACCGGAACATTTTGATGGGAGAAAGCCACAATTCCAGTCTGTGGTGAACAGGCTACAAGACGCCCGCAGTACGCCACAGCGGTCTCATGTTTCTGTGATTTAAAAATTTCTGCGTTTTTTTTTGTAAAAAAAAAATTGACCTCACAGTAACCTGCCGCAAATAAAATCAGAATTAAGAGAAAAATTAGTAGAATAGTAGTAAATACTGGTATTTATCATGAAAACAGGGGTACGAATAACCAGGTTTGTCTGTGTGCATGTAAACACCATATCCTGAATGTGATTGAAACCGGGATACGGTTCATATCCAGGATGCTCAAGTCCATGTGAACCCTGTGTTTGATCGCAGGCTCCACATGGAACCTGCCAATGCTGTTTTTTTAAATTTCATCCGAAACGTCACGTCACTCTTACACGAGTGTCTGATGAACTTCACTGTCATCTCATCTTTCTCCCTCGACACATCCGTCCCTCAGCGCCTTGGAAACAAGGTGGAAAACAAAAGCCTCCCGCAGACCCAGAGCCGCTTCCTGCAGGGGCCACGCTTGTATAAAAGGGACACAAGCACACACCTTTCTTCTCAGGAGTTCCTGCCTTACAGGGGAAATCTACCTCCCACATATTAATGAGAAAAGGGCCCTTTCTTTGCTCATAACACTGCTTGGCTATCATCTGAGAAGGGGGGCTGCTGCTGCTGCTGCTGCTGCTGCTGCTGCAATTTTCAATCACCTTGTCCTCCCCCACACAGAACTCATTGCCTTTGATGGCTGCTGCATAATTATATGAATTTTAATAAAAGCTCTGTATATTAATCTCAGGGCCCTCTGACAGTCATCGTAAACTTTCGGTAAACTTAACCTTCTTCTTGGTAATAACGCGGCAACAACGAAACAATATTTCAATTAGCCAGGCAGTCATTAACTGTGACAAGGAGAGGAAGAGGAGGAGAGAGAGAGATAGAGATAGATAGAGAGAGAGAGAGAGAGAGAGAACTAGGAGGGTGAAATAAATGATCATGGTGTTAAGAGTTAGGCGGCAGAAATGCCAGAGCGTATTTACAGAGGCACATTACTCGTTCTTCCATACACACAAACTGTCTCCCGCGCGAACAAATCACAGGAGCAACACAGCAGTCGACAAGCAGTCCGTCCTGCATGGTGGCCCTTTTTTTTTTTTTTTTTTTTTTTCCCCTTCCTTTTTTTTTTTTTTTTTTTTCGGTGAGACCTTGCTCTGATACACAGTCAGTTCTGATGTGCTGACACCCAAAGGTCCTTGTCCAGCGGTGACTGAACAGCCCCTCCGCCCCCATCACACCCCACAATCTCTCTTCGCCGCCCTGCTAACTCAGCAAAAAAAAAAAAAAAACCAGGCTGAGGACAGCTGCTAAAAGCTTTTATCCCGTCATCGTACCACCTTTTCAGCTCAGAGTGAAATGGTATGAAAAAAGTCTTCACACTTAACTTTTTGGTTTGCTTTTATTTTCACACATTTAATAATTTGTCGTTTTCTTTTAAAAAAAGAAAATGTCAATTGCACAAGCATGGTTTTTTCTTTTACAGTGTTGAAAAAAAAGAAAACCCTCAGCTGAAGCTGTGGCTCGACAGCATAAAGGCGGACTGAGCGGCACTTGATCTTACCTACAGGGTAGCTTTGCGACACGCTGGGGCCCAGGTCTGGGTTGGCGCTAGAGGATAAACTGGGCTTGACTTCGTCCAGGCTGGAATTCAGGCCAGGGAGCGCGTACTCATTAGCCTGGGAAAAGGACAGTTGAATCATTACACAACCAAACAATACCTAGATGGAAATCCTCCCTTCTCCTCCTCCATTAAGCGCTCCACACAGGCCTGCGCGAGTATAAATTTGTATGAGAGCATTGTGTGTGTATGTGTGTTTGTGTGTGTGTGTGTGTGTGTGTGTTCAAGCTGCAGGGTGGCAGTTCAAGCATATCATGAATGTATTTTGGTATTGTCTGAGAGGAAGTGGGATTTTGAGATGAGTGAAAAGCCAAGGCGTCAGCTGGCCCTTTGTGCTTGACTGCAGTGCTACCCCTGATCAGCCAAGGGAGAAAGCACTTCTGCTTTGTTAGCGGCACACCATGTGGCCTGTTTGAGGGACACCATTCACCTTTTTTTTTCTTCTTTTTTTTTTCTTTAAATATAGTCTAAACCACCTTTTAAATTTCATGACATCTCATCCCTGAATAGAATCATTTTTACAACTTGAACTCCGTGTCACCGTGTAGCTGTTTGAGCTTTTCACGTATTGTGTGAGTTTAGGTGTCAAAGGCAAGTTTCATCCCACCAAACTGTAATGTAGTTTAACTAAATCTGTGCAGCCATGGACAACCATACGCTTTGTTATTGTGTGCACCACTCTCCAATATTAGGGCCAATATGATACCAGAGTTAACAGAGTACCAGTGCAAAAGACTTGGTGAATTATGTACTTGAAGATAACTCAACTCTTATTTTATAAACGTCTATATTCGTTTGGTGTTTTTTCCTACTGTAGCTCAAACCTGAGTAAGTCAGACAATGAGCAACTTTGAATTACAAAGCAGAAACTGATTCAAAAAGGGTAAAAGGATTGGACCTGACGCTGGATGCATACTTTCTGAAGTAGAGATGTTTGGTTCCCAGCGATACGCCTGATGTATTTCATTTGGTGCCAAAACATCTCTCTGTAAACAACATCCTACTTACTCGCGATAATCAACAATAATCACTTTATTAGGATTGTTTCCTGAGCAGTTCCAGTAAAGGATGTTCACAGCCAAGTTTGCGGATTAGCCAGAGTAACTGGGACAAACAAACATCAACGCTTTTTTTACTCCACAAAAGAAAGAAAAAAATCCCATTAGTAAATTGAGTGAAGTGACCCTTTTTTTACTTCCTTTTTTTTTTTACTCAATCCAAAAATAATCTTGTCCTATCTTTTCTCTCCTCGTCATGTTTCCTTTTGTAAAACAGCTAAAGTCACCCTGGCAGATGTTTGGAGGTTTTCTTTAATGAGATGAGACTTCCGGAGTCTGAGTGTTGACAATGTTTGTCCAAAGCCCAGTGTGAGCCTGAGTGGCTCAGTGGGCCGCGCTCTCCCACAGGGGGGGACGCCTGTGACCCCACTCTTGTCTGCCACTATCTCCGATAAACTCTAATTGTCTGCTACAACTGTTCACTGGCACAATGTCGGATGTTTTCCTCTATTCTATAGGCTTCAGACGCCAAACAGACGTTTTATCATGCAGATAAAGGGCAGAAGGGGGAAAACTGAAAAGATGGCTCTGAAAGGGATGACCAAATGGCTAGCAGAAGTGTGGGAGGGGTGAATCCATTGAGTTTTGCATCTCCAGAATGGGTTTTTAATGCCTCACTACAGAGCCCAGACACTGGCTAATAGGGCCACATTTTCCAGAGGAGAAAAAAAAAAGTGTGAGGCGCCCATGAAAGGGAAAGTGCTGTGATTAATATTGCATTAAATTAAACCTGATTTTTCTAGACTGTTTCTGGCCTCGTTTTTCCCCCCCCCTTACTCGCTCCCTGTTTTTAGTCCACCTTTTTCCCCCCTCTGCCGTTTAATACTCTCCCTGACGCTCTTTGTGATTGCAAGTCATTTCCAATTCGTTTTGGTATTGATCTTCCAGTAGAAATCAGTTTTGTAATTAGCTGCAAATTAGGCCCTCTTCTGGAGGTGAGGCCTGTCCCCCTGATTTATCACCTGCGTAATTCTCCCCGATTGGAAAGAAATTAAAATGAACTCAATTAGGCGACTGCTTTTGCTTTATGGGTCCTACTTGCTGTTTGGTGGGAGAAATTAATAGTCTCTTGTTATTTAATAGTATAATGAAAGTAAATAAAGGTTATCCATTGAAATAAACCCAGAGCTTTTAATAAGCGCTATTTTCTGGCATTTTTTTATTTTTTGCATGGGGGTGGCTGTTCCCCAAATGCCTTTAAATTATTATTTTTAATGAGGATGGATGGGAGGAAAGAAGGAGCAGCGATACACGGTTTCAAACATCCATTCCATGAATACATAAAGATGGCGTCAGTCATGAAACGTCAACATATCACGCAGGGTTGGAAAATAAGAAAGCCAAGAAGCAGCAGTTGGATAACAGCAGAAATGAAGAAAAAATGCAGGTATTGATTAATTTCTTGTTGCCTTACTGTTATTCTCAATTATAGGGGATACAAGGAATGTGTTTTTCATCACAAAATCAATAACGTGTGGGAGTTTTCCTGGTGATCCCTGCAGCATTTTACATGCGGGACTGTAATCCAGTGCTTGGCTATCTCAGACGTTTCTTTAATTAGCTTTGTTTTCTGGGCGGTGTGGTAATATTTGTCACAGTTTTTTTTTTTTTTTAAATATTTGTTCATCATCACATGCACATTTTGTGTGTGTGTGTGCGCGTGTGTTTATAAAGTGTGGCGAGTTGCATTGCTACTGACCTGTTCAGGTTTGATGTGCTCCGATGTAGGGAAGACGTCAGGGTACGAGGGGCGTTCAAAGACCCGGTCCAGCGCTTCCAGCTGCTGCTGGGTGAAGGCATCGGCCCTAAGGTGTTTCCGTAAACTCTCCACACTACCCTGAGAATCACTGTTTGGGCCAGAACCATCTGAACCATCTACAAGAAGAGAGAGCAACAGTCGAGACACTGACCCCGGGAAGCTGGCCTTTACTTCATGATATGCACTTTATATTCTCCTCATGTTTTATTTTTTTTCCCCCCTCTGTGCCTCCTCTGTGGGAGATCTGAGGAGTACAGGAATGGATGGAGTGTGGGTTTTTTCTGCCTCTTAATGGCTGGAGTGAGCCACTGGCTACATCACACAGGCTCCCCCCCCCCCCCCCCCAATCACAGTAGCAACATCATGATCTGAAAGCCCTCTGGTAATTGATGGATTACCATCACTTGCAAATATATACATGTTAAGGCAGGCATGTATACTAATGAAAGCAGCAGCTAGCCTATTATTGTTCCCTTTTTTTCCCATTCAAGCCAGGGGATTCCACCCTCCCCAAAACCCTTGCTGAAATCAAAGGCAGTTTTTTTTTTCCCTTAAAAGCACAATTTCCCTTTCACAATTCAATTCTGCTTTTATCCCCTGCAAGTGTGCGGTTCCATTTGGAAACAGCGGGCAGAGGACAAGAGGCTGAATACAATTGTACAGTCTAGTTCAATCACCCCGCTCTCAAAACACAGGAATTTTTCTCCTGACTCCTGACCTGATTACCCCACTGTTGGGAGAAGGATGCCTTCGCTTCTCCTGTTGTCACTTGCGTGTGCTGCTTTACAGACCACCATCCCTCCGTTCCTCCTCCATCAAACCCCCCCCCCCACCCCACACACACACCCCCCCACCCACTGCACCTCCTCCTGGCTGCAGTGGCTGTAGGTCTCCTCCCTGGATCGCAGAAAGCTTCAGCCCCCTTACAAATCTGTCATTCTAAATTTGCGGCAGATTATGTTCTCCTCTCAGTGGGAGAGCGGTGATATATGATATGCAAGGCCCCTATTGATTGCCTGATCTGGTGGCAAGAGGGAGCTGAAATGAACTTGAAATGAACATCATGCCTCAACTCATTGTGCGTATAATACTCTACTTAATCCCACATTTTTCTCTGCCATGGAATTCAATTGATCAATCATGTCTGTGTGATAGTACCATTTTGGAGGGTTATTGCCATTCTATTCTGCTGCTTGACCTTTTTTTCTCAGGCTGAGGCCAGAGGATGAACCTGGCTCTCCTGTGAACGAGCTATAAAACGGTGCGTTTGTGTGTGTGTGCCTGAGCATGTGTGAGTCTGTGTAACCTGGGATTGGGCTTCGAAAAAAAAAAAAAAAAAAAATACACCTTCAAAAATGTCCGACAACAAATTATTTCTGATTCGTAAACGATATCTTCTGTTTTTCACAGCACAAATGAGTGCATGACTTATTTGGAAGTGGTAACTGATTTTCCAGATTGTTAACAGTTAAAGTTGCATAATCAGATCTGAATGGCCATGGCAATCCCAGTCCTCCTCCTTACATGAGTTTGACACAGTGGGGTGAAAAGTTCGATTGCAACAGGTGACGGATTGGTGCATTCCTATGACATATGTATATACACACTGTTTTAATCCAGATTAAACTCTTGATTTAACCAATCTCACTTCTTCACACCAGCTCTTCTCTTTCCAGTGTGATCAAAAGAACTCCCCATTTTGAGTCGCATGAATTAAAGAACAAAAGGCTTAATTCCCTCACTCTATCTTTTAAAACCTTTGTCCTCTTCATTTATTATCAATGATTATTGCAATTTTCTTTCTGGAAGAGTGCGCTGCAAACACTAGTGTTCCCATGACTGTGGCTTGTTTCACGTTTACAACTTTTGAACGTTTGCGTGCACTGAATGACGTTTTTTTTTTTTTTTACATTTCTGTTTTTACACAACGTGGAAAATGTTCTTCATTATTATTTACACACATTTTCCCATAATTAAGTCCTGACATTTGCCAAGGTTTTAACCTCATTTCTTGACATGTTTTGGACAGAAAGTTGTGAATGAAGCATTGTTGTGAATTCATTAAATTGACTCACTGTTGGGTGCAGTTTAGAGGAATCATTTGTCATTTCAGGGAAAAGCCTGATGGTGATTGGCGTTGCTTAGCGATAAAACTGCAAAATAGTCACTCGACACATGACAAAAAATACCAACAGCTCGGAACTAAATATGAAACATTACTCTGCTCAGCCTCAGTTAAAGGCCCTCACCTCCCATAGCTGCTTCATGTCACTTTATCAAACTCAATTGTTCTCTTTGCTACCAGCGCAAATAGAGTCATTAATTACTATCCATCAGCCGGCCTGAGCCACAAAACCTGATCAATACCACACACACACACACACACACTTACACACACCATATTTGTCATTCAACCACTGAGGAATACACTTCCCACACACAAGACAAACCATCCTGGGTCAACCTACACTCTTCCTCCCACAAAACCCATCTGGCCTCCCAAATACCGATCCCACCAGACAAGTCGGCGACGATGAAGACCCTTCTGGTGACACATTGAAGATTTAGGTTGCTTTCTTGTATATGTCGATCAGTGCTATGCAAACGTAACTATTTCTTGGATAGCAAAGTATAGCACAAGACTTCTAATAAACTGCTCCAAACGGCACGTTTTTCTGGTCTAAGTTGGTGTCTTTCAACAACAATAGATCCCTAATCCCCCGTCCTCTGTGGTTGCTACTGTAACCATGTCAACAAAGATCTCTTTACTTTTGTCAAGCAGTTATTTTAACCCAAACCTTACCTCATCTTCCATAGATCTTTTCTGTCTGTGAACTTATTAAATGTAACTTAAACAGTGAAAAATGTATACTTAAAAATAGATTTTATGTCGCGTCAATTTAGGGAAGTTATTCCAAAGTTTTTTTCTTTTTAGTAGCTGATACATTTCAAACAAATGTTGAGCCTTTGGAAAATGTTTTCGGGTCGGCCTGAAAAGCTCGTCTCATCACTACAGAAGTCACTTCCAATATTTGGACATCTCCAAATGCACCCATTATGCTACTGTTTGGCCACAGTGGCTTTGTTGGTGCATTACACGCTTGTCCCGCTCTGTGGTCGTTTATTGATCATCGGGTTGTAGTTGAGTGTATTCATCTTGACATGGCTCCGTATTAACACTCCGGTAACGAGGGAGCAGCCTCCATCAGATCAGATAACCAGCTCTATAAAGCAGACTCCTCTCTGCGGGTTCGGCACCCAGAGGTCAAGACCCCTAGCAGGAGGCTTTAGCCAACGTAGCTCAGGGGAGTTGGGAGTGAGTCTGAGTGACTGCCCGCCAAACAACAACAGAACAATTATCACAAATGAAGTGCAGATTGAGTGGTCAGGCTATCTTTTCTGAAAATCGTCTCGAGGAGAGAGAAGGATTTTAAATAAAGGTTGACATTTTCACACAATAAAATGAGACTTATTGAGTTTTTTTTGTCGGAAAGAGGAGGTGAGCTGGCACCTTGAGGTCATGGAAGCCCCCCCCCCTCCTCTCTAAAGAATGAGCTTCAACTCCCCCCCCTCCTCCTTCCCAATCCCTCCGTTGGCTCCATGTTTAAAAAACATGTCAACATACATACTCGCTCATTCCCTCAACACATTGTGATGTATTTCACAATAACACACCTTCATAACTTCCCTCCTAATTCAATTCCTGGTTAATGAAATGAAATGAAAACAAATTGGATGAACTCAGCCTCATTGTGGTTTTGTCTAATTGAGTGTTTGGATTATGTTAACATAAATGAAACACTGAATTTGTTTGATACACGCCTCGACAGGTCTTTGATCGTTGTGGGAAGAGATTAGATTGAAGATTAATGAGAAAATGCTGGAAAATCACTTATTCAAAATTGCCAAATATTTCGTTTTGGAGCTTTTTAAACGTGGGATTCTGCGTCTTTTCTCACTATCGTGATCAAATTGAAGTGTCTTTAAAGAGCGACGGCTGTCTATCAAAGAGCATAAGAAAATTACGACCTTTTTTTTTTTACTTTTTTTTTTTTTTAAACAGGGCTTACTTTGCTGTTCCTAAGCTTTTAAAGGCTTTATTAATCACATGTTCTGCACTGGAGGTGCTGACACTCTGCAGTGCTCAGAGTTCCTTTGTTGATTCTTCCTCTCCCCCAAAACAGATGCTGATACACAGAGCAGGGTGTGACGGCGGCCCGCTCTATCACTCATCTCCATCCACACACATCGGGCTCAGTCCTCACGACGCTCACAGAGAAGAAATAATTAATTCAAAAGCCACTGAAGCACAGAATCACATCCATTCTGACTGCCACTGGCTATTGTTGTTGGGCTTTTCTTTTCTTTTTTTTTTAAATATATGATGATCATCTTATCATGAAATTTCTCTCTCGATGATTTTCTCATAAATAAAGAAGAAAGCGGCACAAAGTGAGAAAAGAGCTCAGAATGGGTCAAATTAAAAGGTTTGATTGTGCAGTTCGGAGGTTTGCTTTGAACAGACGTGTGTCAGGACTTTGAAAAGAGCGGACACACTTCATGGACATGCTCTCAAAAAACTTCGAGATGTCTGCTCGTGGGTTAATTCAGCCCCGATCGAACACTGAGTCATGACATGAAGGTGAACAAAACAGCCATAAGAGCGGATTTGTTCTTAAACATTACAGACTGTATGAAAGCTTCACATCTGAGAGGAGCAGCTTCTTCTTTGTTTTTTTTTTCCGACCGTGTCAGAAGCACTGGGGGGGGGGGGGGGGGGAGATGGAGGAGTCGTGGCTGTTAATCTGTGAGGTAATAGCTTTTCTCTGCAGAATTGCAAATTCTAATATGTGTCACTTTGCGGACAGCCGTGGTCACCATCTCCAGAGGTCTCTCCCTCTTTCTACCCCCCACCTCCCCCCCCCCGCCCCCCTCTGTATGTCCGCAACAATGGCTGCCAAGTGTAACATGCTACTTTTAATTTGCAATAACACGTGACAATAGCAGATTAATGGCTCTTATGACACCTGTGTCCCTGAAGCTCTTCTTGCTGAGACCCAGTGTACATAACGTGTGTCACACTACATTATCTCTACATCCCTGCTGTAATGGGGGGACCTTTTTTTTTTCTTCTTTTTTCTTTTTTTTTTAAGGCCACTGCTGACTTGGAAACTTAGAAGCTACCTGGCAGAGAGCCACAAAATGCGTGCCTAAAACAAATACTCCTTCGCTACACAACCAATTCACTTCACCAGGGTTTGTGTTGCACACACACACACAGCTCTCTCACCTCACCTCCACTCCAACCTGTCCCTTTCCCCTCTTTTTTGTTCATGTTTTCAACCCTTGATAATGACTGTGCCATAATCATCATGAGGCTTACCGAGTTAAATAGGGCTCAGGCAAACTGTGCTGTGAGGAAATTTAATCCAAACATTAACTGGTTATAGACTACTGCCTACTGAGGGAAGCGGAATACATCTGAAGAGCCAACAAGGCAACAAGGGAACACAGATTTTTGCTGGGAATAAAAGGCCTTAAAACACAAAACGGCCAAATCTCAATAGAATCCAAAACATGTTTCATCTTGACTTTTAATTTCACCGCAATTTTCAAATATGGACAACTTACGTCAACAGCACCTTTCTTGAGAAAGATCTGTTTCTTGTTTAGGTAGCAATTGATCATCTTCATACATGTTTGACATGTCTTATGTTCTTTGTATGTATGTTATTAGATTTGAACGCATGGAGGCAAAGCATGGCCATTTCGGACATATGGTATAGTATGTATTACAAACGGCAAATTATGACTTCTGTGATGATTTCCTTTTATAAAATACCCCCTGAAAATAAGAGTTCATGTTAAGTCGCCACTCCAGAGCTCAGAGCTCATGATAAAGCGACACAACGTTTCCCAATTTTCACCAATATGGTTGTACAGTCCTCAGAAAAGCAACGCTTCCATTTCCCATGATCTCCCCATGTGACCAATAAATGTGAAAATGGATTGAATGTTGGCTTCGAATATTTCATGCCATGAAAATGTTCCAAAACATATACCATAACATAACACAATGTCCAAAAACAAAAGTTCTCGATGAGAAAAAAAAAACATGTCGTTTCTCTACAGGAAGTATGAAAAATACTTCTGAAATAACAGCTGTGGACGTCAGCTAAACGGTTACAAAACCTTGAAATTCTGTTGTTTTTTGTTTCTCTTTTTTTTGGGGGGGGGGGGGGGGGGGGCGTAAGGTACACTTTCAGAGAAGACAGCAACAGGACAATATTGTCTACAGGGCAACAAAGTATGTAATATACTATTCTTACAAACCGTGGCTCGAGGCAGGACATTGCTTTTGCAACTGATGTGTGTGCAGCCAAGGCCTGGGGTTTATGTTTTGGAAAGATAAAGTATCCCTGACCCTGTGCTTCCAGGTAGGCACCAGCTGGCTGTAGAGAGAGTATATAAGAACCACAGCTCCCTCCGTCACCCTCACTGCTAGTCCTACCCTTACACACACACACACACACACGTACGTTTCTTCTCTTTCATCGTAATAGTGGCCGAGCACCTAAATCACAGAAATGGCAGCACATCAGGGGAATCATTTGAGACTGAATAGCCGTGGAAACATGGCGCTGTCACCTGAAAGACCTCCACAAAACAGGCCAGCTCTCCCTCTCTCACACTCACACGCACACACACACACACCTTACTCCTCTCCATGCCCTTTAATACCTCTTTGCCCTTCAGTAGCAATCTGCATAGAAATGTGTGCATTCTATCATTCAGTGACTAGACATTACACCCCGGCTAATATGAGAGGTCCTCGAACGACTGGAAATGAACCCCTCGAAAAGAGAAAGGGGGGGAAAAAAAACACACCAGACGTTTGCATTATGCCTCTGCGATTGCATCTCTTACAGGGAAAGACTTGATTATGTCATTTGCCATGTCCACGTCATGCTGGTTTTTATATCTCTGCCAGGAAATCTACCTCTGACAGGTCATTAGTCATCCCCCCCCTCCCCTGCACGCACATAAAAACATCAATTCCACTCAATATCCCCGCAAACCCCAGCGCTTCTCCACGAAAAAAAACCAAAAAAACGCCAGAACAAAGAAGACGCTATGTAAACCACCGCCGTGCTCTGATTAGCTCTCATTCCAGAACACTGCAGAAATAAGGCACTCAGCCCCCCCACCCCCACCCCACCCACCCTCTTTGAGATAACTGCCCCCTTTTCAGCAGCCACATCATCCCTCCAAACACACACATCCTTTCGGAACACCAGTGCATCTGTTTAGCTATTCTCATCAGCTACTTATGTGGTGACATTAAGGAAGCGTATTGCTTACAGAACCAATAATCTATATCGCCTCAGGCCCCCTTATATCCACTACTTCAGCAGCAGGAGTGCAGCCACTTTTGTTAAAGGAGGAGGAAAAAAGAAAAGAAACAGCCCTCCACAGAGCTATAGCGGCTTTCTTGACTGACCCGGGTGGTTGGCTACATCATCTTGACATGTAATTATCTAAAGCCCTTTAATCACTTCCATAAAGATTAATTGCAGGAGACAACAGCGGAGGTCGTGTCTTCAAATCAAAAGCCTCCTTGGCAGATTGACACAGCGGTGTAACAGAGTTCAGACTTAGGTGTTTTATAAGGGTCATCTACTGGAACTGAGGCAGCTTTTAATGCTGTAATTGCAAGTTCAGCAAAGTGGGTTTTATAGCATAAAGCTGCAAAGAATTCTCTTTAGTTTTTTAGCTTTTCTGGGATTTTAGACATTTGCTTTGCGCTAATCCTGAGCTGGGTTTAAGTTTTTTTTTTTTTTTTTTTTTTTTACTCTCCAGAAGATAGAGAAACTCTCTTACCTTCATCTCTTTTCCTCTTTTCGCCATTCGATCGAGGAATTCCCAGAATCCCATTGATGGAGTAGGATCCTGCAGGGTCGTTGGAGGCGCTGGTTACAGGCGGAGAGGCTGTGCTCGGTACTGGTGGGGGGGGGGCACGGAAAAGAATTTATCCAATACTGTTTATGTCCGATGAAACTAACGTTGCTATTCACAATTCACATCACAATATGGCATTATCAATTCTTTGAACAACAAGAGTGTATTTGTGGCAACCATAAAGTCGACGATAATGCGACTGATTCAATGGCGACGCTCAAGATCGATATGAGACAATATCATCGGCCCATCAGTTAAACACAAATCACTGCACAAAAATCAGCTAAAATAGGATTTATATGAGATCGTTACAGAAATATTACAGACATAAAAGAAAAAGGACTTAAATAAGAATTCATTAACATATCAGTTGGCTGATGTTTCGTCTGACAGCTATGATTACGAGCTGATTTAAGTTGGTCAAATTAGATATTGGTATCAGTCGGTGTATCCGTGTTTGTATCAATGACAATAAATCGTTGATCACTGAATAAAGATCCACAACAGCAGATTTGTGCACACGGTAAGTGCATGCATGTGCCGTGTTTCCATGAAGTCGTAAGCTGCTGTGTTACCTATAGTATGGCCAGGTGTCGACAGGGACGAGCCATCGGGCGATGGATGGAAAGGCTGCTGGACTTTAGTTCGGATGATCCTGAGGAGCAAAAGAAATCAGTCATCAGTGCGGCGTCTCTCTTCCTTCATCCTCTAAACTTCCTCTGACACCAGCTTACAGTTTCCCTACGAGTATGGAGATAATTGTGCGATGAAGACATCAAGCTGCAGCTCATACACGAGTTAGGGTTCTCGGTGATGCACTTAAAGGTGAGGTGTGGAGAAAAGTCTTCATTGCACTTTTGGTCTGAGTGATCTTGCAAACAAAGCATGAAATCACATCAATTCACCTCAATGATCAGCTTCACTGACTCTACCTGGCCTGCACTAATCAGCTCTCCCTCTCTTTCCCTCTTCCTCCCAGTGTGTGTGTGCGTGTGTGTGTGTGGGTTCACTGGGAGCAGCCCTATAGTAGCCCTTTGCTTCCCGGATCAAACATCTCTGTAGGACCGAGCGGCCCCCTGCATGTGCCAATGCGGATGAGGTTGTATTGATCGGGCTTGGGGAGAAAAAGTTGGGGATTAGTCACACGGGCAAACAGATGCAAATAGAAAGCTATAAATTATATGTGACAGGAAAGCAATAGTTCCTTATTGCCTTGCACAAGCTTACGCCAGCATTAGATTCCTTTAATCTGAATGGCACTTGGGGAGAAAGGGAGCTGTCACAATAATTTGTAAACTTTAAAACTATTCATCATGTGTGCCATGAGTGCTGTTTATAAAGAGGTCAGGTGGGGTCTTTGAAAGCCTTTAGCATCGATTTCAACGATAAATTCCTTTAATTTTTTGCACGTTTATTTCTAAGGATTCAGAAAATATACCGGCTTTGACTTTACTACAAAGATACAAAATAAAAAAATTCTATATTATGCATCAATCCATGCTTTATTCCTTTGAGATGTATGTTGAATTTCCTTAGATTAAAAAATAAATAAAAAATAGACATGCTTTTAAAAAATCAGCAATGATGATTTGTCCTTAGATCCTGATTCTACCCTGCTAAATAAAATGAATATGTTCCTTCTGTTGATAAAAAAAGGCCCACGATCAAGATCAAATTGCACATATAGCAAAAACCACATTCCTCTTTCTTTTTTTGTCCATGTAATTCAGAGATGCATCAGATGATGTTGATGTTGACGTTGCTGCAGGTGCCAGAAGGCTTCACAGGAGTAAATCCAACACTGTCACAAATAAAGAAAAAACTCCCCTTGGAGGCAAAGCTCTCCACAGAGTGCATATTGATGTTTTAATTTTTTTTTTTTTTTCACTTCGCCTCATAACAGTTATTCGACCCTTTGACTCGAGCATGCTACATAAATTCAAAGACTTTATTTGGTATCCATGTTCTTGATATTGAATAAGCAATTTGTGTGAATGAATTAATGACCTGGCTGTTGCTGAAAATCCCCCTGAAGAAATATTAAAATTGCTTTCCTTCTGAATCAATAATATCCAGCACCATTGAAAAGCTTTTTCTTTTTTTCTTTTTTGTTTTACATCTCCCAGCAGGGGAGCGTTACTTGTTGGTTGTGGTGGCCCTCGCTCGTAGTACAACACCATCTCTGTAGCGTTTAATAATGCATGCGAGGGGGAAAGGTGTTTAAATGGAGCGTCCTCTTTTGTCAACAGTCCTGAGGTCAGACTGTCTGCCACAGAAAGCCCACCACTGGCCCCAGTCAGGATCACCCAACTGGAAAAGACTGGCTCCAGTGTTCTGCCCTTTTTTTTCTGGATTATCCTAACTGGGAAAGCCCTCGTTTGTTGAGAGGAAACTATTCTTATGGTTTACTTTTAAAGAATCTTTCAAGGATTTCTTTCAAACTATCTTGAAGTAAAAAAAAAAAAAGTCTGCAATCTGACTGGAGTCTATAAATATTTATACGGATTTCTTTTTAAGCTGCTCCTTTAGAAATTGAAGCTTGTATTGAAATATTAAACGCCGGCTAAATCTAAACAAAGTTGTCTGATTTGTGCGTGTGCGCCATTGTATGCATGCAGCAAAGAGCGGCACATTCACGCTTCTTCTGCTTGACAAAAAAGGGAGAGAGAAAAAAATCAGCACTGAGCCTTAATAGAAACTCTAAGTAGCTCTTATACTGTATTTGACTGATAGAATTACACTTCTTTGTATTCACTATTTAATTTTGCACGTAAACAAAGACATAGGGAGCCTTCCCCCTCTCCTCCCCTCCAAATCAAAAGCTTTAATTGGAATTGAAAAAAATAACTTTATAGGGCTCTTTTAATGATATTAATGTACGTTTTTGAATTGATCACATACATGTGTCTGAGCCTCCTTAAATGGGGCTTTTTAAGCAGCCACGAAGCATGAAATGAATTTTCTTCAGCCCTTTTTTTTCTCCTCTATTTAAAAGATGTCTTGTGTGGAGCTGTCCGTGCTCTCCCATCAGCTCATTAAAATGTAATGCTGATGCTGGCTCTATGGAACAGTGCCTCTTAACCAAAGTTCATCACCAGGGATCTCTGCTGTGTGTGTGTGTGGGGGTGGGGGGGGGTTCGGAGGGGTGGGGGGGGGGGGGTGGGGTGGTGATGCCCTGGGTCCTCCTGTAGCTGTCTGTCTATAACTGTAGTGATTTTCTCCATGACTGTCTTTCGGAGAGCTGCTGATTTGGAGCATCGAAAGTTGTAATCACCTCGATGGATGTGGATGTTTTTACATGATCATTGTCATGCAGCGACTTTCTTTACGACAGTGATCATAGAAGTAGATTTGCAGCAGAAACAGTGTGCTACACTTGTTTGATATTGGAGGTTTTCATGGGAGGTTTCCATGTCTTTGTTTTCTCTCGTAAAAAATGCAGATTAAAAGGATAAAACTGATACTTGGCTTTATCAATATGGATTTTTAACGTCATAAAAAAATTGCTTTAAGACAAACTGAGGATTCGAAGTAGGAATAATGATAAAAGTTCATTGTAAATACATATGACAATCTGACTTATAATCGTTGTATTTAAGAAAACTGCAGACATACAGTTTTATAAATATTGATAACTGACTCGTTAAATATTTTTTATCAATGTTTGCTGTATAAGTGCTTTATTTAAGAGTTTATGCCACAATTAAGGTGAATCTTAAAGTGCACTTTTATGCATCACCATGATTGATTGTAAGATATCTCCTACAATTGAATGCATGGAATTGAATAATGGGCCATAATGATCATCAAGAAGTGCACATTTATTTTGTTTGTCTGTTATCGAATGTGTATATTAGAAGTTAAAGTCAGCCTGCTTCCCCTTATCTTAATTTATTTAATTTCTTAAAGTAGAATTCTCCCCCTCTCTCTCTTTCTCTCCCTCTCTCTCTCTGTCTCTCTCAGATCCAGCAGCACATTAGATGTGCTAAAGAAAATTGGCCTGCTTTATAGCGCCACGGGATCTGGTCACCGAATATTGATCGGTTTTCATCTCGACAGATTCACTCAGTCCTGGATGTACTGCTGATTGTTGAGGGAGTTTGGTCTGAAAGATTGAATTGCACCTCTGAGACCGCGCGTGCAGGCGGGAGGGAAGGCACCGCGCGCGGGGCAGCAGGAAGTTGGTCAAACCACATTCAGCACCATTGCACAGACACTGTGTTATGCATGATTGTCCATTTGCGCTTCCAACACTGTGTGCCTTAAATTGGAATCATCCGCAATTGTGTTGTTTTTCCCTAATTTAATTTTTCATTTTATTTTTGGAGATAATATTTAGATGTTGGGATCCTACCTGTTAATAGATGAGACACTGGGAACTGTGTCGTTGTCGCAGATGCCCTCTGCTAGCAGTCTGTCCCTGATCTCCCACGCAAACATGGTGGGGTTTTGTCTCTTGTAGTCTGCGATTTTGTCCACCACCTTTGGCGTGGCCACTTTAGGTTTCGACCCACCGATCACACCTGGTTTGATGCTGCCAGTCTCGTAGTATCTGCAAAAAAAATATCTAATGAGACGATTATAGTTTGAAGTATTAACCAGCTAATTCAGCCGTCAGTCATCCTCCTGAGAGGCGGTTCATCTGATTTCAGCGCAATGATACTTCCATGCGTTACATTCATCGAGGGAGTTTTATCTGGAAACTACTTTTGACAAGAAAAGTGAGCAGAAGTCAAACTTTCCAAAACATCAAACTTGTGTGTGTAACAAGCATCTTCAAACCGATAAACATGGTATCTAAAAACAAACCAATGACTTTCCTTAGGCATTAATAAAAGTGCATAGATCATGCATAAATGAGTAAACGAAAAAAAAAAAGAGTCAAAATGTAGCCTAACAGAATATCTAAATAAACACAATATCCTCTTCCACACTTTAACTCAACTTATCGTGTACATCTGCCATTTATGAGAACTGAGAAAGTCTACATTTAAAAAAATAATAATGTTAAGAGATTCAGCTCTGTCCACCAACTCCACCCTACATTTCTGCCTCCCCATCGCACCCAGCAGAGCCTACCTGGCCTCAGCTGCAGGGCTTGGCCGCAGATCTTTCACCCACCTGCCCAGGATCTTGCTGACGCAGCCGTGGCTCACGCGCAGCTGTCTGGAGATGTCGCAGGGTCGGACGCCCTGGTGGGCCAGCTCCACGATCCGCTGCCTGACCACGTCCGGGAGGGGTCTGCCGTTCACAAACACCCCGCCGAGCTGGTTCACACCTCCGTGCCCTACGTGGGATACAACAGCAGCACACACACAACCGTAACATTACATAAAGTCGTTAACGGTGAGGGCAAAGGCGCAGGTGCCTCTTACCCCCACCCACACCCCCTTTTTTGCATTAAGGTAGAGAGAGAAATGATGGAAAATAAAACATCACATGATATCACTGAAGGTTTCTTACTCATTTCTATAAAGCAGGTTGCTTTAGGCTACATTATTAATTTGAGGAGACATGCAATGCTGCATACTTTAGCTTATTAAACTAGAACTGTGTGGTGCGAGTTCACAAGTAAAATACTAATAATTATATTATCAGCGAGGCGCTTTAATTCTCTGTATTAAACATCTAATGAATACAACACAGTAACTAAATGATAGTGTGATTGTATTTCTATTAATTAATAGAGTAAAAAGCTTTTGGAATTTTTTTGAGAAAAAAGAATCAATTATCTCATCGTTGTTTGTTTTTTTAACAAAAGCATGTTTAAAACATTTTACATTTGTTTGATGAAAATGACATACATTTAGCTGAGAATTTGCCCTATTCATAATGCAATTAATTCTGCATGCTTCTTGGTGTTTACCTTATATTTGTATTTTAAAAAAAGGCCAATTTCATTTTTTAAATATAAATAATTAGAATAATGTTTTGAATTGAATAAATCATGAGTTCATGTAGGCAGCTATTATTAAGCATAAATATATTTGTATTTATTTATAAAACTCTTTATACAGTCAGTAACTGATACATACATCCACTCCTGTTTGACCCATCATGGCCCGTGTCAAAAAAAAAAAAAATAGCAGTAGAAATAATTTCTTTAAAGAATTGATTTGACTCTCCAGCCCTGAAAAGTTTCTCACAGTGAAAACACAGACCTCGTATTTTCCCTCAGCAAATCCACTGCTCGTGTTGAGTATTGAGTTTCCTCATTTACCCTGCACGGTGTATTTTAATAATTGAACATGCTTTGATCACTCATATTACTTATTATTTAGTAAATGAAGAGCTCATCAATTATTACAACACGTTACAAGAAAACCACACTGGATGTAGACTTAAAGTGGACTAAGAGACATTGCTGTTATTTGAATAATTTGAATAATACATGTGTAACTAATGTCCTGTCTTATTAGGCCTAAACACACACACACACACACACTCACTCACACACACAGACTGCGCGGGAAATAGGAGCCCGATACAAGTGTAAATGAGAGAGCACCTGCACGCGCATGTTCTTTGTTTACTACAAGTTTTAATTTGTGCTTCACTGCTCTGTTTACAGAAACTTTGCTGCTCTTTATCACATATCTATTTTAAATAGTTTTATGTAGAATTAAGAGACATAAGTCGACCTCAGAGGGAGTGGGTAGTATCATATTTTATAGCACATTTAGTCTTGTGTTTTTTCCATGTTTACCTCCACGTAAGTGTATGTCTGTAGTACGCACACAAATGCAAACACATGGCTAATGTCTCCGCTTCAGGCCTTTTTTTTTAATGCAGCCTACATAACAAAATGTAATTCTACATTATTTTTCTCCGCATACATACATACATACATACACAGGCTGCATTGGCAGAGGGACTCGCGTTGTGCTACTTACGGTGCATCGCGGTGAAAGGGTCTGCTTTGCAGTGAATATCCATTGGATAGCAAAGGAAAGACAGATAATCAACTGAAGTCGCCGTTTCGCCTTCCTATCAAGGATGAAAATGTGAAGAAAAAAAGGTGATTCTACTCGATGGAGGGACTTGTGGTCTGCCCCCTCCAACCCCGCTTCAACGGCAACTTCTTCCCCAAAAGTTGCCCTTTCTCTTTTTTTCTTTTTTTTCTTTTTTCTTTAACAGTCCGGTCCGCGCGAGGAGGTCTGGCAGGTGCGCAGCATGACCGAATGATTGTTTCAGAAAGGCGACTCGGGTTGAGTTTATCGGTATTTTGTCAAAGCCAGGAGTGTGAGCAAAGGTAAAATCTCACAGCATCTCGCGGATGTGTTTAAAAAAAAAAGCGATGTCCAATGCGCAGGGCCCGATATCTCCTCAGTCCTGATGGCCTGGATTCACGCGTCAAACCGGCACAGAAAAAAACCTGCACACACACACACACACGAGCACACGTCGGGTTTCTCTCTTCGCACTGGATGCGTCAGGCTGGATCTTTGGGGCTGGGAATGAAACCTCTCTCAGTGTCTGTGGTTCTAAAAGCTGCAACCCTCCCTTCCCTTCTCCTCCACTCCTCCCCCCTCTCCTCCCCTCTGCAGACCCCCCTTTTGCTTATATGGATGACTTGTCAGACAAAGGCAATAGATGCCAACACTTTGTGATTCGCCAACGCAAAACAGAAAAAAAAAAAAACCTGGGGTCCAAATGAGGAGGTCTGTGGCTCTGACACCGCGACAGGGAGGGGAGGGAGATAAATAAGGAATGGATTCCGACTTTATTAGACATTATAACATCTGTGAATTATTCGCTCGCTTACTGGAAGTTTTGAATCAATGAAATAGAGATATTTATATTATATTTGTGTCCATTGATGATCTTTTCCTCTTTATCACATGAACTAAAAGCCTTTTACAGGATTCGTGTGAACAGATCACCTTACAGATAATTCTTTGCATCCTTTTTTTTTTTTTTATTATATTTTTATTTATTTCCTATCATCTATCTTTAGGTCTGCATTGAAACCCCATTAAGTTTTCAATATAGTTATTAAAAAACAATTTTTTTTCTCTACCCAGATTACATTGAAAATTAATTCTGAACCTACTCTATGTAAATTCTGAGTGTACTGACCTCTTTGCATTACACTGATGGTGTGATGATTGCACCAGTCCAAACTGGGGACAGTGGTACTAAAGGAAGGCTGCAGGTGAAGCTGACAGTGCCGCTGAACTTCTGTAGATGGCGCTGTATAGTTTCACAAACGTGAAGTGTGCTGAAGAAGTGAAGTCCAAAAAAGTCAAAGTTGGGGTGCACTTGTGGTGTGGAAAAACGGTAGAAAAAAACAAAATGTAGTGGATGTGAGATGATAAATGTATGTAACATCTTGCATTAAAAACGTGAAGCTACGTCTTGGAGTACACCTGCCGTTAAGAGTCTGTAGAACAGACAACTGGGAGTCTCATGAAAGTCAAGGTGCAATGTTTTGGATCACATTAATACCTTAAAAAAAGAAGAAAAAAACCCTTGAAAGAGTTCTATGAAATTTCTAATATTTTAGATATTTAAAAAAATACTTTAAACCACACCTGTTATTTTTTTAAATCAAGTTTTAGGATGACCCTAAAAGAACAATAACTTTAAAAAGCACAAAATACACATTATGTAAAAGATACCTTTAAAAAAACAACAAAAAAATAATTGTAGAAATTTAAATAAATCACATTTCAGTCAGATTTAATCAGTAGCCTACTACGTAATTCCCCCAAATGACCATAATGTTTGTACTATACGTCTGTACTAATGCAATAATAGAAATCAATCTAATTTATTAAAATAAAATAATAGTTTTAACAGAAATACATGTATTTTGAAACTTCCTTATTTTCCTGTTTTTTTTATTTTATTATTATTTTTATTATTCACGAGATCTTACCTCTCATTTGGCAGTATTTTATTTCATGCAGGGGGGGGTGGGGGTATTTGGAGGGGGGGGGGGCATCTCTTAGGGGCAGACGGCCTCCTCTCATGCTCTGCCTCCTGGTCAGGTTAGGGGATGATTTCTCTTTTTGTTACTGTTTTTGGAGTGAGCTTCTGGTACAATATGTAGCACTATAGGCTGTAATTTCACAGCCGGCTGCACATTTCCCTTAAAGCTACATTCTTTTTTCCCCTCCCTCTCTCTCTCTCTCTCTCTCTCTCTCTCTCCCCCATCTTATAAGACCCCCACCACCATCATCATCATCACCTCCTCCCTCGATGTTTCCTCTTTCCCTCTCTCTAGTGCCCTCCTGCTCCCCCTATTTTGACACCCACTCCTCTGTAAAAATGGAGAGGAGGGGGGTTTAAAATGCTGATGTTGTTTTGAACATAACGAATGTTTACTTTGGTATGTTTGAGAAGCACGTGCGGTCAGATGGGGCTGTGTATAACCTATAACCCTTCTCCTTTTTGCAAGGGGGCTACTCCATTCAGCTGCTACAACCCGGGGGTCAAAGTGCCCCCCAAAAAAGCCTTTTAAACAGGACAAAGACTGAATAAATTATCGCCTCTTTTTTTCTACAATTTTACCTGGAATAATTAAATCTTAAACTGTCTAGTGGGCAAATAACGCCAGAATCAGGCATAACTCAAATAGAAATCAATACATTCTGGACACGTCTGCTTCATTTCCATGTCTGACACGCACCTGCAGTATTTAAGACCACGTCACTCCATGTCAAGAGTTTGCAAAAATGTTTTTGGAGCCTGCGTGCACCCATTAGGAGAAGGTGTAATTTATTGACAGAGAGCCATTTATCTTTTGCCCCGCTTCCTAATGGCCTGTGCACGCAGGGGGAGAGAGGAGAGGTGGCATGGAGGAGGAGGAGGAGGAGGAGGAGGAGGACGCAGCACTGCCGAGGGTCCAGCAGCTCCTCCTGCCAAACACAACTGTCCGGGCAGGATGGTGGAAGCGGCTGGGTGGAGGTGGTGGTAATGGTGGTGGAGAACTTTGATTCAAGGTGCGAGAGGTGTCTTTGTGTGTGGGGTTTTTTTTTTTTCTCCTCTCGTGACGCTGCTGGTTGTCTCGCGGTATTCCGACGTCACCAATCGATCAGAGTTTCTTTTCAGAGGGGAGCTGACAACACTGGTTGTAAGTTAAACATTCATCCTTTAGGATTTAAGGGAGGGATGTGACAGGAGATTTGGATTTGTGAACAATTAAAGGCAGATTGTAAACATTTACTACAACTACAACACATTTTTCCCACGTGTTAAAATCTGAGAATCAACATTATGCATGCTAAATTAAATTAAGTGTAGAATCTTTTCATGCTCTTTATTAGCCTGTCCCATACAGCTATAGTTTTTTTTAAAATATCACAAATAGACCTGTCTAATGTAGATTATATTGAAAGGACACAAGAGGATATTTTCACCAGGCTGTAATCCTTTAACACTGAATGTAACCGTCCCCTTACTCTGTACACTGTATATTTAGGCTTTACTCTATATGCACTCTGATCCAACAGAGACATTGAGCAGATGAAGCATCACACTTATTCCGTCCTCCATATCGTGAAGGATTGATTTTGCACTTGCTTTTAATTTTGCCCCTAATTAATTGGATCATTACAGCTGTTTTCCATTGATCCCCTCCTTGTTAAATGTACAATCAGAATGTGATCCATGTGGGTTTTTTTTTTTTTTATCGTTGTATTTTTCTTTTATTTATTGTGCAAAAAGTCCTCTTTTTACGATCAGCCTATCGGTCGTTACTTGGGCGTCTGTTTCCTCTTTTATGCAGAATCTATATTTCAATGTCACACAGTTGTAAAATCCTTATGACGTCAGAACGTGGCCTTTGGATATAACCTCACTCTCACCGACGAGCACGCACGTGCACACTGGTTACATTTCAGTTTATTTCAAGTCTTTTTTTTTTTTTTTTCAAATCTTTTTTCGTCTGTATTAATATCGATTTGCTTCTGTTTAAATTGGTCAGTTCAAAAATAGATGTGGAGAATAATTCAAGAAGGAGCGAAGACATCGATGCCATCATTTTATCATTTTTAACGCACATAATGAACTTTGAAGCAAAACAAACAGTTTAATGGCACTTTAATGTCTATGCTTATAGCCTATACAAAATAATGCAACGCCAATAGATGTAAATTATGTACATGCGCTTTTAAACGTTGAATGGTTGTGACAGGCAGAACCTCGCGTGAATATCTGTTTTCCTTAAAAAAAAAAAAAAAAAAAAGTAAAAGTAATGGTTTAAATGTAGACTTTATAAAATGCTAGAACACTTCCAGATAAACGTGTCTTAATTTGTGGTTTATACGGCTTAATTCGATGACTTTTCAATTTGGACTTGAACTTACTTGCACTCGTCGTATACGTCAGTTTAACGCCGTTATATTAACCGTTTACTGTCTTCGATGGGAGAGCATCAAAAATTAAGAATAGACGTAAAATTCAATGCAGAAGCTTACAGCTGTCAGGGTCGTATATCAGATGATAAAACACACAAGAAGCACCATAAGAAGCCGCCACGCTTTGTAGGCTACTGTCAGAAAGAAATCAACTTTAACTGATGTAATCTGCGTTTGGTTTCTTATTAACTCTTTCCATGTCTGTGTTTCAGGTTGGCTCTTGAGCTGATGATCTGTCCCAACACTATATAGCCCCTCTACACACACACACAGACACGCACAAAGTCTGGGGTTCCAGTGATTCTGTATTGGATTAAAGATCCAAATGCAAGTGAAATCAGGTTACATTACTTTGATTGGAAAACACTTTGTTAAATTACTTTTCATACCCTGAGCACAGGAGCAGTCAGACAGTTGAGTTTCTGAGCTTTTCCATGCCTCAGGTACAGCAAATCATTAAGAAAAATTAACATCTCATTTGCATGTAAACCTGTAGAAGCCCCATATTACCAAAAAAATAAATAACCACAATTATGGTGATTTTAATATTTATTATCGCAAACATTTGAAGCCACTGCATCAAAGACACAAGTAGTTTCAGCATCTGATTTCATTTTCCCCCCCACAAAAATAGAACATTAATATTCTGAATATTTCCGACCCCTTTTCCCACCTCTCATGCATTAACAAACCAAGTTGGAGAAGAAAGACTTAAAAAAAATACACCCAGGCACCTCATTCATTATGCAGATTTGGGAGTAATTGTTTAATATGCCCTGCAGTGCTGCTGGATTAAAAATAGCTCAGTATCATGTCATTTAAAAAAAAAAAAAAAAAGTATTCTCTCTGTTGCATTTATTGTACTGGGAACTCAGGCTAAATCCCTTCTCCTCCCCATCAAACTTTCCACTTGGATAGTTAAATGTGTGCCCCTTTGGTTGGAGGCTTTACAGTAAGAATGTTAAGGGCATTGGAAACTGAAGAGGAGAATATTAATTGTTAGAGAAGAGCAGCTCCCTTCTCTCCTTTTCTTTTTTTTTTTAATTTTTTACAGAAGTTAAGCAGTGAACTTGACACTGATTTCTCTTTTATTCATTTTCTTTTAGTCTATTTATTTTTTTGTAATAATAAAGTGGCAAATCATAACAAAATTCATCTACAGATACTTTAGTAGACGGTCTAGATGGTATACTCTTTTTTAGAGACCAAGTATGAATCCACCAATGAGCAAAACCCTGCAAAAGTGGCAAGAGAAAAACTTCCATTAAACAGGCAGAAACTCTGAGCAGAACCAGACTCGATTGTGGACAGCCGTCTTTCATGACTGAGTGGGCCGATAAAGGGAGACACATGAGGGATGGATAAAAAAAACAAACAACTTGCCAAAGCACTTGGAAACAGTTGCAGGCAAAAAACCTTCTTTTCAGATTTTTTTTGTTGGAATGCCTTCTGCCTCCTGGACTGGTCAAGACATTTTGGAGGGAGTGAGACAGACAGAGAAGAGAAATAAACAGACTCTCAGCAACATTTTTCTTTTAAACAAGACGCAAAAAACTTGAATTCTTATCCCCAAAACACACACAGAAACCACCAGAGAAGCCTCTGCAAAGGCGCTGGTTTCAACACAGTAGGAGACGCTGATCCCACATCTCTATCCTTCTTATTCTGTGTGTGTGTGTGTGTGTGTGTGTAGGTGTGTGTGTGTGTGTGTGTGTGTGTGTGCGTGTGCGTGTGTGTGTGTGTGTGTGCACGCGCAGTGATCACCCTGAGGCGGCTCTTAGGTGTCCCGCCAGCTGCCTGTGTCCCAACCAGACAGCCAACAGCTTCAAATCACATGTCAGCAATGTGGGAAGCAGAGCTTGTGTCCACCAGGCCTCTGACATGTCTTCGCCTATGGCAGCGTGTGAATGCATAATGTAGCAGCCACCTCCTTTGTACCCACAAATGTTGATTCCACATTTTTACCCCTCATTTTTCCTCCTTTGTCTGTCGTTGTCGTCTTCATAACGAGGATGTGATGTCAGCCGCTCAGTGTGATTTGCTGATTAGTTTGTGAGTGTCTGAGTGTGTGTGTGTGTGTCTGTACACATATATTCCCTCTCCCCCAGAAATCTACGGATGAGCAGCTCCCACATAAGCTCCTGATCACTTCTGTAAATGCTTCCTGTCACCTTCAGTGGTGTAATGATCATGAAAATTGTGACCTTGATCTATGGAGAGCTATAATGTGAGTGAACGGCCTCCTCCCACACACTTTCCTCACAGAGGAACGCTAAAGGACGGCTCCGAGGGAAGATTGTTTAGTGGTAATAAAAAGACAGTAGTTTGGCTTGTAATGGTTCGGGCATTCCTCCCTCTCTGCTGCTGTTTGGTTAAATCTGCAGTGATAGGGGCCTGTGTGGATGTAGATGAGGATCTGGAGGATGTTGCCGTTGTCCTCGGGCACGGAGGAGGTTTTATTGTCTGCTGTTCCAACATGATGAAGCACAAAAGTGTGCATAGAGGATAAGAGAGTGCAACAGTGATGTGTATTTCCTGGGTGCAGAAGCTAAAGATGGTGTTATTGTGCACATACTGCTGTTAGAAGCTGTCACGTGTGGGTTTGTTATCATTGATTGCTCATAGTGAATGAGGAGAAGAGTAATGTATGTCTCTTAAAAAAAAAACCCCCATAAAAATCCACACTTTTTGGCAGACTGTTCATCCAGCAGAGCGTGGGGTCGAAGCAGGTCATTTTTTTTATCATTTCAATCTCTCCCTTTAATCATTTTAAAACATTTAAATGCAGATGTAATATAAGAAAGAATGTAATTGTTCCAATAAAAATCATCCTGTGACAACAAGAGCAGTCAAACGGTTTAGCATATCGTTAGCATTTAACCTGAGTAAATGGCTAAAATCGTACTTTTTTTTTAATGAAGAAATAAAGAGGAAATGCCATTTTAGTTCAGTTGCATGAACAGTGTAGGATTATAAGGGATCAACATTGTTTTCTGAAGGCGAGGACCATGTTGAAAAATTAGGGGGCCAACTGATTACATTTTTGTTTTTTAATGCGACACTTCCTTAAATGAAAATTACCGTCTTCATGCTTAGGATTTAAAATCTGCACTTTAAACACATGTAGTAGGAAATGTAACATTCATTTGGGGATTGTACAGTTTGGCCCTTGAATATGCCTCTCTTTTGTTGTCTACAGCATTTGTAGCAGGAGTTGGTTTTGCAAAGAGCTTCAAGTATGGTGTCTGTTTACATGAATTTAAATGCGAGACTGTCTGATATGTTTGGCACGAGTTTGCTTTTCATTTTCCCGCAAGTGAAGACGGAAGAAAAGGGAGAAAAATAATCAGTCTCTGGCATGATGTTGCTCAACTTCTCATTTAGCCCTGGAAAATCTGGTTTGCGAAACATTGTTTATGATCCCACCCTTGCCAGCTTTTCATATTTAAACGAGCAAAGGTTTAATTACCAAATGATGACAGTGTCATATGGTGCCATGATGGCACAGGGCGTCTAATGAATGCAGGGGAGCGAGGGATGTGTGCGCGACACTGAGTGACAGTGGGATGCAAGGATCAAAACAGGGAAGAAAAAAAAAAGGAGATGCAGAGACAGTAAAACATCTGTAATTTGCAATTCACTAATGTTCAATGGTTGCTCATGGATTAAGAATTTTAAACTATTGTGTACCAGATGGAGGAGAAAAGGAAGGGAGGGGATACAGAGGAGGAGGAGGAGGGCGTTCTAGCAGCATATTTACATCTGTAAATCAAGCCTGGATTTAGTAATCAGACAGACAACAAACTGCCTCCAAAAACACTCTCAGGGCATCTATTACCTATTATCCAGCAGCACAAACAAATACAGAATAATTCACCCCATTTGTTTCTGTGTTTTTCTCTTTTTTTCCGAGGCGTATTTAAATATGCCAGGAGTAGATTGTGGGGAGTTTTTTGTGCATCACATCCTCTATCTATCTCGATATAATCACAAGACAGTACGGAGAGCTGGACCAATCCGGCTCTGCTCACACATCAGAGCTAATTTTCGTGCTCTGAAATATTGCACTGAAGTAATATCAGTTAGCGGGCCGCCTAAAAGATGTACATGCTTAACCAGGCATGAAACCTGGCTGAATTACACCTTATTTACACTTATCTCACATCAGAGCATTTGTCATGAAAGTTTGGTCTGGTTCCCTGTCTGTTTTATGGATCTGTTTAATGGCGCGCTGTGGAATAGTGTTACAATGCACAGACCAGATATTGGTACATTTCTCTCTGAGGCGTCAATAAATAACCACAACTACCTTTAACTTTCATCTCAACTCAGAGGCTTCTTCTATCCAAGTGATTTCAAGCCTTTTTTGCCTTGGACCTGGACAACAGTTGAAAACAAATCTATCTTAAGAACTTTGTGTTTAGCATGTTGATAACATTTTGTTTAACTGAGTTAAAGTTTCCAAATAAAAATGCCTCAGACACATACCGCAGTAATGTAACAAAGTGGAACTACAACGTGTCAAAAATAGAAATGTAAATGACACCAACATTATTCAGAGTAAAGTGCCTAGGTAATTTTCCGAGTTAATTTCAACCGCTATACAGTAGTTCATCGATCATTTTCCAAACCATGGTGTTAGCCGTGTTTTCCAATTTTATAGTAGCCATTCATTTCCAAATGGTATGAAAATCATCCATGGTTTTGAATCTCTCGCTGCGTTAGCTGGCAGCGTTCACATTGATAAATTACACAACTCATGCAAGTTTCAAGAGTCTGTTTATCGATTTTTACTGCCATAAGGAAATGAATGGAAACCAACAGTAATGGGCCCAAATGTGGGGGTCGAGACCATTCATCCAAGAGGTGACCGGAGGCGAGCGACAAGATGTTTGGCTTTAGAAATGTTCTGGTTTTCCATTTGTAGTCATAGTTTTACCATCCGCTAGCATTTCAGCGGGCCAGTCCATGTGGTGAGCAAAAGACACAACACATTGGCTGTAATGCAATTGTGGATGACACCAGCTATTAGATAATGATTTAGCTTTTTATTACTCATAGAAACAGAAATGTGCATAAGTTCAATGAACAATCAGTTTGTAGAAGTCGTCACTCAACTCAATTCTTGCGGCTCAAGTTTCTCCTTAAACAATGATGAGTGCGCTATAACTGAGGCCTTGGCTGTGATATTGTATTGCTCTGATAAATGAGACATTAATGTTCTTAGAATACCACGACCATTCATCCTTTGACACAGAGCTCCGCCCACTGATCACACATAAGGAAACAACATGCTAACACACAATCTCTTCAAGCATGCTTCATCCTTGTTCTTAAATACAAAAGTAGTATTTGGGACTTTTCATTTATTAAATTTTTGAGAGCCCCTATTTTCATTTTAATGTTGTTGTTTTTTTTTTTTTTTAATAAAGGAAAGAGCCGAATCCTTGTTTTGGAAGCACACTGGATAAACTCTGATGCAGACACATGTTCTAGCAGTTGTTGCTGGCAATTTCCATTCCCTCTGATTGTACAGCTTTCCCATGGCTCCCTCCCCAGGACTGTGCAAACATCTGTCATGGAGGCTGCCATTTTTTTTTTTAGCGTGGTCAGAGCGTCAGGTGAAGGTGCTGCCTGCTCGCCTCCTGACATGGCACACATGGGTACCTCCAACAACAGCGCTCATTAACAGGCAAATGGAGCAGCAGCCCCAGCAAATTGAGCAGTGTTTCGCCAGGAATCGGCCCAGCCAGATTGTCAGGATCGCCAGTGTGACATCACCAAGTGCCAGCCCCCTTTAACCCCCCCCCCCCCCCACCCTTCTCCCCCCCCCTCCCCCCCCCCCCCAAAAAAAAAAATTAACATCCCTAATCATCTGCCAGGCTAAACATTATTCTTCATGATTCAGATCAGCCATGCTTGCCCTCCTCTCACACAGCTTCTCTCCTCTCTCTGGGGCCAAAAGCAGCCAGCCTTGGACTGATCGCTCAGCCTTTTGTGCCCCTTCTTCGTTTGTGAGAGTGGCAAATCGATTCAAAAATCATCACCCATGAGCTGCTATCATGCAGAGCTGGGTGTGTGAGTGTTGCAGATATGAAATGGAAATCGGGAAAAACAGAAAGTGCACAGGGCTCTGTTTTTTTGGAAGAGGAGTCACTGAGAAATAAACTCATGAATACATTTCTGGATAAAAAATGAGAAAAGTTAAACATCAACTATACTTATAACACACCATTAAAACCTGTAAAAACTCAATTTGATTGAAAGGTATTCTATGACTGGGCATAAGGCGGACAGTTTTTGGACATTTGGATGCATCAGTGGTTCGTGTACATTTTAAAACGTTAATTTTAAATTAGGATCCACCAAAAATATACACACAATTGTTCAAAAGGTCTAAAATGTGTGTAGGCCTTACAATGTCTCTTTTTATACCATTAAATGTCATATAAAAAGTCAGAGACAAAATCCTAACAATACGAAATTTGTTTTCTGATGCAGTATCATTTTTGTTGATAATAGTTTTATAATACTAAGATGATGTTCAATCCAAAAACATACCCATATAACTGTCAATATACAAAAAACTACAGATAATACAACATTTCATCAGTAGGACCTTTTAATAACTGTGGAAACCTAAAATTTAGGTGAATACGTATTTAAAGATCAGGCCTATTTTTCGATTCAACTTTACTTTAAATCATCATCCATCTTAATTTATTGTTAATTTCCAACTTTTTGAATTATTTACTTTTCAATTAATCCTTAATTTTGAAGAACTATAGGCATCGAAGATCTGACAGCAGTGCATTTGATGACTCTACCATATGAGTTAAGAATGTAAGTAAGAAGCACACGTCTTGTGTCTCTTTTGTCTCTCAGGCTTGACACATTGTGACCAGACATAAACACTCAAACTGAACTGCAAGAATAAAGATCAACTATAAGGACCAGAAAGGAAGCTTGACATATCTAATTAATTAGCCCACATTAGACTGTTTGTTTACAGAAACGCAGTGCTACAAGAGGTCTGATGTTAATTAATTTAAAGTGTACTTCCCCCCTCACTCCCCTCAATGTGTTGATGATGGCTGCTGCTCAGGTACTTTCATGGCAGGTAAACCTATGTCTCATTGGATTTCCATCAATGGCTCTGAGGTGTGTATGGAGCAGGAGCTTGCCACACAGATTAGAGAGAGTGTTAACATGATTGCTGATTAATAACGCCAATTAGAATTCACAGCGAGGCAACGAGAAGAGCAGATCACATCATTATGACAAGAGACAGGCAGGATTGTCTGAAACGTACACACAGAGGAAGCAAAACATATATAAACCAGCTCTGGAATATGTAGTTGTTAAACTAAAGGTTTAAAAAAATGGAAGATATAAGATGTGTTAACTGCGTTACAAGGAGCAGACCAGCTCAGTTACCCGTCCTGCAGCTTTATTTTTAGTTTTTGCAGTGCTCTGAAAAGCAGTAAGAAGTGCTTATCCATGTGTCCTGCAGACTTTTTTTGTTGCCACTCTATCAGTGTGTCTGTGAACTGCACACACAGTCTCAGGAGATCTCTCTCTGGACAATGATGTATTTAAGCCCCTCTAGAGGTCAGATGGACTCTGTCCAGAACATCACCTGCAATCAATAGTGTTGGTAAAGCAGGCACAACTGAGCAGACATGGAGGCTTCTGAGGGAAACGCATGGACCATTGCACCGCTAAAACTGTGAGAAGAATGGCCTGACGTGCTGCTACTTAGGAGGAGCGGACTGAGGGAGGACTTCTTTATCGGGCTGCACCAACACTTAGGGTGATGTAGGAGTCACCAAAAAACTGGGCCGCAGGAAATATACTGATCCCACTTGGAGAAAAAAATAAACCTTGACATGAATGTATTATTTATATGTTTATAAGATCATTCCTTTCATGAATGTCATATCAAGGTCAAGATTTGGTCCACTGTCAAAAGACTTTGCATCCAAACATAAAAGAGAACAAACAGAACACTAGATATGAAAAACAATACCCTGTTTTATCCCAATGAAATACAATTGCAAAGGATAAAGCTTGAATTAGTTTCCTGTTGTAAAATAATCTCTGATATAAAATGATTATTCATTATTTTAAAAAAGCAATGGGTCGAGCACATGCAACCCTTTTTTTCCACATTTTTCTTTTTAGGATTTAAAGGCACATTTTTGAAACGCAACTAATGCAGGATAATCTAAATTAAAAAAAAACATTTTCTTTCTCCCAAGAAAAACAGAAATTGTATGATAGCTTCTGCAGTGACTGCATAGTTACTTTTGCTCCTTTAGGAAGGTTTTTGTTCCTGTGTGCAGTTTTAAGATTTCCACGCAGTAAACTTAAAAACAAAATCTTTCGGTGACAGTAACTGAAAATATGAAACGATTGTAAAGACAAGCAAAGACAAACTAAAATAGTAAAAAAAATAAAATAAAGAAGTCACAATGATTTATTAAGGTATTTATCGATTACATTTTTGGACCAAATTGGTTAAAAACATCAGAAATCTTTTTTTGTTTGAGAAAAAGAATCCTGTCAGTTTGGTGCTCGATAAACATAAAACTAAAGCTCAAATAATCTATCTTCCTACTGAAGTCATTTTTTAATTTTTTTTTATTTTTTACTGTCAACTCAAAACAATCCTGCACATGATTATTTTTTTCCACATAACCAGATGTAATTTTTCTCTTCGTTCAGTGGTTTGGGTTTTTGATCCGAAACAAAATTGGAAATGGTTGAGTAGCAAATCTGACTTCCAAGCACTCAGATCCTAATCCTGAGCAAGCCTCTCCAAAGTGGTCCGGATTCAATCATGTGTCTGTGAACTTGAGGCCCCCCCAAAAAAACAATGAATTCAGAGGCACCGAGTGTCAACTGCGAGTGGGTTTTGAAGAATTGTCGTCGTCATTTGGGCAGCACCTCACATCCTTCACAAACAAATGAAGCCCCCCCCCCCCACTCCCATGCTTCAAAGTGAGATTGATCTCCTTCTGAGACCCGGCACAGAACACTAGGATTCTCAATATGGAGAAAAGGCACATCTCGCCATGAAAAGCCAACGATAAGCCCCGCCCCTCCCCCCGTCCCATCCTCCACTGGAGTCTTGTCGGGGAAAAAAAAACACCCGACGGAGTTTTCAACTTCATCAATATTCACTCATTCATCGTGAATCCTGGCAGCAAATTCTCCACTGTATTACTGGATGGATGTTCTCCTTTGTCACTGCGAGGAGGGTCTGAAATGGAATTTTAAATTAGAATAGAACAATTCCCAATTTTTATGGACTCCAGTCACAGCCATATATATCACTTAATGATGGCAAACTTTTCAATTTTCCTACGTGCGGGTCTTCGGCACAATCCAGCCATTAAATAGGTCAGGGATGAATGTGCAGAGTTTACTCTCAATTCTATAAAACAGATGGGAAATCCTGTGTTGTGTTGATAAACAGCTTACTTGAAAAAAAAAGCATAATCAATAAGAAAAAAGAACTACCTCGTTGAATTTCATCTGTTTTCCTGCTTATTGTTTATCACACTTTGAATGCTTTGAGTCTTATTGCATCCAAATCCGCTGCCGATAAAGATGTTTCCTTCAGGTTTAAAACTCAGTGAACCCAGTAAGTGAAGGGATCATAGCTGGTCAGTGTTGCCTTCAATGACCCATGTCAGCATGGGTCACAACATCTGCAAAAGGCTGTGACAGAGCAGCAGTGAAAACCTGTGCTGTCAATATGTGCTGAAATTTGGTTATTGCATGATTAGCATGACAAACCGCCTGCAGTGTAATTGCATTAGTGCTCATACACATCACATTGATGTGTGGAAATGGAGAGGCCATTCTCTTTTAGTTCTAGGCTGCAATGAGGAAAAAAATTTATTTTCTTAAGAAAAGACAAACGATCCATATTTTCATAATGGATGTAAACTATTAGCGACTAGTCGATGGACATATTTCGTCAGTTATTACAGCACTGATAGAAACAAAGAACCAAAAAGAGCAGGTCCAGTCTGTATACTTTGCTAACCTATTTTCTATCGTGGTAACTTTATTGAGCGAGTTGAATCAACAGCAGAATCCAGAACTCCCGTCAAACAGGCAGCAACCTCAACCAGTCAACCATCTGCCAAGAAAGTGAGACAGAAAAGAGAGATTTGTACACTTTCATAAATGAGATCTAATACGCAACCTCCGCTGACATTAAAGACAAGTATAATGTTATATGGAAGCCATATCACTGACTTTCTGTCGTTTAAAACATTTAAATCCTGTCGAAATGCTCTTTCATTCCCTCATCTAGAAACCTGAATAAATTACAAACTCTGCAACCAAAAAGTGTATTTTGTCATAAAAATGTTAATTACCAGGAGGTTCTGACCTCCCTTTTGGCGTTGTGTATTCCCATCTGACGACGGGGGTGGGGGGGTCGTCCACTGTCGCCACTTAATGACAGTAATATTAAACACTCACAGAATGTTGTCGCGCTTTTGTCTTCATTCATATCAAAATGAAGTTCTTGGAGGCCCACATTTATCAATCACGGCAGGGCTCCAGCTGTTCGCCAGTCTTTGGCCTGGCTTCAACAGCCGGGCTTACAAATTGTCTCTGAATGGCGTCGAGCAAGGCCCCTTCAACCCCCTTTTGTCACCGTCTCCTGACAAATGCTCCTCGGCTGCCTCTCCCAGACACACGCCTCTTTCCTACCTTCTGCTCGCTGCTATCAGATGGCCTGCTTTGCATTCTCGCATGGCTCACTGTGAGCAGCTTTATCTACACGGCTGCTGGGAGCCCGGCATCAGACAGGCTTATATCAAACTCACAGTGAGGATCTGAATCCAAACGGACTCATTTGTTTTTTCTATTGTAGCTTTGAACTGAGATTATTGCAAAAGAAGCTTTGTGTTGTTTTCACAATTTTGCAAACGTGAATTCAATGCTTAGAAATCTTTTTTCGTATTTGCACATGAGCCCTGATCAGAGTTTACCTGACACATCCTTTCAAAGAATTTTGAACGGCAATCATTTTAAGATTTTGCAGAAACCTTCAAGTTTTTACATTTCTGTTGACGTTCTGTTGGTGTTCTCTTTATTGTTTCATGATTGGTTTGGTCATTACTTCTACCTCGAGCTTGTCGGTCTCCTCTTTAAAAAGTTCAAACTCACTGGCTCTTCACTGACTTCTGTTTTGTGTTAGTGCATCTTCTGGTTTCTGGTTGACTCTTACAAAGTGTTTCTTATGCTTTATACTTTATTTTTGAATCTCTTTGTTCACACAAGTTCACTCAAGTCTATTTTAATAATAGACACCAATATGAACATATTAATAATGAGAGAAGGGACAAGCTGAAAATTCAAACAGAAATATAACCTTTTCACTATAAACAATTCTGTGTTTTTCCGAAAACAATTTGAGAAAAAATATGAACAGATTTTTCGGGGGGCTTTTATTGTGGATAGAGGACAGTGGATAAAGACAGTGGATAGAGTTGGAAATCACATAGTGAGTGTGGAGTGACTTGGTTGACTGCTTGGAGGACTACCTCCAATAACTATATATCCAAGTTCTCAATAAAGATAATCCTTATCCTTACTTTCTCTGTACCTGGGGTACACACACTAACCACTAGGCTACTGGTGCCCCTCAAAATGAATACTAATGTTAGTGCTACCAACAATCATGCATGCCAAGCATTAACTTAAAGCATGTAAATGAAATATTAACAGGCAAACTAGTCCAAATATACACATGCTGCTTTTCCATCCACAGCATCATTTAGAGCTGTCAAACACAGTGTCTGCCTCCAGCTGACCAACAGCCAAACAGAACCAACATGTTGAATCACCTGTCACACTCTCAGAAAGTCCCGATGATGGAGACCAACTGAGAGCTACAAGTGCTTTAAGCTGCCGCTCAACAGCACTTTCATAGCTGACAGCAGACAGTTTAAGCCTCAAGTAAATCAGTGGTGAAGGACAGGAAGAGTCACAGATCTTATTGACTCGGTACTGTAACACGTGCATCTCTAGAGTCTTGACATAACCACAAAATGATCAGTGTACTGAAAAAGATTGATGGAAAACCAAAACATTTATGTTAGGAATTAGGCCTTCTTATGGGAAATAAAACCTTCAGTATCTGCCCTTCTCACATCTTAGGTGGTGGCCATCTTGGCTCGATGGAATGCAAGGACATAGCATTACAAAGAATCTCTTCCTCCCGTAAAAAGGGGAACACTCTTAACTAAATTTCCATTTAGTCCATTTAGGGGGATTTTGATTTTGGCTACTTGAAGAGTGCTCACTTCAGCCTTTTTACTTACCAAGCCATGAAGTTGCATTCTTCCATCCCATGAGTCATATGGTAGCCTAGCTTCCTTAAGTGCAATACCAAGTACCTCTTTAACAATGTAGCCTTTGGTATCAATTTATATATAGTTCTGATTTTGATCACTTTAAAAATGAGTAAAGCTTGGTGCCAGATAGCTCAGCGGTTATGTCACATGCCCCATAAACAGAAGCCTTAGTTGTTGTTGCAGCGGCCATTATTTTGAATCTGACCCTAGCTTTTTGTTACCCTTTGATCTGACCTCGCCCCCCCACTCTCTCTCCCCCAAATACATCCTGTCTCTCTTCAGCTGTCCAACCCAAGGCAAAAATGGGCCCAAAAATGTCTTCAAAAAAATTGTAGGCTGTTAAGATTTCAGCAGAATCACTATCATCCGTAGTCTTAAAGAATTGACGTTAGCATAAAGATTAAGTATCAATTTGTCTCGGAATTCGGTGTTAAAATTGCTCCATTGCTCTTCCTTTGGTGTTTGTGTGTGTATGCAGTACACACTCGCACTTTTGAGGCAAGTTTGTGACCTAAACCTTTGAGCTTTATTGATAGAATTGACAAAACTTTGACTCAGGCTAAATGTTTTTTGTTGGACATTAAATATTCAGATTCCCCAAACATTTTTATGATTTGTTTTTTTCAGTAGGTAATTTCTAAGCAAAAATTACCCTGGATGCTCTGCCAAATCTACACCAGTGAGGAGAAATTGATGAAAATAATTTGCCAGGTAATTTGTATGACTTTAATCATAACAGAAACATTTGCCTGACCACGCTTAGTTCCATCTGATCATTGTATTGACAAGTTTAATCAGGACCCATTTTTTAATGTAATCCTTGTTGAGGACATGGTATGTGTCTGTTTCACACAGACTTCACTGATGTAGAAGTTTGATGACCAATCTCCACAGTTAATAGCAAAGAAATACTACATCATGTCCAAACTGGGAGCACTAGAGGCAGGTAAAAAATGAAATTGTCACATGAGAACAAATGAAATGTTCAGTTTGTCTTTTGTATCCATTTCAGAGGAAATAATTAAGACAGATGGGTCGATGAATGAAGTGTCCTCCAAGGTCAAACGCTGATTGTCTTATTACTCTATTATTTCACTCTGCTGGACACTTTTTCATGATTTTTTTTCTCTACATCCACACCAGGAGAGGAAGCGAGAGAGATACAAATTGATTGTTTGGTGGTCAGATCAGTCACAGTCATCTCCGGCGGATGGATTAATGGTTCTGATGGCTGTTGCAGGTTGAAGCGCGAGAAACACTGGCTGGAGATGGGAGAGATTGGTTTGAACCCTGGGGAGCTGAATGGATGTGTGCTGCATGTGAGGTTAGTCAGTTTTGTTTAGAGAGACGGGCCGAGGAAAAATGTGAGCGTTAGAGTTTGGTGCCTCCTCAGGAGACACTTTGATGTTTAAGTGATAGACTTCATTTGTTAACAACACCCTGTACTCTCCAAGTTCCTCCCTTATAATAACTCACACATGTGATTGATAATATTTACAAACTTCCAAATGATTTTGTTGTCATAAAATACTATATTTATGGATTCTTAAAGTGGATTGGGAAGTAGAAACTGGACTAGAAAAGTCACCTCGAGTTTCCAGATGAATGGAGTAAATGATAAAGTATTTCAGTAAATTGCAATACAGTCTGTGAGCAAATAGCCTTTTTACATTCAACCTTTGATGAATATATGTTGAACAAACTCGTAACTGCTACAACTTAAAACTGAGACTGTTTCAGTTAATGTCCTGTAAGATTCCTTTCAGGATCACGTGAAATTATTCATCTCCAGCCTGTAATTCCAAATATTTGCAGCAAGGACTTGATTGGGGTCAGTGCTTCAATACTGTATCAGGGGAACAAGTAGTCTCATAATGATTTATTACCAGCCCAGCTGCACATATTATTATGAAATGAGTTTATTAGTTTTAAAGCCAGCTGTAATGTGCTTTTGCTTTAGAGGGGCAGGCATGGGTGACGAGAACCTGCGTGAAGGCTGCATTGTACTACATGTATCCCTAATTTGGTTCACTAGCGTGACATCATGCACACTGCAGAACAATACAGCTGTGGTACTTGCTGTATTGTGCAGTAAAAGTGAGGGGAATGTTACCTTGTTTTCCATCAAAAGCTTTTCTTTTTTTCATTGTTTTTATCTACAGGCGTCGAGTGGTTTACACGATTCTCACAGCTGTTATAAGAAATAAAAGTTTTCCAATAGCAAAGTGCAGCATGTGGCTCCTCACTTCTTGTTTTCATAGTCACAGGAGAATAATAACTAAACAAGAATGTTGTTACTCTGTAATGGGAGGGAGACAAAATGGTTTCTCTCACCATTATCAACTCCATTTCTTCCCTCCGTTCCTTCTGATGATCAATTAGATGTTAATGGGTAGCCTGCTGTGCTTCGAGATGATGACCAACATGTTTTTGTGTTGAACTAAGTAAATTTCAACAAAGCACACACAGCAGCCATCAGCACAGAACTGAAGGTATATGTTTCACTCATTGATTACATCATTTTCAATTCGTTCTTATTGGATTCATCGGTTATTTTGTGATGATTTAATTTTAGTGGATGTTCACTTTTTGAGCCTTGATGAAAGTTTCTGAACCAGTAAATCCTTTATGGCTCACAGTGATGGTTGACGCATTTCAAAAGAAGAAGTTAGAAGGTTGTTTTTATTACTGGTTTCACAAATAATGCTGCCAATTAAATCAGTTGTTTCTGTATTGAAATGGTTCAGAAAGGCAGAAAAATAACCAGATTGATCATTTGAAATAATTGATCCTTTATGATTTTACGAAGGATTGGAATTACGCAAAATCAAAGATTTGATTGATATGACTGCAAGCAGGAATATCGTAGCTGTTTTCCAGGAGGCAATATTTACTCACAAATAAAGTGTGTTGATATAGAGATTGTACTCTACTTAGTATCTTTACCACGTAATGTCCTTTGAAAGACTAAAACAGACTCATAACCTGGTGTTCACATCTGTTTCCATAATAGAATCTAACCATCTAACACGCTGTTTCAGTCCCAGCTTATATCAGCACCAATAGCAAGACCCGTTTTCAAATGACAGCCGCACAAGTATAATAAATATTCTGAGCTAAAAGCACTCATATTCACCTGATTCCACAGCTCACACATTAACAGTCCTCGTCTCATAATGTGAAGTCCTCGCACTCTCTCGCCTCAGACACAAAAGCCTGATCAACATCCAAGGCTGCCGCTTGTCAGCCGAGGAATATATAAAGATAAATGATATTATGTTAAATTCCACTTAATGACAAATTTTTAATTTTCTGAACATGGTCATTTTCTGGCTAGTGAATCAAGTGTAAGGAGCTAATTATGTGAGGATCTGAGCAAAAATAACTCCTCATTTTCAGGGATAATGGAAGAGAAATGTTGTAGATTAATGGCACTATTTATCTTTTTTAAATTTCTATCTTTCTCCGGTGATGGCTGTGCTCCCCAAGGAAAATATTCATAAAACGAAATTGAAGTCGTAACTTAATAGGTTATTAAAATTGTTGAGTGCATATCACTTCTCTTTTCTCGCCGCTGTAAATTTAAATTGAACTTGTGGCGTTCAGAGTCACCAGTGAAGGGTTTTTCCCCCCTTTTTTTATGATGGCACAATAGAGGAGGAACATGCATCTTTGTCAGGAGGTATTTGCTATTCTAATTTTATGGCAGGCCAGATTATCAAAGAGGAATGTCACAGTGTTGGCTGCTGACAACACCTCAGCCTTCAGCCATGTGTTTCCATTAGGGGCCCGGGCCGTCCAGGGGTTTGCTCCCTCTATTATTTTCCATTTCAGTCTTTTATCTTGATTTAAAGTGAGGCTTCCTCCCTGAATATTCTCCATGCGTCCCTCCCCGTCCCCTCGTGCTATTTGATTCCCCTTTTAGGAAGCGAGAGATGCTGCACTGTGTAAGGTTTCACAGGAGGGACTGCTCCTCTCCGGGGAGGAGATGTAGATCGGTTCAAGGTGGAATAACTATCTTTAGCCATGCAGCGTGTTTGGAAATGCACAGAGGAGAGACGGAGCACCTGGAGGAACAGAGAGCCAAAGCAACCTGCAGAAGCAAAGTGTTTGTCTCAATGTCAAAGGCCAAAGCTTTTACTCTGAGCCAAGTTTGAATGTGTACTGGTTATTATCAGGCAGGAGACTGATCAAAGGGTGTCAGTTAGTCAACAACAAATAAACATGTTTTTGACCTTTATTAAAACCGAACACATGAAGAAGTTGAGACGTTTTAAACATGACCTTTTCAACAAATTGGGATTCAAAATTTAATGAAGATTAGTTATATACAAATGATCATCAGTCTATTTTGCAGAATCATAAAACATTTAATATTGTATAAGTTACATGTCCAAGGTATGTTCCTGGGTTCAAATGAGAGTCAAAATAATTTGCAACATGTGATCCGCCGTGAAGACGTTACATGAAAGTATGTTTGGAGTCTTAACTTATGAATACAAATAAATCTATGAGCATTGCGGCCTGCAAACAGACAGTCAAACGCACACATAGATACAGAGCATTGCAAAAATCCACTGTGCTTAACAGTATTTTATAGTCTGGTGCCTCTATAACCCTAAACAATTGTCTGTTTAAAAAAAAGAATACAGTTAGTCAATCATTAATATTCGAAACCATGCAGAATCAGTTTTTTGCAATACAAATCTAATCTGTATAGGTTTTTGATAAATTCTCCATACCCAACATTGAGATAAAGAAGTTACAGTTACACTATTTTATTATCACATACAACCCAAAAATTCACCTCCTTGAAAAAAATGACATTTTTGCCAAAGAATGTGACAGCGTAAGGGCTGGGAAAAAGAGTGTTTGCAAACCTTTTTTTTTTTTTTTTCTTAACCTATTTGAAAGGTTGAGTGCCTCTCATATAATTTGCCAAACCATTTTAAACACTTTGAAGGCACAGACGAAGAGGTAACTTACAGCAACACTTGTTTTTATAATGCAATCAGATATTCTAATAAGCAGCTGTAATTACTGCTGAAACCTCTGACTGTTTCTTAAGAAGCACTCTCTTCAGACAATCAAATAGAAATGGCCATTGCCCATGTCTTCCATTATTTCTTCTTTCACCTCTACAGCCTGCCTGCAGATTATTCAGTGTGCATCTACTGTCAGTTAAAAAAAACCCCACTCTAATAGTTTCTGTGAAGTCAGAGCTGCTTCAGAATACAAGAGGTGGCTCTTATTATATGGTTTGAGTGCTCCAAGACAAACTGGAGCGAAGGGATGCTCCAGAACACTTAGCCCGCACAAAGAGTCGAGCTGGAGCGCCTGTCAGTCAATCACCCTCTGCAGAGACTCATATTACTTAGAGTCTGAGAAACTGTGATATGGAGGTCTCCAGTTGGTTTGAAATTAATAACATTTTGTTCCCCCGTTTCTAAAACGGACACAGTGCAAATGTATCATTTCTTAGGCAAGAGGCTCTGAAGCATCCCCTTAAGGATCCTATATGTGTTTATTTATTTGAATTTCTATTTAGGAATCTGCAGCTCAACAATACAACATATAGGAATTCTCATACCATCCTGACCTGTTTATGTGGAGTATAAACCTGAAAGGCTGTCAAGCCCCCAGCGAAAAGGCCCAGGATGAAGCGAGCTATCCTTTAAATTGCCGGGCTGATATTTTTAGATAATAAAAGAAATAAATCAGACAATGGGGCTGAATATTTCATTTGTTATCCATATTCCTTATGGGCAAGAAAAAAATGATACAGAAATGTAAAAACAGCAATTCCACTTTACCCCCTCTGGAACTGTAACACTTGAGATGCTGTTTTCATGTGAGAAGACAGAGTGCATGCTTTGCCCTCCGACTGCAACAGATAAATCTAACAGGCAGGCCAAATTACTGGTTGTTATGTTGTGTAGTCTTAACCCAGTCTGCGCTTTCTCTGTTTTTATTTGTGTCAATCTCTCACACTAATGGATACTGAGCTGAAAGAGCTGGGCACTGCTTACTATTTCTAGATTTGGAGAATAAAGTAAAGGCGAGACCAATCCAGTTTATGTGTGTGAAAGATGTGTACACTCAGATTGCTCTTTCTCTAGTATGGAACCATTTGTTGTAACATAAACTTTTTTTTTGCGAGGAAAATCTAATGATCAAAAAAAAAAACAACATATGATTGAAAATTCACAGAAAAACTCTTGGAAGACAGAAACGTGAAGAATGAAATGATCAGACATAGTCAAAGAAGAAACAGAAACAAACGTGTAATAAAGGGACAAAAAGAGTATGAAACGTGATCTTGGTGGACATAAAATTAGACGTTAGAATTAAAACAACCAAACATAAACAAAAAGACTAGGCAATGAAAGAAACAACAATGCTAGATAACGCAAAAAGTACGCAACATGGCATCGAGGACAAGATGGAGAAGTATTTAATAACCAGACAAAATCAAAGGACATATTCCAAAAAATGAAAAAAGACTTGCAAAATATGTGAAACAATACGACCGCTCTAAAAGTATGAAAGATAAAACATCAAGTTTTAGGAAGGGGGGAAAAAAAATCATTGCACACAACCAAACAACACAGAATTTGAAATAAATGTGCAAAAAGTAACTAAATAAATTTGGACGGGGAAAAAAAACAACTTCCTGCCTATAAAAAAGGTCAGAAAAAGATAAATGGAGAGTTCATGTTGGTGATGATTTCAATAGTGAAGATTGAAGCAAATGGGGTCTATTTTATAATTTTATACCTACAGATACTTCAGTATTCTTGTCCATGTTGGGGTAAGAGGGTAAGTGAAGTAGTTGGGTGATGTTAAAGTTGGGGCACGAGGGAGAAGAGTAACAGTGCTGGGAGTTTTAGACTAGAGTTTAGTTTATTTTGAGTAAACGCAGTAAAATCATCATCTCCCCTCCTAACAGTAAGATTTACATTCTATTGTTTAGCATCAACCTGATCTAGTCGAACCCCATTATTCCATTAATAAGATGTTTTTCACCCTGAGAGTCCCACACTGAGAATCACAATGCCCTGCTGCTCCTGTGGCGTGTGATGGGTCTTTAGCTACACGAGGCCCAGAGCATATCGCTCATCAGCGAAGCCGTTGTACATTATGTTTCCTCGATGACACCTCAGACCTCCCACCACCCCTGGGTGAGATTTCCTCCCCTCTGCGGTGGCATTTTAATCTTTATTTCGTCATGTCCGTCCTCCCCGACCTCTAATATACCGTCTCATTTCTTTCTTTGCCCATTCTCTGCTAATTCACTGCCATCTGCCTTAGCATCTGTTTGAAGGGAGAAAAAATCTTCACTTTGAGGAAAAGTCTGTGCTTTCTTCTTCTCCTTCTACTCCTAACTTTCTGTGTTTCTCATTGTGTCTCTCGCCGTCTTTGTGGAAGCCAAACGCCTCCGCCCCTCTCTGTCTTCCTTTTTCGTTTAAGCCTCCTCAAACTCCTTTTTAAGGCTAATGCTACATGTAAACCTTGGACCTGCTTCCTCTCTTGTTCGTGGAGGCCCCCCAAAGACAACAGAAGAAGAAGAAAAAAAAACAGGGGTAAGAGGGAGGGGAGGGTGAGGGTAAGGGTGGGGGGTCATATCCTTTCCATGTCCGACCGCTTAGTCAATAACCACTGTCAACAGGAGCGCACAAAAGATCAGAAAAGTGCAATTGTAATTTTCGGACAATGGCGGGGGAGCTCTCATATAGGGCCTGGCTGAAAAAGGGACAGCACCTCCCTGCTGCCCTACCTCCTCCCTACTCCTCTCCCCCCTTCGGGCTTCCTCCTTGACAATAGGGAAGCCCGCTGCATAGCCGGGGAGCTGCGGGATCACCTCTGCGGATTACAGACATTCTTTGGCAGGGCCGGTGTTGCTGCGGAGAAGCTCCGGGGTCCACGTATGGCCCTCAGAGGCTGCAGCCCTACCACCACCACCGCGGGTGCAACCCCCCCCCCCCCCTCCTTCTTCTCTTCTCTCCCCTCCAACCTCCCTTTCCTTTTTTGTATTGTGTGCACATGTTTGACAGACACAGAGCCCATAATAATCTCTTCCCCGCAGGGACCTGCACCATTTGTTTGGCAGACCCTACAAACAGTTTCTATCCCCTTTTTCTCCCGGCCTTGTCTTCGCTGCTGTAACCCATCACCGTCATCTCATTAATGCAGGCTCCCCTTTTCATCCCCACTTCCTGTTCATTGTTTGAGCCCCCCCTCCTCCCCTCCTCTTTTAAGTCCCAGATTTAAAAGTCACCACCTCCTTTGGTTTTCAAACCATATTTGAGTGCCTGAAGGATTAAAAAGGTGTCTTTTCTGTGGATTATGACTTTCTTACATATTCATTGTTTTACCATTACTTCTTCTTATATCCTCGGAAACGGATTTAAAGAGGTCAGGATTCATTTAAAACCGAGTTAAAAGGATTAATCAGTTCATGCTCCCCTTTTTATTTAGAAGCAGCTTTATGTGATTTAATTTGCAGCTAATTGTGTACTTTCACATTGTTCATTCTATTAGCATTTTAATGAGGATATCCCAGGAGACAGCCATATTCTGAGGCTATAGGCCTGAAAAAGAGTAGATATCGGTTTCATGATGGTTTATTCTGAGCGCTTACAGAGACAACATGCAGTGAACTCAAACAGCAATGTTCAAGAAAAAGCTTCCAAAGTGGACACTGTCATAGATTTGAGAGTCGGAATGGGGCCCAATATTGTTGAGCATTTCCCAACAGCCCTCGAGTTCAGGACAAGTCTAAGAAGTCGAAATACTGTTGTAAGGTTGTCAAACATTGAAACTCCAATACTTTCAATTCCTCACGCCGGAAAATAATGCTTTCTTTATTTTAATGAATGATAGTATGGAAAAAATACTCATTAATAGTTATTAAAAACGAGTCTAGGCCTCAATGTATGCTATGGTCTTAAATAACAGTAGCTTAGTGGTAGTGAGTGTGCCCCATTTACAGGCAGCCCGGCTTCAAATCCTGCCAGTACAGTCCCACAAATTCTGACTCTATTCACTGTCCTATCTCTAAATAAAAGCATGCACAAGGATTGCTGTGAGAAAAGGCCTGATGCTGCAGAACACATCATTTGTGATTCGGCAGATTTAAAGGTGAAATTGTTGATATTAAAACACTTGAAGTTAATTCAGTAAGTTCAGCTAACGAGGAATTTAGGAGATACAACTTTTTTCTTTTTAAATGAAGAATATGGTTTTCGACAATGTGGTGACATAAATTAATTTGTGATCATACCAGACACACCAATAAAAAAGGGCTCTACCATGTCTGAACATCTTTCTGCATTCAAACCTAATATTCACTTCCCGACCTCTCAGAAAAAAAGTATGTTGTTTTTTTTTTAGTTGTCGCAAAGTAATGTGTCCATGAACAAACTTTTCAACCTCTGTTAATTCAGACCAATTACAGTGTATACAAAATGTCAGTGTAATTATACAAAAAGAGAAAATTATCACATCATATTTCTTCTCATCGTTAATAGCACTTTTAAACTTTTGCATCCAAAATTTATTTTAGAATTCTCACAATAAATCTGGGAATGTCTCAATATCACACTTTATCATGTTTACTCTCATTGGACGTTAATAAAGAGTATATGTCATTGCAAATCACTCCTTAGTTTTTGCTGATGACACTTCTTTGTTCAGGCGACTTTGTTAGGGTTTTTTTTTTTCATGCTTTAAGCTTTTTACTGTACTCTCCAGAAGTACAGTTAAGCAAGAGGACTCATTCGAAGGATATTTGTTACCTTTGATGAGAGCGACATCTCCATATAGAATGATATACAGCACATGTACCCAACTCTAGCAGCCTATTTATGACCCCTCCCTCTGTGAGAGAGAGATTTGAGGAGCTATAATTGGTTCTCCTCACATGTATTCTCCCCAGTGAGCGCCCTGCTCTCTCCACAGGGAGCACTTTGATGATAACTTGCTGCATTACACGCTAACTTTTCCACAATGGCTACACACTCTGTCTTTATTGCCCCGACTCCTAATGGCTATCTTGAAGTGCTGCCTCTGGCAATCCGCTTGCAAATAAATAGAAGCTGACACAGTAATTTACTCAAATCTTCTCTACAGTTTTGCCCCGTTCTCCCTCCAGAGATTCCCCCTGTAACAACAATTATTTCAAATGTCATTGATTCCTGCCTGCAGGGCACGCGCAGAATGAACATAACATCTTTTCACATGGTCAGAATTAAAATATGTAGGGCTCTCTTAGAACAGAAAGGGTCTCATGAGGTGGGAAACAAATGTAACCATTGCTTGGTTGTGTTTGTTTTTGGATCGAACATAAAATCAGCCGTTTTCTTCACCAAATGACTATTAACCTTTATCTAATAGGGGCAATGGTTCTCATTTAGAGAGAGGACCCAGCGGAGGACATATAATTCCCCTTTCAGCGGAGTCTTGTCAGCTCGGTGCACTAAACAAGATGAACACATGGACACAGTGCTCCTGTCTAGTTGAACAATCCAGCATCTGCACGAGGAATTTATATTTCCAGCTCAGATCTTTCCAAAATATTTAAATGATCCGGACCTTGAAATTAACCTGAAGTAGAGGGATAAAAATCTTGCCGTATTTACAGTGGTTTATAATGCCATCCTTGTGTTTGAGTGCTATCGGTGTGTATCTGAGTGCATGTGTGACTAGCTAGGGGGGGGTCAGGACGGTGTTTGTGGCTCATTTCCTTGTTTCATGTTGTTGTGCGCGGCTCAGCTCAGTGGAGGGGATCCTAACATGTCACAGTGTCATGCCAGAGTCTCCGTCTGGTTCTACATGACCTCCCTCACCCCCTGCTCTCTCTCTCTCTCTCTCTCTCTCTCTCTCCATGGACTCAGCTCGGCCAGACACACCAGATAATGTAATAAAGATATTTTTTGCTCCAATAGGAAGTGAAGAAGGTGTCCTTGTGTGACCAACTGATTTGCAGCTCTCTCTCTCTCTTTGGAGCTAACCTGCTGAGTGCTGGACTGTAAGGATGGGGTTCAAACTGCAGTACAACAGGTACAGTAAGATACAGTATGAGGTTCTTAGATGTCACCTATTAACTAGTAGGCACTTAAGCCTGCACTGATATATATATATATATCAATTCAAGAAGTAATAAATAGGAGCGTTAATATTTAAAGTTAGTTAGTTAATAATGTTAAAACATTTAAAAAAAAAAAAAGGATAAGATGGCTCCAGGTACCATGAAAGACAATGCTGTTACACCCTTCTACATCCTGTACAGCTAAACTGAGAGTTCTTCAGACTTTCATCCCCCTCAGTACTGATGGGATGTCAGTTAAGTTTCAGAAACTTCAACAATAAATGCAATTCAAAACAATAACACGATGACAGCCTTTAAATATTCAGGTTTTTTTTCCCCATTTCATTTTAGAACCATTGTATTTAATAGGTTTGGTTTTAGGCCAGCTAATAAATAATTTGTCACTTGCAGTCTGAGGAAGGCTTTCACCGTTTTTTTGTCCATGTTTGGTACACAAAAAAAACTTTGTCAAACCTGCAAAAACAAAAAAAGAAAGAAATGCACGTTTTTCATTTGCCTATAATCTCACCAGATGTCAGTGTGGTTAAGATGCATTAAATGGTGGGATCAAAAACATGACCTCCCTGTGCAGGGCTATAAATAACTTATATCCATAGAGGACATGATGACTACTTCTCATTTTGCACCTTAAGCAAAACACAAAATGTGGTGTCTAAATGACATGTTAAATGGTGTTTTATCAAATCATGATCCTCTCTCGATAACCGCCACTGATCATGTAGTGAAAACATCCTGCTGTGTTTGGTGATCAGTATAACAACCTCTATGATTATTGTGCTTTTACACTTATTGTCTACATTTGGCTGTGATGAGCCCTAAAACAAACCCACTACTGTCCCAGATTGCTAGCTAGTCAGCTTCTGGCCCAGTCTGTTGATGAGTTAGCCTCTTTCACATAAATACTCACTCACACAGACAGACACACAAATGAGAATTGCACCCATGGGACACAATGATTCTATCATACTTTAGCTAAACATAGACTGGGAATTAGTTGACTGGATAATCAATTTGACGGAGTGCCTCAGCAATAAGTGAGTGAAATGCACAGAGAGTGCATGTCGGATAAGCCTGTGTAAGCCTGACATTTGTCACACAGATCACACGTGTAATCTTCCTGGATAAAGGCCTGGAAAGTTTTGAAATGTATTCATACCAACCTTTCATCTAACCTGTTCAAAGCTCACATATTTTTCGATACAGACTTTTGGTTTGTCAGATTCTGCTCTGATTCTGCTCGTTTTGTTAATTATGTAGAAATGATCATAGTTTCAATGTTAGACGGATAAACGTATTTAGTCGTGCACAAGTAAATGCTATCTTGGAAGGAGAATATTTGTGGGCATCTTTTCAGCATTTTAACAGCAAAGCAGATACACACTAAACACCTCTAAAAGTAAATGACTTCTGAATAATTACTACCTATAACCTCAGCTCTCAAGGGAGCAATTCAGTGAGCCCAGATGGCCACCAAAATAGGATTTAGGTGCCAAATTGACAACATTACTCACACAGGGATTATCAATTATCTAAATATCAATTGCATTAAAATCTCAGTGAATAGGAAGAAAGTGCCTTGGAGAAGGTGTTATAGATTGTGATATTATGACGACACCCGATAAGACTGTTTGTCGATTTTTTTTTAAATTCTGGCATCAGGCTTTTGTGTGAGGGAGCGGTAAACGCACCAAAACCTTCATTTAAAAACTCTTAAATTTGTATGAAGCCAGTAGATGTATGACGTAGATGTCGTCGTTATTTGAACATCTTGATTATTTTTAGCTGGCAGGTTTTTTCCGAGGCACCTTTCACCTCACACGTTATTAATTTTCCATAAGATTTGCGAAGTTTGGATGCATGCGATTAAAAAGTCGAGCGATGTAAATGAAACGTCTCAGTAAGTTTTTATGACAGTGATATATACTACATAGATCATCTTCACATACTTTGACTTGCTAATTAATCAACATTATTTATTCAGGGGGAAAAAAGCAAACTTTGTAATTAGCAAATGGCTTGATCTCTTTTAGCAGGCTCGGCAGAAATTAGGAACTTTGAGTTTGATCTGGAAGTGTAAATAACTCATTAGCATTGTGATTTAGTAAATGTTACAACGAAGTCACGCAAAAACAGTGCTGCTAAGGCTTGACATGTGGATGACTATATTAAGCAGTAAATTAGCAGAGAAATTAATCTGTGTGCAAAAAATTCTATTACGTGGTGTGGATCACAGGCTTCTCTGTTATTCTCCGTAGAGTTATGTTTACATTCAATTATTACTGCTAAAATGGATAACTATATATGACAAGGTAGCTTTTTTTTGTGCATTTTTGATTGAGATGAACTTCTGCCCACATTCCTCTTGGCTGGAGATAAAGAGTAATGAATGAACTTCTTCATAGAGCACAAAAACAGTAAAACTAGTGACTTTTCCGACCAAAAACATGGTTTATTTGTGGGCGAAACTCAAACGAAAGAAATTGCTTCTCAAGCTGGACTGTAGCTTTGTATCAGGCAGTGAGTGAGCACATTAATCTAATGCATCAGCAGGTCCACATTTGTTTTAATGCAAAGCGAAGAGAAGAAACGCACTGCATCTCAAGGGAGAAGAAGCTTAAAATTTCTGTCTAATGATAATAGATGATAATGTTAATGAGTTGTCCAAACATAACAAATGGAATGAATTACTGCCTTACAACCAAGTCTGTTTCATTAAAAGACAATAAAAAGGAAAGATTAGTTTTATATGGGAAATAACTTTCCTCTTTTGCGTTATTGATGAGAGTACAGGGAACACATCAAGGCTGGCTTAAGCCTCTGGTCAATATTGATCAAACATTTCTGCTGTATTGTGGCCATATTTCTGAAAATGACATTAAGCTAAATGTAATTATTATCATCCAAACTGCTGACCCCTCACTAGGCTACATGGGCAAACATTTTAACTTTCAATGACAGTCTTCCAGACTATCTAAAGTGAGAACACAAACATTTGAAGGCAAAGAGGTGACCAAAACCATACACTTCCATCCATCTTCATGATCGTATTCCCCAAGTAATGTTCCTCCACTTTAATCAATTTTGTGGCGATGCTGTGTTCATAGTAGTCGGGAACAGTGGGATTATGTGCTGAGGCTACTCTCTCGCTCTCGCTCTGAGACGACCTTGTGTGTGTAACAGTACTGTTAGCCCTCGGCCTTGAGCAGTCAAACACACACTCAATCACCTCTGTAACCCTTGCAGTCAACAGCACACTGTCGCAGGCCGTTTGCTACAATCTCAATTTGTATTTCGTCTCAAACTGTGATGACTTGACAGAGAAAAATACGAGGATTTGTCTTTATCGTCAACCCTCCCTTGAGGAAGTAAGTCTTCACCTTGAAGTTTAGCAACCGCACGGCCGCCTGCTTTCGATCCAAACTATCCCTTCATCTGTCATAGTTTGGGATATTTTACAAACAGTTGAATTGAGAACTGATCTCTCTGATCCACAATCATTTCAAGCAAATTGAATTTTTGTGCATTCTATATAGAAGATGTACAAAGTAATTAAATGTAAAGTTGGTCATACACATTTCAAGAACATTTTTAGTAAAAGTGACTGCTCTGTAAGGATTTTGCCCACTTGTATTACTACTTTAAAGGTTGTAAAACTCTGACAAATGTTAGATTTCAAAGTTTTAGGTTTCTGCCAGGCACTTAAAATTCCTGCTTAAATCATAAAACTAAATATTTGCATCCCAATATAACCCGAGTAACAAGCGTTATTTCCATGATGAGTTTTTTCTTTAATTCATTATCTTTTTTATAATGAATTCATTGTTTGATCCTTAAAATGTTTAAAAATCAGACATCTTCAGATGCTTAATATTAGCATGAATACAAGTGGCTAACAATCCTATTTGAATAGTTAAAACAAATAAATCTGTGGAATATTCTATGCTATAAAAATGCTGATTCATTTTCTGTTGATTAAGGCAAGCGTTGATCAATGATAGAAGGTCAGTGGTTTTAGTTAAGTCAAATCAGGGTTGAGTTTTTAGGTTGACTCCACTTTACATGTACCAAAATCAAAGCCAGAGTCCCAAATAGCAGAGCCAATCTGCGCCAAGCCTGCCTCAGTAAACACTGCGAGCCTCTAATGCTGATGCACTGTGTTGGCTCATTCTCAAGTCTGTCCAGAACATGGCATGAGGTGCAAAACAGCAACCGGCTATAAATATAAGTGGTGAGCGCTGCCAGTTGCACTCTTGCGGCTGAAATGAGGCTGATGATGGGAGCTTGAGAAAGAAAGGGGATATCAGTGGTCACTAAATCATTCTGTAATCAGCTCTCTATGCAGGATCATCCATGCATGTTCAACGCCCCATTCTGGAAGGCTCCGGCAACAGAATGCTCCAGCTGACCCCATCTGTACCCCATCTCGTTTTGCATTATCCCTTACCCATAAAAGTCCCATGCAGCACAAAAGAGTTAATGATTCCCTTTGTTTTGTTGCGGGGAACAGAACCAAAGCAAATGACAACAACAGATCCATCAAACTTAGCAGCAGTGAGCACATCAGCAGTTTTTGCCGGCCCACCAGAGGCCTAAAATGCACATATTGCACGCTGGCCCCCCAAGCAGCAGGCGGCCCTGGGACTCGCCAGCCCCTCGGTGGCCAGAGAGGACTTGATAAATGACTGGAGCAAACTTCTCTGTCACCAGTGAGGGAGGAGTCCCCCACAGTAAACTACATCATCCTAACAGCATTATTCTTTTCATGCCCGTTGTCGATACGGCGTTCTGTGATTGGCGTCACGCCTTGCACAGGTTAATTGGAATTCTGAACTGGAAAACAGCATGGGAAAAGTGCAAATATCGTCGCCCAGAGAATCACCACACCAACACAGTGAAAAAGTGTGTGTAGATCCCAATCCTTGGCGAAGACATTAAACGTTAACAATGTTGGTGTACAGATGGTTAACTGTGATTCTAGTCAAAGGATCAAATTCTTATATTTGTTTCCCAAAGAGATGCTGATTAACTGTAGATTGTAAAAAGACGTCAGCACCTTTTCGCGCCGAGAGATTTATTTGATATTTATTCATATAAAGAAAATGATGCCACTCAACACAGGCTTCACAGACTAAGCCCTTGTGTATTGCTAATCCTTTGACATACTGACTCTACAAATACACAAGGGACAGTACAAAACAATAATTTCATGAAATGAAAAATCCGTCATTTAAAAATGTATACATTCGGAAGCCCCCTATCATTCATGTCTACATGACTGAACTCTCTTCATGAACAGTCCAAGATCCCCCTGAAAGAAAAAACAGATTTAAATGAAGTCAAGTTCAACTTGTATTCGTTCAGGGTAAAGAAATTAAAGGTCTCATTTAATATACAAGCAACATTTATCTGAGTGCCTGGGATGCTGTAGAGCTCACTTTCAAAGATCCAGTGCACTGTTCAGGCCCATTACTGGATTGGAAAAAGCTAACTCAATCACTAATATCTCTGTGGCCACATGAAATGCATATACTGGGACCAGAGGGCGCTCATATGTTCAATGACCTCTGGCATAAACATGACAAGAGCTACACCTTGTTACAGTAGATCGACATGATGGAAAGCTGCTGTGAGAGCACACACTTGTCACCTCGTAACTTATATTAAAAATCAAATCTTTACTCAAGAGGACCCACTAGCATCTTATTGGTCAATCGCTGAGCTTTCTTGTCTTTTAGTTGTTGCTGTGCACAAAGCCCTGCATGCGTCACAATGTGACAGACTCAGAAGAAAAGTTCTTTCTTTTTTTGACAGAAGTCAAATGATCAAAATGTGGATACCTTTTTTATGGGGTTGGGTTTCTACTTGTTTTTAGGCTAAGAGGGAAGCATTTATCCTATACTTTCTTCCTTCTTTTTTAGCTACCATTAGCTGACTTAGCTAACTTATCGTTCTGCTATTAAAAACCAATAAAAACAGAGAATAACGCCAGTTGCCTCTGATATTATTTTGCGAGACATTTGGAGCTGCGAGTCCCGATGTCGCTAACTTAATCTAATAAGCGGACTGTATCCTTCATCAGTGAAATGCTGTGGTTAACTACAGTAACTTAAAACATGTGGTTGCTAACACGGAAAAGTAGTTTGTTAAAAATGTTTGCACAGCATGTGTGTACAAAAAGAAGAAAATAAGAGTCTGGTGAATAGTTTAAGCTTAATTTTCTACAGCTTAAAGGCCTGTGTTACTTCCCACCAGCACTCACTGTTGCTTGGTTATAAAAAGTAGTCCCACAGCACTTTCGCTTCCCTCAGTAGTGACCGTATGGTCTGTTTTTTTTCAATTTCATGATCAAAACTGTAAACAGCGAAAGGAAGTGTGTCCTGTATTAGCAGCCGCTCTAAACCTTAACATTGTACCCTCAAAAAGATGAGCTAGATCAGTTTATCCTCCATTTTTTGTCGTTGACAACGCTGTTATATCACCTCTACTCTATGGTCAGCGAGCGGCATGTAACATTGCTCCAAAGGCCGAACAAGAGTTCAGCAACTAAACAGAAAGCTGGTCACTGAAAACCTCAAACTGCTTGTTTTTCTTTTGAAAACGGGAAAAAAAAACGTATTAGTGGACACACACGCTAATGAATATAACCAAATTCCGCATTGGATACAGCTCTAAATTACACATTGATCTTATTCTAATGTTGTTGTGGCCACAGGGTTTGATTCTTTAGCCACGTGTCAAGATGTTGTACAAATGTAGGGCCAATATACTGAGCTGGATCCCTCTCCTCACCGGGGCAAGTAGTAGACGATGTCACATGGCCTTATTGATAAGTTAATGAGGCACAAAACCCTCCCTCGAAGACCCATCCACCACCCACACCCGCAGTCATCTCTTTAAACCATTGATTTACACATTATTCACATTGCAGTGTTTACATTGCACAAGTAGTCTTAGGTAATTAAACAGTGCGTCAACGTAAACGTAACCATTTCTCTCCCTCTTGATCCATATTGTCCTACATGGTCTTGCTGACATACGTTTGCTGTATTGTGTCGTCAGCGGACGAGCAGCAGGGAAATCCCTAATGAGAGCAGAATACTTGTTTCATGTTTGAGCAGTAATGAAAATTACTTTTCCTTTTGGAACAGGCGCACGAGAATCACGAGAATCAGCGAGACAGCAGATCAAGAGTAAAATGAAGTATGCAAATGTGATCATATTTATCAGAGAATGCTTATGGCAGAACGCTATTAATTTCCCCTCTGCTTCTTGACACTTTAACATATGCATCACCTGCTTCTCGCAAATGATTATTTTTGTGTTTTCCATCTCCGTTGACGGAGCATTATTTTCTTTTCCATTGCGTCTTGTTATTTTTCTAAACTTTCTCTGTCTGAAGAGTGTAATGGCCTCTGATTGAAATTTCATTCAGAAAAACTAAGTGAAATACATGTTGTGTATTTAATGGGAAAAATAATTGCACGTCAGATGAAACAAAGCATGACGCACAGTAACCAGGAAGAGTGACTGGAAACACAAGTCAGCAGAGAGGTCAGGCTGCTCACTCTCTCATTTTGCTGCAATTATTCGCTACACTCATTCATTTACTCATTCCATCACTCTCTCACCTTACTCTTACACTGCTCTCTTTTTTACGTTTACGAAACGGATGTACTTTGTAACCTGTGGAAAACACATCTTTCTATCGATAATGAAACATGAATAATTTGGACCTATAACTCTCCACATATTTCCATACATGAGAAACCCTGTTTTACCGCTGTCGTTTAACAGCCTTTGACGATAAGCAGGGTTCTCCTCTCCAGTCATGAAGGTGACCTCTGCAGAATGGTGAAACCCCGTGACAGACAGAGAGCTCTGATGCTCTCTGGAGATGCACAGTTGCTGCATTTGGATGAATAAAAAGCAACTCTTTCAGTAAAGACTGTCTGTGGGACTACTGTACAGGAGTGCTATTTCAATTCATCCCCGCAGCAGCCCACAGGAATTGAGCCCATATTGAGCTCACTCCTTGGCTCAAAGAATGGTCAGGAAGATTGATTCCTGGGCTGGATCGTCGCTCGCTGATGATTGAAGTGCATTCTGGGTTGAGCTTGTGTATCACATGACCTTGTAGATTTGAGAGGGGAAGAAAAAAAACAAACTAGAAATGTTACATGTCAGTGGCCTCCTTTGGACTTTGGAATTTCTGGTCATTCATAATTATTGTCCACCATAACAGAACAGCAGGCTATCATATCTTCACTATGTATGGCATAATGACCTCTGGGTTATTGCAGGGACAGTATGGTGGTGATCACTGCATCTGCCAAAGTGCCTCTAACCTTTTGTGCATCACTTATAATTAGCAGGGAGAAGACATTCAAAAAATACCAGATGGCAACATTATTTGATAGTCTCCCAAAATGACGACCACGGTCCTTTAATTCTTGTGTGATAGTTTTAATTAAAATGGCTTGTCAAAACGACAATTTGCGCTAAATTGATGCTATGCATGATGCTATTAATACAATGTCACTGACATTCCTATTAATTACCCTGACTCGTTGATATCACACACATCTTCATTATCGACACAAAGATGAAGATTGCCTGTACTGTTAGAGGACTAAGGAACCCTAAGTGATGCATTTATCTAATATCCACTCAATGTGAATATCAGCTCATTTTGAGGCTGGCTCAAGTCATAAATGATGTACCTTACCTGTCAACATTTTCTTGTTCCCCCCCCTCCCTCTGATTCTTGTTCTGTGACCTGAGAAATGGCACAAACAACGACAAGCTTGACAGGGAAAATTGCGGACAAAACAAGCGTCTGTTTGGCTAACCAACCAGCAAACATGTCTGATGATGCAGGTTATTCACTTCACACCCACAGCATGTCATTTAAGGATCAAGCTGGGACAATTATTAGAATCTTCTATTGAAAATCTACACTGTAATGTCAGTCTAACAATGAGAATAACTTTCCCTGTCATGCGGATTAAACCAAAGAAAAATTCCTGCCAAACGTATCACCTTTTGCAATATTTCAGAAGCAATATTGAATCTTTAATAAAATGTTCTTTATGATTTGTAAGGAAAAACAATTGAAATAATGGTAACTATTGTATATGGTATATTGATGTTTATATGTTAGTAATTTATGCAAACAGTTATTGTGGAAAATTAACAAAGAAAACTATGCAATACTTTTACCACAAAACAATGTCAACTATTTTGTAAACTGTATGTATTATTAGCCTCTGTGTATACCAATAAAAAGAAAAAAAAATCGTAAAAAAAAAACAAAAAAACAATACAATTCAATTATTTTTCCACGGGGGGCATTTCAAAGGCTCACAGAGCAGTAAATGAATGACAGTGCAGGTATTTTAACCAAAGATAAAAACAAAATTAACACAATTACAGAGTTAAATACAAAAAGTAAGTGAACCATGATCATGCTAAAGATGTAAACAGAAATATATGCAGTATATGCAAGATAAGTTATAACACAAGGCCCAACTTATGCCCTATGTTACGTTTTTAGGGCATTACCTTCCATTGTGAATAAAGGTATCTGGTTAGCTTAGCGTTTACTGAGTGAGCGAGCTAGCTTAAAATTAGTAACAAGATCAATGCGGACAGAAATTAAACTAAACTAAACATATGCTATATCCTACACTTTAATCGTCACAAACATTTATTTAGTTAGCAGAGATGAGTCTTGTGTGAACAAACTCCTTACTACCTATTGATAAAAAAAACCCAACAAGAAATAGTTTAGTTTCAGTGTGTCGTGTGAGGCCCAGGGTGCAGGACATGAACAGTTCAGTCAGCTCTGTCTGCTTCATCTGTTTTCTTCCTGTGACAGGGCAGTCATCTTCATTCCCTTTGTCCTTACTTTGGAGCAGGAGGTAATATATAAAGGTCTGCGCTCACCTCCCAATGTGTCCTCCTGGGCTGAATAATGTCTGAAGCTCCACTACTGGCTTGATATGATGAGTTATATCCCGATTTCAGACAAGTGGACATATCATTTTTTTTTCTCCGTAATGTAGATGTTTTATGGCACTTTCATGTATGATTCCATCCCATTGGCTTTCGAGGTTTTATAGTCAAGATATGACTGTGTCCTATTCGCATTATGAGCTTAGGCATTAAAAAAAAAAAAAAACTTCACGTGATATTTTATAACTAACTGTGTTGATTTTTAGAGTAATTTCCCAAGAACATTCCTTTTTATGAGTAAAACACGAGCAGCTAGGATGGTCCCTTGGTGCTGATAATTAGGCCAAGTAACTGTATTTTGGGGCTTAGTGTATATTAATTGTACATGGTTTACGACTGTTTGTCCACGCTGTTATCCTTTGTTTTATGGCGCCCACCACAGCGAGCTCAAAGTCAAACTCAATATGATGAGGTATTAGCCTCCGCCACCGTTTCACTCAGACGTGTCAAGGTCAGGTCACCGTGGGATTGTCTCCAACCCCCAGTGGCCACAGTCACACATCTTCCGTCTGTACGGGGACGAACATTATTTGTGTTCACCTCATCACTGCTCAGATGGGCTGTGCCGAGATAATAACAGCCCCTTTAACCTTCTCAATGATTACAATTGGAAGACAACAACTGCCTTTGCTACCGTGACTGTTTCGCTTCAAACGTGTAGTATTTTTTGCATGATACAGCTCTTGTCCATGTTTTCCAGCGGCTCCATCCTGCAGCGATGAACCCACCCACCAGCCTGATGAACTTGTACTTCAGAGCTGTAAGACCTCCAGTTTTCTGCCGTGCTGTTTACTCTGAGGCTGCCAAAGGAGGAAGGAGAGGGGATCCATTTGTCCCAAGGTGAGACACACACTCTCCCAACACCCCAATGTTAAATAAACACTCCCAGACCTCTGGCCGACTCACTCCAGCCACTGGAATACCATTGGTGTTGTCTGGATGATGGAGGGCTATTGTTATCTATCGCCTCTGCACTCTGCTGAAAGGCCAATGAGAAGGCTGGCCACAGCGGTGCGTTCCAGATAGACTCGCCCACTCGCATTAAGCTATATTCGTTGGTACTCCTAAATAAAATAGAAAAGGAGATTTAGAGACACTTTCTTAGAACAACATGTGATTGAAGATGGGGGGGTGGGGAGGGAGAAAAAAAAATCAGAGCGCATCTCAGCGTGTGTTTCATCACCTGCAAAGCCAATGAGGGAGAGCGTCTCGGCGTCAACAACTGTAAAGCGTAACCCAGCTTCTGCCACCGCCGCTGCACGCTACACTAACCAAGAATGTGTATTTCTGCAGATGATTAAATCAATACCATTTTGACAAGACTTGTTGGAACATGCCTCTTTATTTTACGCAATTCCTTCCCTTTCGTCAGGGAGCATTTATCAACCTGCCGGGATGCTGTCACCTAATGGAGATTGTTCTTTAGTCCGCACTTGATAGAAGGCAACGATTATGATGCATGTCGATAGTTTGCAGAGATATTGACACAGGAACAAAAAGCAGACCCTCTTGGCTGATGGCCTTTTTTTCCCTTTCATACTCCCTCAAAGTGGCCTGTATATGTTTTAAATGTACCTTTTTGATGCTACGACATCGCTCCCCGGGTGATATATCTTCAGATTTTTGAGGCTAAATTGCAGGTCGTAAGAGGACTACAGTGTTCTGCATTTACTTTCCCAACACAAGCTAGACACTCCTTCCTATGTTATCTTGTGTCTTTAGCCCCTCCCCCAAACAAAAACAAACTGTCACCTCTAAAGAGACCTTTGCTTGTGTTAGTGTGGCATACAAGTAGTTAATGATAAAACCAGCGCAGGGTGTGACAACAGGCCGTGAATATAATAAGCTTGAAGGAGACAGGAGTGAGAAAAGGTGGGATGCATATAAAAGGAGGGAGGAGAGTGAGGAAAACAAATGATGAACTCTACCTATAAATTCTTCATCTGCATTGGCTGATTGGACCGGCTTGACTGTGCGCTCGGCTGTGACTTAACAACTAATCCGGTTTGTAAGTTATTATTTATCTTCGGGAAAGTTTGTCAAACTTGGGCTTTGATTTTCCAGCCTGATTTCCCTCTTGTGGCTCGCTCTCGCACATGCTCCCCACATAATTTATGACCGCCTCTGGTCTTGATGACAGATTATTAAAAGTAGAATTAGTTTTTTGCTCAGAATTTCTCCACTGGGAATTGAGAAGGCAGAGCTCTCTCCACGGAAGGTCTCTTACGAGGTCTCCATTACTAATAGAAGTTTTTTTCCTCTGATGGGGGGCAAGGAGACTAATGATTTGAATTTACTGTGGCAGCCGTCACGTGGTCTGGAAGGCATCAGTCGAACAGACAAGAGGTTAACTTCCTCCCTGTGGAGAGGTTTATTGGATTGTTTAGCAGCAGAAGGATAATGTTTTTGTCATAGACCGCTGCGGCAAAAACAGCAAGAGGGGTAGAAGAGAAATGAGGGGAGGAAGGACACAGAGAGAAGGGGTCTGGGGATGGATAGAGGAGCAGGGAGGAGAGAAAACAGCGTGATCAGAGCACAGTGAGCCAGGAGAAAGCAAGTTATTTCTAATATAGGTGGACAGATACTATAAAGCACGGTGATAGTGAAGCATTCCTCCACAGCTCTTACGTGTGCACAGGAAGTAACACATCCAGCTGTACGCTGAAAACACACACACATTCACGCACACATTCACACACACATTCACTTTCCTTCGCACGCAGACAAAAAGAGAGATGTTAGTTCCTTTCACCTGATGGCCGTTTGGAGCTTGTACTCCCAGCATGCCTCGGCAGTATGGGTACCAGAGGGGAGTCACAGCGCAGCTGAGAGCCTCGGCTTAATCTTATGCATCATTAAGCACTCAGCGGCAAGCCAGCGCTGTTCATATACATCATCCACGCTTAATAAACATAATGATGACATAAGATGTAATTCTAGATGAATTTTCATTTTATAGGGAAATGGAGAATTCCTGTAGAAAGGAAGGGGGAAAAAGTAAATTATATGGGAAGTACAAAATAAATTATGTTTTTTTTCCCCCCCACTTAGATGAATGGAGGTGTTTGGTGCAACTCAGTTGGGGATAGTGTGATAGGCTGCATGGAGAGGTGGTGGTGGTGTGGCTTTTTGGTTATGCTGATGGTGTGGCAGGTGTGGTCTGGTGAGAGGCGGGGTTGTGCCACAGCCTCAGGAGGGGACAGTTAGGGAAAAAAAAAAAAAGGGGGGGTTGGCTATAGTGAAACGTTTTCAATTTTTAATTCCTAATCGCGAGGCATGATGGACAGGATGAGACACGGCAGAGTGTGGAGCTCATCCATCATGGGAAGAGGGAAACAGGGAGAGAAGGGGGGGGGTGTAAAATTTCAGATGGAGTTACCTTAACGGGAGGGGGGGGGGGGGGGGGGGGGGGGGGGAACGGAAAATAGATTCCAGATACAAGTGGGGAAGGATGTGGGAGTGAGAGTGCAGCAGGTACTGTAGCAGGGCATCACAGGCCTCAGATTGCTTCATGTCTCCCTGCTGGGACATCGCTGCAGCTCGGCCTGGAAATGAGTTCTGCTTTTAGGGACTGCAGCAGACATTGAATCATCCTGAGAATCATTTTTCACTGCACATGTCTTCAGCAGGTAGTCGGCGTAACTTGGTGTTGACCTCGAGATAGTAAAGTGAATACTCATTTAACTATGACGTGACAAAAATCACATCTTTCTGTTCACAATACTGAACCTATATCACATTAATGAGGCAACTGCAAGAACTAAAGGTGGTTAATGGCCTCTACAAAGGCAATACAACATTTTGTGCCATCCCCTTTTTTTATATTAGCCATTGTTGACATTCAAGCCTTTACATGAGCCCCCCCCACACACACACACACACACACACACACACTCCAATGGGCATTTCTGCATTTTAAGATCAGCTGATGGCAGTGCTTAGTTTTCCTGTTGACTAAGTGTTAGAACTTTTCCGTGCAGGCCTCTGACACTTTATCTGCTTAAATTGAGTTTGCTTAATCTACCAGTACCTTTTAAAAAAAATAAAAAAGGAAAAGTTTTTTCTTTTCTTTTTTTTGGGAGTCATCAAAAAATTCTTGAAAAAAGTCGGAGGTTAGTTTGCATTGTTTGACAACTCTATCTCCCGAATGCCTCTCGTGACCTTCATGTTTTTGTCACCCTTTTTTTTTTTTTTTTTATTAACTCAGAGTAACTTTTCTCCAACTGTTTGCAGAGAGCACCCTGAGAGAAGCAAACTGTACATCAAACATGATAATGTCTCATTATGCCGGAGAATTAATTAGCTTCAGTGTGTTTGGGTCCTGGTTGCCTGCCTTTTTTTTTTTTGAGGCATAATGCGAGTTTTAGACCTCAGCAAGTTTGCAGCCAGTGGACCGTACAAGCCAGTATGCCAGTGGGTGAGCCAAGTCTCTCAATGCAGGGATCATTACCACCTCTCTTTCTCTCTGTCGCTCTTATTCCCCCTCCCTTGCTCTCCCTTTATTTCACATTAAGTTTCCACGTTTCAGCCTAAATCCAGTTGTTGTCAGACTAGTTTCAGTATCCATCAGTTACTCCTACAATTTGTTCTATTGTGATGCCATCTTCTTGGTAATTAGTTACCCATAATCCCCCTCACTCTCATCACTGGGAAAAAAAGAAGAACAGTAATAGGCAGAGAACAGTGACAGGATCCGAGGAATGGGCTTTTAACTAACATGCAAAGTGATGAATGGATTGACCACAATGTAGACTAATGGAGCCGTGGAACTAATTAGGCCGAGCAGAGCTGTGCTTAAATGTAAATGGATTGAGCTGGATGAAACGTAGGAACAGCTGAGAGAATGATGAGGTCCTTCACTTGGGGGTCAATCAATGGCTAAACACAATCCATGGGTCTTTGTAAGGTCGTAGTTTGGGAATTTCTTATTTGTTAGAATTCAGGTATCGCTGCATTTTCGGCTGTTTCTACCTCATACTTAGACCCTCTGTGTCCGACTGCATGACTTTGCAAAAAAAAGCTGTAATAAATCTCTAATCATGCTCGTCCCTGAAGCCCAGCTCTCAGACCCTGCAGCTTGGCACCGACCACATGTTTGCTGCCTTGCCCTCTGACTCTGCGGTCCTTGTAGACCTCTTCTGTTGGCGGCGCCTCAAATCTGCCTCGCTCACCTCCAGAACGGCCCGCAAAGATAATTAATGCGCCCAGCTACAACATCTAACCCGCAGTCCTGCTCCTCACATCGCCTTGCGTTCGCTCCGTCTTCGTGGGCCACGCTTTGACCTTGTAAACATCTGTAGAGTGAAGGAAGTGACAGCAGTTTTTTTGCAGACCTGGCACATGCATTCCCGTGCGCCTGCTACGCTTTCACAGTGCGTCTTGTGCAGCAATTATTTCCGAGGCTACAGAGTGAGAAGAGCAATAACAGCATCGCCATGTGGAGACTACCGGTTGCTGGGACGCAGTTCGTGCCCTCCCTCTGTAGGCGCTGCACATCCCCGAATTAATGTGTGCAGAAATGCAAATAACCCAGCCCAGTAAAAGTTGACATTGCCTCCTCTGATAAATTTTTCTGCTGAGGTAAGAGACAATTTAATGTAGAATTAGAAGTCACTCTCTGCCACCATTTACACCCTTAATTAGCTGTAATTTCTCTGCACCCATTAGAGAGAGAGAGAGAGGGGGGAAACAAAAGAGGAAGAGGTTAAGATTAAGAGTGTCTCCTGGTGCCAGGATTGTGTGTCTGTTTGTGTCAGAGTGTTAGTTTGTGTCCCACTATGTCCTCCCAAGCTAGGTGATTGATACACGTCTTGCTCAGTCACCAGCCATTGGCACCGGGGGTGGATGTAAACACTGATTAGAGGGAGGAAATGAGGCCCTCACTTTGTCCTCTGTGTCAGGGAGCACTGTGGTGTCTGTCTCTGTTTGTCTAGTTCTTTCCACCTGAGCACGTTTCAGAGGACACCGTTAGCTACGCTTTATAGCCATTATTTAGATAGCGACACAACGGGATGCTCCCTTCTTTGCTCTTTGACTGACATGCCCAGCCATGTGCTTCAGCAATTCAACTCGCTGCATCGGACAAAGTACGTGCAACTTTGTGTAGGGCACAACAAATGATGACATGCCAGTTTGTGTGCAGGAGACTTAAGATAGGGTTACTTTTGATTTGATAAAATACCCCAAAAAGCAATCAATATATCACAAAATAAATAGTTGTATCTGTCTTTGTTATGTATTCTATTCGCCATTTATTACATCCCCAACTTATTTGTTGTCATCTTAAAGCAATCAGATTCCTGATATTATTTTTCCAATATTTTAAAATGCATACAAGCTTTTCGGTGTGCTATATGTCCACGTTTATGGTTATATTTCTGTATATTTATCATACTATTTTACCTGTAATGCTACCATACATGCAAATCATGAAACCGGATACTTCCCCCTCATGAAATGATGACAAACCGCTCAATTTGGACAACAAATCAGCTTCGACTACTTTGTTGGCGCCTTAACAGAAAAAAGAACAGCAGAGAAAGAGTGTGGCACAGGAAACATTTTTCTTTCTTTGCCAGGAAAAATGAACTGTCAACGTTTAATGATAGATATTTGCATTGTGATACAAATCGTGTCCTTGGCCCTAAACATAAGATATAGATCCATTTATAATGAATTCAGATAAAGTGTCCTTTTTTGCATTCTCGCTCTAATGGATCTGTGGAGCCAGCGCCAGTGACCCTGGTGCAATCAACAAAAAACCTGCGCCACTGGATGATCAGACAGACATCTATCATTCCCTCTCATACCTTCTAAGACGCAATGGATACTTAGGTGCAAATGTATTTTTTCGGCTAAATGTATGTGTAACTTCTGCAAGCTGGCTGACTTTTTTTCATGGTTTTGTGAGAATGTGTGGAAGAAAGGGGGCAAAAACACATTAGATTTTTTTTTCCATCATTAAGCTGTGTCTGGGAGATGATGTGCTAGCCGTATGTGGTCCAGGGGAAGTATTTATAGCCCTGCTGGAATCTTGCTGTGCTGCGTTGATAGCAGAGATAATGGGAGAGAATGGGACGCAGTGAACTGTTCTAATGACACCAACAAGACAAGAGAACAGCGAGGATAAATAAATGTTAGCCATTTTCTCTTGCACATCATTTGCATTTTTTCTTGTTAAGGTCACTTATAGACTCAGACAATAACAATGAAGGGGGGGGGGGGGGGGAGCTCTGGCGGAATATATAAAAACCAGAAATAACAAAAACAGAATTACTTAGTATGCAAGCAATTTATTTCATTTCTCTAATAATGTGACATTCAGTTAGAGATAGTGCCGGTTTTTAATTTTTAGCCGCTTTAATTCCTGTGTAGCTGCTTGAGTGGGTTTTCTTGTGAAATAGGAGGAATACAAACAAGATTTCACTTCATTACACAGGAACAAACTGTACAGAAATTGCACTTACTTATGGAAATGACTGTTAAACATGCACAGCATTATGTGCTCCGCCTGTGCCGAAAAGTGTGGCACCATTAAACCATGAGCGTAGTGACAGGGAGCCAGTGAGGAGGACCAATTACCAACACTGACTTTGTGGACTAATGTTCAGGCGGGCTGATCAAAAGGGACAACAGATTGAAGAAATACATTGTCCTTTATACTGTATACCACCAGCTGACTAAGATAATGTTTCTGATGGAGGCATGATAAGCTTGCTTCCTTCTTTTCAGAGGAAAAACAGATGCTCAAACATTGAGCTCAGCAGTCGGGCTTATGTGTAGAAAACAGCTTTCATTTCATACTTCAATCTAACTGCAGTAACTTTGTTGAACGAGCAGGTCATTAGCGTAACCTCTGGGCCCTGTTTTGCATCTGGAAGATAATGAGAGACAAACAGCCTGGTCAGCAGTAGGCATAAGTGCTGGAGTTTATGGCCGGTGTGTGTTGTGTCCCAGGTTAACACTGATGCCACCATTTAGTGCTCTGTGTTTTAGCACCCGCCTGCTAATTGAGATGACAAAGGCCATAACAATGACATTGTTGGCCAAACAGCCCTCTCTAGACCTGCGTCTGGCTCCAGTCAAGGACGTCCAGAAGGCTGTAAGTGCAACCTTGGAATTTAAGATGGTGCACGGGACCTTATGTGTATCTCAGAAAACAATTAGCATGGCTCAGGTGGGCCGGCACACATTCTCAGACCCTTTTAAGTGCCAGGAGTGCAGGAATTGTTCAGTTTGTTTTACTTAAAGTCACATAAACCGCATCCTCCACTCACAACAATGGCACATAAACAGCTCTTGAAAAACCAACCAGAATGGATATGTTGTTGCTGTTAACAAATCAAGTAAGATTACCTTATTTGTCATAACCGTTCCTCATTATGCACTGAGGCATCCTTGTAAATAGGCTGCTGCTGTAATATGAAACTACATCAATTGACTCTCCATAAAACATATACATTGTGTTAACTAGAGCTATAAACAAGGCCAGCTGTTGAATTCTCTTTGACTACACTAAAACTGTGTTTGTGATCAATTAAGGCTCAGTCTTACCATTTCACATTGCAAACAGGATGTCTTCTGTCACCACTCTAATAATAGTAATGCATATGGCGAGTGTTTTGATTAACATAATGGATTAAAAAAAAAAAAAAAAGTAGCCCACATAATTTATCTTCTAAGTCCGAGGGAGAAAGCCAGATTGGAGCCTGAGGACTCAATCCACCTCAACATATGCTGCCATTGTAAGTCTCTGAATGTGGAGCATCTCGAGCCTCGTTCCCATGATATTTATTGAAAAACATTTGACTTTATGAGCTGCATACTTAATGAATGCCCACCGATGCTGTGGCTCAGCAGATGAGGCTATAATTCTACATCTAAGCATCACAGCTACGCGTTGGTCCGTGATGCTGTTTCCAATTGTGATCTATTCTAAATCCAGTTTTCCTGTCCGGCAAAGGTCTGCACAACCATTTATGTTTGATGTGAAAGCAACTTACAAGGGACGTATTAGCTGCATGATCATTTATTTCTCGACATTAACTGTTTTTTGGCTTTCTTAATTGGTTCTTTTAGTCACTAAAAAATATACATAACTAGTAACTACGATTAAGAGCTGGCCAACCTAATAAGGAAACGCTTAGTACGCTGTGTTCATCTACCTTCAATGTAAGGTGGAGGTGAGGAAAACAAAATAATGTCAGAAACATAGTTATTCATTTATTGGATTCTGAATCCATTCAAATATCCAAAAGTAGATTAAAAAAATAAATAAACATATTTTCTTATGTCCTGATTAAATTTCCAAAAGCAACCGCTTGGAGTACGTCAAAACCTGCTGTTGGAACCTTATTTGGTGCACACCGTCTCTTTCTGTCCCCTCAATCATACTGCTATCTGTCTGTGTCTGTAATAGCTGACCGTGTCTCACATACTAACATTGTTTTAAGCTTTTTAGTAGTGAACTGGTATTATTGTGAATCAGGAATCGGTTTGAAATGAAAATCTATTCTAAATCGAATTGTTGCCCCCAAGAATCTAAATCTAATTGAGTCAGGAGATATTCAAGATAGAAACAAACCTTTGCAGATTCCTTTCATAAGAATAGGAGAGCAATGTGTCCATCAAGAACTCCCACACACTGTCACACTACGCTTTACAATAAACAAACATTTATTGGCAACGTTTCGGTACTCGACCTGCATCGAGCAAAAAAACATTCACACCAGTAATGTAAGGTGTAGATCGCAAGTCACATTACTATGTGATAGTGTCAAGATTATTTAGACAAAGATACATTTGTTGATCACAAAGCCTGCCATTATAAGATTTGAAATCAGATACATTCATATAAAATCACAAATATAAGTTTGTTTATATTTGATTTTAAGGAACTTTTGGAGGCTTTTAAATAAGATTTCTTTTTTAAAGATAATGTTATGGTTTGATGCTTTCACTTTGCATCGTCACTGAATTGATTTATCACTGTAATGTTTCCTCCCTACTGCCATGTTACATCAAAAGAAAAGGCCTCTGCTGGATAGGAATACATTTTTTTTAATCCACATCTCATATATGCAGCAGCAGCATGATGCAAGCTATGATTGAACAGAGATACCTGTACACATAAAATCCCCTGTTTCTACACCTCGCTGTGAGGAAGATGGTGATGTCCAGTCAAGCTCTGGTTTTATACCCTACGAAGGACAAACATAATTCAAATGCATTGCCTGTCTTATCTTATCTTGTAAGATGGAAAACAAAACATTGGAAGTAAATCTCATTCGTGTATTTGTCTGAAACCAGATCTGCAGTTGCTACTTAACACTAGTCCATTGGTTTTGTCTGAGTGATTCACCTATCGAAGGAAAGTTAGATGTATTCCACTGATTGTCTAGCTGCAAGGAAAAATCCATCTTGGAGCATCCTGCGGCTGCTGGGCCTTTATTGACATATCAGATGGGACATTGGAGGAGAAATTGGCCTCATTTGTTTCTCATGTCACCTTAATGGCAGATCTCTTTCAAGGGGCAAAGAATTGACAGGCCCCCGGTCTCAGTGAGCAAACAGCCAAACCTGGTTTATTGGTTTCCTCTCGCAAGCACTCTGCCTAATGTGGCTGGCTAGATCGGCGTCTAAAGTTGAAAAGATCCCCCAGAAAATATTAATCAAGTCCTCTGACTGATTGTCTTTGCATGATAAATTGTCTTGATGGGGACAGTGTTGCTTTAGCCCCGGCACATTCATCACACACATAGGCCGAGTTGGGATTCCAAGAGAGGCGAGACAGAGTGGAAGGGTCAATTAGACATTTTCACAGAGGTTGTAATGTTTGTAGTGTCTCAGAAACAGTTTAGCCTTCATTCTGTTCCAGCTAGCAGTGAATGACTTAACGATGTTGCCCTGCTAGTTTATTGTACAATTTCTTGTTCAGTTGTTATCCACCAGCTAGCATCGCTGTCAATACCTTTACAAATCATTTCCCTCTTCAGCAGTGTTAGTGTCTTGTTTCCTGGCTTGATTGAAGTTTCTGATCGTCACTTGGAAGTGAACAGGTGTCAACCTAGCGCAGGCACCTCACAGATGGCAGCATAATTAGCATTGATTCTGGCAGGCTCTCGCAGGCTAGGGTCTAGATGGCCGTGACGACCAACTAACCTCCCCACCTCTTGATGGGCTACCTCTGGGAGAGATCGAAGCTCATTTTACTCCTCGAGTGGTGCAGGCTAAAAGACTTAGTAGCACACACCATCTTAGGCACACAAATTCTGCTGTACAGCCTCAAAGAGAAACAACTGACAGAGGAAAAATGCTCTTTAGTGAGAGAGTAAAAATAATTATCGTTCTATCTTAAATGATAATGACTTTAGTTCAACCTGATGGAAATTTCTATTACTTCATCATGTAAGGCTGCATGCAATGATTATTTTTTATCAACAATACTTGGCTGCTTTCATCAGTCGATTGATTGATCTGTGTAAGGTTAAATATTTTGGACTAAGAAGAACATTCCAATTGTTTTTTCTGTCTACCATCCATCCACCTGTCCGTCTGTATGTCTGTATATCCATTCAGCTATACTGTCTATCCATCTGTCCGTCCATCCACTCGTCCATCTATTTCTGTTTGTCCATCTATCCATCTGTGTCCGTCCCTCCATCTACTCTCTTATCTCACCATAATGTAGGTTTATCATTTCATATCAATATTAGCTGAGTAAGTATTTGAACCAATATTCTCATATGTACACTGCATGAATATGTTATTTTTTCTTCAGTTCTGACTTCCAATTTATACAGTGAGAAGGTCAAATAAGGCAGAATCTTTCAAAAGAAGACCATAGTAGTCTGTGTCTGTGCCAACACTCATGCCCCGGTCTGTCCTCTTTCACTTTGTATTTGTGTATTGCAGATTGTGTGTCATAGGCCAGCCTCTCTATTCTAAAATGGATCTCATCTAATCTTATTTCACCATGTCAAATGGCAGCATGACATGCTGTTTTACTCCGTAACATTTGGTTGCTGTGAACCAGCTGACTGCATCCGATGCGAGGAGTCCCCTTGTTATTATGAACCACTTGTAACAGTGTGTCTGTGGGGTTGTTGTCAGAGTCGCTTGGTCATGCCGACATGTTGGTCACTAATACAATACGCAGAAAATTGCTTCTGCTGCAGACATTTGTCGTTTGTTTCCATTCTTGTATTTCTGTGTGTTCAATCCATTACGGAAATACAATCTGAACCGCTCGACAAATTTACACAAAGACCTTTTAATAACAGCCAGTGTAGCTTGAAAAGGAATCATGGCATTCTAAATGTCTATCACAGCAGCCAAACGCAGAACACAATACAGTAAAACATACAGTGACTCATTATTGCTCCGCAGTTAGAGCTGATGATCTCCAGTGCATTTTCTCCCCTATCCCCTTTGTCTCTTTGTTCAATCAGAAAATGGATTTTTTTATTTGTGCAAAAACACAACAAAAGTTATCCCAAGACATTTCACATGAAGAGCAGCTTCACACTGAAATTACATTTAAATTAATTGCGGGGAGCCTTAATCACATGAGTCCACCATGATGAAGCACTTGGTCACCGTTACAAGAATAAACTTCCTTTTAACAGGCTAAAAACTCGAGCAGAACCCAACTCATCGGTGAAGAACCGTCTACTTTGACACATGATAGAGAGATGGAACAGAAAAAAACAGATAATATCAATGTACTGAAGCAATGCCAACTAAAGACATAAAATGAATCGTATTCACATTAACAATAAATTACGATAATATTAAGTATTACTTATCATTATAGTTATAGCAGTCTCCCCCATGCTGTCAGCAGTCAGTCTTTAACAGTGAGAACCACCCATGCTGTATACTGGTCAGGTGTCAGGATTCATTATATTTGGCTGTGATTTGCATAATGCAAGAGGCATCAAATTAAATTTGCATAATTCTTTTGATTACTCTTGTTATTAAATGTGAGTGACATTGATTTACAAAATGGCCTGATATAAGGTTAATGGCTGGTGTCACCTTCTTGCGCCTCTGTCTTTTCTTAATTATCACAAAGCTTCGTTCACTGTGTCGTTTAGGTTTCTTTACCATTAGCTAACATGGCCCTCTGCTGTATGCTTCTCTGCCTTCACGTCTATACATGAAAGTGCCTATGTGCTTGAACTACCCTCTTACATCAGCATTCTGTAATTATGTAAGGCAGAATGTAATTTAAATAGGATGAAGAGCCATAATATTGGTGTGCCCTGGCCCATTTAAGCACATTTACGTGGGCCATTATTGACAGACGGATAAGTGTCATTTGTCAAGGAAGGAGGAATTGACAGGGCTAAGAAACAGAGTGAAGTAACGGTCAATCAGACCTACTTTACAGTCATAAGGGGGGAAAAAAGCAAACCTCTCCAGTGTTTCATTTTCTCCTGGGTGGAAGCGTAAGATCATAATACCTATTTTCATAATAATACAAACAGCCTGTGGGCGACAGAATAAAAAAAGAAGGCCATACTCTGTGTATCTGCGCATTGCCTGTCAGAGACGGAGGGGTTTCAATCTCTTTTTCATTTCATCCTGATAGCTGTGCCTTTTATTACTGAGGGACAGCAACGTTTCCCGGGGTAAAAACGAGTGCACATTCCCAAGATAAAGTTGGAGGTTTACAGCTATTTCCAGCCTGTAATGTATTATTCCGTTAAAGCAATGATCAGGTAGTGTTGGATGAATGGGAGATGTTCAGCACCATTACTGCCTGGCACATCAGTGAGGCATTATTACATTATCGCTGCTCTTTAGTAGGAGATTGGGTGTGTGACCGGGTTCTGAATACACTCATCCCGCTCTCCACGGCGTAAATTGCAGATTGGCTCATTGACTTCAATGATAAAATGTAAAAATTGCCAGTAAAGAGAACATAGACTCAGGTTACTCCTTAGCTGTTTGTCAACGGCAGATGTGACTCAGTTGGTGCGGAGCATGTTAAAGAGTTCCATCTCCCAGAAGTCAATGTCATTTATGCCTGAAACTGCTAAAGCAATAGCTCATCTTGTCTCTGGTGTGTCATACTACACTGCCTTTGTCTGAGATTAAAATTTGCTCTGGTGGTGGACTTAAATCCTAAAATGTCTCGTCTGGCATTGAGAAAAGATTTACAGACAGATTTCACCAGAATATGCTGAAAAGGAAAAAAAAAAAGATTTACATAACTCTATACTTGTAGAAAATGCAGAAAAAGAAGAAACATGCAGTAATGTGTTGCTATCACAGATAATTAACAGTCACAATGCATGTCACTTACATCTTTGGAATATTTTGTGTTTGATAATTGACAGCTAATTAATGACATAACTCATCAACCATCCGGTACACAGGCCATGTGTTCAATGTGGGCTTTAGTGCCACATTAAAGAAAAACCTCCAAGCATTATTATTCTGCTTATTAGACCTGGGCAGGTTATTCTGGAAATGGATACCGCTAATGTTATTTCGCATGACACTCCAGAACAGCATTAATCCATGATAATTACCCTGGAAGGAAGCAAATAAAGACAAACTAATGGCGAGGTTGATCATCAATTTCAAACATTCGACTCAAATGCCCTACATTTTTATGCAGGAAGCGTCTAGTTGCTGAGCCTCGGCTTGGAATGCCTTTTTAAGTGTATATTATCCTGTCCTTGACTGGGGAAGTGCTAGGAGAAATCATTAAAGCAAATTAGACTATTAACATCCTAAAGAGCATTTATCTTGTGGATCAATAGGCTCTCATCTTCTTTAGAGGACCCTTCGGTGTCCTAAATCCATTATGAGCCAGATTATGAGGAAAGTCAATTCATTACATGCAGATAGGCCAATAATTATTGACACCAAAGGTACCAATGATCATTTTAAACGTGCATCTTTTGTGACTTAAAAAGTATTTCTAAAAACCGACAGATAAGCTCATGGACTGCAGTGAATTAATGAAAATGGTTAAACGTCTTCAGCTGAATTCATTAAAGTTTGAAACGCGATCTCAGGAGAATTCAGACGCTCACTGAAGAGGATATTTAAAGCATCCTCTCAGAAGGAGGGGGGAAAAAAAGGAAAAGAGTCTCTTGGCATTGATGCACTTGTCGTAGATCAAGCAACACTTCACCATATGATTTTTGCTGCTTTGCTGACTGTGTGTGAAGATGCCATACTCGGGGAATGGATTGGATCTGCAGTCTACCATCACAAGATCCGCGATGCTCCAATCAACACACAAGATGTTCACACATTTACAATTGCATCATTTCGCAGAGCCCTGAAGGTGACGTCAGTGCTGCCCTGTTTATTTTCGTACACGCTCAGAAGACAAATTGACACATGACGTGTGTGAAGTAGAATTTAAGGTTTCTATTAAATTATGAATACGCCGTGAAGAGACGCAGAATAAAAGGAATAATCAGACGTCATGTGGGCCCCAGGATTCAACAAACACAAATCAACAGAGCAGCCGCCTTTGACATGATGTTGATTTGATGAACACGATGTGATACCATTATCTCTCCCCGAGCCTTCATCAGTGTGTTGACCGAGAAGGCTATTGTTCAAAACCCATAAATCTCACCCCCTTACGTCGTGCCAATAATAGCCCTAAATAGGGATAAAATGACTTTCCCTTTTTCATCAGTTGTTATGCTAAAAACTGTAACCCTAAAGTGACCGCTGCCATGCATAATACGCTGCACCGTTTGTCGAGTGCTGAAAAGGCGAGCGGGGGATCCTTCTGTTCCCCATATGGCCCCATTGTTTTGGTAATGGCTAAAATGTGGCCCCCCTCCAGAGCCGTGCGCTTAGCCCCGCTGGTAGAGAATAAACTGTTGGTTTCACACAGGCGAGCAGCAGGCCCGCGGACACACAAGTGTGTAAGATGTGGGGCTCTCATGCGCGCGGCCGGTCGATTCCTCCCCTCGGCCAGAGACCAGGAGGCTTAAGAAATGGAAAGTGTTCTCAGAGCAGCAGAGGAGGAATTGTGCACCACAGAAGGGTGTGTTTGAAAAAGTTTGTTGGAGGTATTTTCTAAATAGGGAAAGTATACCTGAGCTGAATGTGGCACTATTTACAGAGCATCTGTGCTGTTTTGAACTGATTTGATTAGCCATCTCTTCAAGTTTCAGTTCCTTTTTTTTTCCACCTCTTTTTTTTTTTTTTTTTTGCTTCACCAGTTTCATGTCGCATTCCCTCAAAGATGTTGTCAGTCAACTTCGACAGCCTTGAATTTCGCAATAAACATGTAAAAATAAAAGAGGGCATTATGCCAACTCTGTGTTAATTTAGATTCATTTAAAACATAATTTCTGATTTGTGGTCTATGAACAAACAATTACAACAGCCTCCATCAACAAATAACGGTAAATATTTTAATTGATTGATTCATTAGCTTTTGGCACATGACTAGAGCGTCAGTGAAGCTGCGTGCATTGTATAGGCTGTGTGAATATATTCTCTGCATAGCTTCTATTGTCTGGCCCCTGGTAGCACTGAAGCTAAACTAATCAGTCAAGGAGTTGCTGAGTCGACAACAACCACAGTCGTGCTAAAAAACACAAACAGACCATTAAAAGGCTAACAGGCCCCGACTAGAGTGCTGTCACTTTTAAGCTTCTTCTTTCAACACACGTAGCAGAACACTAGAAAGGCTACAAAGAGTATTTTTCTGTCTTTCTTCTTTTTTCTCCCTGATTTTGGCTGATACTAATTTTTTTTTTGGAGAGTATTTGAACAAAATTGACTGTGGCATAAAAATACAACGTTTTCGAAATTTAAGAAGCTTATTTTTTTCTTTCTACTTGGATTTGACAAATCAGTTAACCAACTTGTGACAAATCAACAACTGTTATTGTCGAAAGATTTGAGCTGGGAACAGTAAATGATTCAATTGTGAGCTTGAAATAAAACTTTTTCAAATAAGTTGCTCTTTTTACTCTCTTTGGATTGAACAATCACTTTATTAAATGACAAGGAAAAAAAACATTTTAACAAACTCCACACAGGAATGACATTTTTTTCTATTACAGTAGTTTTTTATTAAATATCTCTATAGATTAAATAATCCTATATTAAGCTCCTTACATCTTTTGGGGCATTTTCACCATGTATCATAGAGGTGTACCTGCAGCTTGTGCTATCATGCTTATGTTTCCCCTCTTGTATTTGTTTTTCTCTTTGTGTCTTAATAAGCAGTTGTCGGGGACATTAGTGAGAGCACAGTGCGGACATGGAACAGAGAGTCTGTGTGAATGCAGCTGCAGGCTTTGGGAATGGAAGGGGTCACCTGGTCAATGAATGTGAAGGCCCCTCTTATTAGAACTTTGTCAATGACAAATAACAAGGCGTTGGTATATGAAATGCTCCGTTGTATCATTTTGTGGAGGACAAGGAACATTTTAAGCTTGGCTGCTCGTACAGCAGCCTCTGAGCTGGCCCTGGAAAAGCTGTTTGTTTGACCCTAAGGAGTGAGAATTGACAAAGCAAGCCAGAAGCATTTGTTTCATCTGCTAAGCCATAGATTGAAAATGATTTCCCAATGCCCTGTATGAGATGGCTGTGAAGGGGGTCATCAATTATTTCCTGATACGTGACACAATATGGTACCTATTTTACTGACCACTACTCTCTGGTTGGTCGGATAGCATCTCTTTTATCAACCCATTATTGATGGTGAATGGAAGCATAGTAAACAAACCTGTGGGTTTATTTCTACTTTCTCGCCATCTGCCAGGCTTTGGTCAGTAACACAGAGAACAACACGAATAATCACTGTACAAGGCATGGGTACTTTTAGATCTGAAGAAACCATGTGATCAACAGAAGAAAACGTCTCAGTGATCGGCTCCTACCTCTTTGACTGTAAAGAATATGTTGTTTCCCATTGTGCATGTTAAATCGTAGAATATCAGGAGGACTGCAGCTACACATGTATTTTCGTTTTTTTTTTAATCTGCAAATTATTTTCAGGATCAAAGAAGAATTCTTTGAATCTAAAAAAAGGAGTTTAATAGTGGTGAAAAAGTGTAATCATAATTTTCATGAGCCCAAAGTCCAACTTTTGAAATTATTACTTTAATCCACCCAATAGTCTTAAAACCAAAAGTTCCTTCATTTACTTCAATAAAAGACAAATAAAAGCAGGAAAAACCTCACATGATAGAAACTATAACATTTTGATTGGTATTTGATCCAATGGATTGACCAATTAAATTCTTGACTATAACACTTATTATGGTCAAGACATCATTAAATTGATGAATACTTAACGCCCTACTTATGTTTGAGGTTTATTGTTTTGTTACACTCAGACATTTGTAGACATCATTTTAACTTTAGGATCTGTATTTTTCGCCATTTTCTACAATTGGAAAAAAAAGTGATGGGGGGGGGGGGGGGGGGGGGGGGGGGGGAAATGAAAAGACTTTGCTTTCATTAAATCTTATTTATTTTACTTATATTTTGGTTAATAATAACCATGTAACAAGAGGCACAAATGTCACAATGCGTTTTTATTAAACCCATTTCTACAAACATACATCACACAAAAGTAGAAAAAAAGACAACTAGAACAATTGCAAAACGTTCATATACGATAAAAACTCTTTTAGGCAATGCTGTTTAATCTTCATTTTGCTGGGAGAAGTGTGAGTCTGCTGAAAGCACACTGTTTCTTCTCTCTCTTTTTTTTTTTTTTTTTGAGCAAATGGAGTTCTAAATTGCTTTTTTTAAGTACCATGCGCCAGGGTAATGTCTAGAGGTACCGACACAGCATTCCAGTGGCAATGATTTATGGTGAGGGGCAGCCACAAATTGACTTGTATGCAAGAAATGTAAATGGAAGTGGGACATTTGATGGAGAAGCTCATTTCCAGCCTTAAATGTTTTAAATTAACCACACAAACTCACAAGGCAAAATGTTAATGGCATTTTTCTTTTTTTTTTACTTTTTTTTTTCTTGCTCCCCCCTTTACTTAATCTACATTACAGGTCAATTTATTATACAAACAGTAATGTTGCTCTAGATTTGCAGGGATCAATGGATTTGACAAAGGGGATTCATTTCAGGAAATAAACCTTGGAAATTAGCCAGGGAATGGGCTAAATATTTGAAATGATAAATGTTCAGTACAGGACAGTGTCAATTATAGAAATGTGGTGCCAGAACAAAGAAGGCCAGAAACTGTCCTCCATAGACACAATTCTGTCTCAGACTACAGCGCAATCCATCTCCTGAAATAGAACAATCTAATCTCATATCACTGTTTTCAGTCATTCTTGGATCAAACAATACAATAGAAGATTTTTGCACTTCCAAATCTATCGATTTTCTCTTTAGCGCCTTCAAAAGCCTCGAAATTTTAAATTTTACATTTGAACTGAAACTTCCAGATTTTTTTTTCTCCATCATTTATTCATCCAACATGAGACTTGTCTGGATAACTGGATGAAGTGAAACATGGAGTCAGCGTGCCCTCAGGCTGAAGAAGAAGCGGCCTAGAGGGAGAAATTGTTTTCTAATAACAAGAGCCTCTTTCTCCCCCGAGGGACAATTACAATGTTGGCTCCCTTGTCAGAGTAAAAGCCGCTTTCAAGCTGCTCCTTTCATAATGCTATCATGTTTGCCCCTGAGATATGCCCGTGGTCTTCACGTCTCTCTGTCTCTTTATTTCTCTCTATCACTATTGATTGAGGGGCCATTTATATTCACAGTATGGGGTCTTAATTATGAGTGTGAGTGAGGCCAGCCAAATAGGGCTAAGTGGTAACAGGGGGCCAATGCCTCTGCCACAGGGCTCTTTACCTATTTAACATTCAGCGCCTCTCTCTGTGATCATTGGCAGTACACTTATAAAATCAACGCTGCTCAGTGGAATAATAACCGTTGTTGAAGAGGGCTCAGTTCAACCACAAAAACTGGGATTCTGTTCAGTACAATTGGAAAACAGTAAAAACTCGAGTCCACATTTGACACAATACCCAAGCCAACATTTTTCTAAATGACAATTAGCCTTCAATATAACTGAGAATCATGCTGTTTTGTCTTTGGATTGGTCTGTGTAGCTTGTTGAAACCAAATAGCGTTTCATTGTTCGTCTATATCACATGAAAATATTACAGATATTCACATGAATGAATGTTCCCCCCCCCACCCCTCTAAATGCAGTTTTGCAAACTGGGACCCATCCAGCCAGTGAATGTTCTGGCTGAGTATTAAGTCTCTAAATTTCAGTCAGTCGTGGAAAATTAGCTCGAGCAGCTCTTCGTGGAGTGGTAATCAGCAGATTGCCCATAAAAAAATAGACGTTCATTTTACCTTTTCAGTCTTCTTGAAGTACTTGAAGGTTGAAAAGAACAGCTGAAAAAAAATAAAAAAAATAAATGTATGTTATTCACGTTTCAGGTCATTCAAACAACTTTTAATTCAGTCGTTTTGATTAAGAAACACCCTGGCCTGTAGTTTGATTTTTGGAACAACCATCTTTCAGACTCTTGACCTCACAGACGACTCAGTGCGTTTGGGTTCAAGGCCTCTCCCTGTGTGGCACTGCTCAGCGGTGTGGCCACCATGGTTGAGGCGGTGGCTGAGGGGTCACGTGGTGCCTGGCTCATAGGCCTCTGTATCTGCTGCCGCTGACAGGAGGACATTGTGTCCCCCCCCCCTTCTTCTCTTTTTTTTTTTTTTTGCTCGCTTTAACCAGTCAGCCATGGCTTACATGGTTTGTTGTGGCCCCAAGATCAGAAGGAGGAAGCTGAATAATGTCTTCCTATTCTTTAAGGGGAGGGCCACGCTTGGTTGATTATAGAATAGCTTTGACAGACCAGAGGGAACTATGGCTTTTTTCCAATTCCCCACACAAAGAAAGGTAAGTTCAGAAAGAGCTTGGCTTGGCTTTTTTAAGTGGATGCTGGCTGGCCTCGTCCTCATCATGCCATCATAAACTTATAATGCCTGCAGGGACTCCCACATATGCAGCCTGTCAGAGAACAGGCAGTACCACCTACACCATTAATAAGAAAGCATGAGTCATTGGAATCCAAGTGCTTGAACGAGTTCAAACAAAAAAGTCTGTATTATTTATTGTATGAAAAGGTTGACAGATAAGGTGAATATAACTCTAAATGAACTCTGCCTTTTGTATCTTTCAATTATTTATGTTTTTGGAATTATTTCAACCTTTAATTTGTGGATTAAATTCTATCCCTATGCACATGTGCACCCTGTGTGACCACACACATGCACACAAAGACCCACAATCCACACAGTCTGTGAGAATTAGCATTTCATTCAATATAACAAGGCTCAATATGTTTCCAGAAGTGCTGCCATACTGAAACAAGTCCTTTACAAAGCAGAGCCCGAGGGCGAGGGGGCCGACTCCTGGGACCCCGACAGCCTCCACGGCCTATTTGTTCAGCCGAATCTGTTATTCTGTCACAGCAGGCCTGTCACAAGTGAAATCATTTAAATGTCCAATCCTGTATTTAAGCAGACTGTCTCACCACGAGCAGATGAGCGGCGCTCACAATTTACAGGCAGACGAATCAAAGGCTGAGCAGAGCAGTGTGCAACCTGGTGAAGCAGGGCTCCTCTGGGAGCTGATTTAGTGGCTCTTTCCCTTATGCAACAATAACAAACAGGGTCTCATAATGAATGCCCTGGGTATTCCTCATTGTAAATTCAAATTCAGCACTTTAACTTTACAGTAGATGCGATGAGGGGCTCCTAATACCACTCATTATTACCAACTGAATATGTAATGCCAAAAAGCTGATCCTCCTTTCAACACATTGTTATATTTCATGCTCTGACAGGTCCTTTAAAACTCCATAAAGCTGCAAAAAATTAACCAAAAAAGTTGCCAACTAGTTCTGTTGAATAGGAGTGTGACAATCAATCCATATTGATGGATACAGTATATTCATGTTAGCAGTTCAATATCATTCATACACAAATAAAACAGGGATCCATACCACCTGCCACCATGTCTGAAAGACATATTAAACGATACATCAGCTGACAGATTTTGGTCTGGAAAAGTTCTACAACTATCATATTTATTTGTTTTGTGAGTTGATGATCAAAACTGATTCTTTTTCATTTTCCAATGATCTAATCCTGCGACGATTGCACGCTCCCAAATTCAATCAAATCAAAATCCTATCATCTCAGACTCTGCAATATCCGAGAATATCGTTATCACGTCCAAAGTTTTAAGGACAAATGTTATTGACACGTCGACCATCAACAACATAGATATCACAAACACAAAGCATCACATAGAAACAAAGACTTCCCCATCTGTCGTATTTGTTCGATGGTTTATTTCTATGTGAACAGGTTTTAACATAACTAGATGTAATCATTTTTTAACATAACTCGTGTTTTATGAACTGCAGCCTCATTGTCCTTCAAATCAAATCAAGATCCAATTGTTCTCTAATATATGAAGTTTCTTGTAATACTTGATGTTGGACAAAGAGGACAAAAGGGTTTTAGACCAGCACAAGCAGTTGATGTCGGTGTGTAATGGACCTGTCATCCCTGATGGATTTCCAACTCTGGCCTAATGTTTGTCCCACTACAGACAACAGAACGCTGAGACGACAGCCGTGCGAGCCGCTCTGTGTTGGCAGCATTTCTTGATCAATATTAGATTTGAATCTGCGATCAGACCCAAATACATAATTGCATGTAGCAGAAAGGAGGAATACGACGCAAGACTTGCTCTTAGGGTGATTTCTCATAAAAATAAAAGCTGTTTGGAGGATTATAATCAATGATGCAACACGACCCACCACGTTGATGATAGACTATCATTACAGATTGCGCTCTGTGAGTAATGGGAGCGAAGCAAAAACAGATAATGTGATTCAATAATATATTTACTGAATTTGTGAGCAGAAAGAAATGGGAAAATCTCTGAGTAACCCAGAGGCGAGGGCCTTAATTAGGACTTTAGAAGATGCCACGAGATCAAAATGAGTCAACTTCTACTGTATGTGAAGTTGTGTCAGATTTAAAAACACAAGCGGCCCTCAGCCCCCTGATGTTTGTAGACTCACATTAAGATCGATGAGTTGTGTGTCAGATTTCCAATCAGAATATAATGGCCTTGACGCATTAGCTGCTTTAGGCTGGATGTTTCTGAGTGTGCCTGCCCCCCCCCCCCCCCCCCCCCCCCCTTCTTCCTCCCCCCCTCTCTCCTGATTTCTTAGCTTCATCCTCTGAGTGTAAACAGACCAGAAAGAGAATTAAAAGGGATCGTATCACTGTGTGCCATGCCACTGTGCAATTCCCGAGAGATAAACATTAAGCAAAAAGCAGAATGGTTGTGTTTTCTTTTTTTCCCGACAGTCATAAAAGACCCCACCCTCTGAGATTGTTATTAGCCCGGCTCGCGGGGAATGTCATATTAACAATGAATGTCTGGTAGTGAGGGAGATTGTCCTAAGTATGAGCCCGGCAGGGAGCTCTCTTTAACTCTAATTCACATCAGAATCACATCGCCCCTGCTAAGATCTCATCAGTGTTATTACTCCTCCGCCCGTCCGCCTCCTTCTCCACTGTCCGTGTGTGTCCTGCAGAGCAAACAGGCTCTTGCCATCACCCTCTTTACCTCATTACCACTCCCTTTTTCATTTTCTGTTTCCCAAACTAATGTTGATCAGAAAGAGGAAGGGGGAGGCATGAAGTAATGTTTTTCTTCTTTGTTTGTTCAGACAGAAATGTTCGTTTGTTACTTTTCTGGGATAAAGTTCGACGACTGCAGGTCAGTAACTGAGTGCTCATGAGCAACAAACTGCTAAAGATACACTCTTCATAAAAGAAGATATAAGCTCCTTTTGAAAGGTCGACCTCAATCTTTTTATTTTGAAATACACCCATCGACTGATGTGCCCATGACCTACATCCTTTCTGACTTTGTACAAAAACATTCCTAAGTAAAGAAATTACGAGAGAGTTTTTGTGCCACCTTAGTGCCAGTAAGTCTGACTTCATTTTCTCAGTAATTTAATGAAGAATATGTCAAAAAGTGTAATTGATCAATCTTTTAAATCCTTATTTTAGGAGAGATTTACAAACAATCACTGTTCCCAGCTTCTTCAATTTGACTTTCTATATCATAGTAACATAAATTTCGTCATGCACTATAATGCACCTCAAAGTATAAAAGTATTAAATGTAACTCTGTTAGGTTGCATGGTGTGATTTACAGTCCAACCCAGGCATGTTGAAATGTGTAGCATGTGTTTTTTTTTTTCTGCAGTTGTCACTGTCCATATACTAAGGCAATAACAACAAACAGAAAGGAACTTTCAGGTCAAATGATCAGGGATTTTATTATTATTATTATTATTATTATTATTGTTGTTGTTGTTGTTGGACACGGTTTAAATGAAGAATAGATTTAATTGAACATTAAAACATACAGCAGCTGTATAATTACAAGTGTAAACACATATAGCTAGACAGAAGTTTTGATGGTTTGAATTTGGGTCAGGGGTTATGTCAACAACAACCTCAGGATAATGTTATTGGCATCTTAAAACTAAAAATGAATCATCATGCTTTCACTCCTCCATCAATGAAAGAAATAAACAGTTTTGAATGCAGGCTTTAGTTCACAGTTTCTCCATGTGCAGCAGCTGTGTGTTGCGCCGCAGACCCTGTGTGGGTAACCTCACTGACTCTAGTTGGGTTTAATGTGTTTGGTATCAGCTGAGAGATTGAGGTGGGTGGGGGCTTGGGGAGTTGAGGACTTCACTTGTTTTACTCGGATGAATTGGACAAGCGACGAGACGCGCAGAGGCTTCAGCACCTTGATAGCAAACTTGATAGAGCAATGGGCCGTGGTGGCACTGAACATAGGCTTACATCGATAAAATGCAGCGTACTGTGTATACAGTATATACCCGAGCACATGTGTATTCACTTGAAACCATTAAAATGCTGAGAGAACCCTATAGCACAAATGAAATTGTTGTACATACTCACTGGGCCCTGACCGACAAAATGGAGTGCAAATGTTAAGTACTGCGAGATGTAAAGTACAAACACATTATAGGCAGGTATTAGCTTAGAACACGCCGCAAAGCAGAGAAGAATGGAAACAGTCCTCACACTGCTGTAGCTCGACTCGCTTTATTAAAAACCACATCATGGTTTATAATTGTTACCTTCAGAAGACGGAGAATGACATATCGCGTCATCACATTGATGAGAAGGAGGAGGGAAGGAATATCAGGAACCTTTACATCGTCTGCTTTAAGTAATTCATGTAAATTAGTTATTTTAGATCATCATGAAGAAACGTTTTTAATGGTTCAGATCAAGTATTCAAAAAGATCCAATATGGATGGATTATGTTTTCCCAACTAAATAGATGCATTTGTTTTTTTAATTTTTTAAATTCTAAAGTTCAAACAAATCTTGTCCTCTCATCATGTCCAATCAAATCTGTCTATTTCATTAATGGTTTTACACCATAAAAGTTAGGCACATAAGTCTGACTAAGTACCATGAAGTTTTTTTTTTTTTTTTTTTCCTTTCTCGCAATGACATGCGAGAAAGGAGCCACAGGTTAGATTCGAACCCTAGCCGCCTGTTTGGAGGACCACAACCTCCATACATGGGGCACTGCCCCACTGGCGTCCTCATATGTTTTAACCATTTTTGACAGCCTTGTTTGCATTGAGATAAAGCCATCATGTAAAAATATGTTTCAAACATATATGCTGAATTATTTACACATTAGTCCTGTGGAGTACTCGCTGATTTACAACCTGCAGGAATACACGCAAACATTAAAAAATTAAGGCAGCATGCTGTAAACATATTTTTAGGTATGATAAATGAAAGCTCTCACTCGTATAAGTTGGGTGGACCCGAACCCCTTTTTTAAAAATTGTATAGTTTATTATTCTTTCCTGCGATTAGTTTAAAAATGAAACATCATCTCATGACCTTTAAGGCTGTAAGGTACACAGCACGCTGCATGAAATCAATCCTTTTGACTTCTTATCAGTCCTGTTTCATCAAATCTGAGTGCTAAATATTGTTCAACTTTGTAATAGTAAGAGGCAGACGATTCCCTGAGTAACAGCTGAGTCTTTGGCTTTAACAAGTGGAATTATGGTCCATTTGACGACCATGTCCGACAACCTTGGTGGCACTAAAATGGAGCGATCATTGAAAAAATCCACTTGAAACTTTGCCACACTCTTTGCTCTTTAGTCTTGAAGGGGGAATGCTCACTGATTTGTCACCACTCAGCAGTACTTTTCTTCTTAATGAATTTTTAATATCCTTAATGACAGCAGAAGAATGATGTCATTAGGAGAGTGGATGTTTTGGAAAACGCTGACTTGAACTCTTTTGGACGACCATTTTTAAAAAAAAAAAAAAAGATTTAATATAGATTAACGCCCCATAGTAATGAGACGTTTGGCTATGAGGGGGGCGACCATTATAAGTGAGACCCCACCATTCAAGTGGCTGAACACTTTGAAAACTTCAGAGAATCACTCAGACCCTGAAGGCTATTGTGACTTCATTCTCATCTGTACAAAATACAACAGGTGAAAGAATGACTTTGATGTTTTTAAAGTTTCCCAGCAGTTCAAAGGTATCTTAAAAGATACTTCTGTCACGCACTTTCCCTACGTCCAGGGCACGCTTGTTCTTACAACTATCTACATCTGCTAATGCTGTGATCATCTGCGGACAGAGCCGTAATGCCACACAGGCAGAGAATTAAGATTGTGTCCTCCTGGTAATTTACCTACTGGACCTTGTGCGCTGCTGGAGTGTGAATCAATTTGTAAAGGATAGTTAAATTTCTATAACAACCTCCCCCTTCTTCACACTTGACTATCCCACATCAGCTATTAAAAATGAAAAGAAAAAAATCACATGGTGTCTTATGAAGATGATCAAGGGGAAGGCCACTCGCTGGGAATGATAAAACGTCTGGCTGCACTTTCACCTTTTTTTTTTTTTTTTCTCGGCAACCTCTCCCTCTGTGTGCTGTATACACACGTGTATGTGCGTATGAAACGTTCATGCATTAAGGCCGACAGATAAATAAACAAGCTCCGGAATATAATATGAATAAAACAAGAAGGAGGAAGCAGTCTGACTAGGACACTGATATCCCTTGGCAAAATGTTTTATCATATTCAGCAAAGGAAGAGCCTTTATTTTATTGATTTAAAAAAAAAGTCCCAGAGGCACTAAAAGGAACAGGCAATGATTAATGTCCCTCTCAGAAAAAGAAATTATATGGAATAAATTAAACTACTGCGGCAGCAAATTGAAAAATAAGGATGTAAATGAGGTTTGAATACTTAATATCTTATAAAGAAAAATAGTCAATGAGGCCCAAAAATGATGAGGGATTGCCAAAGAAACAGAATATTAACTCTAATGACCGAGGCTAGATTTTCCTGTACTGTCAGAATTTACCTGTCACAACTGATTTTCTGGCACAGACGTGAAAAATGAGGGACAGCGTTTAAAGCAAATGAAGGAACTTGCTCTGTTTGCAATGAGAGATAATAAGAGCAGAAACATAAGAAAGGGGCATTAAGGATGTGTAATGCCCTGTGGTAAAAAAAAAAAAAAAAAAAAAAAGTATAAAATGGCAGGAAGCTTAAAAAAAGAGCCTATTAAATATAGCTTCAAAAATCAGAGCTTGAAGACAAAGATACTTGTAGAAGTCCTTCTGAACATGAACTTGTTGTACATTAAAGATCCTTGTGAAATGTTTAAACACTCATATGAAGCACCATCACTTGTGTTATAAAAAGAAAAAAAATGAAAGCACAACAATGTAGCTATGATTTGTTTTACATTTAAAACTCATGACAAATCACAAAATACTTTAAAATATACACTGTTGATTATCTATTCATTATAGGATGTATCGTGCTTTTAAGAAAAACTTGACATTAGGAATATCAATTTAAGCTTCTGTAACACTTAACATCCGTGTTGTAATTCATAGTAGTTTACAAAGGTGACATGAAGAGTGTGACATGCCTTTTGGTTTTAGCTGGTATTAGATCAAACGTTATCGTAAGTGCACATCATACTTAAAACGTGGCATCGAGGATGTGGTGCCTTATCTTTAGCTTGCAATATATTACACATCCATGTTAAAAGAGCAACACATTTCGAACAAAGCCTGAATGCAGCATCTGTTATAATGCCAGCAAAATACCTCATTGTAATCACACATCAGCCCATTAGCATAGCATGCAGGTTAGTACGTGCATCATTGGAGTGCATTATGTTCATATAAGGAGCTCATGTTTATCACAAGCTTCATCTCCAGGCTCCATCAAACCTGAGAGCACGTCTTTATGCAAACGCAAATGATCTGCGCTTGATTTATCCGGCATTATGGCGTTTATTTTTCTCTCGCTATCAGCGGAAAAGGTCAATCTGCTAAGAGACGAATCCTGAAATATTTGTCACACGGACTCCCTTTTTTTTTAGATTGTCTCAATTATGTGACAGCGTAATCTGAATTCAGCCATTCTTCAAGCTGTTGTTCACATTATAGCGGCACGCTGTAGCTCAATGAGAAGACAGCCAGAAGAGAAAAGAGCTCAGTGGAAGTGGTGCTAGAGTTGGCCCCCGGTCCTCCCCATCCATCAGAGGTCGGGTAAAGATGAGAGAGTGAGACAGGGGCCTGGGGAGTGGCAGTCGGGTGCTTGCATTGCACCCCATTACTTCAGATGGATAGCAGAGGGGTGCTCCGCATTAAACACTGTTCCCTCAGTCGGAACCTTTAATTATAACTCCTCAGTATCACTTACAGCAGCCCGGCACAGATGTTAAAAACCTTTCGCGGCTTGGTTACCCCACCTTACTTAATCTCAAGGAGGGGTGAAGATACAGATGGCGTATCTTCAGAGAGTGTGAGGATATGCTTGATCTCTGACAACAGAAGAGCTTTTTCCTGTCGAAGTGGGGAGGGTGAGGGTCTGTGTGTGTGTGTGTGTGTGTGTGTGTGTGTGTGTGTGTGTGTGTGTGTGTGTGTGTGTGTGTGTGTGTGTGTGTGTGTGTGTGTGTGTGTGTGTGTTTTGGGCGTATTTTGCAGCGAGTTAGGAGTCGCCATAAAACCTGGTGAGGGATAAAATGTATCAGAGCTCAGGCTGTCACTAAACCAAATCAGCAGGGAGCAGGACTTGTGCTCTTAGGTAGGGCTGGAGCGCTGTAAATCAGAGTCCCTATGAGCAGCTTTGTTTACATATTACTCTCTTTACTCTTGTCTGAAGGGTTCAGCAGGCCTTATATCACCCAGCCTCTGTGAATGCCTCATAAAACTGAAGAAGGAATATAACGCTGTTGTGCTTTGTTGCTTCAACTGTGTGTTGTGGCAGCATTGTCAGTAGTACATGTGGAAACAAGAAGAATATGTTGTATCACTGTATATCGTCATGCACAATACAAACAAAGAAAAAAAACCTGTTAGGGCACAGAGCAAAGGTCAATAGTCCAGTATTGTATGTGTGTACAGATGACCCACTATACTTTAAAATAATGTTAAAATGTTACATCATCATCCCAGCTCTGGATTGATAATGTACTTCTCGATCAGAAACACTGACATTCTTACATATGTTTGTGAAAGAAGAAAATTAATTGGTCACTTTTACTAATCATCCCGCACCATCTATACTCTATTTTCTTTCCTACTCAGCCAAGGAAACACATTTTAAACAACTTTAATGGAAATGGCTCCTGTCGATTATTTTCCCTCAACCTGCTGACAAACGAAACAAAAGATCTTCTCCAACAAATAGTAGCATCTTCATCAACATGTTGGCTCTCCACACTGTCAAGGGTAGTTGTCTGGTTTGTGGCCCAAGGTTTCAAAATAAAATGTTATGAGCTGTCAGATAGCTCAGTGCTTACGCACCCAGACACTAGAGCCCTCAATGGGTGGCCCGGGTGCGTTTCTGACTCTTTGGGACTTTGTTGCATGTCATTTCCCAATCTTACATCCCGATTTCCGACTCTATCCACTGTCCTATTCTTATTCTAAGTATTCAAAATAAAGAGGAAAGGCCTCTAGACAATTAGTAAGGTCATTAAAGTGATTAGGTTTGGGCTCCAAAACTTCTTGGTAAAGTTTAAAAAAACAAAATCCTGGACAATCTTTGAATGAGGATGTCTCCATTGTCTAATATATAGACTATAAATGAACTAATGAATCTCTTTTCCATGAGTGTTCTGTCTAAGACAGGCAGCAGCATAATTAACAAAGGTCCAAACAGAATACCAGATACAGACTGTAATGCTTTAAAAAACGCGAAATAACAGTAAAGCCACAAATGTTGTTGGAATCGACAACGATCATGAGATCTACATCCAGATGTTTTTCACTTCAAATTATTTAAAGTCATCTTCAAATCTCCGATGGGACCAGTTCATCCATATAAGACTCACGTTTATCTGACCCGACCAAGATCCCAATCCAAACTGTTTGCTTTATAGGTCTCTGACATTAACACAAAATGAAACCATTAAGCTGTTGAACGGCTTCCAGAAATGACACTGGTGGAGAAGTTGCGTGATCGATTTTGAAAAGTGTTGGAAAATGGTTCCCCTTTGCTGAAGAAATCAAACTAAGGGTTGGTCTCACCGATGGAAGAGAATACTTTTCAACCGTCTTTTATGTTGTGCTCAATAACAAGTTGCTGCTCCTCTTAAACAACACCTGAGTGACCGGAAGAAAACAAGTCAACCACTTCACATTTCATTAGAGAGGTTAATATAAAGGATCCCTCTTTATTGAACTTTGGGTGTGTGCTGCTGTACACCAGCAGTCTCTTTAAAAAATTCTACTTCTCGCGGTCGCCTGCATTAAAGAAAGCAGGTAAAGTCCCGGGCAGCAGAGCAGCGGTACATCCTACCTTTGCTCTCAGATCACTGTGTTTGAATTACATTACAGCACAGAGCCCTACTGTATCTCAATGGGGAACCATTTAAAGGCTGTTACTTGTGTGCAAATTACCACGCTGAGCTGTGAAAAGAGAGTGCGGGAAAAAATACAAATCAGCCTTTGTTTGTTGCCGCTACCGCTCGATGCGCTAATCAAAAGGTGGCTGCACACCTGCCTCTGCGTTTACGATAGCTTACTCATTTCAAAACCTGATAAATTACATCTGCGTAATCTTGTAAAACACGACTTACTGCTGTCACCTTCACAAAAACTTTGTGGTGTGTCCCTTCTCCTTTCACCGCAAACAAATCAAAACGTCTTTAAAGGTTTTACTTAATTGCACATCCATACTTAATTGTATTTACACTTCCAATGTGGAGTTATATTGGATCAGTATCAAGGTCATAAAACTTGGTTGTTAACTCAGACTTCCGGACATGTTGGTCACGAGTCTCTCATCCAGCTGATTTTATTACACAGGATCTAATTAATTGACCTCTCCGATGCTCTTTTGTTGTCACGGGTCGCCTGTAAAACACTGTGTCTGTGGAGGTGATTTTATATGGGCCAGGGAGTATTTGTGTCAACGTCAAGTCAGGCCTGGATACAAGGTGCCACACTCTAAAGGTTTGGTAAGTGTGATATCCTGACATGGAATCCATTTCCCTGAATCTATAAGCTTTGCCTGAGTGACTATGTATTGTGTGAACAGATAACTCTCTCTCTCTCTCTCTCTCTCTCTCTTTTTGATACAAACATTCATTGCTGATGGTGCATGCATGCTGCCTGAGCAAACACTCCAACAATGTGTTACAACAACTCCGTTTTTCGGTTTTGCCACGTTGCCACTGTGATGCAGATGAGCTGTCAGATGTTTCACAATTTGTTCCTTCATGTTAAAGAATTGTGCTATCACTCGTGTAAACCTACGGGGCCTTTATTGAGCTCAACTGTCCGTCATTTTTTACTTGAATTACAAAAAGACACTACATCACAAATATAAAGAAAATACCATGTTAGATTCTGTAGTTATCATACTGTAGATGTCAAACAAGGTGGATGAGGTGGGTATAACCTAACATGTTTTTTTAAATAATAATTTGAGGACAGGCTATAAAAAAAAGTAGTTACAAAAGATGAATGTTTTCTTACTTTGTTTGTCATTGTGTTTTTTTCTTGTATTGTATTGTAGGGTGAGGTGTAATTGTATTCCAAAGAAAAACTAAAACCAGAGTTGTGGTCAAGAAGTCCTACATTATTTAAGCAACTACAGGGCCTACATGTAAGCCACCACGCGACCAAAATGTACAAAAAAAAAAAAGGGTAATAATTCAGTTAGTCATCAAAAGTTCTTTAAGATCTGTCCAACAAACAAACAAAACCCAAATATGATCTGTTGGAGCTGCTGTGAGAAACGCGTCAACCCCGGTGGACACAACAATACTTCTCATCTCTTTGCCCTGTACATGGGTAGGTAGTGTTTTTGTTTCAAACTCAAGATCTCTACACATCAAGAATCTTTGGAATTAGTTTCATTACGTGTCATCTCAGGTGACCTCCGTTGCTTTTTTTAAGGTCTGATGGAAATAATATTTATTTCTGTCTCTTTAATAAAAAAAAAATATCATCCTTTAGGGAGCTTTAAAGTTGTTTAAAAAAAGGTAAACTTGAATCATATTTAGGCAGCTTGAAGCAACCAACTTTATTTTGGATGGTGTCAGTGGACACTATAATCCAACACCATATCAATCAACTGCATCGTGTTTCTTGTGAATCTTCCATCAGTTGAGTCAATCGTAGGATTTTTATTACATAAGAGAATGTGCCAGATGAAAACATTGTGCCGATGTTGACCGCTGCTTTCTTCTTTTGACACAGGTAACATTGTTCACTCGAGGTGACTCTGCCACACAGCACTGGAATAGAAAACTTAACTTAACAGACCTATGCATTAAACATATTGTAGAATACAGTGTAACATTCATCACTGTCAAGGACAGAGTTTGTATAAATTTAAATGCACTGAAGCGTTTAGAGGATTTCTTTCCCCTACCTCCTCTTCCTTTGTCTTTGGGTGAGATGTGTACAGCTACCAAGCTGTTTTATTTGTCTAACACTGTAAATTAAACAAAGCCCTTCATGTTTTATGCTAAATTTACTAAGGGGTCATATTTAAATAGTGCAGCATTAAAGCTGTGACACTTTCTCTCAAAGTGGCGTGAAGTCTACTCAGTCTTAACCTAAGCAGAGAGAATTGCATTGAGATTTGTGGGAATAGCTTGTTCAAAGATGTAGCCTAGTTTAAAACCAATCATGGCCCCAAGTGCTGAACATAGTGGGAACCAAGACATTGCTGTTTAAGTGCCTGACAGTTTTAACATTAGAATAAATTGCCTAACCTTTCCAACATCCAGTGACAAAAACAGGAAAAATGAAAGATAATGGGTTATTATTCACTGAGGGATCCTATACATAATAATGATATCATCAATAATGGTGCACTGGGGCTCGTATGCTGGAGCTCCCGTGGTTTAAAAAAAAAAAAAAATTGTAACGGAATAACTTATTTTGAATCATCAGTCCTGGTCTGGTCTGAGTGCTGGGAGAAAATGTGTAACTCAAGAGAGGAGACGTTAAAAAAAAAAACGGGGGATAAAAGAAAGAAAGAAGGAGCTGATACAGAGACAGAAAGGGACAAAGGAACATGGTATAATTCTTTTGAGGACTGTTTCCAACCTTCAGCTGCGAGTCAATTTGCCAAATAACACGAGCAGAACCACACAAAGGAGGCACATCAGTACGGCTTAAAGTACACGGCAGTAAGTGGGCAATAGACTTACAAAGTATTGCAGCGCTCGCCTGACAAATGCAATAAACAGCATTATCCTTCAGAGGCGACGCTGGCGGTGGCTGCTTTGCTCCACAGCCCTGTGCCCACCACCTCCTCCTCCTCCTCCTCCTCCTCCTCCTCCTGGCTGTGGAGGCCGGGGACAACACACAACACTCGGGAGAGCCGGCGAGCAGTGGGGTAGTGGAGCGACAGGAGGGGGATGGAGATGGGGTCTTATGGGTGGGGGGAGAAATAGGAGTTGCTGGTAGAGCGAGACTGGCACCGACATGTGGGGAGGTGTGTGTGAAGCAATCTACAGAACAAATGAGGGCACTATCGCCTGTCATATTTCACATTTTCTCTGTTCTAAATAAGACAAAGACCATGTGAGCAGAAAGCTCTTAGGAGGCATAAACAGCTGGAGAACGCTGCACCTCCACCGCACTGTGACCCACGCCGCTATAAATCCGTATAAAAATGATTATGATGAGGCAAAGTGATCAAGCAAATGAAATATCTGGGCTTTAGCATATAACTCAGCGAGGTGAGGTGAGCTTTATAGCCCCTGCTCTAAGGGAGCCATAGCTCGCACGTCCTGGGCAATTTGCTTCTCTTATTGCATGTTCTGTCTGTGCATGGAGACAGTTCTTCTGTTTGAGAGCTTGCTAATGTTGTTGTTGTGGTATTTGAAGAAAAAAAATTAAAAAAGGATTCAATTGTTTATATTTCTGGAGCTGGATTCATTCCTACCCCGCTAGAGTACAAGATCAGAATCAGCTTTATTGGCGCAACACACCAGGAATTTAACCGTATATTCCAAAAAAATAACTATTTTTGGTCAACTTTACACTGGATTTTACATTATTTTTTAACTTAATGCAATGCTGCATTTGGAGAATCTTGACAATCATGGCTTTCAAGAATGTTTCTCAAATGCTGCAGATTTTGAAGGATGCTAAATGTGACGACACATTCAGAAAATGTCATTGTAACATGTTCCAAATTTCATTATTATTATTTTTTTAATAATTCTATTTTATTTGTTACATTTCTTGAATTGTTATTTTCACCTCAAAGGAGAACATTGATGCTAAATTTATGGATTTTATAAGAAAAGGTTTCTGCAGCTCGTTGTACTACATTTACATCATTTATCAAAACATGGATGAGGTTTCGTATCATAGGAAATACTAAAACAGTTACACAGACACGTTTGGAGATCGTTCAGGAAGTTGGAATGTTTGGGGAATTGTTGTAGAAAAGCAAAAACACAAACACACACACACACACACACACACACACACACACACACACACACACAAAGGCAAGCAGGCCCGGATGACCACAGCTCAGCTTCTTGGTTTGTTCCTCCAGGCAGTCACTCAGTCAGTTCGTGAGACTCCGCTCAGTTGTCGTCCTGGCTCTCCGTGCTGCTGAGTCTATATAGTGATGATCTAGCAATGATAACTGGATCAATACCTCCAGCCATGTGGACAGCAGGCCGGGAGCTGCATCACTACACTCACAGGCGACCGAGCTGCAAACACTTCACCCAATCTCTCTCTCTCTCTCTCTCTCTCTCCCCCCCCCCCCCTCCCCCCCTCCCACCATGCCTGTTAGCTCCACAACTCCTCTGACACACTTCATCATATAATTTGATCAAGAAAAGTGTCACATTAAGCAGATCTCACGGCCATAAATGAGAAATATGTGGATTTTATGATGTGTAAATGAGTGCCCCTTCATGGATGGTTATTTTAGTGTCAAAATATATTAAACACATAGGAAGGAAGGGCTGTACCTGATCACTGATTCTATACAGTCAGCACTACTCTGTGGTTAGTTATTCATCTGCTTACCTGCTTGAATTAAATAAAATAATCATGTAAAGTCTATCATTTTCTTCAGAGAAAGGAAATTAAAAAACATAGATATATATCCTGTTAAACTCAATTCAACACAATATAATCCTGCACATGTGTCCTGGGAATAAATGTGAGCCTGCAGCATAGGTAAAACCAATGAGATGTTACTTGTAGAGGAGCGAAATTGGTTAATACAAAGGCATGTCCGTAATAACAATGTCCTTTCTCCGGTGACAAAGACAAAGTGCCTGCGTTTGGAGCGTACAAGCGCAGGAGACAAGTGACGGCTGAAGGTAGACTTTGGGAGAGCATTTGAATTTCATGTCCAAGAAGAGGCAGCCCATCATTAAAAAACCCTAATTTCTGTGTCAGGTGGAGTTACAGGTAATCGATCATCTTGTCACACCGATTTATTTTTTTCCCGCCCGTTCAAAGTGAATTCTACTTCTTTCCAATTAAACTTGTTGCTGAAAAAGAAAACGTCTCTGGCTATTAAAGGCACGTTTTGCCATGTTAGGTCTTTTTCCAACGAAGGTTATCTCTGAACATTTGAAAGAAAGGAGACCATGGGGGGGGGGGGGGGGGGGCAGGCAAGTCTCTCAGGCAAGTCTTCATATCAAGCTCATCTGAACAAACTTTCTGAGGTTGGAACTGGATGTGTATGTATCTCCATACACTTACATATTTTGATCAGATCTTTACCTGGCACCCGGGAAGACAAAAAAAATGACTGTGCTGTATCATTCTGAGCACCAGCTGTACTCATGTTACTTCCATTAGTTGTGTACAGTACTTAGTATGTTTGAGTAGCGATGGTTAAAAACTATCTTTTTGATTTTTATAAAATATAATTTATTTTTACCTTTGCATACCATCATAATTATTTAGCTTCTATAAATTATTTTCCCTGTCAGATGGTGTTATTACAGTCATATTAGCCTCTCCGTTATCAACATATGGTCGTAGTTTGTATTGTCACATGATCAATTATCTTCATTCAGTTTCTTTTATCTGAATAGATTCTTATGAGGAAAATGAATTCCCATTTTTAAATGAACATAATAGCTATTAAGGAATTGTTCTTGGAAAATTAGGCAACAAAGGATACTGTTCCATTTAATTTGATTACTTTCAGTCAACAGTACGGTTGGAAGACTCTCCAGGTATTTAGAGGGGCTTATTTTGGAGACGGTCTTCAGGCTCTAACAGCTTCACTCAACCTGACACTCCTGAACAGCAGCTCTTGTCCTGACAGTGTGTCACCAAGGCACGGGGATATGTCTGCATAAAAGCTATTTATTGGTACATTTCTATATGTTTACGGTTGTCAGCTTCAGTTTATTTTTAAGACCCTGAGTTCACCAGGAGGAAATAGTCCTCCATCCCTGACAGACATAGTATTATAGAAAATAACATTTTAAAAAACTGCCACTGTCTGTGGCCTCCGCCACCAGCACTGAGGTTTCTCAGGAGAGCGAGTGCTTCTTTGTCCTGGGGTCTAATTTATTTATGTGGCTAATCTTCAGGGGGTGGAGCGGCCATGCTCAGAGGTGTGTCATTTTACAGGGAGACCCACTGGTAGGATCAGTGACCTTGCAGAGACATGGCGCGTGATTTATTTCAATTAAGACACACGGTTTGTCTTCGCTCAAAAATAAACAAGCATTATAAAGAGTCACACCTCTTCCCCAAAAACGTGTACATCTGTACATCACTCGTTTTTCTTCCTCGGACTAAATGAAATAACTTGAAATGGCTCATCAATGAAAATTTAAAGTTGACCGTTCTTTAAAAGTTGTAATCTGAGAGCTGCATCTCAGTGCTCCCACAAGATTCAGTGTCAGAGCCAAGACTGCATTCATCCTCACCCCACAGCATTTATTTGGACAGAGGTGCAATGGCAGCAGAAAAAGAGGAGAGGAGATGGAGCCTTGATTAGCAGCCGCCTTCCCAGCATGCTCTGCTATGACAAATGACTGACTTCGAACAATATCTAAGGCGATCAGGATAAAGCACCGACCATTTCAAGGCTCAGCAAAATTCTAATTCTAATTAGACTTTGCACCACACACCAAATAAAAATTGTTCCCCTGGCATTTCGGCCTATCAAGTGTTTCTCCTATCGCTGAAAGAAACGAATAAAGAAAATGATTAAAGTGATAACAAAGGCATAAAATTTAAATTATTGAGGCACCACATCTGGGATCTGTATGTCACTGCGCTGCCGTTTGTACCCTCTCATTCAGCACTCCATTCTCTCTGCATGAGGGAAACTGCAAAACAGAGGGAGGCAGGGAAAAAGGGGGGAGAAAGAGCAGGGAGAAAACTGTAACATTAAAAGGTAGAAAGCGAGAACGCAAATAGGCCTTCAGCTTTAGCGTTATTAATGACTCTTCAAAGATCTCCGACTTTTCCAATCTCTCAGAGAAGCGCATGAAGGAGTCTGCAGATGAAGCTGACCTTCAAAATGTTCTTTGGTCTTTAGTTAAGAAATTCACTCGCCATTATGGCATCATTAAGGAAACAAGGATAAAATTACTCCATGGTTAATGGCCTATAGGATCCCCCACCAAAATTTGTTTCAGATCTAATAAAACTGTGCTTAACACACTCGAATGAATTATGAGGACTGTTATGCGGGGTATTAAAATGTGGAAAATAGATTTTCGAGAGCTTGGAGGACTGGACTTTTCGAATCAGATAGTAGGATGGGATTTTCTGGGCAATAAATTCCCCCATGTCTCAATTTAATTCCTTTCAGCTCTTAAATCTGAGGGGATGATTTATCTCGTCATCTTTCACGTATACTTCAGCAAACTTTGCTATCTCTAAGGAGAATAAACACAAGCAGTCACATGTTTGACGACCATGAACACATTAAACAGCCTGAAAAGAGTAAAGCTACAGTTAACAATATGTCTTATTTGAGGAAGGGACTTATTATTTAAGTCCTAATTAACTCGAGGTTTGCGTTTAGTTGTGTTGTTAGGAAAATGGATGCAGATCTGGTTATTAGCATATAGCATTAGAGGGTAGAGAGAGCAGGCAGAAAGGCTGTTATGGAGAAAAATGAAGCTGCAGGCTATCAAGCTTCTTCATTGTCTCATATACAATGGGCAAACCTGCAGAACTGTGTCATTTGCACCACTTATTACCTGCTATTGTAATCCAGACCCTGATGCCATCATGAAATACAGACTTATTATAAAGAGGGGGAAAAGTTAGCCCAAGATGGTGCCACAGAGAGGTGGTTTGTGTGGTAATGGCATTTGCTCTCTTTAAACTTTAATCTTTCCTATTAATTCCCTGCAACTGGAGAATGTACGAGAGTTAATGTTCCATGAACGTGTTTCTCACTCCGCAATCTCTTCAAGCTAATTACCTTCAGGTGCTAAATGGTGGGAAATTGCCATCCATTTGGATGAGAAAAATTTCACCTCCTGCTCCCTAGTGAAACATTTTTTTGCCGGGCACATTAAGAAAAAAAAAAGGGGGGAAAGAGGCAGGCCTCCACCAAGGTAAACAGTGGTCATAAAACTACTTCTTGCTGCTCTTCTCTGTCCTGCTGCCTCAAACAGGAAGCCACAGTCCCTCTCTTTAATCACATTGATTATCTGCAGAGGTCAAATAGAGGTCAACAGGTGCTCCTTTTGACAAGGGGAATGCAGAACAGATGTTTGATTGGCATGAATCATCTAAACAGCCCATTAGAAAGTTATGATGTGAAAGGATAGGACTCCTGGTACGGGGACACTTTTTCATTTCATTTCGAAACAGGATGAAGATCTCAAAGTCGCTGCGTTTTTAGTTGGACTTAAATAGTTTCATATCCAGTATCTCTGCTTGTTAAAGTTGTGTTTTGCTCACTTTGATTGTACAGCTGTGGCTTAGTGGTAGAGTCTTGAGAAAGACCTTGTCGGCCGAAGCGTTGACCAATAAATCTCTTTTGGAGTTGAGTGTGCGGCGTTCTCTCTTCCTCTTAGTGGTAGATTCTGTCATTTCTCAACTGGAAGGTTGGGAGTTTGAGTCCCAGATTTTCACATGTCCAAGTGGTCCAGCTGTGTTACACCAGCAGCAAGTGTATGTACAGGATTAGCTCATGTTGATGGGTACTTTACATAGACTCTTCTTCCATAACTGTGTGGATGTGGATGGGTCAATATGACCTGTGGTGTAAAAGGAGCTAGCACGGTTCAAGTCCATGTAACATTCCATGTACATGTGTTTATATGTCCTGAATCTACAAAGTTTCTTTATTGTTTATATCCATGATAATACTCTTGTTACAGCTTTCAGTAAACTCGTTTCCAGCCAGGTTTACATCCAGACCTTGTCCTACTGACCTCCACACTAAAAAGTGCATTCATGCGATTGCCATTACCGCAATGTGAATATATTGTGTCTGTTCGAGGGAGAAAAACAGTAAAAGCTGATTGTTTTCTATATGGGTGCCATTAAATCTTTGTCTCATTCATGATTCATGTATGTTGGGGTTTATTACAACGTTTTTAAAGACTCTTTGTCGCATTTCTTCTCTATTCATTCCGACTTACTGTCCTTGTTATAATTACTCAACCTTTGTCAACTTTTTTTAATTGCTTGACATGTGGCCTTGAGGCCAAGCTTGTTTTTTTTATTAATTAATACTGGCTTTAAGGGTGATGGAGATTCCACTGGCCTCTGGCAACATAACTTCAAAATAGAATTACAAACCTGAATGTTTTGTAGAAAGGTTGGAGTATAATGAATGCTGCTTAACTTTTCATGCCTATTTGCAAAAATGGAGGGGTTAGAGTCCTGTCGATGGTGGTCACCATGCTGGAAACGCTGTGTCAACCTTACAACTGGCTCAGAACTGGAGCTTCTTGACAAACAGCTAAGCATAATCCACCCGTCAATCAGGTCTGATTTCAGTCGCAAAAGCACTTTTTTCTATTGAGCATAACAAATTGTTGCAAGCATAGAGAATAAATAAAGTTTTTTAATAAACCTTCATGATGCCTCTTTGGTTGCCTTATTAAAGTATAGCCAGTAATGATGGATTGTTTTCATATGTTTTGGGGAAAAGTTGGTTACAAGCCAACTTTGGCCAATTGCCAAAAATGGAAATTTTGTCTGACAAACTGAAAACAAGCATCTTTTGGTGAATTATTTTCATGCTTCTTGCCGAGATTCAATTCCCTTTGAAAGCCTGAAACACTAAGTCCATCCATATTTGGCCCTCTGTATGACACCTTCACGGTGCAGTTCAGCGGGTTCTCAGAAAGAGTCAGGAAGATGCATCATACGAGGGGAGTAAAAAAGGCCAGCTGGGATGGGTGGGCCACATTGTGATCACTCACCTTCATCCCTGATTTGTAGTCATTATCCCTACCAGCGTTTGAAGATCAAAAACAAGGACAGGGAGAGTGATGGGGGACAGAGAGAGGCAGCCACAGAAAGAGAATGGGGGAAATGAGTGAAGGAGGGAGGGACAAAGAGATGGCTGGATATGTGTGTGTGTGTGTGTGTGTGTGTGTGTGTGTGTGTGTGTGTGTGTGTGTGTGTGTGTGTGTGTGTGTGTGTGTGTGTGTGGTGTGTGTGTGTGTGTGTGTGGGGGGGGGGGGGGGTATGTCTGTCCCACTGACTGCCATTTGCCCCTGTTTTCTGGATATAGGAGCGTTAGGTGGCAGCGATGTTGGGGAGTGGGTGGGGTTGGGAGGAGGGTGGATAAGGGTGATAGCACCTTAAAACCAACCAAGCTGCAAAAGCAATGAATATTAAATTCACGCCTAAATAGCTGGGTCTATGTGAAGCATTACTGTATTATAATTTTAGATTTGTCACCGATGGGACGCAGGTTTGAGTTGGAACAACAAGGCAACGTCAAAGCAATCTTTACTCCTCCGATAACAGCACAGCTGTAAAGTGATAATCTTATCAGGAATTATTATGGCTTTGGCCTTTGGTGGTCTTTGCAATTGAACAAATGCTAATAATTTTATTTGTGCTGGCAAAAGTGTGATAAGGAAAGACAGTAAAAATAGGAATGTAGAACAATTAGAGGCAAATATAATTTCGCTTTACCCATCCATGTCTCAGGCAGAGTGTAAATGTTGAAGGACTCCCATCAGGCCGCTGTATAAATTAGCCAAACCCTCACTGTGCTGAAATCTATCCCCAACTGTTTGAGGGAGAAAGCTGAGATTTTCCCCTCCTTTTTTAGATTTAATTATCTTTTGTTGTTCTTTTTATCTACCTTCAAGGATTGTCCTCAGTGGGGGGTTAAAGGAATGGGAAGTGGAAAAAGACAAGGGGGGTGTCTGATAGCGAGCATTGGGTATGTAGGGCTAGTTTGTCCTCTGTTTGATCTGATTTCCTTACAATGACACAGCGGGAAATTAAATATGAAACCGAATTAAAGCCACTACTTAATGAACAACAGGGAAATAAAGCTGGCTCCACTCCAAATTAAGCGAGGAAGTCTAACTCCTCCTCAGAGCATTAGCTCTTTAGTTCAGCTTAGTCTGAGGTAATTTCACTCCATTTAGACGCAACATTTAGTGAAGTGTTTGATGATTTGTAATAAAATCCCCAATTTCAAACCATTTGTCTTGCAAAAACAACTCAAACAGTACGGAAAACCAAATGTACACTGACTTCAACCGTTTGAAGTCTAAAATAAAGCGGTTCATTCCCTCACTTCATATTTTGTACGATGTATCGGAGGGGAGTTATCCACAGTGGCAAGCTTTCCCACTTATTGATTTAATAGAGCTTAGCTTCCCTCCTCAGAGACAAACAACAGGTGTAGAACATCAGCTGAGTTGGTGTTAAATAATTTACTTTTCTGTATGTCATACAAGTGATGGCTGAGGTACAGTACAGAAATAAAAACGTACGTTTTGGCTGTTCCATTTGTTCCTTTCCTTTGCTTTGCTAATGCAATAATATAAGAGTCAAACACATAACCTGAAACACAAGGCCAAATGTAGACAAAACATGGCGTAGTCATTCTAAAGGTTATAGATGTATTTTTGTCTCCCTTCTGCAATCAACACCATTATTCTAGCTCCAAACTAATCAGCAGACAGTTTTAAGTCTGACAGGTGGAAATAAGGAGACATTATTTCAAACTGGAAGAGTCCTGAATGCCACAAAAACACTGTGGAATGATGCCTTTGGCAGGTGGAACTGCTCCCCTGCCAAACTGTCACCATTTAGGCCCCGATAACGCAGGTAATTGCATTTCCAGGAGAGCGGGAGCAGATGAAACATGCTGTGGACAGATACTGCTGGCACACTGGCCCCTTCTGTTGGAAAATTTCATTTTTCCACAAGGAAGCCATGAATGCTAAGGCTGAATCCAAATCCGTTTTTCCGCACTTTATCAGTGTGTGGCCCACCAAGTGGGGAGATGGAGGTAATTCATTCAGCTGAGACTCACCACCCTAATCCAATTTCCAGCCTCCCCCAGCAAGAGATAATTACAAGTATTAAAGCTGTTAGGACAGGGGGGAAAGGGCCCTCTCTCTGAAACTCTGCTGCAGGCCCTGCAAGTATCGACCGAGCGGGGGGATTTCTGCTGGGAGAACTCAAGCTAAGGTATTGTTCAAAACTAAGAAAGTGTGTTAACTAATGAGGCAGAGGGAATCTCAAGGTATAAAAGGACACCCATAGCCACATGTCATTACAGACCCCGGGTCTTTTTTTTTTCTCCCCTCTTTTGCCTCGTGCATCACTTAAGCCCGCACGAACAATTGGTCATTTCATGTGTAAAGACAAGTCGAGCTTCCTGCACAATCAGTATGCATATAATAGTCCTTGGAATGTCCCGTCATGCTTAACTCCATATGAACTTCAGGATCATATATGTAGCACTTGAGAATCACCCAAGTGCTTAAGAGATACTTGTTACTTAAATCCCGAAATAACTTTAAAGTGCCCGAAAAAAGTCGACCAGAAAACCCTCACAGGGGATAAAAACTCACTTTTCCCCATTTATCCTTCCCTCATCCACTCCAGCCACCTACACCCAAACCAGCTGTAAACTACACCTTTTCATGTCTTTGAAGCCCCGATGGACAACAGAGGGTTTCTTTTTATTCCCCACTACTTTAACTTTGACTCCTCAAGGAGCGGAAGCAGCTAAAAAGCTCTAATTAACGGAAGCAGAGACGCTCCTGCGCTCCCCCATTCAGCGCCCTCACAATAGACAAACCTGTGAAGCAGAACCAGGAATGGAATATTGAAGGAATGAATGGAAACACACCCAAATAAGAGAGCCGACATCACCCCTGTCCCCCTCCCTGCTCTTTATTGTGCATCTTTGTTGAAGAGGGTCGGCAGCAGGACTCCCATTCTCGATCAATTACTGAAGATCAAAGAGGCACAGAGCAGAGACCTGCTGATGTAAAGAAATGTGTTCTTTAGTTTTTATATCATCTCACCCTTTTCTTCTTCTTCTTCTGAAGTCCCACTTATAAAAAGTTGCAACTTTTTTTAAAAGAGTACTGCCAAATTTACACTAACCTCCAAATGTTTGTTTTTTTAGCATGTGTGGTTAAAAAGTATGTATGTTAACATTTTCCACTGCTAATCATCTGAGCAATAAATATGTACAGTTTAGGCGTTATGTACAATATCATGTTCATTAGTTTGATTTGAATCATTGTATCCCTTAGAAGGACATTAGAAAATGGCAAAAATGTTGTTGTCTTAAAAGTGCTTAAACACTTTTTGGACACGCACCAAAACAAGTCCCTTGATCAATGGCTGACCTTACACCTCTGTACGTTTTAAAGAAATCCCAGTAACCCAGGAGTAAATCCCAGGAGAAAAAAAACTCTGAAATAACAAACTAAGAACAAAAAAACCTGTCTCTGTTGCATACTAACAGCATCTGCTCTACAAGAGACTTTGTCACTTTAATGCACACTGCCTCTCTATTTAGGTGTGCAAGAGTCACTGATTACAGGTTTTCCGTCACGTTCATTCCAGAGACATCCCGTGGCGTCATGCATATTCATACCCCACGTTTTAAAGAGGTGCTAATCCAATTAATGAACCACAATCCAGTCCTTTTCTCATTACTATTTTGGTGTTTTAAGACTCCGAGATGAGCCAGCTATCGCTGCTCAAATGTTGTGCCAGTTTAAGGAATTGACTTGAAAGGGGTTTTTTTTAACAGGTTTCAACAGAATGGAGAATACAATAGAAATGTTTGTCCCTACAAAATGGTTTGATTATGCCAATACCTTGATGTAAAGAAATAACCACAGACTACCATTCAAAGTTTTAGCCCGTTTTTGACAATGTAAACAAATAAAATACTCAGGTATCCTTTTTTTTTTACATCTGACATAAAATGCACTTGTACAAATTGTCAAAGAAACATAATAAGACATAATAGATTTTAAAAGCTTAGTGATCAAGAGAAATAAGCTGAAAAAATGCTACGAATATGTCAGAGCAGCTGCATGAGATACGTATGTGAGGTTTATTATAATTGAGGACGGAATCCTTCGCTCGATGGACATTGTGGTTTTTATTCCTTACCAAAGTCAGATATGAGTCGGGAAAGAAAGCCTCCAGGTTTTCTGTCTGAATTTTAAACTGCCAAACTGAGTTTCCCTGAATGATTGAAATCCTAAGTGAAAAGTTTTCCATCCAAACTGTTTAAACTGTTTGGGTTTGAGCGTTTCGTTGTTGTTGTTCGTTGTTTGGGTTGCTGCTATTCATGGCTAGGTCTCCCTTGATTGATCTGATCTCCAGGTGAATAAACTGACTAAATAGGAGCTAAATAGATGAATAAATAAATTTGAAAAAGTAATCAAATCAAACAGAAGACTATAAACTCAAGCAGTTTCATGTTACATTCAGGTAATTCAATAGACAAACCATCTGAGAGGAATCTGTGCTTTCCATTGAGTAAATTGGGTATAATTATCTGTCTCATTTAAAGTTTACATAACGACAGTGTAAGAATGGTGGATAGTCTGTGTTGTCGCTAAAGGCATAGACATCTTGCTGCTGGTGTTGTTTAGAATATTGACCTTCCTATTCTTTCCCAGGAATATCTACTATATAGCCTGCTTGCTTTATTTCCATGAAATATTACACATCGTCTGTGCAGGGGGGGAATCTGCAGAGAGTCCTGTGCAAAGTTTTTAATATGTCACAGCCGTAGTGCTGTTTGGAAATGCAGTGTATTTTACTCAGCCCCCAATAATCTATTCTGTTCAGCCAGGCGCACACATTGACAAATGTTTCCTGCATTAGGTATTTACCTAGTGGAATGTAATGGATGTAAAGAGTTTGAAAACGCCTGGCGCACTAACAGCATGGGCAGTAGCAAGACTATCTAGAGTGAGGCGAAAACACACTATTCAAAACTGAATCAATGCTTCTGAGGGATGAGGTATATTTGTGTGTATGTGTGTGTGTGTGTGTGTGTGTGTGTGTATGCTTATGTGCGTGCATGCATTTGTGTGCGTGCATATCTGTTTGTGCTCTAAAGCGCTGACTGCAAACTCTCCATAAGTCACTCCAGACACGGTAATAGTTGGAGCAAAATCCATGCAGTGGAAATGCAAATATTTGTCCTAATGCAGAGACAATGCAGGGGCATTAAGTGTCACAAAGTGTTCTGTCACAAAGAATAAATGTGTTGTGCTGCACTAGAGTTAAGTGGTGAGAAGTTACGGAAAGAATCGCAGGCTGCAGCAGTTTTCAAAACGCACAGGCGAACATAAACATGTTTGACAGATAAGTCAGCCAATATTTTCAATGTTGGCTAATTTTTGCGATTGTTTTCTCGATTCATGTGGTGGTTGTTTGGTTTGTGATAGGGGGAAAAAATGATGGGGACATGTTGATTAGGATTTCCAAAAGGCAAAATTCACAACTGCAGTTGACGTGTTTTGACCTCAACACGCAAGATATTGAATTTACAGTCATAAATGAGTAGAGACAGATCAGCTGCTCACCGACGAGGTGCCCTCTTGTTGGTTGCTTTATTTATTTTTCTTTTGTGTATATATATATATATATATATATATATATATATATATATATATATATATATATATATATATAGTTTGGGTTTTACATAGTTATTTTAGAGACATGCTTCTCACACACAGGCTGTCAGAGTGGGGTTGCTACACACTGCTACGCAGGGAGCGTTGCAGAGTCGTTGGAGGTTTGGTGCCTTGCCCAAGGGCACAAGAAGTGATCTGGCACCTCTCCACCTACTAAACCAATTCCTACATTTTTACACTTCCGTGTCCGGACTTGAACCGACGACCCTCCGGTACCCAACCGCTACTGCCGCCCTTTATGTTTGGTCTCTCTGAAGTGCACTGAGTTTTTCTTATGAGAATAAGATTGAATGAAACCGAGAAAGACGAAAATAATCACATTGAAGAAGCTGAGCTTTTTTATTTTATTAAAAAAAAATTTTCAAAGAAAATGTCCATCAATTTTCTTTATACAGCTGTAAATGTATGAAATCACTCGGGTCTACTTCAAAAAGAATTCATTTATAATGTACAGTTAGTTATATTTCATATTCTTCAGTACTCCGCCCAGAATCTTTAAATGGCGTAAATGCTGTTTTCAAAGAGCCATTTAAACACAGCAAAGGTGGATCTGGTTTGGATCAGTGAGTCTGACTTTTACAGAAAGAACAATTCAATCAAATCGACAGTGATTAAATCAATGTGTTGATTTTTGTCATTTACTTTTCTACTTTTTTTTTTAATACTTTTGTGACATATCAGCAGCTCAAGAATGATCAGTTGGGGACTTTCCTATCAAAGAACGAGTTTGCAAAACAAACAATCCTACAAAGCCTTTGATTAAACTTTGACAGTTTTCCTTTGTTTGTCCGCTCCTTAGTCTCTGAGACCTGATGCTACAGACACCTTTAGGCTGTTTTCAGAAACCCCTTTTACCCCTGAAGATGTGAGTTTGTGCAGGGACAGAGGTCTAGTTTTGGGTCAGTTTAAAGGGGCTGATCCCCGGTTCAGCTTGGGTTCTCTTCTCCTCATCTGTTGGCTGATCTTTTCTCTCTCTTTCTTTCTCACCAGAATACTTTGAGCTGTATAGAAGCCTACAGCAGCCATCTCATTCATTACATGCACCATGCATCCTATCAGACGTACAGGACGGAAGGAAGCTTTCAAACAAAAAAAGGGGGTGAGTTCATTTAAAGTACAAAGATTTTTTTTTTTTTTTACTTCTAAAGTTGTTACTAACACTTTATGTATCCATCAGAAGCAACGCTACTGGCTACTGTGAATTTAAGGTTGGCTTAAAATGGTTCGGGAGTCATTGGATTCTTAAATGGCAAAAAAAAAAAAGAACATCCAACATGTAGGTAGCTTGAAGAAAAGGCAGGTCTGACACATTGTGAAGTGCCATATATCTTTCAGAAATGGGATTTATAATCCAGCCTCCTACAGGAGGGCTGCTATGATGTGCAGTCAATATATGGGTGGCACAGCCCATAAAGGCCTCGGCCTTCTTTCTGGGCTTGATTTATTGTCACAGCAGCTCAGCTCAGACGGCCTCATGAAACCTTTGTCAGTCCAATAATGCCACTTTTTGTTTGTTTCTGTCTTTTTGCCCATTTAGTATCATTGAAATGTTTATTTCCTCTGTATGCTTACGCCAAAACTGCCATTGTATTTAATCCCATAATGTAGAAATATGGAGTGTTAAAAAGGCAAACGGACTCAAGAAGAACTCAAACACTATAGCTCTGTTTTGATGTCACCTTTTTTTTTTTTTTCCCTGCTGACCGAGGCTTTAGCTTTTCGACTAAAAAACACATTTCTGAAACATTATTTGTGACGTTCTAAAAATGTACATTAAGTTCAAAGCAGAAGAGGAAACTGTTCGTTAGGAATCTCCGGCTGGATAAAATATATTCAACAATAATCTCATCAGATTGCCTTTTATATTTAAATTTGAATAATTCTCCATTTTTTCTGAGTACCATGTTTGACTCAAATTGCGTTCCTATTTTACGAGTACACACCCTTCCTTTAGTGTACAGCATCTTCTCTTTGTACTTATTGTAGGAGATGTTTCATGGCAGTGAAGTAAGCATGTGTGTCCACTCAGAACACTCAGGAGAGGTGTGCTTTCCATATTTTGAGAGAAAAATTCAACAGATTTGAAGTTACCGTGTGTTAATGTATTTTATTATTGAGGACTTTCCAAATAAACTGCCATTTCCTGTAATGACATTTTCTTCTAAAATATTTACATAAAGACAGTTACAGAAAACTCAAGAATTAACAGCTCTGTGAAAGCGACCTCGGCTACAATCCCCTTGTAATTTGAATTTAATGTTACTGCAGATGAATTAAGAGCGAGTTAATGATTAAGCTATGAATCAATCACACCCGGTATGCGAAAGTTTTAGGGAGGCACAGCTCGACCTGGCTCGACAATCATTAAAACGTGCTGACAGCGATGGGAGAACAAGTTCCCACTTTGATCTGATGACAGACCTGAGCTGAGCCTAACGTCACCCTGCTGCTCTCTCACTTTTATTAAACAACAACGCTCTCTCCACTCTAAATACTCACTCATAATACTCATATGGGAGGTATTAAGGCAAAGAAATAGGAGGATAATCCGTCAAGCATGGAGCTGCTCTGTTTTACTCAAACTCAAAATCAAAATGTAAGCAAATAAAAAAACAAGTTCCTGACATTTGAGAGGTTTTCTATCTATCGGTTCACATGCGAAAGGTCAGTCAGGAAGCTTTAATTTAGTAGTGACGTATAAAAGTCACTCTGATAAGAACAGATCGGCATGCTTTGTAAAGACAAACATTATTACTTTATATTTTACAAAAATTAGTTTGCAAAAATTAATGAACTTGTTTACTAATTTTGAATGCAAACATTAAAATCTGAATATTTGCACTTGAGAACATTTGTTCTATTGGTTAATGATACATCTGTGACTGCTGTCCATGTTTGACAACGACCTGGCCAGAACAAAAAACAAAAACAAAAAAAAAGACAAAAGTTTCTGTATCACCTTTGAGAGCTTGTTTGTAAGATCCAACTTTATTGTTTCTTTTGGATGGACTTATCAGCAGCCTGAATCGTGGCCTGACTTGAGCCTGAGCAGAAGGTGACAGAGGTGTAAGTCAGCTGTAAGCAGCTACAGAGGGGCACAAATGAAGGTCTTCTGCTGCCCCCCAGGGGTCAGTAGAGGGGATTACAGGCAGTCCTGCAGCCAGAATTGTCTTTCTACCTCATTCATTGGAGTTGATAAGAATACAGTAGTGTATTTAAATCATGCTGAGGGAAAGATCTCCCAATATTTAGGTGTGATGAAACACAATTCAATCGCAAAACTGTAAAATGTCACCGCTCGTTGCAGTTGTTGCGTTCAGTGTGTGTGATGATATGTTTAAGTAAATACTTTTTTGTTTTGTGCATGTAGGGTTGCAAAGTTGGTGTGAAAATGTGATTTGTTCATGTCACGTATTTTAACGTAATTCTTGTCATGTCACAATGGAAAAATTAGGCACAAAACGCTGTAGTTAGGCACTGATTGTGTTTTCTCACAGCTGCTCCAAAGCTGATTTTAAGAAGAGAACCATGAAAATAAATCAAACCGGTATTTAAGTGACAATTAAAACATGTGTGTAGTTCCCCAGAAACAATCAGGGCCTTTATGACTGTGTTCATATTTACACAGTAGCTGCAGAAAACAAGGCCTCCACATCAACACCATCACTGTAGACAGCTTATTGAATCGCAGCACGGAGCCTCAATCCACTGTAAAACGCTGAAGTGCATTAGGACGCAGAAATGCTCACAACATCTGTTTCTTTTGTGTTACAGAGGATATGGCTTTGTAGTGGAACAGTATGTGCCATCAGTGACTGCTGGAATAATATTTGCGTTCCCCCTTCAAACAGACACACTGTCACAGAAGCACTTGTCTACATTTTGTAGTTGCTCGGGGAAAATAATTGCCTTATCTGCAACTGTCAAAATGATGAATGCCCCGGAGAGCAGCGAGAATTGACTGATGGAATTGGGGGAAAATCTAATCCCTGATCCGAACACTTTGTATAATACATTAACCCCTCCGGTACAAAAGGCTGCACACAAACAGATTTGTATAGACATGTAGAAATAAATTCAACAGAGGCTGAAGGATCGATAAACATCGAGAGTTATGGCCTCGTCTGCACCGAGTCAAACAGCGGCGTGAAACGTAACATATATATTTACACGTGAGAGGAGTCAAAGAAAAGATGAAACAACAAAAAGGGCTCATTATCTAGCAAATCAAACTTCCCCTGGTATAAATTAAGAAAATATTCAATTCAATAAAAAAAAACATTCACCACTAAAAGAAACAGTTAATAGTGAGGTCAATGAAGTGAAAGTCAAAGGTTGATCAAAGAAAATAAATAGAAACATTATAGACTAACCCAAATGGGATGAATTAAAAAAAAAACAGTGTAGTGAATGAAACAAAGTCTGAACTGTAAAGCGACTGACATGTACTCAGTAAGGTAAGAAGTGAGGTGTTGTGTTTACGTGTCATGTTTTAGATTTGAGCTTTCCAACCTCAAAAAGACAGAAGATCAACATTCAGTCATCAGTCTGGTTCTACATGATCGTGTTTGATTTCTATCTTCTTATTATTATTATCACACACCAAAAAACAATGCATACGACACAAAGATTTCTCCAGAAAGACATGAAATCATGTGCCAAACATTTACAAATTCATGTTGACAAGGCAAACGTTTCAAACTTAGACTAGAGAGAGAAAGAAATCAGGTACTCTTTGAACTATCTGTTTTTTCTCAATCTGTTAATTGTTCGATTGAGATCGGAGCCCTTTATGCACTTTTACGCATGTACCATGCATTTATACTTTGTGTATTATCTGTGTTTTATGAGTATAACTCAAGCTGATGTTGAATGCAGCCACACTCATCATGAACACTTCATCTAATTGTATTAAACATTTTAAATAAACTACAAAATGTTTGTAGTTTTACATAAAAAAAACAAGACAATCAGTGAAACATCTGTAAGTTTCCCCATAAGAGGAAAGTCACCAATAAATAAAAGATATTTCATCTAAATATTTAAGAGTGTTTGATGAAGTAAAATGGTTGGGTTAAGGATTCGACGCTATAAATGAACGCTGTGTGATATGCACAGGAGCATGATGGGAAATTGTCCCGTCCCTCTCCCTTAATCGATCCACATTCAGCAGAGTGGAAATCTCCCTGAGATACGAAGAGGGGAATCTCTCCTGATTAAAATGATATTAACTTTTCATAACCTAATGTTCGAAAATGAAGTTTTCTTAAGAAAAAAAAAAAAGAACGGGCGAGCGGCGCCTTCCCCTTGAACAAGTTCTGCCTCTTTTTTGTCACACTCGGCTGGGACACATTATCCCCCACATGAGGAGAGAACATACCTGTAACAGGTTAATGACCTCACACTTTCCACACCATTTCACTTAGCGGACCATAGCCAGGAAAGAGCGAAACGCTTCACTCCCTCTCCAATGAATTATGAATTAGCCGAAAGGTGAGGCGATTAAAGATTCAACGTTTGATCATTCCACCAATAGACGAGCTCCTTTTTTAGCTTGGCTGGGATCTCTTCAACCATTAGCTGCAAACTAAATTGATATCCATTACAGAGGGCATAAATATTGGAAGAGGAGAACAAATAATCCTGAAATGACCAATCAAAGTGTTTGTGACCTCGGGGAGAAATTAATGTGGAATATGAATAAAATCAACAGAGAAATCTTCATTTCATTTGTGAATAAATAACTCATCAGAAAGATTTAAGTCACAGGGATTTTAATTTAATCGTCATAAAATGGATTTAAAAAAAATAACTTTTACTAAGTCAACCAATCTGTTTTTGTCAATCATTTCTTTTTTGTTTACATGAAATATTAAAAGCACTAAATTGTTGATTTTTAACTATTTGTCTTGTAACAGGAGCAACAATTGACTTGTATCACGTAAATCCACATTAAAAATGTATACACAGATATCTTCACCATTTGTACAAAAAGCGCTTTAAACCTTTTTTTCAGTTCAAACAATCCAAGCGCTTCCTGTATCCTCGCAGGGTGTCATACTCCCTGATCCGTACCCGCTGTGTAACGAGCACTGACAGGTCACATGACACAAACGGTGATGTCTGAATAATTTGAACAAATGCTAAATCATTGCAAAGCAGCCAGAGAGATCACCGACGTGAAAGTGAAGTGTTTGTGCTTCCCCAAGGCTCAGTGGCATCTGTTCTACATGTGTACAGCAGCAACATCCCTGTTTCACCAATTAATGGTCGCTCGTATGAGAGTCAATATTAGACTTTGAAGCGCTAAAGCGTTAATTGGGGGAAAAGAAATCCAAGCGTTGATAATTCAGAGCGAAACGTGAGCTATTTAGCTGGAAATCCTTTAAATGGTCTTTGTGAAAGTCTACGTTCCAGTTTCATTTAATTAGGATACCTTACTGTATATCCATTTATCTGATCTCATTTTCAAAACTCTGAGCACAGTTAGAACAACATCTGTTCTGGACCAAACCATCCACACAATGCATCATGTGTAGTTTTCACTGGATATGAAGTTTTTGAAATGTTTAAAAAAAAAAAGTCCCTCCATTCATTCCTATCCAATTCTAGAAACCCCAAAGTTCAAAGCCTTTCATTAAGTTTAAATCCTCTGCTGAAACAGCCACTCGTCCTTCCATAGCTGAGGAGCTCCTTTTAAGGCTGCATCATTGTGACATCGTGGTTTTGATTCCATTCATTTCAGATTAAATGGTTTAAAATAGACAATGTGTGTATTTTATTATTTCACTGTGGGAACCAGAGATAAATTAGATACATGTTCTATCGATTAGTTTTCCAAAATACGCTGATATTATTTTGCAAGCCATAGAGCACAAGCTCAACCCCCTACACACACACACGCACACACACGCACACACACATATACAAAACTAACCATTTCCTTCTGTCTGCAGGTAAAACTGAACCATGATGCAGTTTTGTGCCATCAGGTCTTTACTCCTAAAACGTAGCGCCTTCATTCACTGTATGTTCCAAATGAAGAGACTATCGTATTTGTCTTGTTGTGTTGCTGTTATTGTGTGAACTGAAAGCTTTTTTTTTTTTTTTTTTTGCATTTTCAAATGATGTTTTTGTTACGAGCCATACAAAAACAAACATCATAATTATGTCATAATTACATATCAGAATCTCAATTGTCCTTTCTCCAACATCTGTCTTTGTGTGTTTTTGTTTATCCTAAGTATAAAGACAGGCTGATGCTTCCCCTTAATTCTTCAAATTGGAGGGTTGTGAGTCCAATTACGGTCTGTCGGTTCAACTCGAGGCCACCAGGGAGAGCTGTGCTCGTTTCTCAGAGTCACATGAAAACCTGACACAAACAGATAACAGTATGAGTATGAGCACATGGAGAAGTTCTCAGTAAATACAACTATACTTGTATTTGGTTTTAACATGTAAAGTGTCTTTGAGTTTTTGAAAAGCGCTCTATAAATAAAATGTATTATTATTATTATACCCTGAAATGGTTTGCTTTCTAAAAATCTAAGCACAGTGGAGTTGTTGTTTGCAACAATCATTGTGTTCGAGTTCAAAACTAAAAATTGTGCTGCTTTAAAATTCCTTCAAACAAGGCTCTGACCGCCTCTGTACAAATTAACCTGAGCGCCATAAAGTTTGACAACTGATTTTGAAATGTCCTATATCACTTAAAACTGCTGATTTATTTTTTTACAAATTTCCCTTCATTCTTTTTTTTAACCTGGACAAAGACTTATGTATATGAAACCTCTGCAGGATGAGGGGTTTGTAGGGTCTGTTGCCTCGATGGCCATTAACTGGGGATTAGTGCTGGTGGGGCACACATCCCTTTGAAGAGGTAATTCCTCGCACTTCCTTGCTATTGAAAATCAGGAAGCAATCATAGAAGAATCCATGCAGATGGTCCAGACAGGGAAGCCCGTGACCATTTTATTTATCTGCAGTCACAATTAAGACCTAGAGTAGCCTCTGCCATTGTGAAATGTTAGCACATTACAAAATGCAAAGGGGGACATGGGAATTAACAGGAAATGCAGGCAGACCTTCATGAAATCCTTTTTGGGACTAAATCATGGAACAGTTCCATCACATGTTTCTTTTCTCTTTTTTTAATAGTAGGTGTTTACAAGCTGAGTCACTGTAACTGAACACAGCTTCTAATATATCTGTCAACACATCACGTATACGAGCAGCATGTGCAAAGCTATTACACTACAAAGGCTGTCTAAGGGGAGATCCACATGATGTCACATTGAGAAGTTTATAGAATGTTTTAATGGCAGTGATGACTGGACATGAATCATTATACTACAGCGAGGGGAAAAAAACCAAACTTACAGCTTTTAAGTCTGTAAGTTTGAGCACACTGACCTCTGCAGGAACTAAAGATTACTGGGCTAATGGGTGGGGGGGGGTTGCAAAAGTCTGAGGACATTTTTTAAAAAGGGTAACACCAGACTCTGTTCTAATAATCACAGAGACCCTGTGTTACTCCACCAATTATCAAGAAACTCCAGTTTAAAAGGCAGAAACCTTGAGCAGAACAAGACTCACTGGTGGACAGCCATGTGCCTCGGCTAGCTCGAAAGACAAAGTGTGAGAGAGAGAGAAACAGACAGATGAACAGACACACTGACAGTAAAAAACGACAGAAAATACAGACTCACAGTTATAATGCCACTAGTAATAGTATATATGTTTCATAGAAGTCATAACAATCATTATAGGGGTGGTATAAGCATGACTGATGATATTTACTGGAGAAGTCGGCGTCAAGCGGGTCCATGGCAGCAGGTGGGCCAAACCAAACCTCGAGTGGAAGCTGCGAGACGAGGGAGTACAATAACTCCTGAGATGACAGAAGATCAAACTAAACGTGTCGACAATAAGCATTTCGCTTGACTAAATGTGTCGGTCTTTGGTTGGTCGGTCTTTTTTGAGATAATCATTGGTGGAAAACATAAAGGGAAAAAAACTAGGCAATGGATGGATATTCATGAAATGCCATTTTATATTGTATTTTTTTTTTATTCTTTTGAAATAATACAACATAAAAAGTCCCAAAAAACTACACAATGAAACATAGGACTGACAAACATGAAACGATTTTATTTCATTTTAAATGTGAAAAAAAAATGTTACAATAATGACATAGTAAAAATGTGTAGTACAATTAAATTCTTTATCACAAAATCTGTATCATTAAGTGCTCATCAAAACCATTTCAGATACATTTATGTGTGTTTTTACCAGAAGCAGAATTACCCTGGTTTCCCCCTAACTTTTCTCCGGTGGTCTCTATGGTAAATTGTTAGCATGTCGTCCAAGCCAACCATCCTGTGTTGTATATAGCACTGATGTGTTTGTTCCCTCTTTCAGTGCTGTTTCTGTATTTTCAGTCCCAAATCACTGACTTTGTAAAACCAGGGACCACTTGGTTTTACTTGCGAAGCTAAATTGAAGGTTGCACATTGCACTCGTATTTAGAGTTTGCACGTAAACTGGGAGTTTTAAGCGTTGCTGTTGTGCTATGGGGCTCACTGTGGGTGTTTACTCTGTTAGGTTTGACGTGCAAGTCAAAACACAAACATATGAATTATCTCTTTTTATGAGGTGCAATCCAGCCTTCACAAAGCTGGCATTGGTTTCTCCCAGCGAGGAGTCTATAAAAGCTTTCACTCTGCCCACTTTATGTCTTTTTTTTCCTTTCTTTTGGTCATGCCACTTTAAACATTTTGAGATGATGTCAAATCAACTGTAAATGAATCAATATCTCATCAGTCTTTCTATTTTCTGGTGATTTCTCAGCCGTGTTGCTCCCCATCAACTGAATCCTAATAAACGAACTCTGTTAGAATCGTAGCCAGAACCCGCTTTACAAAACTATAAAACAAATAAGAGAACTGATGTTAAAAGTTTATACTGCAGAACACAATCAGTTTTATCAGCTGTTTTATTTGGTGTCTACATTTTTATTTTTACAATGTCTTTCTTTATGAGTTTATCAGCTGTATACTTTGTATTCAAATCAACTGTTAGTTTACTATATTTATTAATATTATAAAACAATAATTTTATTCTGAACCCACATATTAATACAATCCAAACCCAGTTTGATAAAGTTACTTTGTTAGTAATCTATCATTTCAGCGTGAATAGTATGAAACGGGTCAAATTGTATAACTGAGGAAAGTCTAAGAGGAACACTGTAAGAGCCCATTTTTGTCAAGAGAGTCAAATAAAACACTATGAATCCACACTGATGGGAGGCACTGTGGTAAATCAATTTTTGAATTTGTGATGAATTTCTTAATAAACTATATTCAATGATTTTAATAAGTAAATGATTTTATAATTGGTCAAGGCTTGAGGTTTTTTTTTTACACTTGAATGCTGCATTAGTCATTAAGTTAAATGAAAATTAGTGTAATATGTGAAAGTAAAAATGTAAGTTTGAATCACTTCAATTCATTTGGTATTTACATTTTGTATGTCAACTCAGTGCTGGAGTCTATATGGAAATCACTTTTTTTCTGCGTTTAGCCTTTCTTATAATACATCACTGTATGGTGACGTATGTATGGTATCAGGTATGAAATACCTGAATGGTTTTTAGGCTCTCATATTCATTATGTTCTTTCATGTTACCAGTGTTTTAATAGGCCAATTAGTGCATTGTAGTTTGTGCCTTGCCCCCTCTCTAGGGACAGTGGGGGTCCCCAGGCTCTGGCACACTTATTTTGCGGTTTGCAAGCTAAAACATTTGGGAACCTCTGCTCTAAAATATCTATTCGTGTTTTAATGTTAAATCTTTAAACTTTAAATGCATTATGTCATTTTTACTTCCTTATTGAACACACAGCTACTGTGTATGGCTCCCAGTCACAGCTTCCTCTGCTCTGAGCTGCTGCCGTCAGATCTTCGTCCTCTGGGTTACACCTCCACCTTCCAGTTCTGATAAGCAGCATCTGTGTTAACAACTGGTCATTTACGAGCCGTATAAGAGGCCCATGATGCCTGTGGGTACTGACTGCCACTCCTTTTCTGTCAAGACTTTAAACCCATGTGGTTACATTTTTTGTATGGATTACATGTATTAATGCCACAGTAAATATAGAAAATGGTACATTACTGTTTCACAAATTTGAAGTGATTTTGTGCAAATGCATTCTGATAACTTGAAACCAAGTGTCTGCTTTTACCTAACCCTTTTATCTACTGCACTAAATTCCCTAATGCTTAAACAAGAAACTAGCTGTTCGATCATCTTCAAAGCTCAGCTCCTTCCCGTGGAAAAGTAAAGAGAGGTGTGTGTGTGTGTGTTTGCGTGTCCCCTCTGAGGGGCCTCCTTCCTGCCCAAATGAAATCAGTACCAAGGTGGTTAAAAGGAGAGTAGGCTAAGGAGTGGCTAAACAGTGAGTTGGTCTTAAAGGATCTCTCGTTTGATTTTAGTTTGCATTTAAGAGTGAAGAATTTAAGTCAGTTATGATAGGAGCTAAAGCATATACATAGATTTAAAAAAAGAAATAACTGAGTAATTCAATTTCAAATGAGATAAATTGTTGTCCCTTTTGTTGGACCACGAACAAACCAAAAATCCCATGCATCTAACTTTATAAGTGCCTTCCCTCTCTTAAATGTTTTTAGCTCACTGTAACACAAAATCCCTCCTTGTCACTCATGAGAAGCTTCCGTCCAATCAGCTCATCTGTCATCAGGCATTAATGAAGGGTGTCGGCCTCACCACCTGCTCTGTATTTTCTCCTACCACACAGATGTTTTGTTGCCGCAGGGGATGTTGCTGTCAGGCCAGCGGTGGTTGTCCGGTACAAGATATTCAGCACCCGCTCAGTTTGTCCTGCCTCTGTAGTATTAGTAATCATTCAAGTTCATGTTCTTTGTTTAAAAGTATGTGCCCCTAAATTTCTCCTTAGATGGACATTCAAGTTCACAGCAAAAAAAAACACTTTTGACTATTAGAATACTGTCCTAAAGAAGAAGGATACAGTAACTATGGTAACAAGTTAAATTTAGTAGGCCCTAATATGGTTTTCAATCCAGCAGATGAAAAGAAAAGATAAGCCTGAAATCTATTTAACAAAGGCAATATTATCTTAAAATCAACACAATAATGGGAGTTTAGCTGGGTTGGTTTATAAGGAGTTTTGCTGGTTAGCTTAATAGGAGTTTAGCTTCTGTGTTAATGAGTCTTTTTTGAAAGAATTAAAAAGATGTCAGCTCATTAAAACAAATTAATTCTATATTCCATGTGATAAAGATTATAACAGATTATAGCTGGATTTAATTAACTAGGCTAGTGCTTCATCCAAAGCGAGTGGCGTTATCACAAGCTCGCTCTTACCTTATTTTTTTCAGCTAGTTTTGTGCATTTCAAACAATTAGCTGTTGAGTAAACAGCTGAGGCTGTTTAACTGCTATTCAAATAAACTTGACTTTTTAACCGAGAAGAAAAAACTTGTGTAGACCAGTTTGCTTGTTTAAACTGTACATTGAGTTCAGTACAGTAAAGGAACAAATCTGAAAACTGATTAATCTTCTTGGGTTTCATTCACACGGTCCCTTTCATATTCAAAAACTTCTAATATTGTAACTGATAATATCTCAGGGCGTTGGATAGCCTAGATGTTGTGTCGCATGCCCCATATACACTGGCTATGGTCCTCATTGTAGCAGCTTTGGATACCACTGATGAACACCAATTGTACTTTATTGAAGCATTCCTAGAAACACTTATAGTATATTTTTCTTTTTTAAACCAGATTGGTGTACATTACTAGGACAAAACTTAATCTTGAGATGAGAAAAATATGGTCACTAACTGAAGTTGTCCTCGTTGTTTTAATAAGAATCCTGCAATAAGAGAACGTAAATATAAACTTTTTGGTCTTCTTATGTAACATGTTTTTCCTCAAAGGAAAGTTTCAGCCCTATCTCTGTTGACCAACCATATAAGACCACAGCCTTGTGCTCTGGAAATAGAGCAGCTTTGTGTACGAGAAACGGCGGGGGCAAAGGTATGAAAATGTTCCATTTCCTTTTGCCCCCTTTTCCGTCTGTAGTGATTCCTCTCCATTTTTTTAATGTGTATTTCTAGGTAGCAGGAGACCAAAGTAGAAGAATAGCATGTCACTAACTTTGTTTCATATCTTTATTTATAAATCCATTGTTTGGAATGAATTTGATTGGATATCTGGGAAATAGCTGCCAAGCATTTTAAAAATTTTAACTGAGTTCAGGAAACAATGCACTTGACAACTGACCTTAAGAACCTCTGTTTATTTTCTATGAGTTCAATACTGGACTGCTGTGGTGTACAGTGTGTAATCAGCTATTTTAGTATTGTGGCTTGTGGTCAGACGTGGACATAAGCTTATGATTAATACGGCACATGGCTCTATTTTTATCACTGACCCATATTAAAATTATCATGGCATAATAAATATTAAAGGAACTCTGTTTAAGGTTTGCTATGGCAACCCCAACGTCTAATCCCTCAACAGGCCACCACAGTCTGTAATTATTGTTCAACCTATACTGAAAATAAACTGCCCCCATTACTCGGGTCAGTTGTGTTTGATACACAGTGAGTAACACAAATGCTTCTTTGTTTCTGCAGCTGTACAAAAAGGAAAAAAAGGGATAAGGTGGGAATAAAAGCCCACAATTTAGATTTTTCTAACGGCTGTGGTTGCCATTCCTCCATTTCCGCCATGTAAAAATGGATTCTTGCTCACAGCTTCCGGTAGACATTCTGGCTATGCTGTCCTTTTTTTTTTTTTCTTTTTTTTTTTAACAGCATTTTTATTTGATCCTTTGATGTGCATCAACCCTGCAGCAGCATCACATGGCTGGTACTCACGTGGTAAAAGAAAGAGGCCTGTCATTACACTGTAGAGGCCGAGATTCAATCTGTAATTGGTAACTGCATCAGGATCACATTGGTGAAACGTTCCCGCTGCTCCTCTTTGCCCGTAACTTTTAATGCTGGTTTTATCGTGACTATTAGTTGCAGTAGAGAGGCACTTAGTCTGTTTTTGGAGCAAAGCCAGTACAGTGGGACAAATGGAGCGAGCCATTCAGTAGCTCTAAATTTTTTTAAGACCTCTTGGTGCGGACACAAAAGGAGGTATTGATGTACGGGAAGACTGACGCTCTGTGTAATGCTCAAGAGAATTGGCTGAGGAAACAGTCCTTTCACAGACCTTAATTCCAAATGCAAATGGGGGCACATCTTGTACTCAAGAAAGCTACAGTAAACCCATTTATGCTGTACTTTAGTAGCATGCTAGGCAGAAGTTGAAGAAACGGTGCTTCATGTGATCTTGATTTTAAGGAAAGTATGAAGCATACACAATAAATATGTTTGTTCTTTTTTAAAAAGATATCCTTAGTGTTTTCATATCAAGTATGCTGAAATGTTAATGACCCTACACACTGTTGTATTTAGGGGCTTCTCAGAGGAATAAATGGACAAAGAAAAGAAACAAAAGCTCACAAAAACATTTCTATTTAAAGTTTTTAAGTTGCATAAAATGCTGTGGGTTTTGTGACTTAACCTACTGTCTCAGGAATGAATGTTAGTCTTGTAACAAAAAAAAAGAAGGTTAAGTCAATATAAGTGACACCTATTTAGTGAATTTCAGAGAGGTTCTTTGTCTGTTGTTTTTTTTGTACCACGTGCTGACCTAACCCCAACTATTTACTTCAACTCTCCCCTCACCCACAAGCCATTGTTTGTACTGCCGGGGGCTGGCTGTATCTACATGCCATGCTGGATGACTTCAACCCTGAAACCTCTATGTTGTTACAAACTAGATGAATATCTAAATGTAGAGTGGGTGTGATGCTTTCTTTCTGGGGCTGGGTAGAGGGGGGTTGGCAGTGCTGTGCACAAACACTGATCTCATAATCAAAATGATAAAGGGTGCTGCAGTCTAAATGATTCCAATATAAAGGAAACCATGTATGGAAGTCAAAGATTCGTCTGTATTTAGGTATAAAAAGTTCCTGTTTTTCAGCCATGCTTGTACTTTAAACAGGCCTGTTCTGGACAAGGCATCATACAACCATAAACGCTATAAAAAATTAAAAACAGAAAGTCGTCGAAACATGCTGCTTTTCAACTTTTTATGCAAATGCATCACGGTTAGCATTTAACTTTATAGCAAAAAGGAAATTGTCTGTTGTGATTTTCTTAAGCTACTGCAGTCATCACAATCATTGTTATTCTGTTTCCTTATACATTTTGGTGGCTGTAATGGTCAGACAGTTTGAGACACTGCCAACATCTCGGAGGGTATTTTTCACGTTTTACTGAATCTATATCCAGACAAAATTGGCATCCATTTCCATTTTGTCCGAGGCTTTTATGGTGTGGTCAGCCACAATGGAGCACTCAAAAAAACCCAAAGAAATAAGTTGTGTTGTGTGAAATGTTTGGAACAAAGAATTTGGAACGTTTTACTGAAAAGTTTAAACTTTGAATTATAATATCTTCAGTGCAGTATAAGCTAATCGTGCTAACAGTTGCTCAACTTCCACTGAAAGATGAATGGACAAGAGTTTAGAAAAAAATAAAGGGATGTGAGAACATGTTTTTACAGTGTGACAGCAAACACATCAGTGTAGCTTGGGCAGGGAAAGCAAACCACATCAGAACTCTCATGTCTGACTATGGTTGTATGTGAAGAAGAAAAAAAAAACTATAACAGCTCTCATAAATCCCCAGGTCGTCTTTTCCTGTTTAGGCTCAAAATTTGAAAAATGTCTGCTGGCGTAGTTCACATGACATTTGATGCCATGTCAGAAAGAAACAAGTTTTATTGAAGGCATTTTATTTGAAGCAGCATGACATAGACTGGGAAGTGCTTGCTATGCAAAAGTTGCCCACAGGGGTGCTGATACACTGAAAACGCATGTGTATAGATTTTATGTATGGCTGAAAAATGTTTAAAGATGATAGAAAACTCAATAATATTTCCAATGCATCATTTTTATATGACAGATGAAAACTGTCTCATTTGTCTCCTCATCACTCATCACAGAGTTTTGGGCATTAAAATTCCTCACAGAGTGACTCATTATCATTTGCAACAACCTGAGTTTTATGAATTGCGTGCCTTCGCTGAGATAATTTACTGTGTATTTAGATTTATGTCTTCTCCTCAACTATCATAATCACCTGCAACAGCATGACTTTTATGTGTTTAGCTCCGAGATATGTCTGAATTAACTCAATTTTCTGTCTGTTTATCACAGATCTACTGTGCAGTATCATTCCACCTCTACTCAGACTGTTCTGCATATTTCAATCCCCTTGTGGCTGATGTTGCAGGGCACCACATAACAGAGCAAGAGGGTGGGGTTACCTAAATACCCTTATTTTACTGCAGAGGGGGGGTGAGAGGGCTTTAATTCAGTGGAAAGTGGTTATTCTATATTTGCTCTGACCATACAGTGACTCCACCCTCCGCACTTGCCACATAAAGCTACTCTTAATATAAAAGTTTATGAATGTGAAGCTCTCCTCATTAGACCCAGACGCAGCAAACCTGGGAACGCTCTCTATTAAAATAGAAAAACCAGCCCAAGCTAACCAGATAATGATCTGTTGATGTGAAGGGACTTAATTTGAGTGCACTGAAGTGGTTTTGGTGTAGTAATGTGTGAGAGCTCAGATGTGTGAATGACTAAATATTTAAACCAAAAAAAAAACAATTCTTTGTAAAATAAATGACACAGAACGATTGTATCAATGACAGACTGCCTGCACTTCTGTAAGCGGGTGGGGTAAGGTGGACCAAAATGACTCGGGCCACATTATATGTAAAGTTTGGGTAATTACTAGGTTTGGAGACTTAAATAGCCGGGCCCACAGTGGTAAACACACTGGAAGTCAGGACGCCTCCACAGAATCTTTCCTCCTTGCCTCCTCAGAGACAAACAAGTTAGTGTGCAAAAACTTAAACGTTTAGTTTAGGAAGGCCAAAAAGATGACAGGGACACGTTAATTAACCCTTCTAACAGAAAAAATCACAGAGTGGTTTTGTTTCACAACTTAAACTATAACAGTAACTGTGTTTCTCAAGTCTTGTATTCAGATAAATAAATGTGAACCAACCTTAATGAATCTCACATGCAATATGTAAAGGGGCCAGTATACTCGATCATTGTCTTGGTTGTCAGACACACACACACACCTGTCCAATGTTGGGGTTTTTTCTACTTTTTATTTCTGATATCAAAAAGACTGTGTCATGGAGGTTTGGCTTCAAATGTGGTTGTGTTTTAACCCTGTGCTTATAGCATTATTGAGCAATTAACCCATGAAAGCTATTTCAGTTTTGGTAAGTCAATTTTAGCATACCTCTTTGCTAATGATAAACGAAGCTAGCCCCCAGTTCTATGAACTTGCAAAACTAACAGAGGTTAAGGGGGAGGGGACTCTACCGAAGCTTTACAAAAGTAGTTTTTATAGCTTGAAACTCTCTTTTTTTAGACTGCACCTGGTATCTCGTACATGGAAATGACACTCTACTTCCCTTTCGGATATCATCTTTTAAACTTTTAGATCACTTTAAAGATTAACAAGTATAAGCAAGACAACATTAGACGTTTTGTCAAAGCAGGGTCAAAACAGTCGTTGACAAAAAATACCAAACAGTTTTAGGTTGCATCCAAGAGTGAGATGTTTTACAGTTAATACAAAAGAATGTTTATTGCAACAAACAAAATGCAAAAGGAACAGACTGGAACATCAGCAAACAGTCTGGCAGGCCAGAGTATCAGGGCCTCTTTTTATCACCAGCCAACAGACTTGTGTCAACAGACAGAAAGCTGCCGACAAACCTCACACAATCCTGCAAACCAGCTGCAGTTGGAATGCATGCATACATTGGCAGTGTAAACATCTGTTTTTACAGAATACGTCCTTACAGTCCTGAGGACAACTTCAAACAGCTTTTGGCCAATTATAAATGTGCATGTACAGCAAAATACAGAATGCTTGTGCAAGAAAAGTACCACTACTGTACTAAAGGGAAATAACCTATGGAACACATTCAGAGCTGAAGTCATAAAGTTTTGCAAAAAGAAGAAACTTATTATGCATTGGATATTACAACTTAATCTCATGCATTACAATGACCTGCCATAACATTGTTATCTCCTACTCCTGCTATTAGCAATGCTTTACAAAAAATGATTTTGGCTGTGCATAAACATTCAAGTTTCTTTGGTGTAGAAGCAGCATTTATTGCTAGGTCATCTGTTGATGCATACAGCTAACTGAAGCTCCTGGAGGTGTTTGAGACAGATCATTATTGTTCAGAAATCCACAAATATCTCACATAGGACTCTCCTACAATTGCTTTAAATATTTATTTGGACTGGCTTGCAAGACAAGCCAATAATAGTTTACTTTGGAAAGATAAAATAGTGCAAAAACAAAGATAACTTTCTGTTTCCATCACGGTATAACCAGGTGAAGGAAAAATATTGCCTCAAAAACCTTCCAATAAGATTAGAAAGCTTTACATTTATTTTTAACCTTAACACTATTTTAAATAGTAAAAAACTTTAAATATCACATTACCAGAAAAAAAATAAAGCTCTCTGTATTAGAATAAAAGACCCAAATAAAAATCAGTCATATCAGAGTTTCTGAAAGGTTGATGTTCTCTGTATCAGGGTTCAGGTTTGTCAAAGTCTATTCAAAGTTGAACACTTTGTCCTCAATCAAACTGATAGACTTATTTGTAAGCATTTCTTCACTGCTAACAAATTTATACCCAAAGAGCTTCATCGTTGGTCCACAAACCCTCTGGACAACTTGGGCTATTTTGAACGGTAAACTAAACCTCCATTTCTCTACTTGCTCTGAGGAGTTTTTTTGTGTTGAGTAAACACCACTGGCCTCTTTTGAGGCCTGGGTGTTTTTCAGGATCCAAGATTTTACTTGTGGAGTGAATGGGATTCCAGCAAATCTATACATCTCTGTTGCCTTTCTCATTGGGAACCGAGCAATGTCCTCATACCGCACCAGCATGTATCTCCTTCGCAGCCACGATGGCTGCCTGAGGCCGATCCCTGCAGACATCCTGATGTTTTGGCAGTTCCCTTTCAGCTTCCTTACCTCATCATCATCAATGGGTACGTCCCCATCCAAAGCCCACTGCTTCCAGTTCTTGTATTTGGCAGCAAAGGCCACCATACGCGAGGCTAGAACTGCCCGAGGATCCCGAACCAGTTGGATAAACCTTACGTCAAGGCGAGGATCCTCTGCCAGAGGACGAAGTGTCTCCAGTTGTCGTACCCTCACTGACTTGATGGCTCTGTGCTCCTTCTGAAGACAGGACTGGGATGCCATGGTCAAATTTAATGGTCCACAGCGTCTGGTCTTGCATCGGTAACGCTCAAAAACCCCTTTAACAATGGGGCTGCAGACTGACTCCTCACACAAAGAGCTGCTGGACTCTCTACGGAAGAGGTTGGGGGTGATGTGGTCAACAGGAAGGGGTTCAATAAAGCTTTCCAGCAGGGAGAAGTCACACAGGAAGAGCTTCTGGAGAACGTCACGGTATGCCTTTGCAGACGCTGTGGCATTGGTGCCACCGGTCTCCAGGGTTAACATCTTCTCTACGTGCCACAAAGGCTCAAACAGGTAGAACATGTTGTCATCCTGCTGGTTAAAGAACTCGCCGACAAACGAGGAGCCTGTCCTGGTGGTGGCTAACAAGAGGATGTGTTTCTTACCCCTAGTCACCATCCCTTGGTGATCGCTGTAGTTCTCCAGACGTCGCTTCATCAACGTGAAGGCTGAGTCCATCTTACCAAGTGAGTTAAAGGAACGATTGTTCTTCAGCAGTACGTGGGAGGAACCACTGGGCTGTAGTGGGGTCTGAGGGGTTTGTTTTAAGGCAAGCTTATCTGACACCCTGAAAATCATGAAGAATCAGAGATATATAGAGTCAGAAACAGTTGGAGCAATGTCTTGTATGGAAGAAATATACAAGTCTGTTAGAAATCTCAAAAACATTACATTTGTCATTGAAATGGACTTACCTTGATATAATGTTGTTCTCTTTCTCAATGATAACAAGTGTCACAAAAAAGACAACGGATATTGTGTATTTGATCCTCATTCTTAGATGCCTGGATATGCTTTTACAGACTTCTTCGTAATGGGTTCTGCCAATCTTGTAAGTCTCCAGTCGCCTTCTTAAAGAGCCTCCCGGTTGTCTGTATTCCCTGTTGTGGGCGATGTTTCATCCTGTAAATGAAATGAGCATCGACGTGTCAGTTACACATTTTGCACATTCAAGCGGAGCAACGAGTTCTCAATTTGTTGTGTCGAAACTCTTTGAGGTGTTCAGCCCATAGAAATGAGGAAATTGACAGTCTCTTGTTGCATATCAAATTCTGAAGTGTAATGCCAAGTCAAACAGCTTCTCCTTTCTCAATATCTTTCTTCCTTTTTTTGTTGGCCATGCAGAGCATAACTGTACTGTAGTCCGTTGGAGGCATTGACTCAGGAACTAAAATACCATATCTAAAGTAGGTAAGAATAGAACATAGTTGAGTGTGTTGCTGTGGAGTCTAAGCTAGTTCTTCCCATGAGGAAGTCCCTGTTATCTTTATGTGCAGTAGTGCATTTCAGGAACATGCCCACCCACCCTGCAAGACTGAAGGCGTGTTCACATTTATGACACAGAGTTTACAGAAGTGATTTGAAAAATGAGCTGAAGAGCAGCTCTGCGAGCAATTCAATGACAATTTTTGTAATTAAGCTGCAATTCCAGGACTGCAAAGCTGCTTGCATTTAAGATCATGAGTTGTCCGGGTTAAATTGATAATCCTCCCTCTCTCTGATATTGCGCTGCCTGTCATCCAAAACTGCCAGCTGCTCCTCCATGTCAACACTGGAAGGAGATCTTTTCAACAGAGGAGGCCCTCGTGACATGGGCTTGCTGTGCTGTAAACCATCTGGTGGTGGGCTTATGTGTGCTGCTTCTTCATAATATACCTTATGTGCTGTCTAAAACACTGCCTGAGAGTGAGGGGGATGCATGTCCAAACACTGAGAGGTATAAATGCATACTGCTGAAATTGAAGGGGAAAGCCTGCTTGTCATGGAGCCATAAATTGTAGTGTTTTAAGTGTGCAGGCCATTCTCTACTTGTGGTAGTCTGTAGATGGTAACAGTGGGAAGTTACAATAAGCAAAGAGGGGATTTAATTATGCCTATTTGGGAATTGTGTGCGCATTCCTGAAAGACTGATATTAGTTTACCTTTAGGATAATGGTATCTTTGCACAAATCCCTAACTCATATTTGGATTTTGGCAAGACCCTGCTTTATCTAGTCTTAAAGTAAAAACACAGCAAAAGTAAACAAGACACCCTGAGGAAATGTACTAAGTGCCAATTCGATGTGTTGCCTCTAAAATGCTGGAATTCCTGCTTAAAAAGTTTTGGAAACTCACACAGAGGTTGTACAGTCAGTATTTATACATCCTGAATTAGACGTCTGGGTTTATGAGAACATTTGTTTGTTGGATCTGTGAGGAGTTACACATGGTCCTGACTGAGTGTGTCTGTGAAATGATGGCAAGTCTAGCCTCAGGTTCCAACCTATTACCGAAACTGCTGCTATTAATCAGCAGAACGACTAGCAACAGACCAAGCCTTCACTCACTACTACAGCAGAGCAGTCAGGTGTTTGACATGAAACAAGCAGCACTGTGCAGGAAGTTTAAAGGTTGGCTTATGACCCCGTCTACAGGTCGAGTTCTCACATCCTGACCTTAGTCCAGGGCCAGTGTGGAGGTACAAAAAAGCTTGCAGTCTAAACAAAAGGATGGTTGAACACCTCCTGTGAAATTCTATGAGAGGGGAATGAGACGTTTACAGCTCAGATAAAGCACTGTTGACGTGGAACGGTGTGTAATCAAAGGTGAACAGCCAGAGTGCTTAAGCACGTTTTCAGCAAGAGGAAAAGTCTGCTCTGTCTTACACCCGCCTGCCGCATGCCAGAACCACAAAGGTCTCTTTACACAGGAGGGACTCTAAACCTCCTTTTCGGCTGAGATCGCAGAACATAAACTGTCAGGTCACTCGCACGTCACAGGGTCAGCTACTAAACCCCTCTGAATGTAAAGTCATGTCAAACTGGTTGCATAGTCGGCGGCATAAAAACTGACACCTTAAGCCATCTCTGGTGACATTTTGTGTGCTGAGACCCAAAAAAAACAATCTAAATCTCACCCCTTTTGTTTATTTGCTGCTGTTACTGATATAGACCAAATTAAGACACTAACGCCAAAAATGATTTGTTGAAAGAAAAAATCATGACTGAGGGATTCCTCATGAAAAAAAGTTGATTCGATAAAATGATCTTATAGCATAGTTCCTTGGTTTGGGGTATATTGAAACACCTTTTCTCCATTTGTCTGTGAAGAAATGTAAAAAAATAAATAAAGACTCCATCATCAATTCATCAAGAAAATAAGTTCTCTGAGGTTTTGTCACTTCTGTGGTAAATTAGATGTACACCAATTATCTCAGCTTATTACATCTGCTCTGTGAAGAGAAAAAAAAAACACACACATGAGCGGACATTCTTGAATATTCACAAACCACTGAGGCATATGACACTTTTGATCATCTGCTTGTAACGAAACCACACCATTTATCATCTTGTTACAAGTGCTTTTAATAGCTTCCTTTTATTTTATGTAAATCTGTGAGGAAGACAAACCAACCAACTTTTCTTGAGACACTGTAAGTGTCTGCTACTGTATTACAATCTTGGGTGCTCTATACAATACTATCTCTATACAATCTTATGTAGACATCATTATTACAGGTTGATGTAAAATAAACATAAGAAATGACACAATTGATGATGTTGGTTTTTTTGAAGTAATGGATAGGGACATATTTCACCTTGATACTAGAAAAGTTAAAGTTCAAAACAGATTTTCAAGGTATATAATATAGATCGCTATGGATTACACAATATATATTTTTTAAAATAGCTACTTAGATCACCAAGCATTTCAATCAAAAGGTTAGCCTGTTCAATCTTTTTTGTACTTTTTTTTATTTTCATGTAACTTTGATTAAAATCAAACTGAGATTTCAACAAGGAGATGAGCAATTAAATCAAGTACCTTAAAAACTAAAATTCATTTTAACTGTATTTACAACAAATCAATATGTTTATATCATTTTCAAAAGCAACATTTCAAATGTTTGGTGCTTAACATTTCTTAATTCAAGGATTTGCTGATTGTCATTGTCTTTTATGTAATTAGCAACAGTTTGGTGTATTTTACGAAAGATGTTATTTGATGTGGTCACTTGAGGCGCTCGCTTTTCACATTTTAAAGGCTGCACAATTAAACAATTATTGAAGAATCAGTACAGGATATGTTTATGTAAACAATCAGAATTTGTGTCTGTGGATGTAAATACTACCAGAGTGCTCTATTTTGTATGGTGAGTCCTGAAGTTTAGTTTACAGTATCTTTGTGAGTTACCAAAGGGAAACGTGAATGCATTCTGCTCAAGCATTACAAGTAAAGTTTTTCTCTCTGTCACGATGACTGATAGGGAAACATGTATGACACTTTTCAGAGACTGTTACTGAGTTGTGCAATCAAACTGAGGTATAGCTGCCCTTGTTACAGGAAGTGTAGGCAACTGAGAGCACACATTTGGAAAGGAAACTTGTGGTCAGGTCTGTGTTAGACAGATAAGGCCATAAACAATTACAGGCCTATATAAAGATCTTTTTAACATTATCTGACTTCATTATTAGACTTTCAGTGTAAAACACGTTTTCATCTTTGATTGCAGTGATGGAGGACAAATGTAGAATGCTATCAATAGTGACAGTGAATCAATCAGGAAGGGGTGGACAGCAGGAGAGAGGCATTCAAGCACCACAAGTTTAATTAAGACCAGTGTGAATCACGCTGCTTTTAGTATGTATATGGACAATGTGGCATGTTAGTCCTGAAAATCCAGAGTAGTGATGTTTAATTGTCAATTTAGGCATACACAATTCGTAAAGTTGAACAGAGCCCGTTATGTTGTGGAAATGCAGCTGGCTAATGAAATAAATAACTGGTTATGCTCTCTGCTGAGCATGCACTGCGTTTAAAGGTCAACAGGACAAATCAAACAAACTGAACTCATGCTGTATTAAAAGGCCACTCGAAGTAACTTTTAAGTCATTATTATTTACAGTCTAGTACCAGGGTGTTGTCTGAGATGACAATATCTCCAATGTTGTTAGTATATACAGTAGGTGTCAGTTACTTGAAAGGGACAGTTGCTCCGCACCATAATGATGAGCGTCCTGGTTCAACCGTGAAGTCAGTCAGCCTTTTCTCAAAGAGCGATGTCGGACAGAAAGAAGTCCCATATCTTCCCGACTTCTTTACTTGTGTGACCAAAATGTAGATAAATCCAAAATAGGCAGCTGTGAATGTGCAAGCTGAGAATCAGATGGAGTCATGTTGGGGGTGTCCGCTGGTCAGGCTGCGCGCTTTACTGAATGAGAACTCAGTGAATCACATGGGGAAACTTTTAGGTCCAAAGGAGCGGAGCTTCAGGAGGCGCACTGCCCCCATAAATACAAACTCCCCCCCCCCCCCCCCCCCCCCCCCACACACACACACACACACACACACACACACACACACACACTCAGAACATCTGTTTATAGTCCTTAGAAACTATTGAAAGTAGACACATAATCACGAGAAACGACATTAGAATAAACAAAGGCCTAATATTGTTGCTGCTTTCGGACTTGTTGAATTCTTTTAGTGGTTATTGGCGATGAGCACTCAACGAAAAACAATGCAAACACGCCGCCTAGTGGAAAACATAAAATGTGAATTTACTCTTTCAATGAACTTTTTGAAGATTTGTTTTACTCTAAGCTACACTAACTTTTAAAAATGATATCTAGGCTTTAAAACACTCAGATTCCTTTTATAACTGTCCCCCTATTTGTATAGACTAACTGAAAAAACACAACTTATCTAATAGATACAATGTCGTTATAAATGTTTAGTCTCCTACTAGGCATAACATTGCAATAAATGGCTACAATTATTTAGCAGCTGTGCCTATTTGTAATTTGCACACAAAGTAGCCTGATACAAATAGCTTAACTGTAAATTCATAGCAGACTATGAAGCCAATATTTTAGCCTTGGTAGTCGTAGGGCAATTTAGATAATTTTTCTTTCCCTAACCACAGACATGCAGACAACATTCCTCGAACATTTTCGATGGATGATAATTTTATAATGGAATAGGCCTAACGTCTAAATATTTACGAGTAGGCCTAGTCTAGTTAAAAGCTTCAACACTGTGGTTTCGCCCTGATTCATTATCTTTAATGGCAAGTAAAATATGTAATGTTTGCTTGGACATTGGTATTTCTGCGTATCGGATCTTAATACATCTTCTAAAACAGCTGACAAGGTTACAAAATGCAGTCTGACAAACAAAAACAAAAAAAACTACAACCCCTATCAAACATGTCGCCGAATGATGACGTGTGAAGGAGAAATTTCACGAAGGTTGCAAAACAGTTGCGTCAGAAACGTGCGCATTTTGTTTCCTGAAAGGCGAACGACGAACGCTGCTCTCTCGGTATGTAACATTTATCCAAAATATGTCAAATGTTCATGAGTGAAATCTAATAAACGATGAAATTATGCTTCATTAGATACACTGAGCATCTAAACAGAAGTCGACCCTGATGATTTTCAGTGAAATTAGTCTTACATGTTACGACACTAAGAGCTAGCTTACGTGAGCTCGCTTAGTAAATTAACTTTAAATAATATGACGTTTGTTCGCTTTCCTGTTTTGCAAGCCTTTATTTATTAATCTCTTTTAACTTTCTTTGTCACTATCATAATACACGTGACGTTTACACGTAAGTCTCGATGCTGTCTGTCAGACACTGTTACGTTACCTGACGCTGTGTTTATTTTGTCAGGTCTGCTACACCTCCACAAATTGTGACCATGTTGGTTGCCCGACTGACCTGCCTGAGGAGCGCCCCGCTCGCCGGGCTCCGTCCTGTGCTGTCACACGGTCCTCCAGGCCTCAGAGCACCCATCCTGAGGACCTGTCCTCCTCTGCTCAGGCCCCAGCAGGTAAAGTTCACACCTGCAGGCTCTCTGCATGTACTTTATGTTATGAACGCTTTATGGTTTAACTACAATGTTTGCAATTTAACTGTACTAATTTATATCAGATGCTGGAACAAATGCAAGATAACATCACACAGTGGGCACTAAATGTACAGAGATATGACCTATAGAATAAAAAAAAAGTATGTTTTTTGTTTTGTTTGTATCTGCCAATAACAAGTATAATAAGCAAACTGATTGAAACTCTATGTTGCTGACTCCTTTATATATATATTTTTTTAAATTATTGTATTCTACCCCCTAAATAGACATAACACAATGTTATGTGATTTTGTGTCACGTGTGATTTTATTTATTTATTTATTTATTTTTTCCCCCACAGGGTTTTTCCTCGAAAGCCAGGTTTGGTTTCCGTCGTGTGAAGACAGCGAGAGACCAGCTCAAAGATGCAGCTTTTGGACCAACAGATACCGCCATTAAAAGTAATGTTTATTTTCTAGTTACCGATATAGTTCACTGTAACAGTGCTGTTACTATTCAAATACAGTGCTGTTACTATTCAAATGTTAGTCTTACATAACTGATTTGATTCTAAGAACTCTAACAAGGCATAGCTGTACCAGAATATGATGGACTCAAATATCGGCCTCTTTGACAGGTTTCTTAATTTGTGAGAAAAAAAAGCCTTGAGACAGCCACAGTGTTCGATTTGGATTTTTTTATTTTTTCTTCATGAGGAATTGCAAAACATTTTAACTTGTGCCTGATTAAATTGTGTTCTCAGTTGACAGCATGGGAAGACTGATTCTGGCTGGAGGTGCGGCTGTTGGACTTGGAGCTCTGTGCTACTATGGACTTGGCATGTCCAATGAAATCGGTGCCATCGAGAAAGCAGTGTGAGTGTTTGGGGGGGGTTTTGTACCGGCAGCGCATTCGTCGTCTTCTGAAGGGCAGATCAGTGCATAGAAAATGTTTGCTACCTTCTGAGAGCTCCTTGTTGACTTGCCCCCCCCCCCCCCCCCTCTCTGCAGGATCTGGCCTCAGTATGTGAAGGACAGGATCCACTCCACCTACATGTACTTTGCAGGGAGCGTTGGACTAACAGCTCTGTCAGCTGTCGCTGTCAGCAGAACCCCGGCACTTATGGGTCTTATGATGAGAGGATCCTGGCTGGTAAGCTATATCGCTGAAGTTGATCCCACAAAGACAGAGTACTTACCCATAGTGATTTATAAATAATTGGTTTCTAAAGTGAATGTCTGTGTTTTTCTAACCCAGGCTATTGGAGCAACATTTGCTGCCATGATTGGTGCCGGCATGCTGGTCAGGTCTATTTCTTATGAGCACAGCCCGATGCCCAAACACCTTGCTTGGATGCTTCATGCAGGTTTGTAGTACAATGTCCAGTGGAGTTTCATTAAACTGTTGATCTAGCTCAGTAGTTGTCCCTATGATGTAATGTCTCAGTTGAACACTAGAGGGCAGTCTTGTAAAGCATTTAAAAGAAACTATTCTGCTTGATTTGTGTTTTTACTGTTACACCTGGTTTGTTGTGTTAGTTTTATTATGACGTTTTCTCTCTTTGTTGTTTATTGATAAGGTGTGATGGGTGCCGTCATCGCTCCGCTCACTCTCCTGGGAGGACCTCTGATGATGAGGGCCGCCTGGTACACTGCAGGCATTGTGGGAGGTCTGTCCACTGTGGCCATGTGCGCCCCAAGTGAGAAGTTCCTCAATATGGGTGGTCCACTGGCTGTCGGCTTTGGGGTGGTTTTTGCTTCTTCTATCGGTGAGTATAAGGCAGTTTGGCCCAATTTCTAAAGCTCTTTGTCGTTTCATTTACACCATATGACCCTCAAACTAAAGATGTAAAAACATCATAGCACAATGTCAGGTTATTCATACTTGATGAACCAACACATACAGCCAGGAGAAAGGTGTTTGACAGCAGATCGTATGCGTTTCACCTCATCCACATTCCAATGGTCTTGGGAGATGTCACTTCTTCAATGACTAATTCCATGAAATGCAAATCTGATTCGTAAGTCACACCTTAAGTGTTAGTACTCAGTCACATTCATTGTGTATGCAGAGAAATGTGTATGACGTCACACCTCAGGTGATTATCGGCTTTCTGTATTCATTAATACAAAAACACGAAGTAAAAAGTGAGACAAAATGTAAACTTATAATAATTCTGGCACATTATTAATTTCCAAAATACTTTTAGCGATTTATGATATTGAGATTAAGTAGTTAATGTTAGTAGGAAGATGGAAAAAGAAAATACACTCCCATTTCTGTGCTTTTTAGATATAAAACATCCTTGACATGTACCCTAACCTTGAATAAAAGGGCGTTTCCAATCAACCACTTAAACAGCAGATCATCAATTACCTTCATATTATTGAACTGTATTGTCATTAAGTTTTAGGTGGTTATTCAGTAACATTACATCTCAATTGTACAGTCAGTCTAACAGTGAATATATCTTGGGGTTTTTTCAGGATCAATGTTCCTGCCGCCGACCTCGGCGTTCGGAGCAGGCCTGTACTCTGTCGCCGTGTACGGAGGCCTGGTCCTGTTCAGCATGTTCCTCCTCTATGACACTCAGAAGGTCATCAAGAGGGCAGAGACACACCCGCTCTACGCTGTTCAGAAATATGACCCTATTAATGCGTGAGTCTCACATTCGCTTCAGATACAGATTGATGTTAGTGATGTACCTTAACCACTGTACTGACCTGATATTTTCAATAATCTTACAGGTGTATGGGAATCTACATGGACACCATGAACATCTTCATGAGACTGGTGATGATTCTGGCTAACGGCGGGGGCGGCAGAAGAAAGTAAACGGCAGCATTGTGACTTCAGCTTTAATTTGACCTTCAACAGAGCTAAACAACGTCACATTTTACTTGCGTCTTGCATATGCCAGCAGCATATGCAAGATGTGATCTGTTAGCGACCCAACTTGTCTAACTGGTAAATAAACATGACTGCTTTGTTATTGTGCACGGAAGACAGACTGCACACACAATTCAAGAGCTTTTACCTTCATCGTGGAAGCGTGTGTTTTGTCCTGAGGGGTACAGATAGTTTATAATATCTGCATTATTTGTATTATTTGTTTTATATTTATTTCCACTCATTGGTGTTTCTGTTTCTAATGAGAAAGGAGGAGGTAACATTTACGTTTATGCAACAGAAATGTCACAATTCAACCATAGACTCAACTATAGGGTGTAATAAATAACACGGCTGTATGCACTTTCTCCATTATAAACTGATGTACATCTGTGGTGGGCTAAAGACAGTGGCACTAGTTTATATATTTTTGAGAAAATAAACATTCATTTAAGCAAAGGAATCATTCAAAGCAAAGGAAGCAAAGGAATCATTCAATAAACAAGCAAAAATTAATTATTTTCCGTACTGACTCTCTTTTGTAACTCCCAGCGACACTTGTACAGCAACACTTATGCTAATGAAGCTAGGGTAATTGAAATAATGTGAACAAAGTACAGCTACAAGGTGTAAAAACAGGATTCTAATTTTGTATTTATTATAAATAACACAATTTGTATCCTAAGTCATCTTTAGGTGAAATTCATTTCTACATTTAGGCTACTAGTGTTTTTGTGGAGAAACGTTTACAGGGCAGAGTGTTTTTTCCTAATATCTTAAATTCATTTTAATAGTCCATTGTATAAAGAAATTATCCTTTCAAAAAAAGTCATACACATTATCTGGGATCATTGAGTTATATTAGTGTGGGGCAGACAGTGAATGCAGTAATCCAGATGACAATGGAATATTTCAGGAGATAATCTATGCATTTTATCTGAACTAATGTCTGATGGAAGCTATTGTAAAGTTCAACGTGACTTTTAAGAAATACATTGGTCAGAAGAGGGGCAAGACCTGAAAAAGCACCAACTGCCAAACAATCAGAGCAGTTATAGTTCATTTAACATAGTGTCCAAAATCAATCATATGGAGGACAATCCACTGCTGCTACTTAAACCAAAAACCTACATAGCCACCATTTTCCCATCACTGAGGCACCAGTGTGGGTCCACCTTGTATATGCCTATAAACAGTCAGTGTGGAGCAGCAGATGACAAAGGCTTAGCATCGTAATCCTCTTGTCCACCATCTGGCCGCTTCTCTAAAATTAAACCTCCAAACCAGGGCACTTGCAACAGATGCTAACATCTGTAAATATGCAGGTGCTTCATTAGAGCATGCACACGTGGATCACAATGCTGCCAGGGAATGTTTTTAATCCCTCAGATCATATACACGTTAAGGACACATATGATTCATATACAGTATGTGGGAAAAAACTGCAGATGGGATGGATAAAGAGGGCAATAATGGATGAGATTTTTGAAAGCTTCAGCATGTGGAGTTCTGCCATTACAGGGGATAAAAGTTGCTTCCTGTCAGTCATTTTCAGATTGATGACCGATATTTGGTTAAAGTCCAAAGTTTTCTGCTGCCAAACATAGGCTGTTTGTGTGTGAGCTGGAGAAAATAAGTGAGTAAGAGAGAATGAGCGAAGTTGAACAAATCCAGAGGACAATAAGTCCATGCATGTTGTGTCTTTGGCTTTCGCTCTTTAAATCACAATACCTTAGGGACTCTAACCTCTAATGATCTCTTTCTTTTACGTAATCACTCAGACTTATAAAAAAAAATGCTGTAAGCTTATAAACCCTTTACTGTACAGTGTTCGGAACATTTTTAAATTGATTTTGAATCATGCTTGTAGTGATTCTCTCAGGATAGAAACGTTCATGGTCCAACACATAGGTCCACATTGAAATATCTCAACAGCTGTTAGATGGGTTAGCTTGAAGACATGATTCCATGTTGACTTTTTATATTTGCCCTCATTTGTTTTCCCTCATGGGCCATTCTGAGGTCACATTGTGGTTTTGGGTGAATTTGTTTTTTAGAGTCAGGTTATAACTTCATTTTCCCTCTGTGATCAGTTCATGGTTATCTGCCTAAAACTTCAGTGTATGTCCCAAAAAAACTCAAAATGTTCATCATCCTTATACATGACATGAGTTTAGTTTATAAGCAAATGTTAGCAAGCTAGCATGTTAAACAATTAGTGTTTGATTTTTTAGCACCTGTCAGCTAATGTATGCTAGTTTACATTTAACCGTCTTTTGTTTACAGTGTTAATTTGTGAAAGTCAATATTAAATCATTAAAAGAATGTTCAATTCTCCAAAGTTAAGTAGGCCTAAACTAAAAGTTTACAAACTGTATGTTAGCCTATGTTATGTTATGTAACGTTACCTGCAACCTATATAAAGATTACAACTCAACAAATTTGACATAAAATTTACAAACCGTTAACTCAATCGTTAACATGGTGACCTTTATACCTTATTGGCGTGCTAAAGTTAGCATTAAACTCAAACACAAAACAACAACACAAGCCTTAAAGAGTTGTTGGTAGGGCTGTCGACTGTGGCCTTGTTTTTGAATATTCTACTTAAACTGATACTCTTTTCGTTTCAGTGTTGTTTACTAGAGGTTATACCATCAGTAACATGTTTGTCCACTGCACCATGTGCAGAGTAAATTCTTTATATTTGATGTGTCTAAGTTAATTACTCTAAAAACACAGCAGTTTCTGAATTCTGACTTTTCTGTGAACAAAGCTGTTTTTTCATTGGCTTCCAGCCAGTGAGATACAAGAGTGTGTCATTGAACGTCAGACACTATTTTTATAACTGTGAATACAGGAAGTGAACCACACTACACCTCTGAGTGAGTAAGTCAATATAGCCCTCACCAGTATTAGTGCACTCACATGACACCTGGTCCTATGGCAATTCAGTTTTCACAGAAAAAAAGGTGTAAAACTCAGCACAGGCCAAAGTGTAAATGCTATGCAAAAATAAAAACAAAGAAGTTTTTAGTCCTTTGAATGTAGTCTGTACAGGCAAGGGTACATGATTTATTTCTGTTTGACATTAATGCCTACAGTGACAGTGGCAAACATCTTCTGAAAGACATACTTTGATAAAACTGAACTATAAAAAGGAGGCTTGTTGCGTTTTTTTTATTGTTTTTTTTAATTGTGCTGACTGATAATATTGTCAGTTCTTAAAAGCCTTGGTTTATCTCACGGTCTGGGCTTCCTGAGGATAGTGGACTGTGGAGGCTAAAGAAAACCTCATGGCTTTTGTTGCATAACAGATCCACAAGTGCAGCTGAGGTTCTTGGTCAGCTTGCTGGCAAGGAGAGGTGCCTGCGGATGCTTAGGTCATTGGGACTATAGCTTTATGTGACTAACAAGTTAATTAAAACTCTTAAAACGTCAGGAAGAGGAGCCAAGTGGACCATGTGTCTGTAGTGAATGTAAAGATGTGCATCGTAGCGTACATTGTGTTAAAAATGTGCTGACCTGCCCTATGAAAGCAATTTCTTTTTTTCACTGTTTTTTACTGGCTTTTTTCTTATAGTGTTATTCTGAATCTGTAGGCCATTTACATATTTATAGATAATAATGTGACATTGTAAAGCTACATATTAAATGATAAAAGTTGATTTTCAAATTGTACTATAGTCTTACTTTACAATTCTAATACAAGCTAGCTGAATAGATGAAGATGAGCTGGGATTCAATAAGTGTTTACTTCCTCCCGCTCCTTTTTAGACATGTCACAATGAATTAAATTAGTGTAAAAATATCTGCAAACACTGTTTGTAATTATTATTTATTTTCTTTCTGTCATTTTTTTTATACGTTCACTTTTGCATTATGTTACATGTTTTGAATTTAAAAAAAACTCAAATCAAAAAAGTTTGTGACTTAACTGTAACATGACATTTGCCTAACATAATACAATTGGTTAATGTCTCTTTTTCCTTGAAGAGCATATTGAGACTGTCATATTGTTTATCATAAAAATGTAATTGGAATCAGTTTGTAAGTCTGTAAATCAGGCCATAAACATATGCAACATGCAGACTTGTCATCAATAACACAATTACACATTTTTCTTTTCTTTTTCTTGGCTTTGTTTGCTTGTTAAGTTTTGCCAAGACATTCCTTTTTCTTTTTTTCTCTTTTTTTTTTTTTTTTTTTTTTACAATTCCTCTAGTTTTGGGTTGTGAAGTTTTTTAAAGCTTACAGTATCTAGCCTGTTGAGGGTAAGGCGTAAAAATATAAGATGACAAAGTAAACATGTTCTTTAGGCCTACATTATTAAATTAGCAAGCTACTTTTAGTGGCTAGAATGACAGTCTTGTTTTATTTTCTTGAATGATAATTAAACTATTTTGACATAAACAAGTGTTACATTTTTTGTTGTTTATTTTAAGTAACTTTACTTCTTAACAGCAACATTACATTTTATTCCACATAAAACAAAACAGTCATACCCTTACAGGTATTAGCGTGGATTTTTAGTCGGTTGTCTAGCTAGTAGCATGCTAATCTACCCTCTGTCCTAACCTCTTTATGTTTACACATGCCTTCATATTACTTAATTTTACTATGCTGAATGCTGCAGTCGTGAATGAGTTAGTCAAATCAGTTAAAACCAATAGAGTGGCTTTTTACGTCACAGGCGCAAACAGCGGATTTGATTTAAAAGAAGGTTGTAGACTCATGGAGACTTACTGGAAATTGTGTTCAAATATAAAAAGTCTATTTTTCAGGCTGTTGGTTGTCAATATGTACAAGCAGGATCAAACTATTTGACTAGGTTTTAAATGTTAGCCTTTCAAGTTGTCACACAAGTCAGCTCAGATAGGCTGTTTATTTTTTGGTATTTCTGAATTGAAGCACTGTGATTTGGTTCTGACCTTCCTAAGCTGCAGCGATTCACACAGTGAATTTATTTTTATTTTTTTCATTTAAGACAGTGCTTAGTGGAGAACATCATCTGGAACATGACATACTTAAATTAAGCTGAACCTAAAATATAAAGTAATCTTGCAGCCCCAAAGAATTTGATCCAAAGAACACAGATTGAGATTAATGACTATTTAGAAAAGCATAGCATGTTTGGAGTCTCAAGGCGGGGTCATTAACAGGTTATTGGGTTTCCAGGGATAGTGGACTGCGGAGGCTAAAGAAAGCCGCTTGGTTGTAGATCCGCAAGCACAGCTTGGGTTTGTATCGCTGCCAAGGTGAGCAGTCACTGAATGCTTAGGTCAGTGTGACTTGCACTTTGTGACTAATGCTTTTTTTAATGAAACCCGTTGAATATCAAAACAAGTAGCAACATTTCTCATAGTGGAAAAGAACTGAATACAGAGAAATAAATGTGGAACACAAGAAACAGGATTTTTTATAGAGGTTCAAAGTTTGAGTGAAATGCAGTCGTGAATTAAGGGGACAAAAACAATATTCAACTTCAGAACATTTGTTTCTAAAAGTTAATTGTGAGATACAATTTTTCGTTGTAAGGTATTATTTCTGCTGTGCCTTACACCCTTACATGCACATTAACACATGTACGGAGGTGTGATGACACCATATTGTGTGGAACCTGAACTCTCTTCACTCCTTGTGCGCTCTTTCAGAAGAAATCAGAGTGAGAGAGTGTGGCAGGAGATGTCTGTGGAGAGAAGGGATGCGTCACTGGATTAGTGCTTGAGAATCCGTCCCAGCCTCTTCTCCCTCCTGAGCTGCTGAGACGCTACCAGAAGGGCAAGACACTCACCACTCGCTTTTACCTCCACCAAGCCTTCCACATGAGCCGGCCAAGCCTTAGCTCTCCACCAGGATGAAGAAAGAAAAGGAAACACATGCTCTGCTGTTTCTCCTCCTGCTTTACTTTACCTCAGGTAAGGCTCTGTTTTCTTTATGTTATGCTCTTAGTCTTTGTGGTTAAGACTTCTTGCCTCGCTCTTATCTGGTTAATCCTCTAACACACAGAGGTCCATCTTAGTGTGGACTCCTCATGCTGCCTGTAGTTCATATTTTTTTTACGTGTGATTGTATGTTGGTGTTGTGATAGAAGCTTCAACCCAAAAATATGTTTAATTCCTCTCTATCCTCCTCCTGCCTGCTTTCGTTTGCTGCCCTTCTTAGCAAGTGAGTGCAACAGTTATCTTTTCATTAGATAAACATTTATACGAGAACAGACTTTAGTCAACGCTTCAGTTAACTATGACGTTTTTCAGGTTTTTACAGTATATTGAGTAGTTTGCTAATTTCATAATTTATCACCTCTTCACATAATTTGTTTTTTTTTTCCCACATAAAGGGAAAACGGACTACGCTCCATATTTTTATGACAATGGACCCAGCAGTATAAATGGGAACATGGCCTTGTTCAGCATCTCTGAAGATACACCAGTTGGTAAGTCTCACATATCCAGTCCAATGAAGTATCTTGTCACAAATCTAATTAATTTAAGTAATCTCCTGTTGTCTAAATTTGCTTGCAATGTTATGTTGTAATAATGATATTTTCACACTTATTGAAGCTCCCTTTAGTCGCTGTGATGTCTGTCAGATCATGACATACTTAACAGGAAGAAAACATTTCAGCATTTGCTTATGTGACCTGGTTAATAAACCTGCCATAAAAAACCCCCCACAAAGAAACAAACCACAGGCATTCAAAGCTTCCTTTAAATCATTCTAAGAAGCATAGATATTGGGTCTTTACCACGCCTGATAATGTCTTTCTTTTCTTCCATATAGGGATGCAGGTTTACACCCTGAATGGCACCGATCCAGAGGGAGATCCAGTAAGATACGGTCTGACTTTTGAAAAGGGCTCCCAAGAATATTTAAGGGTGGAGCCCAAGTCAGGAAATGTGACCCTCGTCAAAGAGCTCGACAGAGAGGTAAGGCCGATCATGAGAGATGCTTGTTTTGAAAGAAGCTGCTTCAACTGAGGCTGTGACGGTCTCACACCTTTTTTTTTTCCTCGCAGAAACAAGATGAGATCTCAGTGCTCGTGAGCATAACTGACGGTCGCAATAAAGTAGGTGTTTACTACTTGTGTTGTATTTTTATGTAAATAAATAAATCATGCAATTTTTAATTAGTAATAATAATAATAATTTTATAACCTTAAATCAAAATACATGCCTTTAAAAAACAAAAAAAGAAGAAGAATGAAAAATATTCACTTTTAGAGTATTTAGGTCTCTCTTAAAGAAGATAAAAACCTGGGTATGAATTCCTGTTTGTGCAATTGTTTCTACTTGCAGTTCAGATTCGTTGTTTTCTTTAGGTTATCGAGACAGTGAGAGTGTTTGTCACTGACGCCAACGATGAAGCACCCGAATTTCAAAACCTGCCTTTCATCATTAATATCCCAGAGGTACAGTATGAAGATTGAATATCCAAAAATCATATACTGTGGATCATCCTGTGCCACAAATGATCTCTTTGATCTGCTGATTGAGTCAAACTTATCATGTAAAATAAAGATCCTTTTTCTCATCACCAGGATACTGCTCCAGGAAGTAGCATCTACAGAGTCCAAGCAGTGGATAAAGACATGGGCTCAGGAGGCAGCGTCTCATATTATCTACAGGTAAAAAGATGTGATGTTATGTAGATGATGCACAGATGTTACTCAGAAAAGAATTAAATTGTAGATTTATTCTGCATCAAAATTAAAACATTTGTGTAGATTGCCTTTATTGAAAAGAGTGACCCCATTTATAACACATCTAGAAGCCTATATTTTCTTTAAAGCATGTTGTGCTGTTATTATATTGGTCAGCCTATCTATCTTTAGTTGCTGGAGCCTTTAGAGTAACACGTGCTTAGAAAACTGAGCTAAAGTAAGAAGGGCTAAAACAGTTAATGCTATTTTAGCCCGCTTGCACATGGCATCCAGTTGAATTCAAAGTTGTTTGAAAGATTTTACTAATCACATGTCGAGCTGTTAATAGCTTTGCACCGATCTTCAGACCTATTTAGCTGACAACCTGAAGACTGCCAGCAAGCTTATCCTTTCAAAACCTTACTTCAAAGCAAAGAAAGCTTCTCTTTTTTTTTACATGTCATCCTTTCTTATTTTCATCTTCGTCAACCAGTCCAAAGACGTAACATTTTTACCAGCACAGCTTCCTCATTATCATCTACAGTAATGCTGTAAACTGGCTCCGTTTGCCCAAGGGTCAAGCTGAAATCATGAGAGCTGTTTGTGCCATGTGGAGGGGAAAAGGGCATTCGAGTGATGGGAGAGCGAAAGATTAATCTGGTACCAGAGAGCAGTCTGGAAATGGTGTTACTTTAGTGGATTAAATTTCAATTACATTTGAGCAAGGCACTGAAGGCTTAATAGAGGCTTAGGTTTGGTGCGGGCCAACAGATGACAGCACAGTAGTCGTTACTGTTTATATGTCAACTATGAGACTAAAACAATCCTAAAATGTTACGTTTAAAGGGAGGAGAATCAAAAGTTTAAAACAATAACATCAAAGTCTTTGGAATGAGCTCAATAGTTCTCAATTTCAAAATTCCGGTTATAAAAAAACATGTTAACCAATAATACTCTTCTGACTGTGTGGCTTTATTTCTCATTCTCAGACTTCACCACTTGCAAAGTTTACCATTGATGGGAACAGTGGTATCCTCAGAGTCAAACCTGGTGAGACTTTGGACTACGAGACCACGCCGACGCACTTTGTGACAGTGGTTGCAAAGGTGAGATGTCGCTGTTGCTTCTCTTCTCAGGTTCCCTCACACAACACCCTCCCACTTGGCAGGTTTCACCTTCCTGTCTTAGCATTTTAAGTTTAAGATTCATCCATGGTGTTGTGTTATTTCAAACGTTTAGGTTGTTTTGACCAGTGATTGCTGTAAACTGGATAATTCCTGTGAGGTAACATGGCTAGAGGTAACACCTGAATTAGAAGCAATGTACCAACGTAGCATTTTGCTTTTGTAAGAAGGTAATATTGTCAGGTTAAGCACCTGCTGGTGGCCAAAGGTCGTGATAGGTTCAGCTGTGGATAAGCTTTCTGAACACAGATATGTTGCTGAATTTTCTCAGTCTCTGTAGACCAAAGTGAGGAAAATTAAAGTCTGGGGAAGTGTTGACAGTGTTGCTCCTAGTGTGTGTATGAGTAACCTGAAGTGTCATTTCCATTAGATGGTGAAGGCTGGTTTATTTTAATAGCCTCCGCCCTGTGTCTGTGGAATAACATACAGCACAGAGAGCCTTATTTTAGTGATATTCTGTGTACAACAAATCACAGGCTGAGAATTGAAATCTCTTATGAAACACTTTTCTTGAGCTGTGTCACTTGAATTACCATAACAACAAAGCTCATTTTACTTGTGGGTAAATAAAGAAAATGAATCCGACTCCACATAGAGACAAAAAACGCTGCATCTTCTGCTCTCCTTAAAGCGTAACAACATGATTAACACAGCCATGCAAATTTAATTACAGATTCTTCTGTTCCCAATTATATTAAATTTGACATGCCAAGTGTGGATTAAGAGGTTTACATTCCAGGTTTAAACAGACATCCATCCAATAAAGCCTCATTCAGTACACCACGCGTAATTTCCAGGCATTTAGCGTTCATATTTAATTGGATTTCATTTGTTCTTGTAATACAGATTAGCTCAGCAATAGAAATTAAACCATTTTAAGTGGACTTCTGGTTTCCTTGAGCCTGTGAGAAGCCTCTTTTATATTATTCTAGCTGGGGAAAATAGGAAATGGATGATATTAAAGGAATTCTAGAGGTTAGAAAAAACATCAATGTAGTGATGATTTAGAATAATGTCTACAGAAAAGGCCATTAAATAACATCGTATGCATGTATTATTACATTCTCCTTAACCAAAATAACTAAATCAAGGCTCAAAACATGGAGGCTAAAATTAGATTTATGATTTTAAAACCTGTGTAGGATGAATAAGAAGCTAAAAGACAAGGCCAAACAGAAACCGAGATAGGGGAAAGTATATGGGGAAGGATAGCTCAGAATGTGTGCCCCAGTCTTTCCTACCCAGTTCATCTAAATACCCTCCTTTTCTCAGTGCTACATGTACACGTAACACCTGTTACCTTAACTCTTTGCATTTAAAGTCTCTATTATTTTCATTAGTAATAGATACGGTTTTCCAAAGTGAAGAAAAATCAATTTTCTTGTCATGTTAACTACTGCTGTCTGCTTCGCTGTTTATTTCCTCAGGATGGAGGTGGAAAGTACAAGGGGAAGCACCAGGTGTTGACCTCCACAGCCACTATAACAATCAACGTGATTGATGCTCAAGACATGCCTCCATCCTTCATAGGGACTCCTTATTTTGGCTACGTCTACGAAGTCTCAGTTCCTGTAAGTCCTCAATGTATTCTTAAACAACCCGACAAGGAACATGTGATGAATATGTTAAAGATTGTTTATGTTTGCTTTCTTTTAGGGTTCTGAAATATTCACTGTTTACGCTAAAGATGGAGACCAAGGCAATCCTTACCCCATTCATTATTCCATTATGAATGGTAAGAGCCGAACATCAAGACTTTAATGTGAATATTTCTTGTTTATGTCTTCTTATCAGGCACATTGTCATGATTTCTTTTAACACGTTTCAGGAAGTGATGGAGTCTTTGACATAAACAGCACCAGTGGATCCATCACCCTGTCAACATATCCATCTATGCTGAACAATGAACTGTATGAAATCAAAGTCAAGGTAATTATATTTATCTTTCTTTCCAGTATCTTCTTGTGAATTACACTTCAGCTTGTGAATTTATTCCACTTTTTTCTTCTGATTCTGACATCTCAGGCGTCAGAGATAGGACCGAATGATCACCTGCTGGATTATGACATTACCACGGTTACAGTCCGGGTGGTGGATCTCAACAATCATCCGCCCACCTTTTACGGAGAGAACGGACCACAGAGCAAGTTTGAGGTCACCATGTACGAGCATCCTCCAGCAGGCGAGATCCTACGAGGGTTTAAGATCACTGTCAACGACTCGGATCAGGTAAACTTGAAGTCATGTTTCATGGAACTCAAGGCATTATTGGAGTTTATTGGTCCATTTATGCAAGCTTACAGTCATTCATCAAGATATTATTCGTACAAATACAGTAACATGCTGCAAGCTTTCAGTAAGTTTGACCAAAGTTGGTGACATTTTAATTCCCTTTGGGTAAACTACTGCATACAGATCTGCCAACCAGCTTTAAGTATGTGTCGCTATATATCAACATCGAAAACCTTAATTCCTCTAAGTTTTTTTTTATTGGCTTCATCCTCATTTTTTTCTCCAATGAATTCATGGTTTTCTACATTCTATTGTTTTCTTTTCTTGCAGGGAGCTAACGCTAAATTTAAACTGAGACTGGTTGGGCCGAGCCGAGTGCTTCGTGTGGTTCCCCAGACAGTCCTCAATGAAGCGCAGGTGACCATCATTGTGGAAGACACATCCGGCATCGACTATGAAAAAGGACAGACACTTACATATAAGGTTCGTATTAATATTTCCCCTTGCTATTCATGAAACCAGTAGTCTCTGAAAATTTGAGGTTCACAAAGGCTCCCTGTCTCTCCTCCACTTTGCTTGATATGTGCTGACATCTATGGTCACCAGAGGATAAACTGTACAAACAGTGGGCGTCCCCTCATTTCTGGTAGACATTTATTATTTGGAGGGAAGCATGTCCTATTAGCTGTTGATAGATTGCTGTGATTTGGTGAACTTATTCTTGGTTTTTGTAGACTTTGAGATCTCTTGTCTAATGTTCTTATTTATGATTAAAAACCTGAAAAGGTTTCTGAATCGACTTCGCTATTTCTCTTTATAACTCTTTGTTTCGTATACAATGAACGTACCTCTCTGAGCAGGTCGTAGTCTCTTATAGCTCTGATGTACGCCAAGCACAAAGCAGAACACAGCTCAGCATTGTACAACTGTAACCGCTACTTCTCAACTGACACAGTTGAAACTTTTTCCACCCAGGGCTCACATTGATTTGTACAAAATGAGATTACGCCCATGTGTGCCTTAAAATGTACCAAGTTAGCACATGACAGCAGAAGATAGTGAGTCAGGTAGTAAGATGTGCCTCCATGAAGTGGGCTGACTATTTGTCGTAAACACAAAGACATGTTTAACTCTCAGCATTGTGTCGGCGTTCTGGTGATGCCATTAAACCGAGACAGACTGACTGCTATCTCATCTGACGCAGGCTTCCCCCCAAGAAGCTTTAGTGGATTCCTGCTGCTCCAGAGATTGTCTTGCTTTAACACTTTCACTGTGCATACCAGCAGATCCAATTCCTCAACATAGAACCGTTCGCTTCTCCAACATGCCAAATCCACCGTTAAGCTACAGTAGCAATGTGCTGGGTGCAGGTTGACAAAAGGAACGTAAGGTGACACTCAAGATTCAAGATTTTTATTTGTCACACGCTCATACAGATGTGCAGTGAAATGTAAGGACTGTTCCGCAGGCCATGCAGTAACAATGATAACAATAAACACTCAGTTTAGCGATGATAGAATAGAATATAAACTAAAAAAATATAAGGAGTTATTTGAATGTACAAAATAATAAACATAGAATAGAATACTGTGTAAAGTGTAAAAGTGACCAGGGTCTAGTAAAAAAAAGTAAGGTTCAAGATTTAACAAAAAGATTATTGAATGTACAAAAAATGTAAAAATAGAGAAAAACTAGAAAGATAGAGCAGTTTGATTCGTCCTATGACAAAAACAAACAAATAAAAAATGACCCCATTGCACCTTGCACCTCAATTCATGCTCAGATTTGGCACTATTTATTTTAATTTATGCGTGGAATGCACTGCCTCTATTCACTTCAGAATATGCGTTTATTGATGATTGATGTTATTCTTGTTCTTTTCACATTTCTGCATGAATTTGACCAAACTTCTCATGACTCTCTTTGCAGCTGCTGGCAGTGGAGATCGACACTCCTGAGAGATTTAGTGCAACAGCGGACATATTGATCAACCTGCTGGACACAAACGACAACATCCCCAAATTCACTTCAGAGTATTACATCGCGAGGGTCCCGGAAAACTCTCCTGGTGGCTCCAGTGTTGTGTCTGTAACTGTAAGTCAATCAAGATTAAACTCTGCTTTAACCGCACCAAAGGGATTATTTAATCCATCAATCCTCCAGTATATTCATATTGCTGTGTACTCTTGATTAGATGAAAGCAGGTTGTTCCACACAAAAGAAGCTCAGCAGTCCTGACTTGGTTTTTGTTGGTCTTGGTTATAAATCAAAGTCTCAGTGTCATTTAGTTACTCTGTTAGGAGTTGCATCAATAGAAATGACATTCCTCTGATGCCTTTACTGTGTGCAGCCTGTAAACAAGCAATATGTCCAAGTGACGCAGGGTGTAGTAAAAAGCTTAGTGTTGGCCCAAGGTTAATCATCCTGACCTGCACACCCATCACCACAGGAAGAGATTTATAACCTGCTCCACCCACTCTACATAGGGTTAAGACCCTCTCCAGAGAGCAATATCACCTTCAGTCACCTTGGTTGTGTTTACAGTAAATGTATTGGTGTAAATTCATTGCATTTGAAAGGTATACATTTGTTAGATTTGCTATAAATAGAATACGATTTTTAATCTCGATGCTGTTTTTTCCCTTCAGGCAATCGATCCAGATTCAGGGCCTTGGGGTGAAGTCAAATACACGATTTATGGATCAGGATCAGATTTGTGAGTAAAGCTTTCGCTCCAGTCAGTTTAAGCGTGGTCATTGTGCACTATACGACTCGTGCACCTCAACAAAACACATTTACCATTTAAAAGTGATTTTTTTTTTTTTTTTTTTTTTATGTGTATAGGAGCCAAACGCTTCTCATTGGCTTGGTGTGTTTGGTGAATTTAGCCAGCTGGACACCAGTATTAATTAATCTTTTGTGTTTGTGATGGTAGCAGTTAGCAGGAAACCAGTTTGATTGGCCCCTCTGCTGCACAAACAGCTCGCTCTAAAATGGCTGCAAGATGCTGGCTAATCTCCTAATTGGATTGGAGGGTTAAAAATAGACAGCCTGGCCCGTCTCACATTGGGGGAGCCAATTAACATGCAATGTGACAGCTGGAGCCGCAGAAACGGCAGCTTTGAAAAGCAAGACAGTGCACAGCAAAGGAAAAGTGAGAATTTACGCTCTGCTTCAGGCAGCAACCTGAGGTAATTGTGTGAAAGTTATCAGTTTCAAGGCATCTTGTGATATTTCACAGTGGAAAACACGTCAGTAAATGGCAGTAAGCCCACTGCTGAAATAGAAAGTACTCCGAAAAGTATAAACCTTTGCAAGTGGAATAGAAACCTTTATGGTGAATTCTTATACAAAACATTCATGCTTGATATTAACATCTTTGAAGTTATTCTGATGAAAGGTGGTTTTGTTTGTTGGGTTTATATATTGATATGTAGCTATAGCTGTCCTATCTATAAAAAAAAATACCTTTAAAAAATACTTGCAATATGCCACATCAAAATGAAAATGAGGCTATATTTTAGGGTGCCTAAAATAAGGCCCCCCTGTGGATCTGCCCCTGCCGCTGAGCCCATCGAGCTCATCCTGCTCACTATTATGACCACTCAGACACCTACGAAAACTTGAGCATAAAAGCCTTTGTTTAGTCTGCCTGAAAATTAAAGACAAAAAGAATGGCTCACTTAAGTGCAAAAGAAGGCACTTCTATTTCCAGCTCGCAGAGATGCCTACTCTCTATTGAAGCAAAAGTTTAGAAGTTCTGTACATGCTAAGAAGAACTCAATCAGGAGTTGTGACCACGTGTGGTGAGGAGACAGATGGTTCATAATGGGGATCTGAGTGTTGACGCTGGTGTTTTGTCTCTTATGGTAAATTAGACTCTAGTCTTCTGCAATGCAGTTATTACATTTCAGATAGTTTAGGACAAACTGTAAAGGGACACCAGGCTTCATTATCAAACTAAGTTTTATATAATGTCATCACTCCAATCCATGGTGACTCTCTTGGTTGTTCTCGGTGAGAACAGGTCTCTCTTTTTCTGCCAAGTCTGCCTCAGGGGAGATCATCACTTAAAAGAGTTTTAAATGGATAATTAAGGTGAATCAGACAAAGTGTTCTTTTGAATATGAACCAGGAAATTCATGTGATTCTTTGCATTTGAAAATAATCAACGCGTCTCGGTCTTGAGATGATTCACATCTGTGAACGCGTTACTGTTGACAGTGACAATCTTCCTACAGCACAGAATGTAGCTCTGCTTTTTATAGGCCAATTAATGAGAGTCATGTAGAGAGTCACAGTATGTTTTGTGAGTGTCTGTTGCACTGCGACTTAGCACTCCAGCATTCGACGCCCTGATTTGTTTTGAAGCGGAGTGCTTGTGCCTCAGAAATCTTCGACTTTTGACTCTGTGACTGTCCGAAACCTGCAGGTTTTCCATCCACCCGTCCTCAGGCCTCATCTCCACGCAGCCCTGGACCAGCTTGGACGCAGAGCTCAGGTCCAAATTCAACTTTTATGTGAAAGCTCAAGACTCGGAGGGAAAGTACAGCCTGGCTGAAGTCTTTGTCACCGTCCTCGACATAAATGATCATACACCAGAGTTTGATGAAGAACTTCTGGAAAAGACCATGATTATTGGTTCACCTGTTAAAATAGAGGTACATCTCCTCTTTTAATAACTCATTTGTGTGAATCAGAATTTAAAGCATCATTAGTATTATAGTATTATTCATTTTATTGGGTCTGTGTTTCAGACTTCTCGGCCAGAACTCCAGAATGCATTTTGTTATCTACAAAGCAAACATTTGGCTGTTTGTTGGATATTTGGACCTACGTTTGACAGGTTCATGAAACCATCACAACATGCACCCTTTAACGCTGTTTTGCACCGTTTTACAGGCAGTGGATGAAGACGCAGAGTCTCCAAACAACGTCATCCAGTACTCCATCATGAAAGCCGACCCTGAAAACGCATTTGATATAAACTCAGACACCGGGGAGATCCAGCTGAAGCCGTACATCAAGTCCATGGAGATTGTTCAAAATATCACCAGGCAGAAAGACGCCAAGTGGTCTCTGGTGGTCCAGGCCAGGGACAGAGGCTCCCCGTCATTCAGCACAACGGCCGTGGTCAACATCGATATCACCGAGGCGGTAAGAATTTCTCTCTCTGCAGCGTGCTCATAGTGCTAACAAAAGCCTGAGCTTAAAGCAGCATAAGCTTTAGATATAACCTGTTAAACATATGATAAAAGGCATTGTTGTCATGCTATGCAGCTGCTAATTCGCATCCTAACCCCATTTCACTGAACTCATCCTCTTTTAAGGGACAACGCTAATCATTTCTATACTCACACTTTTTTCATTCAAAGCTTCTGAAAACCTGTTTTCTTCTCATGGCTGACCAGGTCACACTCGAAACTTTTTCAAAGGGATTTTTATTAAATAAATGCAAACATAGTTGCTCCTCAAAGAGTCATACTCGATGTATTAACTCAGTAAAAATTTAAGGAGATTTATATGTAAGAAACAGCAGCTTTATCCTTGAAAATGGACATGACATTTACATTAACCTATGCTGTTCTGGTTCTGTTTTCACCATGTTTTCATACCTTCACGCCACATGATGACATGACTCCATGTTTTTTTTTGGTGTTTCTGTCTTGTGTATCGTGCATTTCAGGTCAAAGGTCGTATTATTTCATACTTCATGGGGCTCAGCAAGCGTCCGCTGACTGTGTTTGGAATTTTTCTCAGCATTGCCACCACCCTCATTTTACTCACAATCTGCATATCCACAATCCTGTACTGTAACGCGGTGAAAAAGTCCCGAATCAATCCTGAGAGCAACTATATCAAAGTGGTCCGCAGAATGAAATGAGACATATCTGACCCCGGGAACTTCATTATTCACCCATAACCTTTGGAAATACTTATTTTTTTATATAGTTGTAAATTGTCTGTAAAAGAGTCCTGGAGCACATTTAAGGGAATAATACAGAAATTTAACTTTTTGTTCTTTTTGAGACTTAAATATTTGATTTCTTTTTTCCAAGAAAGAAAATGTAATTTAACTTTTACAAAAATCTTTCTGTAAAAATTCTGAAACACTTTTCAGGCTCTGGTAATTTGACCATAAAATAGACAAAGAGGGAGCCTTTCACTTTGTATATAATCCTGGATTCACTCACTCATTCGTCTTTTTTTTTTTTTTTTCACGAAAACAAACCACTTCATCTCAGTTGTTTTGAAACCCTCACATGCCCCATGAGAAATCCCAAAGCACCGCACTGCCAGATGCATTCCCAACAAGTTGTAGTTGTGTGCAGTTTTAAGCTTGTAGATCAGTGGTCCTGTGCTGTGAGAGACAGAATGGCTGAGTGCGAGTGTGTCAGTGTCACCTTGTGAGTAGACACATTGTTTGGGCCTCGTCTGTCAGTGCTTTGTGCCTCCATCTTCTCATGCTTGCATGCTTCAGACAAATGCTGCATTACCGCTTCGACTCAGTCCCTCGGACTTGATTTAAACTTTTTTATTTGTGCTCTTTTTACAGACTCCTCTCAAGGGGCCTATGGCGGCCTTTTTAATGAAAAGTAGAGACAATCCTATGAAAGCTCTAAGCATGGTCGTTGTTGTTGTTAGCTCAATGGTAGGGGTGACTGCGTTGATCTCTACGGCTTTGTTTATGCGCAACTCAAAGTCAAACAGGATCATGCCGGTGCGTCGCGTCATCAAGAGGCGACCCAAAGAGCATGAGCCTTGGACCTTCTCGATGCCTGTTATCAGATTCAATAACCCTGCAGAGAAGTTCCTCATCAGCGATGCGGAGGGCAACTCCAGCGGTCCTTGGACGAGGCCTGCACCCCCCTGTGCCCCCTCTCTGCCTCCTCCACCTCCGTCTAACACGCGTCCGAGCGAGAGACCCCGTGCAGTACCCACCATATCCGGCGCTCTGGCCTCCAAAGGGTCCAAAAAAGTCAAGTCCACTCGCTGTAGAGAGGGAAACATGAGCTCTGCTTTAGTGTCTGAGCTGAAAATGAAGCTGGAGCAGAAAATCCACGAGAGCAACAAAGGTTATTATTAACTCTGACACACAAACATCTGATGTAAAGGTTCCCTGGTCCTGTCTTCCTCAAACCTTCCTTGAAGTTAATGTGATGATCTGGTAGAATCTGCCTGCCTTTAGATCATTAATGGTCAGAGAGTTTGAGGGTTATAAAAGGATTGTTTACAGATATTAAAGGTGACTAGCATGAGTATTAACCCCCCTGAACTTTTCCAGATGTTTACAAGTTAAAACTGCAAATAAAAATGGATTTTATCGTGGTTGTAAGTAAGGAATCGACAGAAAACAATTCCAAATGTTGAAGTAGGAAAGGCGGACTAAAATGTGCATTTGAAAATGATCCACATCCATTCTAAAGAAGTCTGTTAGAATTCCAGGTTGTAACAGTAAAATGTGGGAAAGTTCAAGTCTCGTTTATCATTATCTAAAGGCGCTGTATGTCTCGAGGCAGGCTTCAGCCCTTCTTCAGTTGGTTTGCGTAAAGAAAGGAGAGTCAGAGTCTTTTCACTGATTCCCTCGGAGAGAAATCTCCACACTGCCATCTTGAGGAAGATTTACATCTTCTTAAAAGTCAGAAGCGACACTGCACCTTCCCTGAGGAGAGGATTACTAAGACTTACTGCGCATAGACACAAGTTACATCACTTCCTGAAAAGTATAAATATCACGACCCTGTATGCTTTTTTGTTTTGGACACTGAACTCTGACCAGTGTGCAGCTGAATGACACGGTGATGAAAAACAAAACAACTCAGCTTCTTAAAAAGTGCTAAAGAACCTGTGTGCGAATATTTTTACTGTGTTACATCAGCCGCTCGAAGCTGACAAGTTGCTCTTTTGTATAATGTGCCACTGTAGGTTTTCAAGGTAAAGCAAGATAAACGTAGGCTTATTTAAGTGTCTAGAGAAAAGCTTTTATGTACATAACATGGGTCCATTTTTAATGTACAGTATGGAATCATGTATCATTATATTGAGTGTACATATGTGACAGGATATGGACAATGTCACGGTGTATCCTGCGGCAGTAAATACAATGAAACACTTTTCTTAAATCTATAGAGTAGTAAACTCCATGTAACTCCACCTGTAGGATATTGTCGTTAAAAAATAAAAGTCAAATGCTCAAGTTTTTTAAGCTCAGATCGTTATGTAAATAAGTATACTTAACCTCCTCCTCTATTTATAGATGTAAAGAGTCTGTGTTGAACATTTAGTCCACGACAGTGTTAACCTTCAAAGCCTTTGAATGTAGGCAAATAAAACCCGTCCTTGAATTTCTGTAAAACAAATCATGTATCTGACTGGATCTTTACTTACAAAGGTCTTCAACAGGTTCAGATGAACTATCTGAAACTCTGCATTACACTTGCCTGTTCTTCCGTTATTTGTACCGTCTTTGTATCGTCTTGATTTTGAATAAATATTTGAAAATCATGTGGTCTTTGCTCTATTTTGTCCAGAGGCAAATGACGGTTCTCTTTTTAGGAGAAACAAGGAATTGCAAAAGATTGATAAAACGTTAGCGTTAAAGCAAGCTTTCCGTTGATGCAGCAGCGATTCTGGAGTCTGTTGGGGCCCGAGGCCAATATTCAAAAGGGTGCCCGTCCAAACAGCATCCTCCCACATTGTGTAAATAATATCACACCAACAACATGTTTAGAAGAAGTCATGAGCTGAGTACTTTGCTGCTTAAATTATAAAATATGTAATGCTTGATTACAAATGGTTTATTAATTTAAGAAATGAAGTAGATTTTAACATAAAAAAAAAAAGATTCATTAAGCAGAAATCATGCAGTGATTCCTTTAGTAAGTGTGCTGACACATTAACTCTGTTACACTAGATTAACGTTTTTATAAATCGTATTTAGATACACGTGTTTAGATTTGACTTGACAAAGAGCTAAGACCTGGATAAAATTGTACACATACAGTCTGTTTGTCTGTTGGAGTAAAGCACTAGGACAGAGTGAGCGTGGAGCTGTCATTAAATGGAAATATCATGTCCTGCTCACTAGGATTCAGATAGAAAATCACTTTAATCTGCTTAAGGCTGTATGTATAAATGCTGAGGAAAACTCTGCTTATGTAACAAATCCTCTTTGTGATTGTGCTAAAAAAAAAAAAAATACACAGAGGTTCTCAACATTTGTCTTTGACATCCATTTAATCCAAACCATACATCATTTAATTCAAATACGAGAGGGGCATTGAAGTCAAAAGAATAAAATTGTTTAAAAAAACATATTTTTTTAATGAAGGGGATTAAATTCTCTTGAACACTTGATTACAGCTTAATTCAGTTGAGTAAACAATAAATATACATAAAGTAAAAAAGGAAAAATGACTGGTACCTACATCTGTTTGATTTAGGATCGCCTGTTTTTGCATTTTAGTATCAAAAGATTTTTTTGTTATAACCTCTAACAAAATATTCACATAAGCAATGTACAATGTTATGATAAAAACAGACCTCAGAATAAGGACTTTGACACCACCACTTAGACATGATAGCTTCAGATATATAGTTACAGAATGACTGCATACCCAAAGGAGCTCCAGTCCATCTGTGATTCCTCCCTTATCCAAAAAGGCAACCTGAAACAACATAAGTCCTTTCTAAATTTGTACATTAAATGTAAAAAAAAAAAACAAGAAGAAGCAAACTGTTAATGTGGATATTTTTTTGTTTTGAATCTAAACTTTGAACCAAAAAAGCAACAGAAACCTGAAAAGGAAACAGGTTCAAGAATTAGGAATCTGTTCAAAATGTCCTTTTTCTTTTTTTGACATTGAGATGCTCAGAAGAGTCTTCGATGTTTCTTAATACTCACATAAAGGCAGTTAGTAGTGTAATTTTTTTTTTTTAAATAGTTAAGGAAAGAGAGAGATTGGACATTGGAACTTAAATTCAAAGTAAATATCTGAGCTCCAACCTGAAATCTTTTACAAAGACACATGCACACATTTCCAAGCTTTGATGCTAGTACATATAAGCAGCACTTCCTCCTTTCTCTCGTTTCCTTTTCGGCTTCTCCTCCAAGTCCCTGCACAGGACTTCTTCGCTGGTCGCCTGCAGGCTGTCGAAGGTTCCCTGCCTCTCCGCTGTAGGCTGGTTCTCTCTGTTTTCCTGTCTTCGCTTCTTCCACAGAGCCACGCAGCGCTCCACACAGTTGAACCTGATCTCTGTGGTGCAGGCATACATGCCGGCCGGCACAGACAGCACCATGGCGCACACAATAACAATAATGTGTACAAGTCTTTTTCTTTGCTCCATCTCGCTGATGTCATTCCCCGTCACAAAAACAATGCATTGACCTTCTCTTGGCGGATGGTTTCTCAGGCTCACGCACACCTCATATTTGGTGACAGGAAGCAGGTTGCCAACAGAGTAGCTGTTGATGCCAGGGCCAATGTAGATCATCTCCTTTTTGGGTGTATCATACTTGCCAAAGTGGATGGTGAACCATGTTTCCGCTGGGTTGTCAAGCTCTGCATGCCACTCCAGGGTGATTCCGTAAACTGTCTGCTTTGCAATTCGGATTTCAATTAAGGTGTCATCATCAGATGACAACATGGGGACAGGTGGAGGGAGAGGAAAGGAGGAGTTCAAGGAGCTGATGTCGACCATAATGCTGACAGAGGAGTTGCCAATGAAGTTGTTGGCCACGCAGGTGTAGAGTCCTCGCTCCCCAAGGTGAAGAGAGGGGATCACCAGCTGGGAGGTGACTGTCTCCTCGTCTACATGGGTCTCTGTAACTAGAAAAAAGCAAAACAGAGCAACAGATCAGAGTGAATTCCAGGAAAGGGCTTGTTGGCATCAAATTGAAATTGTCACAGTGACCCTATTTTTTGAATAAGAGTATCTGTTGTTTGTTGTCAAAGTATAACCACTATTATTCCAGCAGGAACTGGTGATACGCAGGTCACATAACAGTCTGTAAAAGGGTAAAAATAATCAAAATGTTTCCGATATAATGCAATCCAAGATCCTGTTGACTATCATCTGATGCCAGTACACCTTCTTGTCATGTCTTTCAAACCACATCTGCATGCATCTAATACGTCGTCTTTCCAACTCCAATTGTGCATGTTGCTACTCAGACTGTTGACAATCGAAATGCACAAAGAATGAAGACTTGACCTGCTTCGATACCTAACTAAGATGGTATTGATTCTGTATCTTTTAATAAAGCAGATGCAGCCTGAGTGTTAGGGGTATACCTCACTAAGTGCTCCGACAGCAGGTTCAAAACAGTTTAATGGACAGTAGTAATGAAAAGAAACTTACCAGCAAATCCTCTTATAATCTTCAAACTGTACATCCAGTGAATGGTCGGGCTCGGCCTGGCCGTGACTAAGCATGAAAGAGTTGCATTTGCTCCCAGAGGTAAAGTGATGTTAGTCTCTGGCGATGAGGCCTCTGGTTTCATGCAGGATTTCACTGGGATCTCATGGAAAAACTTGCCAGCTTTAGAGGCTGGGCCTGAGCACATCAGATAAGAGTTCATGAGAATGATGGGAGGGCTGACGCTCTTGATGAATTCAACAAAGCCCTTGAGCCGGCAGTCACACAACCATGGATTGTCGTGCAGTGCCAGAACAACATTCGATACCAGCCCTTCTTTCCCCCATGCTTTCTGCGCTGTCTCATAAAGTGGCCAATTATGGAAAACATCTTTTGATATCACACTAAGCTGGTTGAAAGATAAATCTAAGTAGGTCAGGACAGGTAAGTACCTCAGAGCTTGTTCAGGCAGGACGTCTAGTCGATTGTGTTTCAAGTCCAATATCTTGAGTTTGGGTGTGTCTTGAAATGCTGTCCATGGTACAGTGGTCAACTTGTTCCCTTGTAGCCTGAGCTCTGTCAGGTTAGCCAGCCCCTCAAGACTTTTGATGTTCATCAGGGTGATCTCGTTGAAATTCAGCCAGAGAAACTCCAAGGCATTAACTTTAGAGAAAGATCCTTGAGGTAACTCTGTCAAGTGGCAGTTTTCAATTCGAATTTTAGAAAAGTCATGCGGGATGTCCTCTGGGGTTTGTCTCAAGGAGGTTCCCATACAAAGCAACGACCTAGAACAATCGGATGAGATTGTCTTAAACAAGAGAAGCTAATGAGAATGAATCTGAAACTTTATCTATTTAGGTTATTGCACCATTTGCAAACATGTAAGGGCCAGTTCAAAAACAACCTAGCACATTAACATTTAAAACAACACTTGTTCGTTTAAAACAGGTTCAAGTTAGCACTTCCCCTAATTTCATGAGTTCATTGTTTCAATTGCCACTTACCTTCCAAGTTTGTCATCTTTGCAGGAGCAACCGGTCACACAAGTTGAAGATACAGTAGTGATGAAACAAAATACAACAGCGATACGTAATGTGACATGAAGGACGTCCATATTCCCAGAGGAGCTTTAGAGACAGGCCTGTGTGGGCAGGACAGGACCGTGAGCTGCATGGAACAAAGCCTATTACATTAATCCTCCTTGACGTAACTCCTGAGACACCAAGTGACATGTGAGACACACTAAGAAAGGTGTATTAATCGCAATGGTCTGCTTTGTCTGGAGTCAGATCTCATCATCAGCATGAAAGCACAATAAAAATGTTGCTCAAACACTACTCAGTGGGTAACATTTCTTTTTACAGCAAGAGTACCTTTAGGTATGCCCCATAAATATTTTACTACATGTATTGTCCCCGATCAAAGCCCAACCACTGACACGACAGGAGGGCTCTCTGTAATAAGTGGGCCGGAGCCCTCCCTGCTTAGCATCACAGAGAGACTGAGAGACAGATGTCTGATGAGGACTGTAATCTGACCTCAATAATCCGAACCCTGTTTGACTCACAGGTTTAGTTTTTTAAAAGCAGAATCAGCATATATAGACACAGTGTGAAAGCATTTAGCACTTTAGCACTGATGTCATTCATTTCAAATACTTGATTTAGGAATTGATTTTTCTGAAGAGAGCAAACAAAGTCAGCGTAGTTGATCATGTTGATGCTTCCGTCCATGTGTTGATGAGTGTTAGCATGTTATTATGAAACATTCAGTCATTTAAGAGAAGTGCAGCAGAGGCTAGTTAAGATGCAAACGCATTTAGACGAGTGCTTTTTACATAATGTTAACACAATGATCGGAATGATCGTAAACTCATACTGGATGCCTTGCTAATGAAAACTGGTTTCACAGTGATACACAGTGAACCCACCCATGCAACTTCACTTACCTGTTTTAACCAACTATGATACCAATGTTTTCCACGTGTTACAAAGACTTTCAGGTGTTTGTCCTTTTATGCTTTTTGCACATTACCACAAAACAATGATACCACCACTTTGTAATTAGGTGTTGTTATTTCACAAATGTATGCAAGAGTTGGTATGCCAAGAAAAAAATATTGTTGCTTGCTATTATTGTGAATTGTAAATACTGAAGAATGAAGAAAGAGCTTTGGGTGCGTAAATCAATATAAAAATATTTATTTATTATACAGTACATTCAGACATACACATAAAGTTCAGGTCAAAAAAAAAAAATTACACATTGTGAATTGAACTGTATTGTAGGTTTCTGACCCAACAGTAAACCTGGCACCTTAACATCATACTGACATACAAAATTGACAACTAACTTCAGGTTCTTCTTTTTCTAAATACTTTGTTTAGAATAAAGATTGTTTACACAGTGCAGAGGTTACATCATGGGAAAAAAAACTGATGGGTTTTAGAAAGTGCAGGGCAACATTTTCAGACATGTTGCTCTACGAAAAACATCAGCTTTAAAAGTGCATGGTATAAAAAAAAAAGCTTAGTGGTATCTCATGTAGAGATTGAAACTGTGTCAAAGTGTTTATTTTCCCTTTTTTGTTACCCACCTATTGAAAGGTGTTTTTTAGTCCCACAAGGCTGTAAAATAATTCCATACATCCAACGCTGACAGAGCTGTCAGTTCCTCTAAAGACCCTCAAAAGAGGATCTTTACGTCTCCGAGGACAGGCGTGTACCTCTTCACGTCACACGCCGATAGAAAACAAAGTGCAGCCTCTGGATGTTGTGGCAAACATTGAGTTTCAGCAGAAGTACTCATTGGTCGGCCCCTCAGTCCTAGCTGTTGCTTCTGAATCGACACTGGACCTCGCTGAGAGCAACCTGTTGGATTCATCAGGATTTAGCCTGGTCAGATACTCCCCCTCCATCCCTTTAGCTTTGCCCCCAGGGCCAAGCGTCTCAAATGTGACATAAGAGTCTTGAACATCTTTGGACTGCTGACCCAGCATCTTTTTACAGCGCTTCTTTATAGCCCCACAACACACAATCAGGGTCAGAGGAACGGCGATCACACACGCCACCGTGATCACCACCACATTAATGAGCTTCTGGGTCCCACTGGCACTGGCCGCCTCGTCTGTTGAGAAGATTACACACTGTTCCTTTTTTGGGATCAGGCCTTTGACACAGACACAGGCAATGTACTTGGTCTTTGGTACGAGGCCGTCAATGGTGATCCGATTCTTTCCAGCACCCACATTGATTCGACGCATATCCCTCTCGCCAAAAACAGCATAAAGGACACTGAATTCCGTTGTGTTTGTGGCTGTCGGGGCTCGCCAGTTCAGGGAGACAGTATGATCGGTGTCACCAATCACCTTCACGGAACGCACAATCCTTTTCTCAGGAGCTTGCTGTAAAGAAGAGGCATTGGCTGCTAAGTTACTCAGACCATCCCTCTGAAAATCCAGTGGTTTCTGAGGGTCTGAACCCTTGCCTCGCCCTGGAGAGGCATCATCGGAGACACTGTAGCTCTCGATCTCATACTTCCCGGTCACGCCTTTGCCGTTGAGAGGTTCAATGATGGGTTGTGCAGCTGTGGTGGTTGGCGGAGGAACATATCTGGCAATAAGTTTCTCTTGGTATGCCGCTCTTCCAATTCCACCCGGTTTCTTCCCTCTGGTTCTCTTAGAAACACCACCACCGCCACCTGCTTCCTCTGATCTAATAGAATCTGTGATCACCAAGGAGATGATGGCGTCCGCTGTGCCCACAAAGTTTGTTGCTTTGCACACGTATTTCCCAGAATCACGGTACGAGACAGCAGGTACGCTGAGAATTGACCAAATGATGCCCTCTTTTGAAATCTCTTCCTGAACTGAAAGACAAAAAGGCAGGCATCCATTGAGTTAAGCAGATTGGCACCAAAAGAGTAGCTTTAATCTGACTGACACGTTGACTTAAGTATAAATAGATGCAGTTCTATCCTGGGCACATCTGGTATCAGTTCAGAACTCACCTGTGCCGTTCATTTTCTTGCCATCGGCACGACTCCAGGAAAGCTCGGGGATGGGGACTCCGACTGTGCCGCAGCGCAGCAGGACATTGTTGCCCAAAGAGCTTCGAACACGAGCCACAGCAGTGTGCACCCGAGGGCCCTGGCACCTCTGCAGCTCGGCTTCTGTGAAGAGAACTCCTGAAAAGCTCTCCGGGTCGGCACACCTCAGCCTGGTGTCAATGAGAGCCACGGATGACGACGGAGATTTCTGAAACTGGACAAGATCGTACAGCCGGCAGTCACACAGCCATGGATTGTCATGAAGACCTGTGAATAAAACAGGGTGTGAAAAAAATATCCAAGATAGATTTCAGTTCCACAACTACTGACTCATTTTGTAAACAAGAACTTGAAGTCTTCAGTCAAAATACATAGAAGTAGCCTAATCTGACAACCTGACACACAATAACTATAATTAGACTAATCCCTTAGTGCTTCTGCTGTAAAAGAACTGGCCATCATGCAAGGAAGCTTAGAAAGAAAGTGCTCCTGTTTCCTAATATGTCACAGCTTGATCCTCACCGAGAATAAGTTTGGAAGAATCGCTGTCCTGGGACGGCTTCACACTCAACCACATAGTGAGAAGATCAGCCGGAATGGTGTTGAGGCTGTTGCTGGATAAGTCCAGATAGGTGATGTTCTTTATGTACACGATGGCCTCAGCAGGGACGGTCGAGATCTTGTTGTTGTGCAGATCGAGGAGCCTCAGGTTTGGCATATCAGTTAGAGACTCCCATGGGAAGGAGGTGAGGGAGTTGCCATCCAACCGGAGCTCATCCAGGTTGTTAAGACCTCGAAAGCTGTCCACATTCAACAAGTTCAGTGAATTAAAAGACATCCACAAGAACTCCAGGTTGTTGAGGTAGTGGAAGTTGTCACTAGAAATCCGTGTGATAGCTGTCTTTTCGATGCGCAGCTTCGACGTGTCAATGGGAAAATTGGGAGGAACGACAGTGATTTCTGGATCATTGCAGAGAACGCTCCTGAACGAAAGAGGAAAAAACATATACATCAAACTATGGTTCAAGTACTTTTCAAAATAGAGTATTTGCAGTAATGGTGTTGATAACAGACACATTTTTATATGAACTGCATCGATGTGTACATCATGATAAAGTTCAGCGTTTATTAAAGAAAAACATAGCAGAGCTATTGTGCAGTAACAAGGAAAGAAGATTAAATGGCAACTCTAAGTTAATCCTCTACCATGCAGAGGGACTGGACATAAAGAGATGTAGTAAAACAATAATTTCGTCATGCAAGAAAAAAAAACCCACTTAACTGGAAATAAGTAAACACATTCACGTGTAATAATCATATTATTTACCTTGCTTTTGATCCATCGCTGAGCTTGTGAAAGAAGCAGCTGCATTGTACAGGGCATGAACTACTCAGTCCAGGAAGAAAAACTAACGCCAAACAAAAAGCAACAATACACTGTCGACTCATTTTTCCTCCTGCACGCTCCTAAACTCTATGCAGCTAAACTACTATTTAAAAAAATACTTGCTACAGCTCGGTCTAACAGGGCATTGGATGCATGGTGGTGGTTTGCAGGCTCACTGCTCCATACTGCTTCCCCTGGTCTGAATCCTGAGATAAAAAGGATAGGCGGGGATTAGTGAGGGACTTGGGTTATTTTCATTCACACGATTAGGCTATTGCTTCCTGGCAGCTGATAGGCTACACAGATAGGCAATCGCTTTTATTCTCAGGGAGATCTTCTCCAATAGTTCATTGCAGGGTAAATTATGGAGACGATACAAATAAATCAAAGAAGAGAAGGCTGCAGGAGGACACGTCGGAATCCCTAAATCTACCTGCACGTGGAGAAACGCTCACAATGACTGGCATTTTTCATTTTTGTTGTTGTTGACGGGCTACAAAATCATTTAATTTCCTTATATTTGAATTAAATCTTCTGACAAGTTACCTGTTTTTTAAATTGTCAGTACAAGTATTTTTAATTCATAACACTGCCTGTTACCAAAATAACAACAAAATCAAACAAATATAAACCCGATGAGAAACTTTGAGAAAGTCTCAAAACAATCAAAGTTACTCTTTTGTTGGCCTGTCTTTAAATTATAGCATTTTTTGACGTCGGTTGTAAAAAGTTTAATACATCGAGAGACTTTTTATTTACATGATGGTTGGACATTTGCCACACCTGACCGCTAGATGGCGGTGTAGAGTCGTTACTTGGCTTTATTGTGTTGTGTGTCACTTATCTGACCTAAAGTTAATACTCGACAACACTACGTTACCTGTGCAGAAGACCATTGGGTTTCAATATAAAGCACCATGAACGATTATCTCCATGTTTAAAATCTAATTTTCAAATAAGAAAATCGTGTGAGAATATTTGCCAATGTTTAATGTTTCTTCTAAATGTAGGCTCCTAATTTTTTTATTTTATTTTTTTTTCTGATTTTAATATTTTCTGTCTGAGAGTGACACATTCTGTGAGGGACTAACATACATTCACAGTCTCTGCTTGTTTCCACAGGTGCAGAGCTTTGAGGACAACTGCCCGTCAGTATCAAATCCTTTAATCCAGCCATGTCTTTGTGTTTTATTATTACGTCTTTGTTCCATTTCTTTCAGGACGTTTGTCCTGAATAACAGCCATGACGGGGACAGACTCCCATCCTGACCTATCCCTTTCCCTTCTGAGATGACTGTATAATAATGATTTGTTTTGATGCTTCTCATATTTGGAGAATAAAGATGTTAAGTAAACACAAATGCATATTTTCTCAGCTCATTTTTGGCCTGTTAAATTTAAACCCAAATTTAAATTTAAATACCCAAGAAAAAGTAGACCCTGTCTCAGAGTTGCACTGTAGTGCAGTAGTTTAGTTAATGTGCCTACCTAACTGCTTTCAACAGTGTCATACAAAATGCTCTATTTTAATGAACAATATAGCACAGAATTTGTCACATAATAATCACATTAAACACAATTTTTCATTTGCTCCTGAATTATAGTAGAGTAAAAAAATAAAAAACTCTCTCCCATTAATTATTAAAGAAAGTTGTACTTCTTAATTCTGCTGCAACATATCACTTCATACATCTGCAGGACTAAACATCAATTCAGTTTTGCATCCTTCTCCTGATCATTTCGGTCTGTCGAGACACATGCTATTCAACACTGAAACCTTTGTTTCATTGTGAAACGAGCAGATTAGGATGGTGTAATTAACTGTTAGCCAATGTATTAATGTGCAACCACTGCTATGTTGCAAACACTTTAAGAGAAATTATTTCACACAGGGTGCCCTTATTCCAAAGTGAAGCTCTCCATGTAGATGATGAAGATTAGATGATGTGCCTCTATTATCTTTATGCTCTATGGTGCATGCTTTTGATAAAGATGTAGCTTTGTGATCCTTTGTCCCTTAATAATCTGCACAGAGGAGGTAGAAATTTATTGCACAGTGGATTTAAGTTGTTATGAGTTCTTTAAACCAGATGTAACACACAATGCAAACCATCTATATAGAGATTACAAGTCCTGAATCCACGACATTCATGTTGTTAATCTACACTCAGCTGCTGTAGATTAACAGATTGTTTTATTGAGTCTTTGCATTGTGTAGTTGGCACTCTGTTGCTTTATATTTAACACTGTGCCCTACGGCCTCTGAGAGAAAATTTAAAGCCCTCCTTTTTTCGATTTAAGAAAGCAGAGCAACTTTTTTGACAACAGATCAGAAACTTCAAGTCTGTGAGAAATCTACCGATCTGTTCAAAACAAGTGACTCGTGCAACAGTGTTGCATGTCAGAGCAGCAGATTACTTTTTTTTGGCTGAGTATGAAGTACTGAAGACTGTAACAGGACAGGATGTTGCCCAAAATAATTCATTAAAACATGTCAAGCTGTTACTGATGCTAAACGTCACTTTTCTGCCATTTATGTAGTTTTTTATTTTATTGATTGTTTTTTTTGGATCAACTGTTGAGCACAGATAGATATGTAAACAAGAGAATCTAATACTTAACTTTTTACTGACCTTTTACCCCTGTGTGCTTTTAACACATTTAGTGTTTGGTCAGTTTAAACTATTTGCACTTGCACCCTTAGATATCTGTGTCTGTGAAAATGTTTATCTCTCAGTCAAAGTTGAGCATTAATGCAAACTTTGCACAGACATTTAAATGCTTCAAGCTTTCTTGGTAGCTGCAGCTGAGTTTGGAGGCTATAAAGGTAAAGCAATTTTGATGTGCATTTGTTAGAAAGTCCTGCACAGCTTTTAGATCAACAAAAGAAGATGAAACAAGTGATGGACTGAAAAGGCTCGTTCTGATTAACTGACTTTCTGCAGGATCGTTGGGACACTGAAAGAACAACAAGAAATGTCTCCACTATTTAGCGTTTTAACTTTGAGACATTTAAGTTGCACATTGTATACCCTTAATTTTGTCCTGTCATGTTGAGAAAAAACAACCCTAAAGTAACATTAATTTGATGCAGAATTTCACAAACTTGAAAAGTAATTTTCTTTGATGTAAACAACATTTTTCTTATATGGCCCATAATATAAAATTTGCCTCCGAGGTGCTTTACAATTAATCTGTTCAAGGTGACATCTTTGGTCGGATAAGAAAGAATTCAAAAAGCCCCTCTGGGAAGATGCATTGAGTTAACTTCAAAAGAGAACAACAACAAACAGATTTCCTGACATGCAGACAATCCATTACAATCAGTATTTACCTCACATCAATAGTACAAACTTGATTTGGGCCAATAAAACACAAGGTTACAAAATGCTTTACATAATCACAGTGCAGAGCAGATAACTTTTTTTCAACTGTGACTTATCCCATAGAGTTATTCTCTCGTAAATTCAGCCGATCAATAAACAACATTTCCCATGTTCCCAATCTGCTTCATTATCAGTCAACTTAGATAAGTGCCTGCTGCTGTTGCTGCTAACTCAGAGCTAAATGGGTGGGCTCAATTCAACATTAAGGCATAGCCTGTGCTTTCGACCGACAAAAATAAAAAATCACACTTGGGCCTAGATATCGACCAACTGCATAACAATTGCTGCGCAGTGCTAACGCGCAACTTTGGTCGACCCCAAACCCCTCAAACGTGCAGGAGGTTTGCAGGAAGTGCGCTCATTAGGACATTCTTGGGGGGATTTTTCCGAGGGGTTTATTAAGATTAGGAGTCTTCATGCGTTTTCACGTGAAAGAGCCTTTATAAGGCGTCATTTTGGAGGAGTACGTGGTTCGCCGAACATCTGGGGGGGGAAAAAGGACTTGTTACTGTTTACTGTTGTAGAGTAAAGTTTAATTTGTGCATCTCAACATGGCAGCGTATACATTACCGGAGGGATTCACGGATTTTGACATGTTTACTTTCGGAACAGCTCTTCTTGTTGGGGGTAAGTGGAGCGTGCTCAGGAATTCATGTTTGTACCAAATTTAAAGGGACAGTAACCCCTTAAAACTCCTGTTTTCATAATAAAATGTTCGGTAGTTTTAAAAGCTCAGCATGCACCCTTCATGTACGATTAAAATATTTACATCAAGACTATTAAAGGCCCTATTTATTTTGGTTGTATGACTGGCTGGCAGGATTTAATGGCAACCTTTAATTTAATGGTAAAGTTTATTATGTCATGGGAAAGTATGACTCTCTTTTAAACTCCACATTGTTTTAAAATCAGTACTGACATTGTTGCTGTAAATCGTATTCATTGTTGTTGCTTTGTTTGTCTCTATCCTTCTTCTTTCTGCACCTCCCTCTGTCCCTCTTTCCAAGCCCAACGCAATCTTAACCAGATGATTGTTCAACATGAGTCTGGTTTTGCTAAAGGTTTCTGCCTGTTTCCTTGCCACTGTAACTTTGCTAAATGACAAAATTACTTTATTTGTGGAGCACTTTTCTAGACAGTTGTACAAAGTGCTTCACAGAAGATATTTAAAGAGATGCTCACAATTGTATAATCAGAAACAGAAAAAAAATCAGACATTAAGTAAAACCAGAGCCATGTAAAAAAAAAATGAAGGTAAAAACATTAAAACATAAACGTTGCTTATTGCTGTGCTCATGGTGGATTAAAGTTGGGTCTTTATAAGATAGCAATGAGTGAAGTCTTTAACCTGCTCTTTTAGAATGTTTACACAGTGCTTTTTGTGAACAGTTTTTAGATACTATTTGTTGTGAATTGGCACAATATAAATAAAGATTGATTCATTGATTTTGATTCATTTTCAGGAATGCTAGGGTTCTTCCTCAATGTGATCAGCATCATGTCCTATCTCCGAGTGAAGGAGATGAGGACGCCAAGTAACTTCTTCGTGTTCAATCTTGCTGTGGCCGACCTCAGTTTGAATATAAACGGACTTGTAGCTGCGTATGCCAGTTATCTCAGGTAAAAGGCAGAAGATGCTGTACTGTATGTCACATCCACAGGTGTTTTTTTTCATGGTGTGGATTCTACATTTCTTACAGCTGATGCAGTGTTTGACATTGGCCAGTGGGTATCAAAAGCGTAATAAGCCTTTGGGTTTCATAATCAAATCCACTTCACTCACTGAGTGGAGTTCACATGTCTTAAGCCAACATGCTGAAAGTTACATCAGAATCTAAATTCATACAGTATAAAGCAACATTAGGTCATTTTTTTGGCCTGTTTAAACCTCTTACATATTATATGTGATTCACACTTTAAGCATCACAAGGGTCAGATTAACACACTAAGCCCCCCCCCCCCCCCCCCCCTCACTACTCCACTGCTCTTGGTGTATATGTTGTGTAAGCACAAATTAAATCAGTTATACCATGTCAGTGCAGAAACTGAAACATTAAGTGCTAAAAATACCCTATTCTGTCAGTGTGTGATGTGTTTTAGTAGTGCATTCAGAGGTTAAGATGTCAACAAGGAACCTTAGGGGATGCAGTGACTGGCTTTATGTAAGAAGGCACAGAAAGACAAAGCTGAGAGAAAACAAGTTCATTAAGAATGTTTATTTATCAGAGGTCAGACTTTGACCTCATTAGGATATACAGTAGACTATAGGGGGTAAGATTAATGCTTGGCTAATTTAGCTTGGAATAAACAATGTTTTTAATTAGCAGTGAAAAATCTGTCTTTTGTATATGTGACTAATGTTTCTTTTTTTTTTTTTTTTTTTTTTTAAATATGACCAACAAACCTTCATTCAATAACAATGATACAAATGTTGTTGTGTTTTCCAGATATTGGCCGTTTGGTGTAGATGGATGTAACTATCACGGCTTTCAGGGGATGGTATCCATCCTAGCGTCCATCAGTTTCTTAGCTGCCCTCGCCTGGGACAGATATCACCAGTACTGCACCAGTGAGTACAACATAGCACCACTTAGTTATGGTGATGTAAACACATGTATGGGTTGCGTTAGTATTAAGAGCTGCTTTGATTAATACATGAATTGACTGAAAGACAATTTTATTATTAATTAAAATTCAGTTCATGATGTCAGTGTTTTTTGGAGCATGATTATCAATCATAGTTTTCTGTCAGTTGCTGAATCCGTCTGCTGATGTGAGGGTTTGCTGCTTCTTGTCATTTTGTAAGTGGAAAGTGTCTGATCAGCTGATTTGACAAAAGAAGCTCTATTGGACTCACAGATGAGCTTATTCGTTCAATGCCGAAGATTTTATAAAGTCAACAAATAGTCTTCAATAACAATAGTTACATAAATCAATAACAAAAATGTTCAATAGTTTTTTACCCTGTGACTCTCTGATCAACATGTCTGACACGCCTCCTCATTTCAGTTCACACTTTCCCAGCATTGATTTAAAAATAAAAGACAGAATAAACTCACTTTTTTTCTTTGGTTAGCCAACAACATGAGGTTGGCGGTGATATGTTGAAAACAAGTCAATGAATCCAGATTTGTATTTAATTTTAACTATTTTTTTTGGAGTGTTTGGTTGAACTCCTACTGCATTCACGGTTCCACACAAATAACGTTTTACTGTAAATTATGAGAGTATTTGGAGACTAATCTGGAATAATATCCGATTACTTGTTTCCATCTCGATACATTAAATCATTTTGTTTTGTACTGTTTATAGCTACTTTTGGTGTTTTTGTTCCTCAGGACAGAAGCTCTTCTGGAGTACGACTCTGACGATGTGCAGCCTCATCTGGATCATGTCGATCTTCTGGGCTGCTGTTCCTCTCATGGGATGGGGCGTCTTTGACTTTGAGCCCATGAAGACCTGCTGCACGCTGGACTACACCAGAGGGGACCGGTACAGTTGAGAGAATATAGGAGTGATACTCAAACTAGATCAGCTCTACACCGGGTTAAAGGCCATTGTTTCTGTTGATCTCTTTTCCACAGGGACTATGTGACCTACATGATAACTCTGGTGGTGCTCTACCTGATGTTCCCGGCTTACACCATGTGGTCTTGTTACGATGCCATCAACAAACACTTTAAGAAAATCCATCACTACAGGGTAACTGTGCTGCAATATTCTCTAAATCTCTTGGAAAGGAAAACTCTTTTACTAGGAGTATGGTTGAGTTGAGGTTAGCTATATTTTGACAAATAAGGAAGAATACTGTGAGATCTAGGTTGTACTTATACAAACACTGAAAACTGAAGGGTGGTAAGTGTGATGCAAATACAGCACGTTGTGTCTCTCTACACAGATTGGATGTTTTGTGAATGATAAATCTTCAGATTACTAAAAAAAAATGCATGTTTCATATCTCCAATGACGCATAAACTGTTGCTTTCCAGTTTAACACCAGTGTGCCCTTGAGGGTGCTGCTGACGTGTTGGGGTCCCTACGTCATCATGTGCATCTACGCCTGCTTTGATAACGCCAAACTGGTCTCTCCAAAACTGAGGATGGTGAGCATTTATTACTTTCATTCAATCATATTACCGTAGTTGTAGGAGACTTAAGTGTTGACTTCCTTGAAAGGTTACATATTAGTCTTTAATTACTTGTTTATGTTTTTTATTGTATTGTCAATATTTAATTCTTAAATTTGCAAAAAAGACAGCTAAGTCTGCCGAAGTTAAATCTCTTGTGTGTTAAACATACCAGGCCAATAAAGCTGATTCTGATAAAGCTGATTTATTCCTCGGTCTAATAATTATAGAATCTACCATTATTTCTACGACTGTTTCTCCAACATTATAGTTATTAGGTTAGCCACAAAAATCATCAATTTTGAAAGAGAAAACAGGCACATAAACATATTTTACACTTTCATTCATGTTGTGCTTAACCTGTGACCTACGACACTGTGAACAGGGAGTGCATGTCTGGGTAACAATAGACTTTACAGACATTTCTCATGAGCTCCACTTTAGTTTCACTTCCAAATGAAGTGATTGAAATAATCCTGCTGGAATTTTGGGTTGCTCATAATCTGTCTGAGATTGTGACCACTCATGTCTCATGACAGGTTTGGACTTTGTTGTGATTATATACCTGACAGAAATCACAGCCACAATAAATTAGACCATTTGAAAGGTATAGTCGGTTAGTTGATTTTTTTTTTCTTCTTTTTGTCCCAGGTTCTTCCAATTCTTGCAAAAACAAACCCCATCTTCAACGCTCTCCTCTACACATTTGGAAACGAGTTCTACCGAGGCGGCGTTTGGCACTTCCTCACCGGACAGAAGATTGTTGATCCGGTAATCAAGAAGAAATAAAAAGGAAAATGAAGGATGTTCAGGCACACGTCCAATGCCATCAGTTTCTCTTCTTATAGGATGGTCATAGTTTTGGTATTGTGTTTTACACGTAAATGAGCCATGAGTTATCAGTGCAGTTGTCATGTTTTCACCTGTGAACAGTTGGTAGGTCGCACAACTTCTACTGTAGCCTCAAAGCAGATTTGTTATTCATCCACGTTTAATTATTGCATTCTTTTTACTGCGCCATGTGACACAACTCATAATAAACCCTTTGAGTTGCCACTTTTTTGACTCTACACACAACCTACTTTTAGTTGTTTTTTTAACCTCAATAACTGAGCTGCTGTAAATAAGACGCTTTCTTTAAACAGTGGAGAGAGACGTCCTCTCACGACACGGCTGTCTCAAGCCTTAACTAAGCTGATTAATCAATTGTTTTTTGTTAGGAAGACAGTGTGAGGTGATGTAACTGCTATATTTAGAGAGGAAGCATTCACTGTGTTAAGACTGTATTATTCAATTATACTGGAGACAACACCTGAGACAAAGTCGTCCCATTTCTGAGTAACTGGTTATTTATATGCTCAGACCGATCAATAATGAAACAGATGTTGTAGTTTTGTGCCTCGTGATGGAGCTACTCGTCGCAACTTGATGGCGTTCAGGTTAAATTTCCCTGATGAAACTGTTACAGCACGTTTACCCTCTTGACACTTGTACTGAAATGTATAAAGAAGAAATGCAAAGCTCGCTGTTGCGTTAAAAAAAAAAAAAAAAAAAAAAGGAGACTGGTCTTGTCTTTATTTCAGTTCAATCATCATTGAAGGGGCCATGTACCAAGCATGGCTTATCTGAATATCAATTTTAATGAGCCGCAATAAAGGAAGTGGTGAAAGCTTTAGAGAACATAAACATACAGACTACAGAGCTGTCACCTGTGAGCAGCTAAATACATGCACTCCAGAAATCTGCGAGGAGACTGACGTCCAGGAAGTATCAGCAGGTGGAAATTCTCTAAACACCAATAGCATGAAATAGCAAAGTTATCCAATGTAGTCTTTTATAGACCAAATACCTTGAAAACGAGCTATGTTCAAACCATAAACTGTAAAAAAAAAAAAAAAAAAAAAAGAAGCATGTCATGCATAACACATTTTTGAATGTTTGTTTTTGGCATTTCAGTTTCTGCCATCTTGTTTTCGTTTTGTTTTGGCTTGGAGAGTCAACATTTGGACAACCATGGACAAACCCAATCACCCACTACAAAACACATCCAACGCTCATGTTTGACAATTTACCAAATGAACATTTTGTTACTTGAAAGACATGAGTATAAAGATTGAGACTTGAGATTAAAATGCTAAATAAATAAATTTAGCATTAAACTAGATAAATTAGCAATGTAGCTTATTCCCTTTTTGAACTATGTGCACTTATTCTAAAGAGTCCATGATATCAAAAAAAAGTAAATGCCAGCATGCTAAAAAGTTAAATAAAAAATTGGACGTGGTTAGATTTTACCTACTTAGCATTAGCATGCTGCTGGTAGCAAATGGCAGTCACTCTTACCTGTTCAGCAAGGTAGACTGCTGTTATGTAACAAAAAAAAACAAACAGTGGATTAAGTTGAAATCTTGTGTGTTTGTAACTTACTTAAAATGTATGTGATAATGAAGCTAAAACTCAATGCTGTTCGATGTTCCTCTAGCTCTTTTATCAGTTGTGTGTTTGACATAATCACCTACTTCCTCAAACTTTTGTGATCAGGGGTTTTCTCAGGAGAGTAAAAGTACTACAACAGATTAGCTTCCAGTTCTTGGAAAAAGGAATGCCCTTTGACTGATTAGCCCTACAGTGAAAATGGACCACAGGTGATTACGAGCCACTGTGTGCGTACTAGTGATCTAATTCAGTCAGAGCTGAAGATAGAAGCAGCAATAATAGCAAAAAGCTATCAGGCAGACCGGGAAACGTCATGTCTTCTCTCTGAGCTTTGTTCCAACACACTGTACACAAAAGTAATTACATAAACAACAAGGAGTTACCTTTTAAATTGGCATCAATCCACAGTAGGTTATGAGGTGAGGGTTATCCTGGCCTTTAGTGCAGAAATGCTAATGCGTGTGTTTAATTTAATGCTACACACAAACAGCTGGTACAGCAAATAAAAACAGACTTGTCCCAGAAAACCTTACTCAGGATAAAGCCATAGCACACATGGGTGGGCACGTGTGACATGTTTAGAGAGATTTAGTTCAACAGACACAGACTTTAACCATAAGAATAAAATATCCAGAGCCGTAGAGAGAAATTTTAGAAATGAAGGGATCACAATCCCTCAACTGTATCTACAACTCAGTCACACACTTTTATAATCAGGCTACAGTGTTTCTGTAACCTCAAATGCTCTCCTTTTGTTTTAGACAACCTTTTTGTTCATAAAATCACTTTCCAAGAGTTTTGCAATAAATTTAAGAAAATTCACATAACAACAAATCCACCAATAGGAATGGACTATTTGGACGCTACTTTGAAGAAGCGCCCATACAAAAACAATGCATATGCACTATTTACATTCATTAGGCTTCATTCAACAGTACAAACACAAAGTCAACAACATACTTGGGATTATTATTTTTTAATTATTTAACAACATTTTTGCTGATGGTGACACTTCCAAATGTAAAGATTTGTGTCATTTGTTTTTTAACCCCATAATCCCAGAAATGATGGTGATTTAATCACCCAACACAATACAAAATGAAGCTTTGTTTATTATTTTGTGTTATAGATTTGTAGATTTGTGTTGTAGAGTGCTGCATAAATGTTGTTCACTGCAGCTTTCATTTTTACAAAACTCATAATGCATAAGATTTTTTGAGTGATGGATAATGCTTGAAGAGCACTTTCTCTCATATAAAAATGATAATCTGTTAGAGTGGTGAGTGTCCACTCCTCAACCACAATTTTGTACAAAAAAAAAAAACAGAAGCAAGACAGACTTTACTGAGTGAGCTTTGAAGCTCAGAGGTCAACTAAGTAATCTATTGATGCATAAAGTTTGAAGTAAATTATTAACTTTGTATTGCTCAAAAAGAGAGTAGTTTATGTTAAACGATATCCTCATAATGATTGACTTATCATGCCTGTGTAAAGGTCAGCCCAGGTCAATAAGTAAATCTATTGATCAGAAAAGAAAACATGACACATACAGTCACAGGTCAGTTTGGAGGAAGCAGACAGGTCACATGACAAAAACAATGACATGACAAAACATGTCTGCTCATGCTTTTCATTCACCAAACATTAGCTGAGACTTCACAAATAAAGATAAACATGTTTACTGTAGATTTTTCTGTAGATTTGTTTATAAATAAATTGACTGTTACAAATTAGAATCTGGATAAGCTATTTACGTCACTTGCCCATTCACGGCCTGTCTAATTTATAAAGCGTCTCTTCTATTGTCTTCCCCTGTGAGGACAAGGCACCGTCTATATCTGAGGACAAAGCTAATACTTTGAACTTGTGTTTACGGATGCTGCCAAGTCACTAGAATTAGTCAGCAAAGATTTTCCAGGTTATCGCATATCTGCACTGCTCTCATATATAAAAATACATGTACTTTTTTATTTGAATAGGGACCAATACAAAAACATAGATCATAGTGTTTTTTAAGCCAAAGCTAAATGACGACACTCGTCCCTTGTAGTACTACATGGATACGGTTTGAGACCATGCAATATAAAGTGTTTATATGATGGCTTCCACTGTGCCAACTCTCTGTCATTAGTGAAATTGGGCAGTTATTTCCTGTGGTGTGTTAATCCTCTGCTTGGTGAATTAATGTTGCCATTTCTGCATCAAATTATCCAACAGACTGGAAACACCCCGCTTCTGTCTCTGTAATCATCTTAAGTGTTGATATCAACCAAGACAAAAAATGTGTTCTCTTGGCTGCAGTTGCAACACATACAGTAAAAACATCTGCATCCTTTAGTGCTGGCGAAAATTCACATTTAGTTTGAAATATATTGTTAAATACATGTAAGTTGTTCAATAAAGTACAACAGCTTTATGCATATGCAAAGTACAAATGGGACATGATTCGAGTGTAATATTCAAAATAAATCAGTAATTCACCAGTAAAAAAAGAGTTTCACAAATCTAGTAAGAACTATATAAATTGTAATTCCTTGGGACTTTAAAGAGTTAAAAAAAAAGTGATGATAATACATACTATATATTGATTTCTAAATGGAAAAGTAAAGCATTAAGGCTAAAACATTTGCCAAATCATTACAGAGAAAAGATTCTTGTGATGCTTGTGTTTTGTTTTGTTTTTTGCACAAGAAAAGGATTTTTATTCCTTCACTGAAATGATGTCAGTCCTGTGTTTTGAATCTTGTTGGGTTTCAGTAGATCGTGTATGTGCAGGTCTCTACCGCCCTCTACTGGGCGGTAGAGATGTAGGTACAAAATGTAGATCCAGGAAAGAAATACAAATTAAACAGACAGCCCAATAGGTCTCAAAAGCCAAAAATAAAACGTGGTTAAGCTGTACAATTTTAAACTTTAACTCTGCATTGCAACTTTTTTATATATATTTGTCCTTTGTTTATTCCAATTAATTTCATTTACATGATTTTTATTTGGACATATTTACAGATTTAATCATTTCAGTGACTTTTTAATTTTCTATTTTAAATTTCTTTTTCTCTGTCATGATGATTGTGTTGTCTTGTGTGAAGCACTTTGAATTGCCTTGTTGTTGAAATGTGCTATATAAATAAACGAAAATTACTATGTGAACAGGATGAACAACTTTGTTGCATTGCTTTTAATGACGTCAGACATTCTGTAACTTTTGTAACTGGACCATTTTAATTGGAAAAGCTCTTACGGTGTTTGTGTGGATGCTTGCATGTATTTCCACAGGGTGTCGCCAGTGTCCTGTATTCAGTTCCCCATATTCCGTGGGTTTCGGGCACCATACTACCTCAAGATAAAAGAGCTGTGTGTCAAAGTTTTTACATAATTCACAGTGTGATTGACATCATTTGGTCTCAGGGAGTATTTTTTTAATGTTACGGGAGACTCCTCTCAGGTTTGTTTCTCATATGTGTATGTAGTAATGGGAGCTGTCCAGTAGTTATGTGGTCCTGAAATGTGTTCAACTCCCGTCGTTGTGAGTAATTCATGGGCTCTTAAACATTTTTAAAGATTTTTTTTCTTTTTTACTCAAAGTGTTTATGAAAGTTCTGACTCTATTGTCACAATTGTGCAACTATTATTTGAATGTATAAAGCCTCTGAGCCAGAAGTCGGATGACATATACTGCTAAAGCCCACACCGTGTCTACTATTTTTGCCTCGTATTTCGATTTTGATTTGATAGATTTTCTTTAGTAACGGTGTAGTGGTGCAGATGGACGTGCGTAAATGAGTTTGTAGGATCACTGGATAATAACAACAGAGAACTCAGTCACACACTGTACCTAAAGAATAAGAAGGCTTTTTTTTTCTTCCATGCACTTGTATAGGGCTCGTGCTGTGGTGCTCTCTGGCTCTTATTGGTTGAAATTATTGCTGCCATGGTTGGAAAATTAACATAAAAGAGGCAAGTGGCGAAGGGATCCACTTGGGGGCAAGCTGGTGATGCGTCACAGCTCTTGGTGAAAAGAGGAGACAAAAAAAGGACTAAAATAGCACCCAACCTGCGGGTTAATGTGCACCAATGGCCACGAAGCCACTCGTGGTCTCGGAACTGAGCGCAAGAGTGCCACAGGTGACGGGATGCATGGGCACACAGATGAGAGGGATTGCGCGTCTTAGATGTTGCAAATAAGTAACAAAAATCGCTCCAACCAAAGTTTGAAATGTAAGATTTCACGATTTGAATCCTCTTTGTGTGCACTGTGTAGAAACTCTACGCTTTAATCACGTAACTTCTCGGGAGATCATGAAAAAGTGTCGGGATGTGGCTCAGACGAGGACAGGTTGAGGAAGCTGAGGAAAGAAATCTGCACCGATTAGGCAGCCAAGTTCCTCTTCTTCGCCGCTCCCTTTACGCACAGGCGAGGTGAGGACGAAGAGCATCACATCAATGTAAGGAAGCATCAATGAGTCATCCGAGGTGCTGAGAGAGCGGCAGCACACAGGACAAGCACAAGGACATTTATTTTTTTTTATCTTGAAACTTTTTATTTTTCTAAACAAAAGCACACCATGGATGAAGAAGGGGGATCATCTGGACTGGTAAAATCAGCCGCAGTTAAACTGTCCAAGATGGGTGAGAAAACCAAACAGTTAGGTACCGCTATTAAGGATCCTCACCAGCAGAGACGGATCATATTAGTGATTGTTTGCGTTGCTCTTCTGCTGGACAATATGCTCTACATGGTAATCGTGCCAATTATCCCGGACTATCTTGCAGAGCTGGAGAGTGAGCAGTCAGAGCACGTCCACGTAGTGATGCATCCAAACTCTTCAGCCAACAGCACAATCCAAGACAAAAGCAACAAGAACAATTTAGATATCCAGATAGGAGTACTTTTTGCGTCCAAAGCCATCCTGCAGCTCTTAGTAAACCCGCTTTCGGGGACTTTCATAGACCGCGTTGGATATGACATTCCACTTTTAATTGGACTCTCTGTTATGTTCTTTTCGACCTGCATTTTTGCGATTGGGGAGAACTATGCCACTCTGTTTTTCGCCAGAAGTTTGCAGGGTCTGGGGTCTGCATTCGCGGACACCTCCGGGATCGCTATGATTGCTGACAAGTACACGGAGGAGGCGGAGAGGAGCAAAGCGCTCGGGATCGCCCTGGCGTTCATCTCGTTCGGGAGTCTGGTGGCGCCTCCTTTCGGGGGAGTCCTGTACGAGTTCGCGGGGAAGAAAGTTCCCTTCATCGTGCTCGCGTGCATCTGCCTGGCGGACGGCGTCCTGCTACTCACAGTTATCAAGCCGTTCTCCAACAGGACTAGAGAGAACATGCCAGTCGGCACCCCCATATACAGACTCATGATCGACCCGTACATAGCTGTGGTGGCCGGGGCGCTCACAGTTTGCAACATTCCTCTGGCTTTTCTGGAGCCCACCATAGCCAACTGGATGGAGACCACCATGCACTCCTCTCAGTGGGAGATGGGGCTCACGTGGCTCCCGGCCTTCTTCCCGCATGTCCTTGGTGTATATTTAACTGTTAAATTAGCAGCAAAGCATCCAAACTTGCAGTGGTTCTATGGAGCCGTGGGCATGGTTATAATAGGCGCGAGCTCCTGCACAGTCCCCGCATGCAAAACTTTTGGGCAGCTAATTGCGCCTTTGTGTGGCATCTGCTTCGGCATTGCGCTTGTTGACACGGCGCTGTTACCCACTCTCGCCTTTTTAGTCGACGTGCGTCATGTCTCAGTGTATGGAAGTGTTTACGCTTTAGCAGATATCTCTTATTCTGTCGCATATGCCATGGGTCCTATAGTTGCCGGACAGATCGTGCACAATTACGGCTTTGTACAGCTCAATCTGGGGATGGGTCTTGTTAATGTGCTTTACGCGCCAGCTCTGTTGCTGCTGCGCAACGTGTGCCAAATGAAACCGTCCTACTCCGAGAGAGATAACCTGTTAGATGAGGCTCCACAGGGGCTATATGATACTATCAGAATGGAGGAGAGGAGGGCGAAAAAGAAGGGCTACAGTACTACAGGGAACTGTCTGCCTGTAGATGAAAACGGGTTCGATCCATTCAAAGCACAGCGGTCTTTGTCAGAAGAGTCGTCCGGTCCGGAATACACCTAGACCTTCCCCGCCTTGTATGAAACATTCCCCCCTGGAGAGATTTAAAAGGCAGGTTATAGTCAAGTAACTTAAAGTTTTCTGTAAGTACCGATGTGCAATATAAACATCCTATCACCAAAATCAGACAGCGTGAGACGTACAAAGTGTTTTGTTTTTCTTTTCTTTTTTTACTGTGATTTATTGTGTCCAAAAAGTATGTGTAGTTTGTCATGGACGTGTAACTCGAGTTTTGTGAGAGATCTATCAGCTACTGTCGAATCATGGTGTTATACTGACTATTGTAAAAAGATATAAATAGATTCGTGCGCGCAACAATAGTATATGGGACCAAGTTTAAGCAGCACACACCCCCTCCCCCCCTCACACACACAAACAAAAAAATAGCCTCTATTTTTAGTCTCTGAGGAAACTTTTTTTACTTGCACATCAAAGGCCTGATTTTCTTCTTCTTTTGTTATAAATGGTGATTTTAAACTTTGCAACAAGTGGGCCTGTTAATTATACATTTTATTTTTCTGTTGTTTGAAATTAAATATATTATTAAAAAATAGATTTTGTACATATGTGGATATATGCACAATGTAAATTGTCAAATCATAACGTGGACCTCTGCAACAGTGTGTGTGCGTGCGTGCGTGTCTTTATGTTTGTGCGCGCGTGAACGTATGAATCATTGTCAAAACGTAGCAAATAAAGTGTCCTGAAAATGAACAAATATGTATTCATTTATCAACTGTTGTTTTAATAAATCTGTTTGGATCTGTGTGACGGCGCTGATTTTCCTCTTTTTCCTTGCCCCAAACGAATAAAAACAATATTTAAGTGTAGGAAAAAAAAGAAATTGATTAGATTAAATGTATATATTTTTAATCATGAAAGTAAACAATCCAATGACAAGAATTAATAAATTATTTACATGACATAATTTATGAAAGTTGAATTATTATTTTTAATTCAGGCTGTCGTGATAAGACAAAGAAAGTCACAGCGCACATTAAGAATAAACACGAAAAACACAAATGTATTCATTAACCGCTATAAATGTATATCAACCCTTAAATCATGATATCAGCTTCAAACTGGGGGGTTTTCGGTACGTGCGCACCCCAGGAGTTAAAAGTGAAAAACTTCAGAAAACGTCAACGAACCACGACTGTCGAGCCCCACGAGCATCACCAAACCCATGAATGACACAACAACTAAAAAAGACTTTCACTCCTTTATAAATTATTATCGGATGTGGGAAGGGGGCTGAAGCAAGCTGTTAGATAATATGTTCCGCGAATAGATTTCGATGGGAGGAGTTTCTTGCCTCGGGGGGTGGGGGGGGGTGGGGGGTGGGGGGGGGGGGGGGGGGGGGGTAGGTAGACGCAAACACCTTCAGCATCTTTTCCTGGGCGTGCTTTAATGTGGAGTCACAGCCTTATGGCGCTGCGAAGGGACGGGGGAGCAGACACGCGCCCGCACCGAGCTCTACACTAATATGGGATTTCATGGTGTGGACGTGGGAGGCGAAGTGAACTGCCAACAAACACTTCTCTGACCTCCTGATTGGCGCTCTGACCAGGTAAGACAACTTTTTAAAGCTTTACAAGTTGTTTAACCTGCAAGAGCCTGGCTCAGAAAGCGAGGACCATTTTTTCATCAATAAAACTCGTTCAAGAGTACACAAAAGTTCACTTTGAGATTTAGTCTTAAAAAGTTTACAGTCTGTAATGCTTTCATTAAAACGAACTTGCCTCGTTCACTGCGAACGTTCATGAAAGGTGTTTCAGACAATAGCCTATTATTTCTGAATACTTTAAATCAAAGTATTTTCTTTCTATTTTAAAAGTAGTTTTTGTTCTAGGAAAATGAAGCTCTTAAGACAGAAATGGAGATGAAGGGAGGTTTCAAGATGCACGTCTCTGTGCATCGGTGAGCGGTGAGGTGCAGCTGGAATTCAAGGACATGCAGCAAATTACATTTGGGAAAATGGTGAAGAATGAAGCTCGCTGGTTCACTTTTAGACATAGATGTGTGCTTACATTTGTTACTGAGCCTAAATTTATTTATATTTTTTTGCCCCTGAAATGTCTCGTTACAGGTAAGGCTAAACTCCGACTGTCTGTGGGAGGTGTACACTTAATTCATCTGACAGGACTGGAGTGCAAAGATGTCAATCATGGAGAAACAGACCGCCAGAGACAGTGAAGTAAGAAAACTACTTGTATTTTCTGTTTACTAATCCGTTCATTCGTGTTTACTTCGTTTGTTCACTTGTTAACGATGAGCGGGTTGGCTGTTCATGTTGCTGAAGTTGACAAACAAATGACGCTGGATTTCAGTACCACGGACAGCGGCAGTTACACCTGCGCTGACTGACCGCTAGGGGCGAAAGTGATAACAGGCCTTTTTTTCCCCCTGGAGTGGTTAGGAATGTTTTTTAAAAATTCTGACAAATCAATAGAATTTAATAATCTTTGTTAAAGGATTTAATAAACGTATAAACAGTAGTGTGATTGTGGATAGTATGATGATGGGCAGTGCAGTATCTTACTTGTATTTTTTTTTTTTTCAGGGACACATTTTATCACTTGTGAAAATAAAATCTTCAAAGTCCCTGTTTCCAGAAATTCACAGATATACAACTCATTTTACAATTATGATATCCTGGTCAATTTGACCATCTTGGGTTACTTACAGGATTATGCAAATTTTCTCCCATCAGACAGAAAAAAAGCATCAATTTGCATTTTCTGTCTTTAAAAAAACAAGAGTGTTTTGAAATCCCACAAGACAACGGGACTTGGAAACACTCGAAGCATTGAGGATGAATTATTTAATCACTTTCTAATAATAAAATCATAAAGGAAGATGTGAGGGAATTACCCCTTTAACTAATGAACCCTCACTGAATCATATGAAAGACTTGCAGCTTTTCTTCATCACTCATTATGACCAGCATGTTATTTGTATGACATCAGATGCTCCCAAAGGTGCCCGTGCCCCCCTTGAAACAAACCCTTGACATGTACCTGAAGTGCGTCCAGCACCTGGTGAAGGACGAGCAGTTTAAGAAGACGAAGGCGATCGTGGAGAAGTTTGGGGCTCCTGGAGGAGTGGGAGAGATTCTGCAGAAGAAGCTTCTAGAGAGAAGGGACACGACGAACAACTGGGTAAAATCTCCGACATTCAATATAAACAAACACAGCTGTACTAGGTGTGTGAACTGTAAAAGGGGAAAAAGACCCCCCGCCACCCACCCCTGTATCAAGAAGATATTTTGTGTTTTATTAAACCTTAAAAAGTTGTTTTTATTCATAACATTACTTTAAAGTCATTTAAACTGAATTATTGGTAAGTAATCATACCTTTTCTTTTATAATTCCTCCTGATTAAAATCCAATTGAATCCAATTTGTTGCTTTTACAAATTTGCACAGCTTCAGTTTTTTTTGCAATAATTACCATAGATATCAAATGCTGCACCTAAAATTGAAAAGAAAATTGTGAACTCATTCACAAGAGTTGAAAAGAGATAAACTTCTGGCAATGAGGATTTATTGGAGCCTCTTGCTTGTGCTTTTTTTCCTCCCCTTCAATCTCTCCTCCTCCTGCATCTGGCTGATCGCTCAGTCCACAACTCATCCAGCTCAGTGAAATCTATCACGCTCCCACTCTCTCTGACTCTCTGCTTTCACATGGCAGTGATACACTGTCATGGTTTTTTTACACCACTGCACACAGGTCTCCTCTCGGTGTAATAACTCTGAGTCCAGAGAGCTTAAAGAAGCAACATTTGTCAAAAAGTCTCTCTCTTTGTTTAGGTGTATGAATACTGGCTGGAGGACATGTACCTTAACAACAGGCTGGCTCTACCTGTTAACTCCAGTCCCGTCATTGTGTTTCCTAAGCAGACGTTCAAAGAACACAAAGATGCTCTCAGGTAAGTAGGGGACTTTTGATGCCTCCTGTTATGTCTGTAAAAAAAAAAAAAGGTTTCACTTTTTAAACTACTGCTTCCTGTAGAGGTCATCAAGAATGAAAAATAAATTCTTTGCTTTAATCACTGTCCGAAGAAAATAAATAATAATATGGGAGATGTAAGTATCTGCAGCAGTCTGCAATGAAGCTTTATAGCAGAAACTATTATAAATGGATTCTATCAAAGTGGGCTTGCTGCTTGTTGCTTCGGACCTGAAGTCCAAAACCCAATCAAACGATCAATCAAAAGATTATTGAAATAATGAAAGGATTGTTTACATATTGTGACTCTGCAGTTGAACCTCACATCACAAAACTTCATTTCATGCAACAATTCCTCGAGTGCACTAAACACCAAAGATTGATGGTTGTGGATTGCCTGAGATTATTTTAGGGTCGATGTTTTCAAAGGCAGTTGAAGTAGAATGGGGCAACGGCATGGCTTTCATTGCTAATGAAACAAAGTGTGCAGTATATCACTCTCTTCTGTAGTCACTAACATGCTTAATGTTCATCTTCTCAGCAGTCTTCTGATTAAGATCAGACTTACAGACATGGACAAAATCACAGGCATCATCTCGGTCAAAATCTCGGCCTGTTATTAAATGATTCTGTGAGCTCCTCCAGACATTACACCGGCCCCTCCAAACCCTCTAATTCAACATGAGCTTTTGTCAGCTCGTGCCGCAGTAACTGAATATTTCCAGAGCACTGCAGCAAGGGAGCTGGTTATCTACTGACACGGACACTTATTAGATTGGGAGTGACAGGACCAAGCTCTCCGCAGAGACTGCTAGTCAGGCCGCATTTAGGGGTGTGGTGCTCCGCGGCCGCCTCCTTTGTATCGATCTGGCTTTGGATGTAATAACATGGAGACAAATGACAAACAGCACAAGAGCTGACAGGCCTCTGTGTTTTCCCTGTATGCCCTCACCGCCCACTTAGACCGACTCTCTCTGTCTCTCTCACTAACACAGATAAACACACACTGCTCGCCCACTGTATCCCAGTGATTAACCATAATGTGGTTACAGTTAGAGATATGAGAGTATATCCAATCCTAATTACCAGCCTTATGTCGTGTATTTTCTGTTATATGGTGAATTTAGCGCCCCGTTTTTCTGATTTCAAACTTGTTACTCCTTTAAGATTTGCTGCTCGTCTCATCCAAGGAGTGTTGGACTATAAGGCTCTCATTGATGCGTAAGTTTAACCTGTGCTGGATCATAAACAAGTGAAATAGAAAGTGAGAATCCTCAGAGGTAATTGGAAAATTTGTAATAACGTCTCTAAGGCGTGCCCTACCAGTGGATTTTGCCCGGGGCCAGCTTGCCGGGGCTCCTCTGTGCATGGAGCAGCACTACCGCCTCTTCACCTCCTACCGCTACCCGGGGCTGAAGACAGACACGCTGAAGGTCCAAATGAAGGCAGACTCCTCAACGCCAGAGCACATCATTGTGGCATGCAAGAATCAGGTCAGGACACGGAACTGTGAGGACACGTTTCACACTTCATCACACTTCTAACATTAGATAATGTCCTGATCGTTTCAGAAAAATAGTAAGTGAGTGAAAGGATGTTTTGTTAGTTAAACACCTATGAAAAAAACATTTGCTTTGTTTGAATGATGAACTCCTTTTCCCACAGCCTGGATGTAGTTGATTTACCACTAAATGTAGCAATACAGACCTCTAATACAGATGAACTGAATTAGATTTTTTGGGTTCATTTACATTTAAAATGTAAAAGCTGTGACAGCAGACATATTGTCTACTCTGTCAAGGCGTCATCTTTCTGTTTTGCGTTGCTTAAAGAGGCATGACAATTTGCATCTAAATGTAAAAAATCAATAAAAACCACTTAATAAACTTAATAAAAGTGCTCAAAACAAGGCTTGTTTTTCCAGTAACAGCCAGGAGGAATAGTTAAGCATTTAACTCTCATAAAATGCTTAATTACAAAGTTATCTCAAAGGACCTCAGGAGGATAAGCCTGCCTTCATTAAATAAGTAAGCAGAGAAAAAAAATGCAAAAATGAACGATAAAAAAATGTTCCTCATTGGAAAAGTACAGATCAGTGGGCTTACATTAACCAAACTATATATTCCTCCACATCTTACCCAACCTTCATACATGAATGCATAGGAAAGTCTCACCATGCACTGCTGCCTTTTAGTTGAGTTTAGCTTATTAGTTTAGTTGTACATGTATAAAATAATCTCATAGAGAAGAGATGCTTCGTACCAATTTCCATCTGCAGTCCCCGGGCAGGTCAACGCAGAATACATACACAATACAATATAAGACATAAATTCACATCATATCACAATAAACTTGTGCCAAGACTCCTATAGACTCCTAAGACTTGTATATTTCCAGTTTTTGATTTCAGATAGCATTGTGCTAACCAATTTAGGGTTGGGTTTGCAATTGTTGTCCTTTATACTTTGTGGACTGTTGATTATATGGTTATATATATAGTGAGTTGTGTTTCTCTCAATCTAAACTAGTCCGCAGCTTAAACCTTTGTCGAAAGCCAGCCTGTCTGTGATCATTTTTTTGTATGTGTATTTTAACCTCCAAGAAGTCTTCAAGCCCTGATTGATAAGCCTCTAAAGAAAAATCATAAAGGTTTTAAATCCCAGCGAACAACATCTGCAGGTCTGCAGTCTGAGGCTATTTGGATTACATTTAGTTCACGGATTGTGCCTTTAAATTACCGCAGACATGGAAGAGCAGGAGCTCTCACCTGCAAATGGTACTATCAATCTGGGACTCATGAGTGTCTGTCCCTATGGAGATAAAGGCTGTTTACCTAATTACTGCATATTGAATCTGCCTCTTTGCTTCCTGGAGATCAGTGTTTAACTTACCACAGAGGATGAGCCAAATAAAATAGAAATAGAATTATTTAGTCACTACCAGTACAACTGTTTAACAGTTCCTATCAGTGCAAACATAGGGACAATCAGGAAGCAAAGACCTCTTTCTAAGTATGAGATGGACTAAATGAGAACTGTATCATTTTGTCTTCTATTTTTCCTCTGTAGTTTTTTGTGCTGGAAGTTGCCCCAGACCATAAGCAGCTCAACGAGACAGAGATCTTTACCCAACTGGAGAAAATCATGAAAATGGCAGAAAACGCTGAAGAGAGACTCCCTCCTCTTGGTGTCCTGACCTCTGATGGAAGAACAGAATGGGCTCAAGCCAGAGATGTTCTCACAAAAGGTCTCAACATTCACATGCTTTTTTTCCGGAAAAACTTTGTTGAGGTGTTGAACGAGGACTTTTAAACAAACTGACACATATCTCATCCATGTCCAGATCAAACCAACAAGGACTCTCTGGCCCTGATCGAGAGCTGTATGTGCGTGGTGTGTCTGGATGAGCCCTGTGGTCTCCAGCCCAGGGACGCCAACAGGGCTCTGATGATGCTGCATGGTGGCGGGCGTGAGAAGAACGGGGCAAACCGCTGGTATGACAAGTCAATGCAGGTATATGACAGCCTTCAACACTCCTTTCTTTCTTGAGTGTGGCGTTTGATCTGTTGGCTAATCCTCCTCCTCGCAGTTTGTTGTAGGAATGGACGGGTTTTGTGGAGTTGTGTGTGATCATACTCCACTTGAAGGAATAGTTCTGGTGCAGTGCTCTGAGTACGTGATGAAATACATGTAAGTCAGCTCATTGAGGCAGGTGTATTTACTGGCTTCTATTGTTGTAATTTAAAGGTTTTCCTAAAGGGTCTATGCTCTAAGTTTTAAATGTAATTCTAATTTTAACTCCACTTGTTTTCAGTTGTTGTTATGAATCAGTCTTCACTTCAGTCCTTGCCTTCTTTCAGTCATGATATAAGTTGGCTGTGACTGTCAAAGTCAATGCAGTTTTGACGGCAACTCCACTGATTACCATTGTTCCAGTGGTTGCTGCTGACACCAACATGTTGTTTTTGTCCTGAACAGAACAGAGAGTCCTACCAAGATGGCAAAAGCATCCACCGTCAGAGAGCTTCTTCCTCCAAAAAAGCTGCTCTGGAAATGTAACGCACACGTCCATGGACTGTTGACAGCCTCTGGAGACAGACTTCAGAGGTATGACCATCCCTATAAGCATATCAAGGACCAATTTTGTCTTCGGACGTCAAGTCTCCTAACTTTAACACTTTCTCCATCAGGCTTGTGAATAATCTCGACATAGATGTTTTCAAGTTCAACGCTTACGGGAAAGACTTCATCAAGAAGCAGAAGATGAGTCCAGATGCGTTGATACAAGTCGCCTTACAGCTTGCATTTTTCAAGTAAAAAAATCATTAATGATCTAAATCTTCACTGCTGTTTTTTTTTAGATATGCTGATTTGGCTGAGATGATGTCTTTCACAGATGCACTGGAAGGCTTGTGTCCACTTATGAGAGCGCGGCCATTCGGTGTTTCCGAGAGGGTCGGGTTGATAACATTCGCTCAGCCACCTCCGAGGCCCTGGCTTTTGTTAAGTCCATGACAGATGAGAGGGTCACATACACGGTGAGTCATTTTTCTCACTTTGACCACAATTACTGAGTAACTCCCACATCAGCCAGAGTAAATGGAACAGGTGTGAGGAGCCACCAAAGATGGCGCTCCCATACAAGCAGATGATCTCCCTGCAGATTTGACATGTCTAAGGAAAGTTGATTTATTGGCTGTGCTGCTCCCTTTGTGCACGTGAGCAAAAAATATCCAGAGTGAAAAATGATTCGACAAAATGTTTCTTCACTTCTCCAACAGGATTCAGAAAAAAATAAGCGACTAAGGGAAGCAATCAACGCCCAAACAAGTTATACAACTGCAGTAAGTATTTTAATGTTTAGAATTAACTACTTGACATGGTGTTTAGATGTTGTTTCACTCAAAAATCGACCAAGCACTTATTAACCATGCATTTATGTCTCTAGTGAATATGTGGTCCAATCAGTGACATTTCGCTTGGCTTATCAAAGACCAACAGCAGGAGGAAGAAGCTAAACTGGCCCAATCCAACAGTGAAAACATAGAAACCTAGCAACCAGCACCTCTGGAGCTCTCTAATTAACACCAATTTTGAGGACTACTTTTTGGCTTGATCAGTGGTTGGTGGAGTCTTGCCCTCCCAGTGATGTTTTCAAGCATCCAATGTGGGAGGGAAAACCCAGTACTCATAGCCCCTAACCAAGAAAAAGTCAGGCACTTAGTCCCAACTCCCACCATTAACCACAACATGGGGTCTTTAAACTTCTGTTTTTTGGACAGAATTTGAGATTCAGAGCTTGCAGCCTATATCAGGAAAATAGTTAGTGCAGTTATAGTTTATAGTTTGTGCAGAAAACCCCTAAAAGAAGTAAATTAGAAGTTATTGTCCCAAATCTCTTTAAGGCACAAGCACAGAAGGTAACATATTTCTTCATTATATAATGTAATAGATCTCTATACTAATACCAGGGAAATGTAAAAAAACAATTGCACACATAAGCACAGAGCCTGTCATTATTGCTTACACAGCGGCTATAATTGAAGTCAATTCATGATCTCTAACCAACATATATTTATTTTAAAGGCTATTACAGGAATGGCCATAGACAATCATCTCCTTGGACTCCTGAGGATCTCGAAGGAGCTCAAAATGGAGAAACCTGAGATTTTCTGTGATGAGACGTATGTGTCCAGTAACCAGTTCATCCTCTCTACCAGTCAGGTAACGTTGGATACATTTCTCACGTTTTCCTGTTTCGTGTCTTTAAGGTTAATCATTATCATTTTGTCTTTGTAGTGGCTCAGCATGAAGATACTAAAAGAAAGAAATAAGTTTAACACATACAAAGTAGAGTCCAGTTTCATCTGGTTAGATTTTTTTGTAGATTTGAGCAACTTCTGAGATTTGACTGTAATTAGCACAAAGATGTGCAGCAATAAGAAAATCCAGTTCAAAAGGTGTAAAGAAAAAACTCATTCATTGGTAAAACTTTATAATAACCATCATCTATAAAGGGTAAATAAGGGTAAATAGATAGTTAATTAACCTTTAGTTAATAGTTATTTACTGTTAACAAACAATGAAATGATGGTTAAATGTTTTTTTAATGATTTGTAATGCTATTAATGATGTTTTATTAACAGTTTATTTATGCACACATTATAACATTTTATACACTTTATAAAGTGTTTGTTAATGATAAACAAATGATTAGTAAACCTTGATGATGGTTTAGAAAACATCTATAAACATTACAGAGACACATGGACCAGACATTTGTTAATGGTTTGTAAATGTTTTATGTTTTTAAGTATCAATTAGCGTTATCTGAATGGTTATTGTAAAGTTGGAACTGAAGCTTATAATCCCTTACTAATGCTTTATAAAGCATCTATAAACATGTTTTAAATAGCTCATTAATACTTTACTAATGGTTTATAATTTGTCTACAGTCTTTATCTGGATGGTTATTGTAAAGTTGGAACTGATGTTTATCATACTTTGTAAATGCTTAGTAAATACTGTGTAGAGCGCCCATAAACAGTTGGATGGTCATTGTTGCCGATTCACTGAACTCTACTGTAGTCTTTTACACAGGGACTGATAAAAGCAAAAGTGCAATTCACAAAAAAACTTGAAAAAACAATATCACAAGGCTAATTAAAAATATTTAGTTTATGCTTGTGTTTGTGATCCTCACAGAGGGCCCATTGCTTCCTGTCTTTGATAATTAATTAGAAACCCTGCCTGACTCATCATCTGCCCTCAGCAAATATACTGAGAGAATCCATTTATCAGCTTTGACTTTCCTAAAAGCACTGAAACCAAACTTATTGCAAAGTGCATTGTTTAAGGTGTCTACATAAAACAGTGTGAAGATATATACGCTCACTGCAGAATAAATTGACAGCACTGTGATCAGTAGAATGGGTGGTGCTTGTGTAAGTGATGTGAATGACGTGGTGTAAAAAGGAGTCTCTTGTGTACATTTTACTTGAGGGCTGGCAGGAAATATTCTGGGCAAGGTTGGGGGGAAATTTTTTTCTGTTTGTGTTAACACATTCTGTTCATCCTGAAAAGTTTTGGAAATTCTCAGAAGTGTGTGTATGGTTGAAGATACAATACAAATGTAATGATTACTAGAAGATGATTCAAATTGCTGGTTGAAAAATCATAGCTGATTAATGTCTCTCAAATACCGACAATCTTACCGTCCTTAAGATAAACTGGTCTAATCAAGACTGTGTCCTCTTGTTTCCAGGTCCCCACCACAGTTGAAATGTTCTGCTGCTATGGCCCGGTTGTACCTAATGGCTATGGCGCCTGTTACAACCCGCAGCCGGACCACGTTCTGTTCTGTGTGTCCAGTTTCTGGGAAAACACGGAGACCAGCTCTGCGGTTTTCGTCAAAGCCCTGAACGAGGGCCTGCTGGAAATCAGGGATCTGTGCAATAGAAGCTCTGCTGCTGCAAGCAAGCCGGCTGATGGCGGCCAGAGAGCTATGCAGCCTAAAAAATCAGGGAAGTAAGCCATACTGAGAAACTCAGCTGCTACACTTCACACTTTTTAGTCTTAGACATTAGCTTGGTCGAGATTTGCTTTGTGTGTCTTTGTGGTCTGTGCAATAGTGTTCATTAAATGACAAAATGCGAAGCCTTAAAAGTTCATATGTAAATATCAAAAACTGTGAATGAACACCAGAAAACAATTCATTTGTTTTGGATGTGTGTAGACACCAGAATGATTTGGGGTCCAACAGTGACTCTACTTGACTCAGTAGACAGTGGTCTGCTGCCTTTAGGAAACTTAAGCCATGCCTGCTTTGTAGCACTGATGTGAGGAGTAACTCCTTTATCAGAGAGTGAATCAAATGAGTGATCTTAATGTAGAACTTACACCTGTAGACTAGTAACAGAAACATTTAAAACAATATCCGCTTCAGTATATTAATGCGACTTACAACAATCATCACATTGTGTAAATGTCATCCTGCAAACCTATCCATTGAGTGAGTGTGCCAATATGCTAACAACAAACTGGATCATGCGTACAGTAGTTTAACATCTATTTTAACGTGTAAAACTTTTGGGGGGGTTTTGGTTCATTTTGCAACTATTGACATTGTAAGGTCGCCAAAGAGTTCGTCTGTATATGAAATCTGTCTGTGTAGGCACTTTATGATATTTATGTAAAGAGTAGAATGGATAAATGTTAATGTGGCTAGATAGTGTGTATACAGTGAAAAATACATGCTATGGTTTCATTGGCACATTCTATAATGTAGCAATAGTAACAAAAAAAAGTGTGATGAACAGTGTTATTCTGAAGTAAAATAGAGTTTAGTGGTGACCGAGGCATACCACTGTGTTCTTGTGTATATAAGTGCTTTTTATCTGCACTTAGAGGTAGTATAAGGGGATGGATGGATGTATCGTAGACTTTGTGCAATAATCATATAAAAGCAAGTGCAGTAAGTGCAGTAAGGGTATATGTGCAATTTGCCAAATCAGTTAATTAGATGCATGACGCTTATATATGGTTGGATTGGTTGCTATTTTTGATATTCAGATATTCATCATTACCATGAGAAACCTGAATCAAACATGTTGTTATGGTCAAAAATGTCCATTCAGAGTGTCCTGTGACTTGAATTCTTTTAGTGTATACTGTGGTTCAAATCTGTATTGGTCAACAGCAGATTGGATGAGGGTTTTCTTAACTTTAAATATATAAGGATATATGTGTTGTCCTGTGTCCATGGTGACCTTTGATGTATAACTTATGATCATCTGCCAAAGTCAACTTGAACCATGTAGATCATTTCAAAATCCATATCATACATGCATGTTTATTCTTCCATACGAGCTGTATTTTTATATATAAAAAATAGAAGTGTTTATAAAGATATATTTAAAAAAAATGGGGTACACATTGGAACAAAAATGCCTTAAAATAACAAGATGCAAACACTTTCCTGCCAATTGTGATATTCTATAAATGTTAAATGTTTGACCTCTGGTGTAAATCTGCTCAGTTTGTTCCTGCTGTTTTCTGTCTAACCTCAGTAATACATGTAACCGAATGTAAAGTTTGTCATGTGGTATTCAGAGAGTCTCATTCATAAACAGCCAATAATAATCCCTGTTAGTAAGAGCAGCTGTAATAATCTATTGTACCATAGCATTGTATTCACATAACATATACATGTTATATGGAGCCTCAAAAGGCACAGGTCAAACTTTTAGGAATGGTTAAATGTGTGACCGGAAGAGTATTGTGTTTTATTGAGTAAATATCTAATGAATGTTATGTAAAAAATGTTTATCATAAAGAAAAAGAAAACAAAAGGCTTATTTATTTTTTATAGGCTATTATGGTATGAATAAAAGATATTGGCAATTTATGTTGTAATCACACTGCTGTGTTGAACAATGTGATACTCAATGCAGAAATCAATTAAACTACACTACGACATGAAATGTTTGTGTGTTTCCTATTCCAATAAAACTGAATCTATGTCTATCATATATGAATACAAATTTCTTTCGAAGGCACAGTGTGTTATAGTGGCTGCAGAAAAAGAAAAAGCAATCACAGTAAAAATGTGATTTTGTGGTCTGGGTGTTTATTAAGTTGGTAAGATGTGTTGAGTAAGAGCATAAAAAAAACCTTTAGAAAACAAAACATACTTGACAAGTGCTTATTGAAAACAAACTCACAAAACAAATTAAACGCAGTCGGGCCCGAATTCAGTTATAGCAAAAGTTATGAATTCCACATTATTTGGGTTAAACAAACAAAAGAGAGAGAGAGAGAGAGACCTCTTGAATATTGCTTGGTTTTGAATCAGAAGAGATACTGCCTTTAACTAGTTTGACGATGTCTCACTGCAGTTCAAAATCTAAAACAGGTTTAGAAGCGCATATTTGTGTGGAATAGGGATGCAACGTACAGCTAAAACAGCCTTTAAGACAAACAGCTAGTCCATATGCCATTAATGACTAGATTTTTCTCACTTAAAAATAGAGACCGTTATAGATTTTGTACTAACTGTCAGATGTTCAGGTGTTGAGATGTTGCTTTTTAGAACTAAATATCATACCATAATGGACTGATAAACAGCACTGTAACAGCTGTATGTCGTTCCCTGTCCTGTTTGTCCCTTTCCCCCCTCTGTAGTCTGCAGGCCAGGTGAAGCTACTGATTGCATGACAAGGCGCACCTGGCCTTGGTGCTTAAAAGCCCAGTGCTGGCTCCAGGAGGAGAAGCTTTGGGAGTGTGGGAGAGGAAGATTGAGGAGGGATTGTGTGTTGTGTTTAGTTTTGTTTCTGAGATTATGATGCGTTTTATTGGGTCAATTTTTAAATTGTTGTTCGTCTCCTAAGGTGGTGCGTAACAAAGTAGCAACCTAAGGTCTGGAAAAATGAAGTCAATACTGAGGTGCAAAATCCTGCATTTCGTAGTGTGTCCACTTGAAGCTAGCTCAAGGAACATCAGAAGTCACATACACTACATGACAGGCAAAAAAGCTGTTTTTACAGCATAAAGAATACATTTTACAGCCTGGTACAACAAACAAAATATGTCTAATTTATTATTATCATCACTGGCACACACTGTACGGGGGTGAATTATTTTTTCGAACGGCTCTGTTTGGATTTTGATGATTGATTACGGTATCCAGCTAGGCGGGTAGCTTTTATGATTGACAGATGGGCATAATGTAACGTCAGTCAAGAGACTTAAAACCCACCTCAGCTTCAGCACTAAGCCTGTGGTTATCTGTTGACTAACAGTTAGGTTGAGACAGGATTTCCAGCATGGAAGCGGCTGCCGATAAGCCTCCGGAGACCTCTTCCATAACAGATTGCTGACATTACTCAGGTTTTGTCCATTAATAGCTACAGTCTATGGGCGTAACGAGCACAGTTAAATTGTGTACCGTTCCTTTAAAAATAAACTGTCAATTTCACTCTATGTTACAACAATCATCCAAATGTTGGCATTCACCAAAACTGTTTGATCAATTTCCATTACAATTACTGCTAATCACAAATACAGTTTCCTATTTCTTTGAAAGGTTTGTTTACCTTTTCCATTAATTGACACCGAGTAAAATAGATTGTGAGTGAGGCAGCATTTCATCTTGAGGCAGCCTATCAGAACAAAACAAATGTACCCACATTCATTGCCATTTTGGCACAGACTTTTTCCTACCAGCCCCCTTATTAATTTTTCTCCTTCCCTGAAAGAGGGGAAAAACGTCTTACTGTGAGGGACAAGCGTGAACAAGCAACTCAGGAAAATGTCAGGGTCAGAGCTCCTGACTTTTTCTTGAAATCTTCAGGAGTGCGTGTTTGAAAACACTGTTGCGAAGTACAACTTTGATAAATACTCTCAAGCATAGCTGTAATTGGAGAGACAATAGATAGTGATGCCTCTTTAATAACACACTACCAACAGATGGCCTTGTTTCAGTAGCATCTGATGAGGTCTTTAGGGAGACACCCTCATTTAATTCTCCACTGGTTGAACCACTGAACCAGGTCAACCAAGTGCCCAAAAAAAACATTAAACATTTAGTCAAGGTTCTGTGTCCAATTAAATTTGGCATAAAAATGTGTGAAATAACTCATGCAGACTAAACAAAAGGCTTTAGTGTGTTAGTGGCAACAAGAAGGACTGTCCAGTTCAATGATGTAGCCTATACACTTGCACTGCTGAACAAAGATTGCAATGCTCACTAAAACTGCTTCTACTACTCCAAGAACACAACTGGATGACAGGTAGCAAAGGGACCTGTAACTCTTGTGTCCAGGATAGTATATCTATCCAATATAGTAAGAATATAGCCAACAAAAAAATCCAGGGGGACACAATCATGTAACCTTCCCAAGGTGTATATGATTGACCCTGTCTTTATTTGTTGAAAGGAAAGAAAACGTTTAGAATTCATCCAATTTACACATAAGACATTTCGTACTGTTCTACCTCCATGTAACAGATTGATAACACCTTGTTCCTTCTGAAATATCAAGAAGAAGATTGAAATCCTGATACTTCGACAGCATGTCTGGTCTTGTCTTTTTCTTTAACTAATTGCTTCCTGCAGGTATCTCAGTTACAAACTTATTTAACAACTTTAAAACCAAGAAATATTTCTCCGTCGAGTTACATCCATTGGCTCCACCAAAAGCCCCCAAATCAGCTGTGTGGAGCAATTTATTTACACATTGGTGAGGTCATGCCCCAGGTAGCAATAAAAAAAAAAAAAAAATTAAAAAGTCCCTGAAACTTCTCAGAAAACTAAAAATTCACAGTAATATAGTAATATAATGCAAAACCTCTGAGATATCACAGCAGGACTTTGTTCATAGTTTGAGAGAAAGGATAACACAATGACTTTTAATTTATCCTCCAGGAACATGTGCTTGACTCTAATTGATTGACCACTGCAGCACATTGACAGATTACGTTATCGTCTTCTCAAGCTGAACTTGAACTGGGTTCAACTTTCATACACCTGCCCCCTTCTTTATGTCTGGGCTGAATATAATCATTGAAGACAACAGTGGGGAAAACACCTTGCACCAGCTGTGCAAGTCACCACACAGCTACCGACTTTACAGCCACAAGTCTATTGACAGAACATTTAGCTGGGTCATATAAAGCCTGTGCTGGCGGCAACCAGTGCTTTCACCGTGAGAAGAGCAGCAAGTGACAAGCTGTGGTGTGGAGATCAATGGCGGAAGCCCTCCTGGAGATGGATGATGGGAGTACATTACCACTAATAAGTGTCTGCCACGCTGCAGACGGAGACAGAGGCTTACCTGCTGGCTGCTATCGACCTGAGAGAGGGAGCAGAGCAGTCTATCCAGATTCCCTCCCCCCTTCTTGGGGGACTGCCAGAGTCCAAGAGTTATAAAAAGCCACTATGGCTGGTTTTCACCTACCAAAATAAAAGCAAAGCAGAAGCGGCATATATGCACTGGTACACAAACACTTGATGTTCAACCTGTAGGCCTCTTGGTGAGGGTGAGTTAAAAACTGCAAAATGGGCTCAATTGTGTGTTTTTCTGACTGCTTTACACTTCTCATCAACATGATGATAATATTGAATTCTATTTGTATAGCACTTTTCAGAAGCACAAAGTGCTTCCCTTAGACAACATACATACACAACACAACCAATGAAGGAAGGTAAAAGCAGTTATGGAAAAAAAAAAACACAAAAAAAACAAACACTAATAAAGTGCTATTAATGCCAACTAATCAACTAATCATTTATCTATACTCATATACTATAGGTCATACGCTCACATTTGGGGTTCCGTATCAGAAGCCTAAAATTCAGATCCATCATGGTATAATGAGACATTGGCTAACATCTCAGTTATTGGTGTTCAGTGTGATGATCGTTGGCCATTACATTACGACTTGTTTAACCCTTAAGTGTGTTGTATTTCATTTGTAGGAAGTTGGTTCACTTTGAAGCGATCCAAGAAAACTGTTTTCCTATGTCTTCCTACAGAAGGCATCAAAGACAAAGCCATAGCTTCCCGTTCCTACAGCTGAGCAGTGAACAGCTTCATAACCAATGAGCACACCAGCTCTCACAAATCATGTCTCGAGCTGTAATCACTAATCACCATGTAGTCTTAATGAGCCTCTGCAATCGAACAAGTGCACATCAGTCAAAATAATAACATCTACAAGATTACAATCTGACACCATACTGCAGCCAATTAGTTACATTGAAGCTGTCTTCCAAATGTTATCCCAACACTATTAATATACTCCTCGATTCAAAAGACATTTGGCAATGATGCAGCCATCTTTGAAAGCGAAACTGTGCTTGACATTTTCTCTCAAAAAATGGAACAGGAAAAAAATGTCCCACCGTCTTGTGGTGCAGATATTGACATTTCACAGAAATTCAATGACTGTGCCACCGCCATTCTAACAATCTTTCAATTAAAACTGAGTCTATATTATAGCTGTCCATTTTCACTCATAAAGGTGTCCTTATAATGGCAATTCTGACATTTATTAGGAAACTACTCCCAGGCCAGAAGCTACATTTACACACCATCTTGGAGCCTAATTGGGCAAGAAGCTAAGCCCCATTAAATAATACGGCACAACGTTCAATATGCCAAGAGTTGAAAAGAACTGCTTCCAAAGCCTTCAAAGTCTGTCCCATTTAAGATGGTTAAACGCACTGATACAGCCATGACCTAATCCTGTGAATTTCACCAATTTCAACTGGTGACAGATTGGCATCCACTTTCTCTTTTTAAAATGATAATGTGTCCGAATCAGGAAATATGTGACAAAATGTTTGCGTCATCTGAAAAATAAAGAAAGAATTCTGAAGAATTGTATATAGTTCGACGAATAGGCTCCGCAATTAGTCTCAAATGAGAATATTAGTTAACTGCAGACAAAAAAAAACACACTGTTGCAAAACACCAAAGTATTCAACTTCAAGCTTTTCACTTCTGACTGTCAACACTTTCTTCAGCTGTTTTTATGTCTCATAATGAGGCTCTGCTGGGTGACAACATGAGATCCATTCATTTCGAGGCACACTACTTCTAATTTCTTTTCCTATTTACTCCCTCTTCAGCACAGGCACTTGTTTTCTCATCATTTCCAAACAATAATCCATTCCCGAGCTGCATATCAGCAGCAACCCAAGCAGAACCCGCTACTGTAAACGTTGCACCTAAACGGCCTGGCAACGTATGATTCATTTTGTGATTGGAGGATCAATAACCAATTTAAAGATGACCTGGTGGAGAGGATCCAGATTGCTGGGCTGTGTTTCGATGTGCAGCGTAAATCTAGGTTGGTGGATGTGCGTCTTAGCCTGCCACAGCTCCTGCTCTGGCGGATGATTTATGCCTCGGTGTTGCGACATGTCCTGAAGCGGTCGGCTTCTAAAAGAACAGCCGAAGCTAATTTGAGTAGCTCCAGTGCGAGCGGTTGCTGAGTGAATATTGGGAATGGAAAGAGAAAGATTTGGGGTGTTGGTTAGTGAAAGTGTGGAAAGTCGTGATTAGTGTGGCGAACAAACCCCTCAACTGTGTTTAATCATTTGCTTTTACATATGGATTTCTTATGATATTGATTATCTTATCAATATCATATAATAACCAATAGCAGACAAATAATTGCCCTGTTTTTTTTAAGCATGAAGAGCTTAAAAAACAGAAAGTGACGGTTCATGACTGGATGCGAGTTGATAAGGTTAGTGGTTGTGCGACACCATTATCTTAAGACCACAGTCAATCATCCACCAAAATACCACAAAGAGACTACGCTTAAATGCTCTCCTCGCATTGAAGTAACAACCGTTCATCCACATGCATGGCTTCCCAGTTCAGCATGAGAGCAACTCTGAGAGCTGGTTGCGTAAGTGCCAAACGTGGACGGATCCAAGGCGACAGGAGGGAAAAAGTTAGATGGAAGGAACTCATTAGAAGCGCTGCACATTCCTCACCAACCCTATCTGCGTTCTACAGAGAAATTCGTGAGCTGGCCATGAGTTCTGACGGATATCCCGCAAGGCTTGACAAGTGAAAACAACCACCAGGCAGCTAATAGCTATACTGTCATGAGGGCAAATAAAAAGGCATGAGTTTACATGCATGCAGGCTTTGTGGCTCTGGTCACACGAGACGCACAGTTTGCAAAAGGCTATTCCCTCACCCTCAAAGTTCCCCCCACAGATCTGCTCTCATGCCGGGCCAGATGCGAGATGGTGCTGGGGAAAATAGGGTTTGACTGAGGAGAAGATGGCTGAAAAAAAAAAAAAAGGTGTGCTTCATTAAGTGCTCAGCTCCCCAATGGCCATATGCCCCAGTAGCATTGTCCCTGTGGAGAGGAGATGAACAGAGGCCTGCAGTGAGCAGCAGCAGCATCTCTGAGCCCACAGCTGCCAGTTGCTGCATCACACTCACGACTCCAGTATCTAAACCATAGTCAATGGAGCAGTACCCGCTTCCTGACTTCGCCAATTACAGTGACCCATTAAAAAGAAGGAATGCTGCCTCAACAGATGGGAGAACAGAGGTGTGTTCATTCACTTGTTTTGGAAAAGAAGAAAGAAAAATATTATTTAGACACTGATGGGATTTTTTGTGCTTTTAATCTAAATGAAAAAATACAGATTTTGGCAATGGCCATAATGGATGAAGCAATTTTTTTAATTCAACATAAATATGGTTATGGTGTGATTGTATTTGGATTACTTAAAAGGAGCTGGCTAAAATCTGAAGCTTCCGAGTTCACGACATGGCAACCCATGTGCGTTTGGGCTATAGGGAGGAAGGGATATGTTCAGACTGCTCTCGTCAACGTTTTTGTATTTTAACTGCCATACCCATTTTAAACGCTAGGTGTCAGACTTATCTATTGCTCCTTTAAGGTTTGAGAGATTTTACTGAGGCTGAGGTGTCATAAACTACTAAAAGTACAATTTATTCCAAATACTCTCCAAATAACACTTTCTAATACAGCAACTATTTTAAATGATAATATAGCAACCTAAATCTAAAATTCTGTAGCTTTCCAGCTACGTGTGAAGCAAAAGTCGTGGTTGAAATACTAACCCTACAATGGGAAACACTCACCATGATAAATTGACGTATTACTCCACATTGTTCACAGGGGAGATTCTTCAATAACGAACCACCAACAGATATTAATTGGTGTATGATAAGAGGTATATAGGAAGTTAATAGGTCACAAAGGTTTAAAGTAATAAGCATATGGCCATGTGCACCTTTCGCAGCGTTTGGCTCATGTGCTTTCTGTACATCCACGAGCTCATTTGTGTTTATTTACTTCCAGCGGCCTGTGAAGGCAGATGAAGGAGGCGAGGAGGAAAGCAGAGCCAGAGCTGTTAAGTAATGGATCCAGCTTTAATGAGTGGCTGGGGATAGCAATATCTGGTGACAGAGAGGGTCCCCTTGCCGAGCCTCTGTCACAGTAGAGAGGCTCATCCTAAATCTCGCTCTTATTGCGACGAGCAGCGTGACAATATCTCACTCCCGAGACGCAACTTCAGGTTTTTATGGGTGCCTGGGTAATTGAACAGCAGGAGGAAAAAGGGTCTATGCACTTATCCGTAAAGAAAGTGTAAGCAAACTAAATGACTGGTGAATTGATATTGGTATTCTCCCTTTACCCCTCTGTTTCCTGAGTGTCATAGTAGTTTGTCAATGAGATATGTTTGTGGACTGGCCGTGTTTGGCACTAGAGGGATGGTGTCTTCTAAGCTACATGTGTCCTGGTGAAAATAAGCCTGTCATTTTCAGCCACTAGTTCATACGTAATAGAGGACTGGGCTGAGGGATGATGACAGGGTGGTTTTTATGGCCTCTAAAACCACACTTGTCAGGCAAACTGGCCCCTGAGGCAGCTCTGATGGAAAGGATAGATAGCTTTTGTCGCCGTAGTTTGAATTACCTAACTAAAAGATGGACGGACGATGTAGTATTTTGAGTCTCTGAACGGAGAAAAATCTGCTGACACAGGCATACTGTTGCTTTTGCAAGTGCATAGGAAAACAATACAGCAAAGTGGTTGCAAAGTCAAACTCTACTTCCACCATGAACAAATTACTGACAGCTGTATAAAGCAACAAAATGAAGACAGAGATCCCCACATGAGCTTCCAAATACCTAGATCATGATACAGTACTTTTGGACACCTTGCTATTTTACACACATAGCAGTAATAATACAAGATGTACATCTAAATATGAAATAATATGTAAATGCTACATGTTTCAAAGACAGAAAAAAAAACTTATTTTCACTGTAAATGCAAATATATTCAATTTAGAATGATCACTTCACATTAGCATATTAGCATAATATTATCTTAATCCTAAAGTAAAGAATAAGAGGTTAAAGATAAAGGAGATAAAAGAGTCCATGCACTTTTCATCTCAACTCGAAGTCAAAAATCCCCCAGAGTTTTGATCCTAGAAATCACTTTAGCATGTTTCATGTATGTCCTGATTAGAAAGAATGTCTCTGTAAGGTCTGGAGGGCTTTCTCAGACAAAATCTAATTAATATTCAATAAAAAAAAAAAAAAGACCCGGCAGGGATTCTCTTTTTAACAGGGAAATCCTCGACACCATGTGAGGAAGCGTTTTCACATCACAGGAAAAAAAAAAAAAGCCAAATATTTTGCTGTTACTTTTTTTAATTTCTTTGTGAATAGTGACCATAAAGGAATAAACAGAGGTCCTATTAAGTCTTATTTTATGCTTCACTTAAATCCTGTCTCGAGCCAACCAAAGGACCCGCTACATTTACTTATCCACAACAGTGACAGTTCCATAACAAGCCTGGTGCAACATGCATAGAGCCTTGAGGTCCGCTCTACCAAAGCCACGCTGAAAAGCAATAAAGGCACAGGCGACAGCTCCCTCCTCTCCATGGACAGACACACAAAGAGTCGACCTGTGACACGTGACAGGCCCTGTCCTCGAGCTGCTCTGTTCTGCTATTCCCGATGGCCCACTGTCACAACATCCTCACGTGTGCAACAAACAACATCAAGCACCATGAGATTCATGGAGTTACAGTCAACGTTTTCGTGCTTCAGATTATGACCAGAAGTGAATATCAGAAATTTATTTAAATTGCTTTTTCAAAAAAGTAATCCATTAATTGTCTGGTAATTTTCAGTAAAGTCCAATGAAAAAAAAATCCAGAGCCTGAGGTTAAGTTGCAGAATTTGTTGCTTTTTTTATTTTTTCAACCAAAAGTCCAAAAAGCCTCAAAACAGTAAAATGTACAATACTGTTAAACAGAAAGGCACCAACAAGCACATTTTTTTGTTAATGACATATGCCATGTGTTAGAATCTAATCATTTCCTGAAATGATCAAGGCAAAAGCCTGTTAAATGTCTCCTTTGAAATTTGTGGGGAGCATCTGTCTCTGGCACCTTTGGAACCCAGAGAAACATCTGTCTGCTGTATTCAAAGTTCACACGGTTTCATTCATCTATACATCGGGTTCAAACAAGTTGCCCTCTGCAAAAACATCAAGTGTTTCTAAATGTTTTAAAATCAAAGATCATGGGATTCATCGCTCCTAATGGGCTTCCCATATGAAATATATGCCGGGGCACAGAATATACTCTTTTTGAATTTATGATTGGAAATGTTTGGACACTGAGCAGATGGTGGAAGCAGCAACAAGTGTGCAATTAAAAAGCTGACGAGATGCCTTCAGTTCACAACAGACGAGCTCTGGAAAATAAACCGATTCAGCCACATACCACAAGATTCAAGGTTCAGATGTGTTGCATTTAAAGTTAAAGTAGATGCCAAACATGCTAATATGTGGTAAAGTGATATCAAGCATGCACACATGAAAGCTAATTAACAGCTCATGCAACCTTAAGTGGTCAGCAGTATGTAGACCAGGTTTACATGGAATTCAAATGGGGTCACCCGAAATGTCGAATTAATGATTAAATTAAATAAATTGGAGCATTCTGCTTTAATTAAGGTACAACAAGAGAACATGATCTTGTTCAGCAAGTGCTACTATGGGCCTTAGCCTGTCTAAACACATACAAATTTACAGTATCTCAGTCGGTCTCTCATCTATGCGTCATGTGTCAAGCATTAACTTCCAGCCTTGCACAAACAAGCCCACCTGGCTGTATACAATGTACACCGAACAACAAAAAATCCTCCCTTTCTGTGCAAATCTTATCCGAATATTTGTGCCTCTGCAACTAGAATATACCTAAAATAGTGGTTTAAAAAGAATGTAGGTGCAACAATATAGAAAAAAAAAATCCAATAATTAAAAATGTTATTGTTTCAGCAAAAAAGCTCGATGTGTTTTGAATGTCTGGGGTCCCCAGAGTTTTGTGACGTCAAAGTGGGGTCACAAACTAAAAGAAGATGGGAACCAGTGATGATGAGGGTCATTGAATTATTGTTTTTGGACACACATTTGGATCATCCTCCAACAATTGACTTTCAAGCTGTTTTTTTTTCTCCACCAAATGTGCTGATGTTGTAGATTGTGTGAGGAAAAGAACATTAAGAGCTTGGACATAATCACAAGAATAAAAATGGTCAAACGTGAGGAGAAAGGTAGTCACATCTTTTAAGGGCTTTTGCTAAACGCTACTGGTCAGGCTACTCTTTACTCTAGCGTTGGCAGCAATGGCCTTGCTTTATCTTTCATTCAAGCTGAGTCAGTATCAATCACATGACACTCCAATGATAGATAGGCAATCTAATAACACTAGGCGCAAAAAAAATAACTTCACTCAGTCAATCCTTGACCTTAGGGAGCCAGCAGTCAGTTTGCTTAAAAGCTACAGCTATCACATAAAAATGGATTTTCTTTTGGATCAATTGCAGTTGAACTAAAACAGCAACAGGAAGCTGCCACTAATAAATAATTGCTGTTGCATTGGTTGTATACACCACCTCCGCCTCTGCAGAACAGCCCGTATTCAAGAGTTCATTTTGTCTGCAGGCGATTTAGACCCAGCAAAAGACAATGCAAGCAGGTTTTCAAGGCAGCAAGTGAAGGAACTGCCTTCGGACAAGGAACCATCTCAGCATGCGCAAGAGCCGGAGGAGAGACCCAATTATCATCAAACAGAGAGCAGCTATGACACTGCTGAGGCGTCACGCAGGACACAGGAAGTGGTGGAACATTCAGGTCACACTGAGTTCAAACGTGCTCACAGCGATGCAGTGAGAGTTGAAACGTTTACAGACAAGGCAAGAAATGTGTTTTTCCTGTGTTTGATGTGTTGAATTTGATTGAACAAAACATGTTTAATAGAAGATGAGAAGCACAAGGCTTATATGTTGTCAGAAAAATAATATTCATTGCTGGTTTACTAAACTTGATGATGGCTTGGAAAATATGTGGATAGGTGTGTTGATGATGATTTGTTTTATTCAACGTGATGTAATTTGCTCCAATAAAGGATCTCATTTGGCAGTTCTAACTCTAAAACTGCAAACTTACCATTACGCCATCACTCTTTAGTTCTGTGTAAAACATCTCGGTTCATACCATGAAAATGATAATTCATGCCGGATCAATTGTAAATAAGCTGCATCCCTCAAGTATTCCACAGCCCCAGGTGGAAATGCAGGATTCATCTCTTCATCATTAAATGCACGTTATTATCACGGAAAGGACAACGTATGAATAATTAGCGAAAGGGAGCTCATGACATCGAATCTTATTTCAGTCTTATGTCTTCAGTCTAAACAAATGTAAGCCACAGCTTGCAGGGTTTCATCAAACATATCAATATTCAGCTGATAATGCCTTTAATCTGCATCCAAGAGAACCCAGCAGATCTCCTCCTGACACCACAGGGAGTATCCACTAATGATCCCGAATGATGAAGAGATATGAAGTAAATAGCTTGTAATGAATTTAAATAGGCTGTCCCATTTATAATAGAGCACCCAGCATTATCAGAGCTGACCCGCTTGGACGGAAACGCTGCAGAAATTGAAACATAATCTGGTGATGTCGTTCAAGCCTCAAAAAGAATCTAATTATCGACTGTTTGATGTGTTTTATTTGTCCTTGGAGAGCCATTGATTATTGATACAAAAGAAGCACATGGTGTCACTCCATTAAGGACTGTATTTGATCACTAAATCCAAACGTATACGCACGCTGTACTTGAGCTTCAAAATCTCCCCGTCGAGATTATGGATTTTTGTTGCGTTTTAAAATGTTGTTGTAGCCTAAACTTTTATCTCTTTGGCAATGTGTGGTAAAATAAAGGTGTGAATGGGGAACTTACAAATCTCTAACAATGTTAAAGAATATGTAGGCATCTGAGGGAATGTTTATCAAGCGTGTTTACAGTCTTGTTTTAGCGTGTTGGCATGCTAACATTTTTAGAAGAAGCCCTAACCGCAAAAAAGGCTAGGCTAATGTGAAAATCTTTTATTGCAGGTTGCTCAACAAAAATGTTGACCTCATGAAGGCATTAAATATAAGTAAAGACATTCTTAAAACCACGAGGATTCTTTCTCTGGACAAAGGATGAATCCTCGTACACATTCAAACGAGCTGTGAACGCAATGCTGCTTTTCTAAACGAGTAGGAGATTTGAATTTGAATATGATGGATTAGTGTGAATAAATCCTACCTGAAGACCCTCAAAAGGTAAAACTGCCAACCAAAAGTAAGATAGAGTATTTAAAAGATAATTTTCAGCAACAACCTGTCAGCTTTTTAGTCTTAACACCATGACATATTTTATGTGTTCTGTACCCCAAACAAAAGAGTAGTCATGTCTCAAAGTGTGATACTGTTTTTAAAGACTAATCGCTGTTCGTGACTTTATAGCAGATGGTAACCTAAAGGTCAAAGAGACACATGGGGCTCACTGCAGAGGGATCGATCCAGTTGGATGTCCCTGTGTGTTCATGGTGGATCCCATCGAGAGAGAGACGACACCAAAGGCCTTTTTTTGAACTCAGCACGTTTCAAAAAGAGACCACCTACCTCCAGTCCTGATTCCATGAAGGCAGACGGCATCAAGCTCTACTCCTGGTTCATTCACGAGTCATCGTCGTGCAGCTTCTTCTCCATGCAAATGAAGCCGTGTTTTCTCCGACAGTCAGAGAAATCACCCAGGAGCTTCACTGGCAGAGTCTCCCCTCAGACTGGATGTTCTATGATCTCCTCTTTACTTAATGAGGTGTCATGTACAGTTTATATAAAAGGTATGACCTTATTAAACTCTGAGTGGAAGGGTGAGGCAATAGAAGGGGAAATATAAATGGCAAGGCTGTATAGAAACTCATTTTGCTCATGGGACATGAAGCCCTCATCCTGATTGTTCTGAGATGTATAACTGACATTTGTGGCTCCATTCAAATGGTGCTCCAGATAGGAAATATAAAAGATAAAAAACATAATCAGTCAGAAAAATGTGTAACCTTTAATTCAAGCAATCCATACAAGCCTACAAATCAGATTTACAGCCAAATCAGAAACACTCCAATTTAAATAATACTTTGAGCTGTGTAGTAGTGTATCACATACTGCACAGCAAAGAACCACAATTGAATTCATTAACACTTGATTCAAACTGGAATTGTAAAATAAACTCAAAAGGTGGGAGATATTATCCCAAAGAGCCTGCATGGCTGTTCTTTAAATTAAACCGCTTTCCTGCTACGAGCTTTCCAACCCGGGCTCTTGTTATTCTTTCCCTTTAACTTGATTTCTGACAGCCAATTCAATTAGGCTGGATATGTGTGGGTGTAAAAAAAAAGGCAACATGACAAACCCAGAAGATGGATGGCAACCTTTGCTTCACCATTAAAATCACGATAGCGTCGTATTGAAGCTCAATCCATTGGCGTATTACCAGCAGTGGCACAATGAACACAGCTTGGACGACAGCGGGAGACAGGGTCATAACTAATCACCTTCAACTGCTCAGCTGTTTAAAAAAAAATAAAAAATGAAATGCCAGATTTTTCACACGCATGTACCAGCAGTGGAGACCACTCTTAGTAAATCCAGCACTGATGATTTCAAATGTTTCTAAGAAAAATATTTATCATTAAATATAAATCTAAAGGCAGAGTGAGATTTTTTTTTTTTAATTCAGTGAATGGTCTGTTTCTCCACAATAAGGCACAGTGACTCATCAGCCACATGACCTTAACTGCTGTCTGAGGGGACGTGTTGTCTAGCTGAGCGCCCGCTGGACTCATCCGGCGCCGAGGAGGGGCCGACCTGTTGGTAGATGAAGGAGTAGAGGCTGACGTCAGGGAGCCGGCTGAGGCAGCTCTTGCACACTGAGCTGTAGTACTGTCCCAGGAGATCATACACCTCCCCTGTGAAGGAAGCAGTGACACTGAGGATCTACTGTAGACCTTATTCACCACCTTATTTGCCTCTATGAAGGTTTATTCTCTGATGGGCCCACTGCCCAACAGAAATGTAGTTTTGCTTATGTAAATTATGTAATCTGAACAACAAGCGAAATGTCAAGTGTTTTTTTTGTCTTTTTTTTTTTGGGGGGGGGGGGGGGGGGGGGCATAATTAACAAGAAAATCTTCAAAGTACACTTAGTTTTTGCTTTACAGGCACAGGAAGAGGAAAGAAAGTTATGAAGCTGCAAATAAACAGGGAGCAGGAAGAGAAGCTGTTCTGCCTCACCGACACTCATCTTCCTGCGAGTGAGGAAAGAGTGCATCTTGTGGACATCTGTCATGAGTTCGCTGTCACCGAAGGTGAAGTAGGCCACATCTCGGCCCGCCTCAGCAGCTGCCAGCATCTGGAGGAGAGCTGGGAGAGAAGAAGAAACCGGTTATAAACATCCGCAGTGAGGATGGAATCGGTTTCCGCTAAGTAGCAAGCTTCTCTTTTTTTTTTTGAGTGTTTTTGAGTTATTCCAGTTTTTTTACTTGTAAAAAAAAAAAATTACAGCAAAGTTTGAACAAACACAGGTCAGCAGAGTCATCCATTCGCTAGTGGTACCAATAAAAATCGTGCAGCCTCTGCCTCTGTGTTCAGTAAAAGGTAAGTAATCGACGGAATAGGTCTCACCCCCACTGAGAACTCGGGATTAGTTACAAAGAGAGGCCAGGTCTGGCCCCGGAGAGCTGTGAATATTTTAAGAGACTGGAAATATGACTGCTGATTAATGAAGGTTGGGACGCAGCGTTAACGAGCAAAAACTGAATCAACATTTTCTGAGCTGAATATATCCACACTTCAGCAGAATTTCCCCCCCCCCCTCTTTCTCCTGAGCTGGTTTCAACTGCTTTTATTTATAAAAGGATCTGACAATTAAAAAATATAAAATGTGTCAATGTGAGGCCACAGAAGGTTAAACCAGGAAGTGAACAGTGTGCGAATTAAGGGGCTCTTCCCAAGAGGCATGTCATTAAGCAGCGAGTAGGCGCTGAAGTCTATCAAGGCAACTAATTATCTTATATGCAGGCATGAGTAGAGTTTGTAGGCTAATCGGCCACCCTAAAGTACGGTAGAAAGTGAGAAACGGAGCTGCAAATGCAAAGCCTCAACTCTCCTGAAGCGCCTTGCTCAGTGACAGTGACACAAACAAGGCTCAGACAGGAAGCTGTAATGGATTGATGGAGGCGAGCAGGCGATCAATTGCACTATTAATGAAACATATTAACTTTGTCATTTGATCAATAAAAGGAAGGCGACGAATAGACCTTAACTAAATGAACGCATTCCGGGAAGATAAATGGATGCCCGCTCTGATCTGCTGGAGCCTTTCAATCCAAAATGTATTCTGCAGTGTTGAGGAGGGGGGAGAGAGTCTGCTTAAACTGCCAAGCGAGGTGAAGGCGATGTTTGTGTGCACTCCCCCCCCCCCCCCCCCAAACAGGATGTTCTGTCGAGCTTACCTTTCAGACGCGTGTCGCCGCCGAAAACTCCACAGCCCCAGTTCCCTGTAGCAACAGCTGCGAGGTTTTGACTTTGATCCTCAGGGCGAGCAAAGCCACAGTAAGCCTGAGTGAAGAGCGTGTAAAGAGAAAGGTCAGAGGTTACATATAAGCGAGGACAAAGTCGACGTAAAACAAAACCCAAAACCGAGGTCTATATCGTGCCGCTCAACGCAGAGGGAAAAACAGCAGTCACGTTCCGTTGAATCTGGACATTGAATAAAACATCCAACCCCTGTTAAGTAAAGCCTCTAAGTTGATAGAGGTGCAAAGACACAATTAGATGTGAGGACTCAGCAGCACGAGAGGGTAAACTGTAGGATCCAGACACCTAATAATAATGATATAAACTTTGAAGTTGAAGTTGTGGGGACTGAGTCTTCTCCATTGGCGCTCCGACCCCTTCGGAACTCACTTTGAAAAAAAAAAAAAAAAAGGAAAAAACATCAGAGACTCGCCCACTCTTACCTTCAAGAAATCCCAAAAAACTTCCCTCTTCACCATCGTCTAGAACCTCTCCCAAACTCCACTCTCGTCCCTCCTTCTCTTACATAATGTCTTGAATGTTTTGTTTTCACTACTTTCTCTTGTTAAACGCGTCTTTGAGAACTTAGAGAAGGACTATAAAAGTCGAACGAATCATTATCATGTGCATAGCAGCATCTGCAGGGATAGGAGGGACAGCATCTGAAAAGACACGTACGAGTTATTTCTATAAAAAGCAGAAACATGGGATTTAACACAGCTGTGAACCTTCATTTGTTTGGGGGGAATTACAATTATTGAAAGGAAAAAAAGGGAAGGGGAAATGAAGCGGTTACTTTGGATAGAGACAGGAAGAGCGTGAGGGTGATTGAGGGCTTCACATGGCAGTGAATAAATATATAGTACTTGCTTGTAATATAGGGAAGAGAATACAGACAACACCGTGGTGTCAGAATAAGTGAAACCGAAATTGAGAACGAAGCAGGTTATGTCACGTCAAGTCGTGGGCAAAATGACGGCAGATCGAGTTGGGGGGGGGAAGGGGGGGGGGATGAGGTGTCATTGTATAAAAGAAGGCCTCAGGTCGTGTGATCACCTTATTGTTCCAGATCAGCGGTCAATTTTATAAGAAGCAGCTCGACAGAACGTCTCCGTGCTATCAAAGCTCAAATGGAACGCAGAGAGCAGCAAAGTAATTCTGTTCGCCTGCAGGTCTGTGCTTGACACTTTCACATGAAGGCTGCTACATTTTTTATAAAGATTGTGTCATTTGGTAACAATTCAATCATTTCACACCTAGTCTCTCCGTTGGGTAGAGCTTGGTGTGAAATTGGTGTGGGGCAATTTACATACATATAACCACACCTGAGAGACTAAGCCTATATACACATGAAGAATAAGCTTTTAATGTGACATGGTTTGATGATAGCTGAAGAAAAGAGATGAAATGAAAGACCTGAAAGGGCTTCGAACATTCATTTTCACTCTGGACATTATGTGTAAGATGAAAATGAATGGCGATTGCCCATCCTTCCACCTGGCCAGTCATAAATTGGTCCTCTGAAAGGGCAGATATGACAAGTCGGCTGAGCAATATTCGAAAATTGGATTGATCTCCATGTTGGTGCATTCTTCACACTCTTGTCAGAGCTGTCAAAATCATCTGTCCTTTTTGACGGCTGTCTCGACATCAACATCTTGATTTGGTTGTTATTGAATGGACGCGTGTGAGAGGGATTATTTCACATGTGCAGTGATTCCTGATCAAAGATTCAAAATGTTAAAGTAATAATTATATAAACCATCCTGAGGTTGGTTTCGATCATAAAAACACCCGGACCTAATTTACTCTCAAAATGTAACAATTCATTTGGTCTATATTACATCATTATGACACTAATCTGCATTTCACACATTTACCTTTAGAAAATTAAAAATGAGTAAATTCTCCTCCAGCTGATGTTATAATAATGAACATCAAAGACATCACATCTTATCAAAGATATGAAATGAGTGTAAAGTAAACAATCAGCAAAATGTCACAATTAAAACATTATCTTTCTGTTTGAAGACATTAAGTGGACGATCAAAGCCTTGCATGAAAGATCAGAACTGGTTTACTTTCATCCAAAACACAAAAACAAACAAACAAAAACTCTTACAGCATCACTTTACATGTGTTAACAGCTGCTTTATGGGCGGCAGTAGTTTAGTCTGTTGGGACTTGGGTTGGGAACCAGAAGGTTGTTGGTTCAAGTCTCGGCATGGAGCAAGTCCAAAAATTGGGCTTGGGCGCTGTCCAGGTGTCCTTGAGCAAGGCACCAAAACTGCTCTGGAAGGCTCACCGTGGGCCCCCTCACTCCATTAGATCCTGTTTGTGTACATGTGTGTATTTGGCCTATGTGTGTGTTCATGCTCATCAAACAAAGAATAAAACAGAATTTTCCCCACGCGGGATTAATAAAGTTTTAATCGCTTTGTTTCTTCTCTTTTTAAGATATGTTTTTGGGCCATTTTGGGTAAGAAGCAGCAAAGGGTCGAGGCAGGATGCTAACCTAAGGATCAAGGCATCCGTACCTGGGGCACACAACACTAACACTAGAACATCCAGCAGCCCCTAAACCACTTTCTGGTCCAAACCCGCTGAGTGGAGGCGCAAAGGACATCAGTTCTCTTGTTTGTGGTATGTATAGCAAAAAAAGCTACGCAGACAAATGAGAGAAATACTTGGAACACAGTAAGATAGATAAGGAAATAAAGAACAGAAAATATGAAATATAACCTTGTCGAGTTCTCGGTTGATTCTCAGTGGGTGAAACTGTTCCAGAAAGTTCTTGAAGTGCAGAGCATCGATGGCTACGATCTCGGTACATCTCCTCTGCCAGCTGTCTCTGAAGTGGGTCAAAGGAAAACAAGATGTATGCAACAAAGCAACTACTAGCCATCATATGTCAGAGCTACATCCATGTCGTGAGGTTGAAAAACTTAAAAACAACCCAACAGAAGGTCTGCTTTATGACCAGGTTAGCAAAAACATTACAGTTTGACCTGAGGGTGTTTAAAGGTCATACTGTATATTAGGCACAACAATACACATTATTATCAGAAAAGCTTTTTGCCTGCTTCATTTTTCAGAAAATGTGTGTAAAACAGGCTGTTTGGAGATTTTTCCTTCATGACATCACAAAGGGAAGTAACCCCTCCCCCAGGTGGGTGACACTCCTACAGCTAGGCGTTTGTTCTGCCCTCTGAGCCTGCCTTCTCAACGTAAACAATCGGGCATGATGCACGAAAGCCTGAGCCACTAAAGCCCTTCCAGAGGGGCGTGGTAGAACACAGCTCACTTTAATTTAAAGCTACAGACACACAAACAGTCTGTATTGAACAGGGAAATAGAGGGGGGTTATAGGCATGATCAAATACAGAATCCATGACACAAAAAGGAACTCTTTTGGGGAGTTCTGAGACTTATTTAAACTGGTTGTAAAATACGATAATGTGCAACCTTTAATGTCAATAAAAAATTAAATGGACCAAAGTGATAGTTAAACTAGCATGGTGAAAAAAAAAAGGTAATAGGAAAATGTAATGTTTTGTAAACATCCAACGCTCTTTGAAGCTACAAGACAAATACTGTACATACCTTGGAGTAGTGTCCTGGTGGCAGCCATTCCATTTGTAGGACTGAGCATAGCCTTTGTATTTACTGTACTGCTGTGTACCTGGTCAAGACAGATGAGGTCATCAGTGAATCAGAATCAGCTTTATTGGCCAGGTACGCTTAACACTAACACACAAGGAATTTAACTTCAGTAGACTGCTTTCGCTCTCTGTACAAATGTAAACATTAAATATCAACAAACTAAACAAGTAATTAAAGATATGTACAAGATTAAATAAGACACACCAATCCAAGCAAATCATATCCACTTTGATTTTAAGCTCAGTTCAGTAAGGTGATTTTAAGTTCAGCACAAAAAAACTTTCAATTTAACCCATGAAGATGATGCACAAAAAACAGTTGAAGGGAAATAATGACAGAGTATAATTATCATAAATCTTAAATTATTCACTTAGACACCAAACGATTACACAAGAAAGGATATTGTCGTTATTCTACCTGATAAAAACAAAAGAAACATGAGAACCCGTCTCCTGACAACATGAAGGTCAAGTTATTACCTCCCTCCCCTTCCTCTTGAAATAACGAGTAGCAGCAGATGACCGGCAGCCCACAGGGAAACACTCACCACCCATAAAGGGGGAATTGGGGGTGGGGAGGCCACAGCACAGTCAAACAAATGAGGCCTCAAATTAACTTCCCATTCATTAGCGCTCATTAGTACCTGGCCGTTGAGAGCACTTGCTGAGGAGCTCCATGCTGCAAAGTGAATAAACTAAGTGATTAGTTGTGCGGCCTTTGTGTGCCGTTATAAGAAGGCGCACCGTGGGGGAGGGAATCTCCGGAGCGCACTCCACTTGACAGTATAATAATCAGCCTGCCTCTTAAAAAGAAAACAGCAGAGCAGGTTTAAAGCAGACGACCAGGAGAATACATTGAGCAGCTTCAGCCACAGAAACAGTTTTTTACCCTCCAATTACCGGGGGGAAATGCATTACATCTGAAAATGTTTTCCAAGCTTGGTACTAAATGAAGATTTTATGGAACTGAGCTCTGTTTTACTCTCGACACAATTACAGGATGGACGATAAAAAGAATGGAGTCTTTGCAAAGTCGTTTGGTCTCTTGGTTCACAACGTTCCTTAACAGTAAACTTGGAAAAAGTTGATAATGACACGTTGAATATCTTCATTCAGAACAGGGCCCGACCGATACAGGATTTCTGTAACCAATACCAATAATGGGGAGACAAAAAATACTGATACCAATATATATAGCCGCCGATATTTTTTGCTATGTTCCATATGTAGCGATAGATAGACAACTTTTATTGCATTAGTCCTCCAAATGCAGTTATCAAACACTTTTATCAAACATAGATCTAAGGGCGATATCAGCCGATATTGGTTACTGATAAATGTTCCTTCCCAATAACGGTATCATCCTCAAATATCCCATATCAACTTTAACAATATGATTTATAATAATCTTGAATGTTTCTTTATTCAAATACTATTTTTATCAGGAAGCCAGAATCTTTTGCTGGAGGAGAAAAAAACGATTTCTTATTAACAAAGGGTTCCGATCAAAATCAGCAGGAATGACTCAAAAACCATCCTGAAGGTTGCTCCTTTCATGTGCTAATACATCAAAACAAAGTGGCTCATATTTGTGGTGGACCATAACACAGCAAAAAGGTCAGGGGCGCATCTCATTGCAATCTGTGGGCCACACTGGACATCTGCTTTCAACTGAACCAAGATATCATCATTGCTAAGCTGTAAAATATAGTGATCTGGCTTTATAGAAGAAACGCTTTAAAAGTTGTCAAAACAAGGTGCAACATATATCTTTAAGACCACTACCAGACTCCCAAATGACTTTTCTCAGGCAGCTTGAACAACCATCCATTCCCACTGAATTCTCATGCTGGCGTCATAGCATGCACCGCTTCATCTGGTCAGGACTGCGATCAATGAATACATAACTTCGCCTTGATGCTATTTATACTTTTGACCGCCACAATGGCTGCCAGATATCTAGCAATGAAAGAAAAATTCAATTAGGCCTGGGCACTTTTACAAATTTCAGTACAGAGGTAGGAGCCATTAGCCTCCCTACAGTATGCCAACACACGTCACAAGGGAATATGATTTACCACACAGCCGCAATGCAAGCTAAGGCTTGGACTTTTACAACGGGGGGGGGGGGGGTTTAATAAAGATGATGGAATGGAAGAGTCCATTAGCGGAGCGGGTCTTGGGCAGGTCTTCCAGCTATAATTAATTCTGGGCCGCAGTAATAACGTTAAGTGGCGTAAGTGGAGGCAAGAGAGGGATGGCCGGCTCGGAGTCTGAAGGTGACTCTGCCGAAGACCTGATGCATCGCTATGATTGCTGATCAGGAGGGCGGAGGCTCTGTGGCCTCACTTCCTGAATAAATCCAGCCCACCAGTTATGTAATGTTAAGGTAGATAACTCAGGAGATGATAAATGATTTCTGCTGGAAAGGCTGCATACAGACTTCTCAAGTAGTTGGTGTTAGCTAGCTAAATAACTCCAGCAACACAACCAGTTGTACGTTTTCTGGACTCAGCTAGATGACTGCAATTGAACATCCACGAAGAAAAGTAGACATTTTTTATTATTTTTATTCACCTTATTGATCACGAGGAAAATTCACCTCTGTCATGGACACAAACATACTGCACCTGTGACGGGCTTGCCATGTGTATTACAATAAACGTATCTAATTCTACAGTTGTTGTTTTTGACATGAAATGACTCTTTGCAATAAGTGTGCAGCTGAAATGTTTTTCATGTTGTAGGCAAGCATGTCTTTTTCATTTCTGAGCATCAACTACGAGCGGCGAGTGCATTCTATTTGTATCCTTGTAAAAAATGAAAACAAAAGATTTTTATTATATTCTACTTTACTCAAGTCAAAGTCTCCCCTGAATCATTTATACTCAAACAAAAAGTATAATCCGTCTTGTCTTTCTTTTTTTTTAATGTATGGTTATTTTTGTAATCTTTTCAGCAATTCACTAACAGTGACAGACAGATCAATCAGGCTGCAGCCATCAACCACCTGCTGGGAGTCCATAAGTCTGGATCTTGTTACCGGGTGTAGCGGCCTGTCCCAGCCTTTTGCTTGTTTGTTTTTAACCACTCAAAAGTGAAGTACAGTCAGGAGGAATTGCTCAACAGAAAGACCCAACAGAGCAATCAGGACGGCCCTATCACACACCCTCGACTGATGCCTACCACTCTCCCCATGCAGCCAATCAAAAGACAGCATGTGACGAGGACAAATTCAGAAAAATGAGGAATCGCGAAAAAACATCCCTCAGCTTCAAGCTGAACCAGCATGGGGTAAATTGAAGGGGTGCATCGTGTACTCCATGCTGCGTGTTATTAGAAATGGCCGTTGTGAGGATGCAGGGTCTTATTGATCTGAAATGGATCAACAAACTAAATCATGGAAAAGAAAAAGAAAAGACAGACTCCCTTCAGTGAGCAATATAGTAGAACACAGTGTGTGAGAAATGTGACCACTGACCTGTGATGATCAGACATTCGTTATGATCCAGGGCTTCAGTGAAGAGGCGAGAAACAATGAGCTCGGGGTTGATCAGAAAACGGATTTCCTCCTGCACTAGGCCCGAGCCGGTGACTCCTCCTCCCACAAACTGATTGGCAAAATCCACCTGCAAATGACACCTTTTTAAAATGACATCCGCGTGTTTTGCAGTATCCACTTTATTTTCAATTCAAATGTCTTTTTTAACCCTTTGTGGGGCACTCATTGAAATACTTTGAAATTCAAAAATTCAACGTCAAGAGTCTTATTGGGGGATCATAACAGAACTTTAATTTCTGTTAAAACATTTTTCAAACTATGTAGAAAAATAAACGTTGACGAAGTTACCATATGTGTTTCAAATGCCACAATAGCATGATCAGTGACGTAGGGTGATCTCTTCTGATTGGCTGAGTGAGGATCACATGCTTCTTGACCTTACTGAGGTGCAGAAGGGTGACCATAAATTCAGAAATGACCAAAAATACACACTTGCCCGATAAAGGGTTAAAACAGAAAAGCCAACGTAAAAACAGATGGACAGTATTGAAGCCTTTCCTTATGAAGTTATATTTATAGTTCCCTAGACGTTCACAATGGAGGTGAAACCCCTTTAAAAAAAAAAAAAAGATTTGGAACCCTATTCTCTTTATTTGTGACAGACTCTGTGACAAACTGTTTGTGAAGGTGGCCTGAAGTGCTGGCATTACTCAGACATTTGTCCCCCATGCCAAAATGAGCTCTCCCCAGGAGCGGCACTTAGGTGTGCTGCCGCCGCTGGCAAGTATCGAAAAAAAAAAGGGAGAGCAGTCCTGCAGTCCAAAGTAAACATCTCCCTCCAGTCATAACATGCCGCTAAAGTGACAGCTGACGGATGCCTAGGATCTGTTTTCCGACTTGTTCTTTCCAGTTTGTGGGCAGATCTCTCTGTGACCCTGCTTCAATTGTTTATTTTGGTCGTCTTATGATCCAAAAGACTCTACGCTTCTCACCGTTTCCGCTCGGAGAAATGAAAGGACAACTCATTGTTTAAGTCAGAGAGCAGCCATGGGGAACAAATAATTCAGTTTCAGGATTGACAGTTGTTGCTCATTGGCCTGTAGACGGTCCCGAGCAACCTCGTCACAACCCCGGGAAGAAGCTGCGAAGGGGGGTGAGCGGCCCATCTTCCCCAAACTGGTCACTCAACTCTGGGACAAGTGAGCCAGCCTCTCAAGTCTGCTTTGACAGGCTGTCAAGCACTAACCCCCTCCACCCGCACCCCCCCCTCCCCGGCCCCGCACCCCGGCAGAGCATCCATCAATCCCGGGTGCGTGGCGAGCCCCCGGAGCTGGTCATGTGTGCACGTCAACTTGTCAGCTTGTGGCAACCGGAGGCAAACAAAAGGTGAAAAGGCAGAGCGGGGCCGTCCTGACAGTGCACAGGAAGCAGGGAAGCTCAGGGGCCTCGACCCCGGTCCCAGCGCACACTCCCTGCGACGTGTCACAGGCTCCCTATAAAGGCCTTTTTTTTTTTAGCAGCAGTAAGCATTCTGGCTGAAACGCTCCAGAATAAGGAGACTGACTCCAGCAGAGAGGGGAGGGAAGCAGTATTTCTCAAACTAAGAGCAAAAAGACCAGGATCCTGCCTCCCTCTAAATCACAATGTTATTGTGTGCAGGTGTACTTCTCCCACTCCGTCTCACCTGAAGCATTCCATGACCGTCATCTTCAATGGTCCCTTCACAAGTTATGTGGAGCATTGTGAGCTGAGTCTGCGAGCTGAAAGACAAACAGTGAGGTGCTTCACAGCGACCGACTCGAGTGGAGATCATTTATCTTAGCTTGCTACCGAACAGTCGAAGCAAAAATAATTAAAACAACAATCATTTCCTTTGCTTCATAATCAGTGAACCGAACCTTTTCCAATCCAAACGTTGATCCAAGCTTTTCCGTGTGAACGTGACAAGTCCAGGAGGCCCTGAAAGGCAAAAGAGAGAAAAAAAAAGAAAAGAAATATCAACGGTGTGTTTGGCTCTCCTTTGAGTTTCGAAGATGACAGCTGTGAACACCTACTTTGCTCTGTGAAACTTTGGAAATAGCACATCAGGGTTTTCAGCTTCTCAGTCTTCCTTGAGGAGGATCCCTCAAAAAGTCTGGTGGCGAGAGAAGATTCAGGATTCAACCACGTGCTATGTCATCTTCTTCAAACGAAGCAACACTTTCCTAGCAGGCAGATTAAACATGGCGCCGCAGCCAACCACCAACTCTTTGAGGTTCATTAGCTATCAAACATCTACAGCAGAGACGAGTGGGGGGAGGGGAGAAAAAAAAAGTCTCTCCATGTAACCCAGTGCTGTGGAGACACAAGACTTCCACTCTCTCCATGTGAGTTCAGTCGAGCTTTAACTTTTGATGTGAATTAGTCTGGCTCTCTTTCTGCTTCCCATTCAGTCGCTGGCCGATTATGTAGGAGTTCCTACATTGTTCGACGATGGAGTTGCCCCCGGGCTTCCCCATCATGGTCACACTCATGTGCCACATCACGGCACTCGCACAAAAACAAGGAGCAGAGAGGAGGAGGGGGACAGCGGATACATTAGGAAGCCCTGTGTCGGCCTTTTAAGCTGCAGAGTCCTCAGGAGGAAGGAAAAAAAAAAGAAGGGTCAATTTCCCTGAAAAATAACACAAAAAACACACACACACATACACAAAAAAAGATGCTGGTGTGGAGTTGCAGTGGGCAGGTTTGAATGCACTTTCAGCATCAAGCCCACCCGTCTCGCTCTCGAGAAAAAAAAGAAAAAAAAACTCCATGAAGAAGCCTGCAGCCTGCCTCACATGGCACAATGAGGAGGAGAAAGGCATTTCATGCGAGGGAAATGAAATCACGACAAAAGCTTTGACGCTCTTGAGAGCCCTTCAGGCGATGGAAACTCATTCATCGAAGTCAACTCCTGCTTTGGTTTCTATTTTTTGTCTGTGTGTGTGTGTGTGTGTGTGTGTGTGTGTGTAAGTCAGTTTGTCCCCTAAAAAGAGTCGAGTGCTGCTGTAGTCCTCAGGGCAAAGTCTTTGATTTTAAGTAGCCACTAGTGAGAGCAGGCTTTTCGTAAGAAATCGCAGTATGGTCTGTTCGGGGGGGAAAAGGAGAATTAATACCCGATTATATAACATCCATTTACCCCCACAGAGGGCAGAACGCCGTGATGTAACTCTGACAGAGGTATGAGTGACTACAGTATGTTTAACGGCAGAGTTTCTGCATCATCGGTACAAGAAAACGTTTCTTTCAAAAAAAAAAACCTGGGGAATCCAGTCTGAGATAAAAGAGAGTCTCAAGAGAAAAAAAAGCCAGTCTTTTTTTTTTTAAACAGGAGTTTGGATCTTTTAAATCTTCACCAAAAACCAACAATTATAGATGCCAAATCACGCATTTTAAATCCGTCTTTAAATCTGCCCCACTCGAGGGAAACTGGTGTATAGAGGTGCTATTTAAAGCAGCAGGCTGAATGGGTGATTTCGAGATAGGACAGTGGTTTGAGTCAGAAAACGGGGAGAGAAAGAGAGACGGGGATGTCATGCGGTAAAGGAGCCACAGGTTGGATTCGAACCCAGGCCGCCCCGCTTGGAGGACTACAGCTTCTGTACATGGGGTGCGCACTATAAAACCCGGCCCCCCGATTCCGTTTTTTCTTTTCAAATGCGGGCAAAACGCTGGCGTGAACGAAATACTGATGCGACCGAACTCAGTTACATCCTTCTGATAAACAGCCGGTGGCCTTCCCCCCGTTGTCAAAAGCAGCCATCTGAGTCAATGTTAATCTAATTCCCCCTTTCCATTTAGGTAATTACACTGCGATGCTGACAGAGAGGAGGGACATGACTGAGCTGGGCTCTGGAGGACTGATTCTGCATCGCAGCAGCCAGATGATCTCCACAGTGAATACCTGCAGGGATGGAAATATAGGACACCCTCCTGAACTGATGTACAATTATAATCCTAACAAACAAGTTCTATATTGATCCAATGAGCAACAACTAGTTATTTAAGACTTCTGGTTGAAGAAAAAGACGATGACTGATGCACTTAATGTCTATTTTTTAAGGTGAATCCTTCAGATTTATCTGAGCTCTAAACTGGCCAGGCTATAAGACAGAGTTAGTGCTTATGCTTCAATATACTTTCAATGTAAATGTTTGCTGTAACAGGCAGCAGGGAGACTAAATGAGCAGTAAAGAAAACATATACAGTAGTGCCCCCTCATGGAAATGAAGCTGTACAGAAACAGAATGTAAAGCCTGACAGTGGAAGTTTGAACACGTGTTCGACGTCCACGGCGTCCATCATTACCTGACGAAGTTGATGTCGGGATAGTTGTAGTACTCAGACCTCCTGGAGTTGCGTCTGGGGAAGGTGCAGAAGAAGGCGTTGGCGAGCAGACACGCCACCTGCTCCTGAGACATGGTGATGGAGTGGCTCATGCCGACCTTGAGGAGCGGTATCGGCTTAGAGGAGGAAACACAGGTACGAGCGGGGAAGGTCAGAATCATTTGTCAAATGAGGCACTGAAGTGTGTTGGCTTAAATGGAATCCTTTGGCTCCACTCAGCAATCATAATTACAATCAATGGTCACAAAAGATCCGTTCTTTTCATAAATAATTAGTGCGTCTGTATCAGTAATTCTGCAGTAACGAAGAGAAAGCTACAGGAAGACATGACTGCTTTTAGAGACAATCAGGAACATCAACTCAATAATAACTAAATCTTTCACCACATTCAGCTCAATATCAAATCAATGCTACTGTATTTTATCGTGCAATAGGCCTAATCTGTTTACTGAGATATCTAACACCTCAAACACTGATGGCAGATTTTAGAATTTAACTCTTTTATCTGACTAATAATGAAGAAGTGACTAATTCCCAGATTCCTTCAAGGGGACAGACGATTGTTTCTCGCAAGAAGAACGATGTTAAAGTGTTATGGCCTGTAACAAAGCTTACCAAAAGAAGACCTTAAAAGTAGAGCTGGGAATCTTTGGGTGTCTCGTGATTCCATGTTGATTCTCGGAGTCACGATTCAAATTTCGATTCAAAATGATTCAAAGTCCATTTTGGAATGAGTACGTACTTCAGGGTCTACTCCAGTCTGGCTGAACTCCTTGCTAGCGTTCTACTGAGTTAAAGAGCTAGCCTTAGCACTTAGCAGGGAGTGACTGGTTAGCCCAAAAAAAAAAGAGATTTTTGTAAGTTACGTATCGATTAGATACACAAGATAAGAATCTCGATTGTAACAAAACAAATTTTCCCCACCTAACTTCATAGTTTTTTTTTTTTAGTCATGTCATAATTTTTTTTAGGGCACTTAAAGTGTCCAAGAATCTCGCTAGAAATACATTTAAAATGACTTTAAAAAAAAAAATGTCAATGAGGCTTCTTTCCTGCAGCAAATAAAATCAGCTGTTAATCATCCACACCAAAGAACCAGATGACCAAATGGACAGTAAACCATCCAATAAATGACCATCAATGGCTGCGCGCCTTGACCTCAACGGTTTTTTTTTATTATTTATTTATTACCATTTCACAAGATTATTTGTCACGTCGTGACCTTTGGGATCAACCTGCTGCTGGTGATCTACTGTTTTCACAGACCGGTGAGTCGCTGTCTGTTGGCTTAGAGATGGCTGTTACCTTGGTGCACAGCTCGGATGCTCTCAGTGCTAATTGCGCCATGTCTGGCAGCAGGGAGTCAAACAGATGTTCAGCGTCATCAGGCTTCAGGACCTTGGAGAGAGCAAGAGATCAGTGAATGTTTGTTGTCCTGCCACAAAAACTCAGCTGCGACATGAGGAGCTGGTTCGGATTACTCCTTTTCAGATAAGCAGACAACCGAAAAACAGATCAGTCGAAATGTTGAAGCTTTATCGACAGTCGAACAGAGAAACAAACAAAATTTGAGAATAAGGAGCAAAATGCCTTTAATATTGTGCAGGTAAAACCGCTTCAAAATGTAGACGATAACCTCGTGTTGGACATTTAAAAGACGATTTTAAGCTCTAGCTGGAGAGTAAATCTAAAACGATATCACTCTGACTAAACATGAAAGCGACACACTAACCCCGGGTGATTGGTTGGGAAAAATGAGAAATGTGGGGGTCACCGTTTTTTCATGGAGGAGTTGATGTTGGGTGACGAGGTTAGACGAGCTGAGAGCACCTCATACAAACCCTTATTTACGTTATATCAGCTGCAAAATGTCAGAGGGATCAATCACGGAGGGATTTCATGGAGGTTAGTCGGCCGTGCCGGCTGATTTAAACGTCTTCCAGGAAGAGATGCAAATGAACAAGCATGTGAAAGAGAAAGGACAGAGTGTTCCCAGGACAAGGAGCCTTGACTGGTGATTTAGCCCAGGACATTTATATTATTGGCAAAGGAAGCCTGACTAAACACTGTCATAAGTAATGACCTGGTTGGCATCATAAACTGCTCCTATGGGCGTAATAAATGAAGGCGGCTGACAGGGCGAGGCGGCGGATACAGCTGAGGTAGTACGATGGGAGTTGTTTAAATCAAGCAGGAGACAGTGCATCAAATCAACCGGGCTAACTCTACTGTATGACTTGATGCACGTCTGTACTTCAAAGCCAACTGACAAAGTAATCAAGCAAGATGTGTGTGTGTGTGTGTGTGTGTGTGTGTGTGGGGGGGGGGACAAGAGAAACAAGGGCCCTCTTACAGATTCAACACAATGCTTCACGCTTGCTGTTCTGATCCCTCAGCAGGTCCGAGCAATAAAGCAATCTGCCTGACTCCGTCTGTGGTTCAAAAACAGAAAAAAACGCCGGCAGGCTCATAACCGTTAATAGCGCACTGGTTGAAGTGGAGAAAGAACAATGGACTGAAGTGATGCTGCCAGTCAACAGCCTCTCGATTATTCAAAAGGTGTACGTGCTGGAATGAATATTCAATGAGGCTGCCCGGCCCGTCACTCTGTGCCATTCATGTCGGCTCTTCTCTGACACTCCGAATCATTCTGCTATTCTCCAATCAAGCAACTCCAACGAAACAGCAACACAGAGAGAGACAGGCTGTGTGCACTTCTTGATAGTCCTCATGTTGCTTGTGTGATGCAATTGAAATAAAACGGACGTGTTTGGTCCTCTGTGTGTATTTTGTATTTACACGTTAACACTCAACCTCCACTGCTTGGTTTGAAGGAGAAAGGGATTGTTATGAAATTAACAAAAGAAGAATTTTACCATTTTAACTGTCAAACAGACTACAGGCTGAGACAACTGCGTAGTCCCTTTACCATCGGAGGGAAAAACTATTGCAGCACATTGCTAAATATTGGGAGTCAGAGGGGATTTACAAGTGAGTATCCCCTATGGAGACGACACCACTGGTTACATTTGAACATGTTTGACAGTAAACACATGTTGCATTGTTGTTTAAATTTGACCAGTAATGGACACTTCATGCAATCCAAATCCAGTTTCAACACGGGGAACTTGATCTCTGGCTAAAGCAGAGTCTCAACGTGATGTTTTTATCTTGTGAATGAGTTAAGACATACGTACTGATACTGTTGGGCAAACAACTGAATCAATGGTATATAGCTGAGGTTAAGCATTCCCCGATGTAATGTCAACCATTTTCATTTCTGTCAAGTTACCGAACATGACCTTTTGGCAAAAGATTAAATGAATTCTCCAGACTCCCACTTTGCCTCTGAAGGGCTTCGACGTTCTCCCATGTGAAATCCATTACTGTACTTGTGCACTATGGCAGAAACACATTTGACATGTTGGCAGTCAAGAAAGGGAAAAAAAAAAAGTACTGTAATGTACTTTTACCCTGAGATAGGATCTATTATAAAAAACATGTAGTTGTTGTGTTCTGGTTGAGCCCATGCAGTTCAGACTTGGTCATACGGACTCAGGATCTTTTAAATCAAACACTCATGTCTCTGAAATGGAATATTCCTGTCCCTTCCGTGAGGCAGACAGTAGTACAGCCCTCTTTGATTCTCTACACAGGATGACGCAGAGCACGTCAAGACTACAGATGATGGATGGCCTCCAAACGAGACTGGAGAAGACAACCAATGAACCAACAGCGCTTTGCCCATCATGATGTAACTCGGGCTTATTTTACCCTCGGCTTGGAAAGAAAATAACAAAGCGGTGGATAGTAAAAGATAAAGTGCTCGTAAATAACACTTTTAAAAATGTAACTTTATGATCCGAGCCTCGGAAATCCAAACAGCCAGATGTCCACACGGCACACAAACATGAAATATGGTCTCATGAAAAAAAAAAATTCTTTTTATATTAATTCTGCTAAATAATATATAGAATAGGTGCACACCCATGCAATGACAGAGATGGAGCGCAGAACCAATCTTTTCCAAAATCATATTCAAAGAAGATGTTTGAAAGAAGTAGAGAAACAATCAAAGAAAATATATTTTTTTCTGATTTCTACTGAGATATGACGATATGAATCCTCTCACCGATTCTTAAATATGGATCATATTGAGCTCAGGCTGGTCCAGTGTCAAATTAAAAAAACAACATATAAACAGTGTCTTCCACAAAGAGAATAGATTCTAATCAGTAGCTTATGAGCCATCTGTACTTCCTCTGACCTGTCCTCACAGAAGAGCCTCGTCATTGGTCAACGATGCCGTCTGTTGGGCAATTAACTAACACCATCTGACAGTTGATGCTTACTTGTCTGCATGCCAATATTGATCAATTTTTTTTTTTTCTTTCCCATTAACAAAAAAAATGCTTCTTTCTCTGCTTTTGAGTCCAAGCAGATATAAAGTTGTTTACCTTAGTGCAGTATAAACTTAACGCTGTGAAGTCCCATTTCTTGGCGTTTGAGGCGCTGTACTTTAAGATGGCATTCTGTAATAAACAACATGAATGATTAATGTACAGGAAACATAAGAGGGTGTATGAAAACTGTAAACAAAATGACAAAGTATCCACATTCTGATTATGCCTCTGGGTTTCTGAGCCAATATTGCCATCTCATGGCCAAATCTGGTAACTACAACCACAGTGATCTCTTCACCTCGTTTTTATCAAACGCTACAAAACTGTCCACAAAACAATGATGAGAAACTTGCCTTCAACTCATTTGGACTTGTGAATTTCTTGTTTAAAGTTTCCTCAATCAACTCCCACCGACTCTTATTTTGTAGTTCTTGTGTTTCCTGTGGAGGCATAAATTATGTTAGGTGTCCGCAAGGTAAAAAACAATACAAAGTTTTGTGTGTTGTGAAGAACAGAACTAACATGAAATACTTAATAACGGCTACATCAATGTGAATGTAAAACTGTGAAACTTCAGCTTGGAGGGACAAACAATCATTTATAAAAGTCTTTAGTATCATATTTCAACACTTTAAAACTACGTTCATATCATTCTGACATGAAGCAATCAAAGATGTTACCTTCTTTTAATCAGGCTTTTTATAGGTTCACAGAGTTTTAAAGAGTTTATATACACCATACTGTAGATTCATGTGCTGACTGCTCTGTAGCCGTTTGGGTCATTACCTCATCCACAACAGGAAACAGACTCTTACTGGAACAGGGCATCTTCACATGGACATCGTCCCAGGTGTCTATAAACTTAGCAGGATATGGAGCAGGAACTTTACCGCCCTTCAGCAGGTCCGTCTGTCAAAAGGAAGAAGTGCAGCAATAAGCTAAGTAAATGAAGAAAAAAAAAAACAAGTTGGTAAAATACTGAATTCTGATTTGATCAATTCTACTTGATGGCAACCCCAAAAGTTAAAATTGAAAAAAGACTTGGAGAAAAATGTTTCAGCATCTTCAGGAACTCACGTCCAGACAGACCTCAGCTTCACCTTACTGATGCATGAGGTCAAAACTTTGACTTATGACTTGCACATTTATTCATAAAATTGATCTTCACACGACAAGTGTTGTTGGAGCTTTTTCACCTCTTCAAGCCTTTCACTGTTCATGCACCTTGGTATTTGCTTTCACCTTAATGATGCATGAAATAAGGTGACTTTTTTTTCAAGCAATCACAAGCTATCAACAGTGTTTGACAATAAAGAAACGGCTTGCACAGTATTTTTGCCACAAATAAGTTAAAAATCTTAATGCTCCATTATTACTTTAAGAATAGCTGTATTAAAAAGTAGGAAGAGCTCAAACCCTTATCATCACAGTGTGCTGTCCAGGAACATTCCTGAGTGGAGGAAGTGGTGCACCACATTCAGGCATTCTCTTCAGCTCATTAATAGGAGTCCCCAACCATTTCACATCTGCATTTTGTCTTTCTGCAGACTTATCTGGCCTTCCCCGTCTCACAGGTAAACCTGATGAGGATGAGCTCCCTGAAAAGAAGTCTGTTATTTTGGCAATGTGTTTGACAGAGTCCTCTGAGCTGACTGAGCAAGTCTCCTTTTCTTGTTTTTCTAGTCCACCGTCATTATTGGAAAGTGTTTGCATTGATTCATTTCCCAGACGTGTCTTTGAAACCGGTGACACAGCATTGTTTTTATCCAGGTCTTGTGGTGTCAATGGTTGAGTTTTCTCTTCTGAGTCAGAGAGGGATGTTTCTTCACTGTGTTCAGCGTCCATAATCGGAGCTGAGGTGCTTTGAACGCAATCTTCTTCAGCTATTTCTACATCCTCTTGGGTTTGGCACATTTCAGTCGTATTTGGTCTTTTTGAGGGCTTTATCAGCCACTGTTCAAGAGCACTCCTGGACTTCTGTTGTGGTTTTGGGCCCATTTTTTGATGCTGACTTTTCCTCTTTAAGCCTTGCAAACCATCTGCTCCACTTGTTGTCCTTTTATCCATCTTCACCTCTGTTATGTTTTCCCTTTTTGCTTGATCTACTGTCTCATCGTCGTTGCTGCAAATCACTAAGGACAGGGAAATAAAAATACAACAGTGTTAAACAACGATGACGACAATTCAAACAGGCCAATAACTTGTTTGATACACTGACAGAAAAAAACACAAACTTGACAACCTACTTTTGAGTGAACATATGGGGGGTTTTGTTTCAACCCGGAGTCTCTTAGTTAAAGGTTCAAAGTCTAACAGTGCTGTCATTCTACAAAACAGAAAAAAAAAAGCAATAATGAGACATGGCCATAGGCATGAGGAAACATTTCACAGTTTGGAAAAAAAATGCTGAACGGAAACTTACAAAACAGCTTGAGCTGACACCACAAAGGATGTGTTGTTTGGGAACTTCCAAGCTTGTTTTTTGAGCTGTCCTCTTCTCATTAAGCGGGCAAATCTTACAATATGGTATGCGGCCATACATCACACAATCTATTTACAAAAAAAAGCAAATATCTGTAAATCAGTTAAGACATAAGTAGACAGTGTCGCTACATAATTTAAAAGGTGTTATAGTTGAGTACCTGAAAACAGGTACTCAGCAGGAAAACGTTATTTTGTGTTAATTTGACTCGTCTTAGCTCGTAGTTATTTTTTTGTAAAGCTTTGCTGTATGTCATTAAACGACTTTAAAAACCTTCCTTTTCATAGCTAACCTGTATGCTAACTAGCTTCGTACAGCCCAACAAAAACAAAACAAATATAACCTAGTATATATTACAGTCTACAAACGATGGTGAACACATTTTAGCAAAAGAAATATCGCTTATGTTACATTTAAGAATACGTTCCCCCTCCTGGATAATGTTAAAAATACCGTTACTCTCTAAAGTTGCTAAAAAAAATCAAAAGCGCCGCTGTTTACTAACTAAACACTTCCGCGTGACGTAACGCATGTTAGATTCTCGCGATATCTGAAAATGTTCTCAACAACCAGTTGTTGTTTGCTGTAACCATAGACAAAATATACGGCTGTGACTATAAAAAAAATACAGGGAAGTTCCTGAATATTTACAGTCTATGGAAAGTTCCCATGCTTGAGTTATCGAAAGTATTTAAATAGACTTTGTATCAATTAATATTTACGACACGTGAATGGAAGAGTGATGCTCCCCCCGGAGAAAATTAATAGGGAGTCAAGAAATTATTCTCGTCAGCCTTACTCTTGCAACAAGCACTGCCTGCTTCATGCTCTTTCAAATATTTACTGCCTTACAGACTGCCTTTGTATTTGTTTTATTTTTTTCAAAGCTTTTCGGCTCACCTGTCATAAGCCACACCCATCACGAAGCACTTGACTAACACAGGAGGAAGGAACGGTCTTGAATTCATTAATAACTTGCACACATAGCGTACTCTATTGGGATTTAAACGTGATTCTGGGTACTTTCATCAGGAATATGGATTTTAATCAGAGTTTATTCGCTGCTTTCCTGCTGTGCTACATCTCTGGGATTGACAACAGAGGTGAGGCGCTTTTTTTCACTCGATGGTTGGACTTTTACACATTTTGTTAAGCTCTCCTTTGTTGGAAATATGTTTTCGTCTGTTTTTGTTGTTGTTGTTTAAAGGGTTTTAAATGGATCCTATGAATGTCCTACAATAGTCTTACTCCGACTTTAATAGCCTAGTCCAAATAGCCTATTTATCAGGGCTATTTACCTTTGTATTGTTTGGATAATTTGTCTGTGCCTTCTGTCCTCATAAGAAATTTCATTGGCTAAGCCCCGAAATGCAAAATGTGTAATTTAAAAGTTTGTGTGGTGAACACTTTTCTTCAAGATATCTTCAATGAGCTCCCCTTACAACACTCCAAATACTCCATTGTAAATCCTCTGTTGATTCAAAGATGGACACGGAGCATCAACACAGAAACACAGTCAAGAGGAGTAAGTAACGTCCCTTATTTAAACAAAAGAGAAAAAAGAGTGTATAAATATAAAACATAAAAAAGTGTATAAATATAAAACTTATATTTCTATTCCACAAAGTAAAACACATGTTTTTTTTGCTTATATCCATTTCAGAATGATAGAGAGGAGAACATTTCATATGCACTTAACATAAACAACAAAAAGCACGTCCTTCATCTGCAAAAGAACAGGTATACAAAGTGTAAAGACTTTGTTAATGTTCCTCAGATAATGCCCTTGTTTAATTTTCCAGATTAAATACAGTGTTGTTGTTGTTTTTTTCAGAGACTTTTTACATCCAAACTTTGTTCAGTTTTCAAGTGATGCTACTGGAAACTCTAAGCCATCTTATCCCAAGCAATCGGTAAGTAAGCATAAGGTAATTATGGATCAGATGGCTGGTTTGAACAACCATTCTCAAACTTGTTATTCTTCTTTACCAGGTGCATTGCTATTACCACGGCCAGGTGGAGGGATTTGAGGATTCAGTGGTAGCACTCAGCACATGCGCTGGCCTTAGGTTTGACAATCTCTTCTGCTGTTCCCAGTTCTGATCACTTTTAAGTGTGAAGCACTTTGTAACTGAGTGTTTTTAAAAGTGCTTTAGTTTGTTTAAGTGTTCAGTGGATCTAGGGCATTACACTGATTAAGTATTAACACGAATTAACTTTACATGGATCACTGATTTGTTTCGTTTACAGTATTTTCTGATCAAAATAAAGAAATAGGTTTGCCAAACATATTTTAAGGATTTCCTCCAAAACTGAAGCTTTGACCTTTGTAATGCTTAACACTTTCACTTCATAATTTTTGTATTATGTATTTGTGTCACTTTGTGTTCATCACTGACTATTTTAATAATTTATTCATAAGTTCAGTCATTTTTTAAGCAGAAATATTAAACATTTGCAGATTCCGACTTTCTACGTGGAACGGTTTCTCATTATTTGTTGAGAGCCACTGAAGGGTCTTTGAACTGTGCGTAGTTGGAATCCACGAGACATAACTCTTGGTTTCTTTAAAATTGTGAAAATATTTTTTTTTACAATGTTTTAACTAAATGTTGACCTGATGAGTCTTGAATAAGATTTTTAAGTCTGTTTGATAAAGAAGAAAAAGGTTAGTTGTATACCTTATGTTCTAAGAGACGTTTTTGATATTCCAATAAAGTATTCAAAGATTATGACCAAAGCCTAGGTAGAGCCAAACATTGAATTGTTTAATATTTCACAGCTACTTAGTATTTTTTCACTTATTTCAAGCTACTTTTGTTGTTTTTTTTACCAGTCAGACCTTTTTCAAATCGTATCAGTCTCCCTCTGCTCCTCTGGAAGTATAATTTGTGCCACTCCCAGCTTTAGCAGAGACGGAAACATTCCTTTGAATGTATTTCTGTTTTGTCCTTCTTCTCTCAAGGGGTGTGATTGTAATCGGAAATGAAACTTACGGACTTGAACCCGTGCAACAGTCTGACACAAACGACCACCTTCTCTACCTTTTGAACGACTATCAGAGTGAGCCCATTAAGTGTGGGGTCGTCAGCGAGGATGCATCAACACAAAGCCATGAACCGTTTGAGCCGGGCCAATCACTGACCAAGCTGCTGAGGGTAGAATGCTCGATTTGTTAATTGGAAAATACATTGTGAGCAGAAAAGAAAAGAGGCTATGGGTGAAATTCCTCTTTTTTTTTTTTATCTTTCAACAGAAGAAGCGCAATTTGCCACTCACCAGTTATGTGGAGTTGGTGGTGGTTGTCGATAATCTCAGGGTGAGTGTGTGTGTCTCTTTGAGCAAGTAGACAAGCAGTTTTACCATACCTGTGGAAGACAGCAATGTGCTTATTACTTTAACACCAAAAAATAATTTGCTGTGGAATATAATGCTTTAGTTATTAATTTAACGGTTTTAAATGTTAGGAATCAAGATTTATTTTTGTCTAAATTGTATTTCCAGTACAAATTGAAGAACGAAAACGAGACGGCCATACGAGAGGAAGTTGTGGAAGTAGCTAATCTCCTGGACGGGGTGAGAACTTAAGGGTCTTTGAAAGAACATTTTCTCTTATTCTGTTTTTTTTTTTTTTGTGCCAGCTCTGTGTCATAATTCGTATGCTTTTTGTTTTCTGTATTGCTTTAGTATTATAAGCAGCTGAATATCCGAGTGGTGCTGATGGGCCTGGAGATCTTTAAGGACAGTAATCCCTTCAGTGTGGAGGATTCTGCTGGACAGGTGTTATCGAATTTTGTTAAGTGGAGGAAGAAGAATCTTTTACCAAAGATCAAGCATGATGTTGGTCAACTTGTTGTGTGAGTATAATGGGGGGTATTTTGTTTCAGATGACATAGTTTGATTCAGTCTAGTTCAGACGTGTGTGTGGTCAAATGTGCGAGTTATGTCTTTATGGTTGGCTTGTTTCTCAGTGGTCGGAGCAGCCCGTACAGTGGAGGTATAATAGGAATGGCCTTCGTGGGGGCTGTCTGCTCTGCAGCGAGCTCTGGAGGAATTAATGTGGTGAGTTCAGCATCCATTTAACTTCTAACACCAGTTGACAGCATGGTGCTGTGGCAGCATGAGCTTTTGTGCGGAAACTGATACTACCTGAATTATTTATGGTAAATTCTGTAAGTGCAGCTTATTGACACCACAAAAGGATGTGTTGTTTATTTTGAGTGCTTTGACTGACACTCACGTAAAACAGGTTCAACTGGAACACAGAATTTGGAAGAGCCATGACAAGGCAACTTTCTTTGGGTTCATGAATTCTGTAAATTCCTTTCTATCGTGTTCCTTTGCAGAGGCTTTACGAGGTTCAGAAAGTGGATGTCAATCTGAGAATTCATGTTAGAAAAGTGTATTTAGTTTTTAACAGAATATTTCCTGAAATCCAATCAAATCTGTCTATGTGCTGCCCCACATTACCAATGAATAAATATATCCAATACTTTTACACTTAACAAAGATCCTTTCAGGCCAGATCAAATAACATGAACAAGTCTGCTCCAGATGTATGGAGATTAAAATATGAACTATTAAAGTTTTAATGATGGACACAATTTTTGATCTGAAATTCAGTATCATATATTTAGAAATACAAAGTCGAGAGAATTGCATCAATGATTGTACTTTGTGTCTGTTAACAGTTCTCTGGCAATGAAGTGGCCGCGTTCTCCTCTGTGATGGCCCACGAGATGGGACATAACCTGGGCATGAATCACGACGATGATCGCTGCAGCTGTGAGGGACAGTCCTGCATCATGGCCGCCCATGTCAGGTAATCTTGTACAATATGTCCCATGATAAGGAAGCAATGACAGTATAAAATCCTACACTAGTTTTACACCTCTAATGTAACAGCAGCGCTTTACAAAAGCTTAACTTCTCCATGTTCAAAATCCAGCTAGAACATTAAGGTAAACCAATTGGCCGCCCCTGGATATGTACAGCTATAGGCTTAAACCATGGGCGATCAAGCCATCATGGTAGCCACCACCAAACCTGAGGAATAGCTTGCCACCTTTAAAAAAGATCGGCCCCAGTACAGTATTAGATGGAAAAAAAATGTTATGCTTCCTAAAACTACTAATTATTGTAAACATTACTGCCAGAGAGATCCTCTGCACTACAATAATGATTGGTCAGTGATGCAGTGTCCCTTTTAAATCTGTATTTTTTTCCATCAATGGTTTTTCCTGTTTCCTGTAGTGGCTCCACAACGTTCAGCACGTGCAGTGAACAAGACTTTGAGACCCTGTTCATTCGAGGAGGAGCAGAGTGTCTGAAAAACCAGCCCAACCCATCAGATGTGGTCGGTACTGTTAAATGTGGCAATGGCCGGCTGGACAAAGGAGAGCAATGTGACTGTGGTACACCAGAGGTAGAGTATAGCACACACAGACCTATGCACAAAAGCACATCAAGAGTACATCACATTTATTTGAGTTTGATGACTTTACTGTAATATAAAAGTAGACTTTTTTTAAGACTATTTCTGAGAACACATGTTTGCAGACTTTTAAAGTCTTGCAAACAGTTGGATTATATTGAACTGGAAAACATTACGAAGTCAATGAAGCTGTAGAATTGTGGTAAAAGACAAACTAGTATTTAGATGTGGAGACTTTTTAGTTGAACACAAAATAACTTAATCTGTACAGTGACATGCACAGACATGGAAAAACCGCATTGACTTTAAAAGTAAGATATTCTGTCAGTGCTAACTGCTTGTACTTTCATTATTGGGGATGGTTTTTAAAAAATAGTCTGTCTCTATTCAATACAGGAATGTGAAAATGATTGCTGCGATGCAGCCACCTGCAAGTTTACATCCGGGTCGACGTGCGCTCAGGGGCTCTGCTGCAACAACTGTCAGGTCAGCATTATGTTGGACTTCAAGCTGCAGTTATGGTGTTATTGTTCACAGTGAATTCAGGCTTCACTTAAGGAAATCTTTTGACACTAGTAAACTAAATTTAAAAAAAATAGTTTCTTAATGTCATGTAATTGGTTCATGTCTAGGTCAGAGTAGCTGGATATAATTGCAGAGCGTCGGCCAACACCTGTGACCTCCCTGAATTCTGCGACGGCGTGACAGGGTTCTGTCCCGATGACTATTATATCATGGACGGCCTGCCATGTCTCAACAACGCTGCTTACTGCTATGAAGGCAGATGCCAGACATATGATCACCAGTGCAAAAATCTCTTTGCACCAGGTACTGTCAATAATGCCAGTGCTATGCACTTTTGATCATCACCCTAACTATTGATAATCCAGTCAATGATACATTGGCCTTTATGTATGAACCTCTCTTGGCTTTAATGTGTCATCTTGGATATTTTGTCTGTTTTCCGTAGATCCAGCAACAAAGGCTGACGATGTGTGTTTCACCCATGCAAATACTAAGGGTGATAGATTTGGAAACTGTGGACGCAATAGCAACCAACAGTTAATAAAATGCAGTCTTGAGTGAGTACTTTATTTTGTAATTATTGCAAGACCTTAACAATCCATGTAAGGTTTCTTTGGTTCCCTTTTTAAAACGCTATATAAAATGAATGTTATTATTATTAACCATATATATATATATATAGTAAAAGATGTGTAGATGTCTAGATACTTTAATAAGGTGAGTAAATCTGTGTCATCTCTGTTGTAGAAAGACACAATAAGATAAACTCAGGAGGATCAAGGTGGAGGCTTCCAATCTAACACAGTTTTGTCCTAACTGTGTTAATTTTATGCCAGCTATCATTCATTTTTGTTTTCAAAACTCTGGCTATTGAAATTGGCAAAATGATCCATGATTTCAGGGCAGAGCCTCTGAGTGTTGGTTTAATTTGATTTTCAAATATAAATAATCCCTTTCTCCTGAATTGCAAACTTCACCTTTGAAAAATTATAGAGCTCTTATAATCCAACATGTTGAAAGTGAAAGTGTTCTCCTCTGTCCTGCAATGCAGAAATGCCAAGTGTGGAAAGTTACAGTGCACCAACGTGGACCTTAACACTATCCCTCCTGGTGCCCAAATCACTGGCCAGGTCGTTGAAGGGAAAAAATGTGTTAATGCTGACTTCAACCTAGGCCCAGATGTGCTGGATCCCGCCTATGCTAACCCGGGCAGCCCGTGTGACAAAGGAAAGGTGCGCAGAAAGAATATTGAAGTGTACAAACACAAGAAGGAATGTAACCAGGAACTAATGTGATACAACAGTTCCAGAAAACAACCGTCATTGTGAAAATGTACACATGTACTTGTACTGATCAAGTTGACTGAATTAATGAATAATATGTTTTCTCTCTTAGACCTGCCTGGACTTTGAGTGTGTGAACGCCACTGCTCTGCTGCCCAACTTGAACTGTGAAGCCCGGACCACTTGCAACGGCAGAGGAGTATGTTTGCACTTTTTTTTTTCCACTTTCTCCATAACACCCAATGCTGAAAAAGTCTGACTTAGCTGTTGTGTTTCCTTCAGGTCTGTAATAACAGAGGGAACTGCCACTGTAACGATGGCTGGGCACACCCTAACTGTGACAAGTCAGGGCGTGGTGGTAGCATAGACAGCGGTCCTGCTCAGATTGGTGGGTTTGAATTGATCTATTTACTAACTAAAGGACACAGAAAACCACAGTCACAATAAATGCGATATAATGAAATCAGTGATGCAGTTCTTGGATGCTTAAGTGGTAATGTAATACACATTTCTATAGCCTTTAAAGGGCTTGTTTTAGTATGAATCATTCAGTCCTCTGCTGGTAGAACTGTGGTAGCAGTGAGCACTATTATTATTTTCAGTTTTCTCTCTTTATATGTGACGTTTTTTGTCTTCTAGGATTTTAATAGTGTTAAATTGTTATGTTTTATTTACCTATATCTTTACAGTATGCCAGCTGGTTAAGAAATCTTAAGTGTTTAGTTAATTGTATTCCCATGATGTTGTACTTTTGTAAACTGTACAGTACTAACTCTTTCTCCTTTCCAAATATTTAGTTTGTCGTGATGGAAAGATTAAGTTGATTGTTGGGTGTGACAGCTTTGCACTTTGGATTATTCTGTGCTGCTTCTTCGTCACACTTTTTTTTTTTTTTTTTTGCCACCATAGACCACTCCCTCAGGGACGGCCTTTTGATCTTCTTCCTGCTCGTGGTTCCTGTTGTGGTCCTCCTCATTCTGCTGTTGCTCTACATCTTTAAGAGAGATTCCCTGGACCCGTGCCTAAAGAGACGTCACAAGTAAACATCACCTCCCCACAAAATAATTCTGTTCATAGATATTTAAAGGACAGCAGTTGTGATGATTGAGTTTTACTTGGATTAAGATTTGTTTCTTTTAATGTTTTTTTCTCTTCCACAGGTCAAGTAATACTAACAAAGAAAATGCACAATCAACCCAAGATGTGAGAGCTGCCCCCTCCCAGGCTTCAGCAAAGTATACTTCTGATGGGGTAAGTATTTTCTTTCTTAATAGTAATAACTGCAGGGGTGGAAGACCTGTGTTGATTTTGCAGTAGAAAAAGCTGGTTTTATACAGTATGACAACAAAGTCACTCAAAAGAAGGATGTAGTGGTACACACTGTTCTCAGCAAAACCTTGATAATTTAAATGTCTTTTTTTCTTCCAATTCCAGCCTGGATATCCTTCCTCTACCCCACTTCCAGCTTCTGGGTATGAACCTAATTTAACCTTCTCTCTATCCATATTGTCCTTAACCATAAGCATGTATAACTTGTTTAAGTGCTTGTATAACTGGTTTAAGTGTCCTGTCTGTTAGTTTAAGGTATGGAGAACAGGATTATTGGAACGCAGACCAAGTCCCTGTCCCTGCACAACATGCACCACCAAAACAAGGGCCCGGGGTTCCTAAACCAATTCCTCCTAGGCAGTTACCAACCTAATCCTACTTTTAAGATCAATATTTTCAATGGTATTATCAATGTAAACGGTATGCTGCTGCTCAACACTGTATGAAGATACAATTTTTAAACAATGTGATAAGTGGACTCAATGTTGCCTGTTGCCATGGCAGCATTCTAAGGTCGATTGGTACATGGTGGTGGGTGAGGCTGGTGAATGTGCAACGTTTTATAAGAAATCACCAAATCTTTGTTACTACCTGTGATTTTTAAAAACTTTGTGAAATATTTCTGATCTTGTTGATTGCAATAAAATATGTTTAAAGTATTATGTTTCATGCCCCCGCCTTCATTTTGCTTAATTTATTCAATTTGTACAGTTATTTATATTATATTTATATTTTCTAAGCTGGTTGTCATTCATTTTTCTTTTATGTAACTATATATATTTTTATGTATGCTTTTCATGTCAAGAAACATGAGGAAATCAGGCTTCAGCATTGACTTTAAATATCAGGGGTCCAATCCATAACTATGGTCCAATAATAGACCAAACGTATTATTGGTCGAAATAACGTTAAATCTCGCGAGAGTCGGATGCGTAGAGTACTACCGGTTACATAAAAACAACTTCCTGTTTCCCTCAGCGTGGGTTTTTCTGTCACACTGTGCGAAGCCGTGCTCTCCTGCAGCAGAGGGGATTCATTCGTTTTCAAAATGTTGATTTTATCGAACAGGATCAAATTTTGCTCTCTGGCTTTCACGGCCGCGCGCATGTACAGCAGCGGTCCCGCGGCTGCAAACAACAACCCGGTGGTTTACTTTGACATTGCTGCAGACAACCAGCCTCTCGGCAGAGTCACCTTCGAGGTAAGAAGACGTGATTAAAAAGCTAAACCTTTATTTTAAGTTCCTTTGAGTGGGTGGATAAAATACAAACACTGGCAAAGTCTACTTTTTATATCCGAGCTGTGTTTTAGTGCATTTTCTTAGTCCCGGTTTTCTAAAGAACAACCTGTTATTTTTTGTTTGACCCCTGAGGCATTTCATTCTTTTCTTCTGCAGCTCAACGCCGACGTTGTGCCAAAAACTGCAGGTAAGCGGTGACCATAACCATTGTTTTTATTGAGTTGCAACTAACTTAATCTAGTAGTTTTCTGTGTCTGACACATGAGTTATGTGTATTTTAGATTTTAATTTAAACCATGCCTATCTAATGCAACATATTTCTAACATGTCTTTCCAGAACAAAGTAGTTCACAAAGATAAAGAACTGTGTAAAAAAAAAAAAAAAATCATGCAGAGGGGGTTCTGTTGTATCAACATTGCTTTGTTTCTCTAACCCCATAAAACGCATGATATTCGAAAATAGTCCAAACGGTGTAACAATGATTTCAATGGACAGAATTGCTTAAAATGTACCATGTACTTTGAAGGCATTCCTTTAGGTGAACCTGTAAATGATCAAGTTATTATTATTATTATTCAACCTCCATAAACTGTAAGAGGATTATGCTGACAATACTGAAATTGATCATCTTCAGTTTTTGTAAAGCAGGATTCAAGTCGTTTGAAAATGTAATGTTGGGACTTTGAGTAAAACAAAGGATCTGAACATCTTTTCCTTTTTTTTCTCCTTTTTTTTAAGAGTCATTATATTAAGCTCCACCAAGTGGATACCAGCTGCAGCCAGAAACTTAGCGTATGAGACGTCAGCGATTTAAATGTCAGATTAAGTGGCTGCTTAATACAAGAGTGTGACTTGAGCAACCGAAATTACAATTAAAGCAAAGCTGTTTTAAATACAAATGTTCTCCTTAAAAAGTTCAGTTGTTTTAGTGTCATGTAGTCCTGCTGAATGAAGTTTTCATTTACCCTCAGTCTTATTATCACATTTTAATTTGATCAACTTTGTTGTCACCAACTATCAGTACTTTATAGTCTCAGAGGGCAGGTGCAGCTGATAAATAACGGCTGTAAAAACTGCAGATGTACTTCTTTATTTTTCCTTTCTTTTATGCCCTGGCGTTCCTGCATGGGTTTTTTTTTTGTAAGCAAATGACCAGAGTGTGAATGTGTTGATAAATCTTTTGCCGTAGAGAACTTCAGAGCGCTGTGCACAGGCGAGCAAGGCATCGGTTACAAGGGATCAACTTTCCACAGGGTGATCCCCCAGTTCATGTGCCAGGTGAGCTTTTCTTATTTTTCTATTGTGTCCTTTTGTTGCTCTTCATTGCTCTTACAGTTGCGTGCGTGTTTTTTCAGGGTGGAGATTTCACCAATCACAATGGAACCGGAGGGAAGTCGATCTACGGGTGGAAATTTCCAGATGAGAACTTCAAACTGAAGCACACTGGACCTGGTAATCCTCCTGTTCTGTTCGTACAAGGATGCTCATGGAGGAGGAATTCCTTGTCTCTAGTTTTTCACTGATTCTGAGAATGAACGGCTTTTGAGGATAGAGAACGTTAACTGAGGAGAGCCAACACATGTGAAAACTCTTCTATGAATCAGGACATACAGATGCAGTCAGAGGAATATTACACACTAATCAAAGATGAATGCGTCCATCCTTCCAGACACCAGATGTTAGACAGGACTGATCAGCACCTAAATCTAAAGTCAGTCTGTTATCAGAGGTGAGTGCAGATTATAATGAAATGTACCATGTGGGATTGACAGGACAATGTGAAAGTACTCAGGCCAGTGTAAACTCATGACACACCGCCCTTTAGAATCTGTACTTCATGCATAGATGAGCCTGCTGAGTTTCCAGAGAGTCTTTTCTAACAGTTTGAAACCCGACTGGTTACAGATTAAACTGTTTACTGCACTTCAAATGTTGACAAGTATGTCAACGTGTTGGCTGCTGAGGAATACACAACCCAAAGCATATCTTTTATACATGTAATACTTTTACAAGAGGGGAACTCAAAATATAATCTGCATGAAGACATAATTTACTTATTACACGGTCTCTTTCTAATTTTCACCAGCAGGGGGCAGCATTGTGTTTGTACTTCTTGAATGAGTTGTTTCAAATGAACAAACTGGACATGTTATGTGATGCTGTGTCCTTCCATGAGCTTTTGATAAGAGACTGACACATGTGTTATTGATTAGGCTAAGTTAATGATGCGTTTATAAAAACAGAGGTTGGTATGTAAATTATGACTGGAGCAGCTGTATCCATAGAAACAGGGGAAAATTAGCTAATTTGAATCCAGCCATCGTTCATGTCATTATTTAAAGCTTTTCTTACTGTTACATGTTAATATGACTTCTGTAATACACTAAGCTGAATGCAAGAAATGTAAAATCATTTAATTTATTATGATGATATTGTTGCATTGTAGGTATTTTGTCTATGGCCAACGCTGGACCGAACACTAATGGATCCCAGTTCTTCATCTGCACTAGCAAAACAGACTGGTAAGTGCTCACCTTTGTTTGTTTTGTTTTTTAAAGTGGAACTGCAAACAATTGATGATTCTAGTGCATTATGTGTAAATTAGAAACTTGTCATTTTTCAGTTCTTTGAGTAAAGATTGGGTATTTTATTAATTTTTTTTGTATTCAAATCATTAATTACAAACCCACAATCCACACATAAAGCAATTCAAATTTCAATGAGACGTAGACAATTCTGCTACCTGCGGAGGATCTTTTGTTACCATAGCATCATAAGCACTTTGTTTATATGTGCTTTTTTATTACAAAGTCATTTAAGAGGTTTAAAAAATAAAATAAGTGATGCTTTTGATGATTGCCTGAAATAACAGAACCACCTTCTCTCTCTCTCATTTAGGCTGGACGGCCGACATGTTGTCTTTGGCAGCGTGAAAGAGGGACTGGATGTGATCAGGAAAGTGGAGTCCTTTGGTTCCAAGTCTGGGCGAACCTCAAAGAGGATCTCCATCACGGACTGTGGCGAGCTCAATGAGGCTGCATAAGAGCAGAGGACACGGTCGAAGTCTCTGCTCGTACTGCTGTGATTTAAATGTGTGTGTCTGAGTGAAAGAGGCTCTTTCTTCAGTCATGGTGCAGAGTTCTACCTCTCCTTACTGACGGTCGCTTTTATCAGACTCACAGGCAGTTTTTTCCTTTGGTACTTGCATTTCTGTGTTTCTTCAAGTAGCGGCAAATGCACTTAAAAGTGTCAGGCCACATAATGTGAACTAGTATTGTCGAATACAAAATCACGGGTTCTATTATTTTTGAAACAGAGCCATAATTCATTAACATACACTGGGAAAGAGTCATTTATATGAAAGAAATAAAGATTTTTTTTGCTTCATATGACCTGTTTAGGCTTTTTTTTTTTTACTTACATTTTAAACCCTTCGTAATTCATTGATCTTTCAAAGCAGTGGCATTCAATCATAAACTGACACACAGTATCATCAACTCTAAAGTTTTATTTGAACTCTTTAGCTCCATCACTAGGGTGTATTTTTTTTATCCCATAAAACGTACACAAGTCAGCGTCTTCATTTCCAAAGTGACACAAAATGTGGAATTAATTTAACCTGCATTCTCGGTTATGGCCAGCAGGGGGTGACAACACTTACTGCAAAAAGATGTCTTGATTGCATTGAAACAGATGTGAAAACAGTCTCACCTCTTAATTTCATAATGGTCTCATTAAGAGTACCGTTACACCGACTCGCAAACGTACAACCAGGAAAGAGTTGTAGTAATTCTCTATCATGTTGCCTTAACATGACTTTAATATAATTTCCTTAGGCTGGAAAAAAAAAAACAAGACGGAGATAGCTAAAACACTGACTATGAGACAAGTCCATAAACTGATGTCATCACATAGTTTGTCTTAGAAAGTCAAGCATTCAAGTGTAAAAAATGTTGTATGACTGCCATGAGAGTGACTCATTCAGACTCTTTAATGACCCACAAGGGGACATTTTGCAGTTGGAGCACACAGAAGACAGCACACACAAGGGCGACGTCAACAATATAATTAAGATGGTTAAATAATCAGAACGCACTATGAAACAATATTGACTTCTTTATACTGTTGGTTGATACAATAATTTAAAGATCCTTTAAGGAAACGTTTGTCCTTGAACAACTGGCTGACATTGAGCTGTTCCAGTCAAAGGTGTGTCCTGTTACTGGGGGGAAGCTGATATTTTATAGAGTTGTGTCACTCCCCTCACTGTTCTGTTTTCCTCATCAGCCTCAGTTAACTGATGATCCAAGTATTGGACTGTCCAGGAGACCTAAGGTATACAATGTCGAGATATATTCTGGCCTGTGATGGATTCAGCAGTTCTTCCAGCGCTGCTATAGATGGACCTGGAACCAAATCTGACTTTGATTTACCAGATGTTTCAAAATATCAACATCAAGATTCTGAGAATGTGAGGGGGGGATAAACATGTGTAACGCATCTGGATCAGTTTATGTTAAAAGAAATTGATTTTATCAGCTGTCAAGTGTACAGCCCTGTGCGGACCCTCCCCAAACCAAACCAAACCCCTAATGCAAAACTCCTGATTCAACAACCGTCATCTTGTGCTTTTCTTCACAAGACAGAGAGAGAAAAAAACAGAGGAATAAAACAACCAGAGGACACACAGAATAATGTGTTTAAACCATTTTAATACAAAACGTTTTTTTTAATAGAGATCAACATCAGTCTCATGGGTCACTTATAAGGCACATTAAAATGACGTATCACACTTCTTAAAAGAGCTTAGTCATCGTGAGATTTTGTTCCACAGTCGTACAACATCAACAGAGCACTGAAATACAAAACATCCCTTAAACTAAGGCTTCCACTTAATCCTTCATATTACATTCACATATTGTATTCCATCTTTATGTCATGGCACAACCCCTTTAATAAAAAACACTCCTGGTCTGCACTCAATCATGCGTCCACCTTATTGCATTTGTTTTCAAAACATCTTCCTTACAAACTTACTCAAGCACAACTGAAGTATTACAAACACATACCTGAAGAGGAGTAACCGTTAGTTTGCTTACTAATATATTCCTTCGCCAAAAGTAATAAACACGTCAAAATATATTCAAAGAGTATGTACCCTCAAGCACTGATAATACAGATAACAATGCAGATATACATTTATATTGCATACCTTATTTTAGTAAAGACGTGTTGCATATTTTATACAGAAAACATTATTATAAGTTATTCCTGGAATATACAAACATGTTATAAAGACACTTCCCTCATGAGCTGCAGTGAATGAACATGAGTGAGGACAGTCACAAGTTTCTTCATTCACAGTCAAAAAGGTTCTTGGTTCCTTGTTAAGACTCGAGGTTGAAATATACATCATAAAAAACGGAGTCAGTTACCTTGAAATGAAAAGTAAAACTCATTGGCAGACACTGTAAAAAAAAAAAAAAAAAAAGAGCCTTTTGCACCAAGAGTCACAGTTTAAGAGGTTTTTTTGTGACTGACAATGTGTCACGGTAAAATAAAGTCCTTTATTTTGTATTTTTTATTATTCAAATAAAACAATCCCTTATTGATAAACCTTTGGATGGGGTATTTTAAGGAGAGTAGAGTGTTATTGGTCACGGCGGCAGTAGTAGCCGAGGACTTTGCATTTTTCACACAGGTGTTGCGGGTGCTCTTTGCTCTGGTCAGACACATCCAATCCATCAGGCTTCTCCAGAGGCCGCTGAAAGAGAACGCGACAAAAAATACTAATTATTGTTCTGCAGAAAAAGATCCTTGTCAGCGTCCAAAGGTTTCAAAGGTAGCTGTTTGAAAACTCTCTACCTGTTGTTAATGTGTTACCTTCAGGTTACTCAGGACAATATCAGGAAACAACATAGTCAGATCAGATGTTTAAGCGTTCCAATACAGTAGGCTATTACCTTAACGGCAGGGTAAAAAAGGGTTGAAATCAAAGATTGGGTTTGTTTTAAAAAGTCAAACAAAATGAAGGATATTGTGAAACACTCAGACAAGTTGGTTTGAACTGGTTCACCCCCATGCTGTCAACGCTGAAGACATTTTTGTTTTTTTTCCATCGTATGCTAAAAGTGAACAAAAGCTGTTGTGTCCCACCACCTTCTGTCCAGGCCGTTACCTGTTTATGTGGGTAAACGTTGATGTGGCACTTGATGCATTCTTGTCCCATGTTGGCCCAGGAGTTCCCACTCATCCACTTCCTTTTGCATTTTGGGCATTTGTATTCACCGAAACATCGCTTCTTCCCCTGATACGGAGTCAGGCCTTCACCTTTGGGTCGGGCCTGAACAGAAATACACAACAAAGCAAATTTTATATATCTCTGACATGATATTTACACTCATTCAGAGCTTCCTTTATTGATATAATGCTCCAAAGTAATGTGTACAAAAAGGGGTTCTGTATGAAAAGGTGACAGAACACATGAATATTGGATGAAAAAAAGGAACACGGGGATCTTTCCAACAATATGACATTTGACAATTTCAAACACCACCAGCCTTGTGAACAGTTTTGGTCATTTTTCTTCACCACATCTCACTTGAAGATTTTCACAGGCCTGCTTGGTTTCTTTGGACTGCAGCCGATTGAAAGCACTGTGTTGAATAGGAGAGGGGATAGCAGCCCTGTCTGTGGTCCACAGAATGAATTTAATGGGCCAGTTTTGTTTCAGGAATAAGTTTTGTTTTTTTTGTCAAACAAGTTCAAAACCTCATGTTCTTTGAAACTTCATCAATACTTGTGGTTTTGCATGTCAAATTGACAGTTTTTACTTGGTACAAAATGTAAATGTAGACATTTTTTCCTGAGGAAGTTGGAAATATTGTTCTGGTTAAGCGTAATTTATTTGTTGGAGAGAAATGAAGGAGTCTCAGCTTTCCCATTAGAAATGAGCTCCCTCCCTCCAGCTGTGCTCCCAAGGGACCATAAAGGAGGCCCCGGCCTGTGGGGGGACCAATGGGAGAGGCCTCCCTGCTATAGGACAAATACCTCAGGCTCTCAGTCATCCCTCCCAGTTGGCCTTGACCCACCAATCAGGACATGGAGATCTTAGCAGGGAGGAAATAAAACCCAGATGAACTCTGGACTTGTATAACATGACAAAATTCAAAACTCATCACAACGAAATCATCCCGACAAGACTGGTTTAAATTAGCAGCACCTCAGCTGGAAAGTAGGGCAAGTCAATGAAGATTGAAGAACCAACGCTACAATATTGTTTTCATGTTATAGCAGGAACATATGTCAGGTTTTTAAACTTCTTCCAGTCCATTTTATTTATTCTATGCACCGCATCTGTTTTACAAAATATGTTCAATGTTAAATCTGTGAACAACATTGAAGCCTGTATTTTCATTATCTGGCCACCATGAGGCACTGTGGGAGGTCACTTTTTATGGCCTCAAGCGTCTACAGGGAGAGCAGACAGAGCATCATCTTCCTGAGGGAGGAAACAGCTTTCGCTCTGCAGAGCAAGCAAAACAAACTGGACCTCAGGTCTGGAGTCCATAGGCCAGCAAAGGGCAGGGCACAGGCTAGAGTTTCCACCAGTCCTCTAAAAGATGTGACAGCGACATCAAACAAATGGAATCCCACTTCTGACCTTAAAGTAAAGAGACACTCTGATGGAGGGACAGAAAGTTTGAGCGAACTCAGAAATAAAAACAGATTCAGTGATTGGCTGATACTTGTTGCTTTTTTTCCCATTAAAACAGGAAGTCATTTTGATGATTAAATATAAAGATATAGGACAAGAATATTAAACTAGTTGCGCAATAAAAGAAATTGAGCCCTATGGTAGCACTGAAACATCAATACTTCAATACTTTTTTTGTTCAGAATGAAAAAATGTGGCAAACATTTCTTGACAAGATTTACAATCTACACAGAGGAAGTTGTCTAACCTGACTGTCTGGAAATCAACATTGATCAAAATAGCAATAACCAACTTACAGCCTATAGATAAATAAGTGTACCTAATTTTTCAGTGTTTGGAAATGTGTTGTATAAATATTTGACTGGATCAGCGTTTTATTTGATGTCTGCCATCCTGGTTACGATATCGTATTTCAAATGAACTGGATTCTATATTTAAGGCAAGGCGATACACTTCATAGCTAAAACATGTAACTGGTGAATCTCAAGCAACACTTTCTGATGACCGCTGCTTTGGTGCTTTTTGTTTTCCCTGCTGATAATGGTCTTATCTGTCCGCAGCGTTGCTGTGTGTTGTTTTTGGCCGGATCATCTGTTGAGGAGGATGAGTCAGATAGAGGGAACCCTGGAATGTTGGGGTAGATAGACTCCCTTTGATTAACAGTCGCAGTCATCTGCTGGAACATAATGAATATATAGGAGAGGAATGCTGCAGAGCTGAGATTTTATGTGGTCACATGTTTTAAAGATAAAGAGACAGGAGGACTTGTTCAATGTAGATTACAGTTTCCTGAGGGGAAGGAAGGGTAATTTGTACACTGTTACCTACTGATTGTTGAATGTTGTTTTTTCACATTTCACTGCACTGTATGAGTATGTCACAAATATAAATCTTGAATCTTGAAAAAACTATTTTACCTAAACTAAATCATATTCAAATTGTAGGAGTGTTTTCAAGAAGAACATTTTTTGAAGTTGTAACAACTTTTAGGAATTTTCAATAATCAACCAGTTTTTATTTTTTTTTACCTAAATGTCCACTGTTGGATTTGGGGACGTAACATGACATTTTTGAATGATGTCAAATACAAAATGTAGGCTATATGATGCACACAATATTTATTTGGGAGGTGCTTAACCAAATCTGGAAATTATACATATATAATCAATTTAAGAGTGAATAAAAGAAATCTGGAAAAACTAACTCACATCATGTGATTCAATGTAAGTGTTTTGAGGGAGGTTTAATGACAGAAAGTGTTAAATTAAAGACATAGTATATATTTATTGTCCATTTTTTGTCCCTTCCACATTTGCCTTTTGGATCGTTAAATGTTGCTCTGTTTGAAATTCATTTGCTAACTGGGAACTGAAAGTTTACAGACCTCTGTCTTTTTGGTATTATTATACAATGATTCATGTGCTGCTCTTGTATATGCATTTTGCTTGGATGCGTCACACCAGTTTTTTCTTTTTCTTTTTTCACGTTTCACTGCCAATTCACAATTGATTCCAGAGTTGTGGGCTATCTCCTTTATCTCATTATTCACACACTGCAACAATATGACTGAAAGGACAACTTAACCTAATAAAATTGCTTCTGTGAACCACAGAATCATTTTAAGGGGATTTTCAGTCCGTCTGCTTCATGCTAAAATCACTTCTGGTTACTGTTCTACGACAGTATAGGAAAAGCACACATTTCTAGCTAACAATGTGTACAGGATGGCTGAATGCTTATCAGCTTTTGTCTATCAAATGTTTGATCAAATATGTTGTTTCACTTTTAAATGTAGCAAGATGTCACTTTGAATTGTCTTAATCAGCTGCCAATCAGTTGTTCATTACACAGGAATCTGTTCAATCATAACGATCATTAAATGTTCTACTAATAACCTGATATCAGGGTAAAATGGTCACCAATTGTGACTTCTTTTGTAAGTCCGGGATGATAACTTTATAATTTGTCGCTTCCAATTCTGCAACTATTGATATGAAACAGAGAAAATAATTAAATCTTCTAGTTGTAAAAATCAGGAATCAGATTGATATTGAACTTTTTCTCTCAATAAACAACGAGCAATTAAGGGATTCACATTATTGACCTCTTTTCGAATTGTCTCGCCGATAAGAATCTAGCTATTCTACTGCTCTATATTCACAGGAAATGAAAGGTCATCATGTTGTTGGTATCAACCCTCCTGAATAACAATGAAAAGTAGAAGTAGACACAGGAGTCTTTACAACATGGGAGACAGTTTAGTTTGCTCTTTGGCTTTGGTAACAGCTGGGCTTCTCCCTGATGCGTTGGGGGTCTGATACAAATTAAACCCAGTGAGGAAGAACGCTGTGGGTTTGTTAGTGTGGAGTAATTGACCACATGGTGTCCAATAGGCTCGGTGTTGCCGTGTTCTGCAGGAGAATGTCTCATGGGGGTATGGAAGTGGGGGAGAGAGTGAGTGAGGGAGAGAAAGAGAAGGGTGGGAGTGAGGTTTTGGAGCAGTCCATTGTTTATCCTGATGGTTTCCAGATGATGGCAGAGGGAGGCAGCCAACCTCCTGGGCCTCTCTCACCAGGATACAAGGATCTGGCCAAGCTTATCTGCTGCAGCCCTAAAATCTGGCTTTACATCGCTCTTTGCACTCTGGGGCTGATTTAAGTTACTAAACTGAAGTTATGGCTTTTGGAAAGGATGAGCTGTAATGCACAATATAAATTGAATTACTATCTTTTTATCCTAAAACAAGACATTTTCCCACACATGGGTTCAGTCTGTAGGAGTCTAGATTGAACATATATTGTTTTGGGACATAATGTGCTTTTTGTGCATTTCTAAGTGAGAAAGGGCATTAAAATGTCATCATAAAACATCCTTTGATCATTTTAGTATTGGTTTTAGGGATTCATTCTCAGTTTGTCGACCACTTCCATAACTGAGATGTATAGATATAATTATGACATTTATATTTTGCAATTGGCAAGCTGCTTCATACCATTTTTTTACGCCTATGTTAGAAGGACAAGGACAGTAGATAGAGTTGAATATCCGGCAGGGAGAGTGGGGAACAACATGCAGCAAAGAAGCAACATGTGAGATTCTAACCCGAGCCGCCGCTAGGCAAAACTGTAAAAGTTGGATCATGCAGATAAGCAATCAGCTGAATCTCAGTCAAACTGAAACATTGCTACATCTAGATTGTTCAAAACCAGATTGGGAAGTTGTTGTTGTATTTTTCCCAGTTTTTCCCAGTGTCTTTCCCAAGGATACTTTGACATGTGACTGCAAGAGTCGAGGATTAAGCCACTAACCTTCCAAATTAAAGAAGTCCACCATTACCACTGAGCTACAGCTGTGAAACATGAATAGTAATACTTTATTTTGCTCTTTCCAAAAGTTTATTAAGATGATCAATACCACACCCTTGCCTGTTCTTTGAAAACAGGCTAAAGCCAAGAAACCCTTAACTAAGTAAAACACAAAAACACAAAGCATTGATGCTATCAACAGTTCCAAAGTCATTATCAAAGCTTGATTAAACTGTAACTGTAAAGACATACACCCACTTCCTGTGTCTACCCGCTGTTTCCAAAAACACACACTGGATGCTGACATCTCTGTTTAGCAGCCCACTGGCCCTTTAAACAGTCGTCTGACAGCCGCTCCTCTGCACAGACAGAAACAGACGGAGATGACTGCAGTCAAGCAGAGCTCAGCGAACAATACAGCTGACTTCCTGACCTTTAGTTCCACAGCCCCTCTGGAGAGACAATGCCCTCCTTATTTAGCCCAGGCTCTTCCCACCATACACCCTACTGTCAGCACACTGTCTTTAGTGTTTTCTCTTTACAGTAACCAGGTTCAACTATGTAATGAATTAGGAGTCATTAAAATTATGTGACCCTGGGTTAAGGGGTAAAAGGTGTTGAAGACACTGGAAGCTATAAGAAAAAAAGCTCTTGGTGTTGTTGGATCTTATGGTCATAATACTGTAAATTATTACCAATTGGTGTAAAAACAAATGTGAAATATTTATTAAGTTGTTCTGCAAGGTTTTCTGATGATGAGTTTTTGATACTTAGTAATAATTGCAGACTTAGTGTACCAACTAGTTTCCAACATTTGTAGTCTCTGTCACGTCTCCTCTGGCTCCACACTGCCCTGACTGTTCATGTGCATACCCCCCTTTCATCCATGTTGCATTCATGTTTTTAGAGAAGTTCAACGCCGATGCGCCAAAAAGATGTAGGGCACACAAGACACCCATAATGAACATGTGAATGTGCAGTTAAAAGCAAGCATGTCTCTGTTCTAAAACTGTGCAGAAACTGCTGTTGAGTTCGATCAGATGTTGTTTTTTTGGTCGCTTTTTTAAGTGTGCAGAATTAAGAATGGATTTTTAAACTAGAGGAGTTTCGATGGGGGAATTGAGCTCTTAAATAATAGAGGGGTAGCTATCCCAACAAAAGCCAACATTTAACATTGCATTTATAGCTTTGAGACAAATTGTATCTGTATGCTTACTACAGACCAATTTAAATAAATAGTAAATTTCATATGGAGAGGCTTCTGACTTTCTCTCTTTAGGTACATCAAACATACAATTTTGGACTCAGCGACAGTGATTTATACATAGCTGTGCGTTAAATTGAAATATGTATGCATTTTTTTTTAAATCATTTTAAGTCCAGACAAATGTTGGTATTTGGTCACAGTTAAAAGCAAATTCACATTTTAAACAGTAAATGATGATCCTTTTTTAGATGAAAGGTTTTAATAAAGCTATGTTTCTGTGTACTGTGCAACAGCAGTGTTCCAACAGTATATATTTGACATGTCTGGAGCTTAAAATGCCTTTAGATTATCAGCCATTAGCTACAGCCTCAGAGGGATGCTCAGCACAGTTTTAACTGAAGAGGCCTGTTGTCAGACCATCGGTATTGTAATACTTTCTTTGGGTTTTAAATATGAGCAACATATGATAACATCTGACATCATCCCCCTAAAGGATAGGAGCAGGAGAAAGTCAGTGAGCAGAAATGGTTTCCAGATTTTGCACATTTTAAGGGGCGTGGCTGCAGAGAAGAATCGTAAATATCTCAGAGTAATCCTTTGACGTCTTAACCTTTTAGTCAAGCAAGTAACCCAACTCTCTACTTTGCTGTCAACAGGATGTTTACTGCTTGCAGAGCACAGTGTGGACAGCATAACTAATGCCTTTCAGTATAGCCTATAGACTTTAGAATGACACTTTTCATCATTCTTCATTACCGTAAGCTTTCCCTGAGGTGCCATGTGTTTCTTTATCAAAGGAGCAGACTTTGAGAGTTTACTTGGGCCCCTTTCCACCCAGAGTAAGGCTGTTAAAGGACCTGCACACCCACTTCCTGTGTGCTTCTTCTCTCATTTTACTGAGCCGTGACTTTCTTTGATTCCTGTCCACTGCAGCGCCAGTGAAAATCAGTCAGCTATCTAGTGCACAGAAACACTGCTGCTAATGAGATTCTTTATGTCGCTCTGTAAAGAACGGAGCTTTAAACATTTTGCAGTGTTTTGCTTAAAACTGGTGTATACCCAAAAATAAAACTAGCACACCGCCACTTGTCACGTTGTGTTAGCATTTACAATTTCAGGGTTCAGCTCTTCCTCTGAATGTTGAGACAAAAAGTAGGATGGCATGGGTCGGTACTTTGGGAATCTTTCCCCGTTTGAGTCTATAGAAACGGCACAAAATGTGTGTTGTACCGAGATGAACCAAACTGAACCGCTAGGTGGAAACAGGGCTATTGTGGTGCAATTACACCCACTTTTAGGGATGCAAAGAGTGCAAATGTTAAAACCAATAAGCAAACTATTATTTTGTCAATATTCCTTCACTGTCTGCATTGGCTGCTTCTCTAGACTAGTCGCTTGACTGTTAGCGCTTATAATGGCACAAAGCTTTCTCAGAAGGTGTTTTGTAGCTCACGTTTCTTTTAATGGACAAAGAGATTAACTCCTTAATTTCTTCCCTTATGCTTTTGGTTAAGTGTATGTTTTCTGAAATATGTTGTTTCTCGTGCATGCAGAGTAACCTGGAAAGCGTAGCTAAGCAGACTGTAAACCTCGGCCAAAGCATGACTTGTTCTTCGCTAACAAAAAATCCTTTGCAAGCAACTCTAAGACAAAAAATATACAGTATGTGTATATTAAAACCCTTATTTTGTAATCCATAAAACAAATTGATGATAATACTTATGAATCACTTTCTGTGGGGGGGGTAATTTGCCCTTGAACAGGGCAAGTTGAGCTACCTCAAGTTGATATTCACTACTTCCTCCTTTTGCAAAGCTAAGCTAAAACGCTGATGGATGCTTCATTGACTTTACAGGGTTAAGAATGATATTAATCTTCTCATTTATAGTTTTATCAAGCAAGCAAGTGTACCATCTCACAATCTTTAACTCAGGCTTTCACCTCACACAGACAACATTCAACATACAGCTAAAAATGTGGCTAGTTTTTTTTTTCAAGAATGAAATGGGCTACTTTATATGTTAACAGATACCAGTTAGCAAATCCATTGCAACAACTAGGCTACTTATTGTGTAGAGGAATTGACACCGTAGTTTAAAAATTGGCAATTAATTAATGTTTTAAAACTAGTTAATTCTCTGTTAGCTCCCTAAGGAAGCCATTACACTCTACTTTAACCCTGTATACTTGAGCAGTTGATTATTACCTGCTAGTCAGAATTTCAACGTTTACTTCCTTACTTCTTGGACACATCCTGATCATCAATCATCTGATTATCTCCATTATACCTAACAAATGTCAGGCATTTCCCTCTGAACATGATCAATGGCGAAGTGCAGCTGTGTATGAAGCAGTGGTCATATTTCTTTCGTGTTTGGAGTAGAGGCCGGTGCCTAGTTCCACAGAGAAACCTATCATCTTTCATTAAAGCAAACTCCGAGATCCAATCTGGCATCTGCTGCTCATTACTAACCTGCGGTGGCACATCTAACTCAAATATGTGCTGAGGAGTCTATTTCTCACCCTCTCCAAAAAAAGAATACAAATGTGATTTTAGCTCCTGGAATTTTAGGTTTTGCGACACTGAATGTAAAAAGGGGCTTGTATAGTCTGGTTACATGAGGATAGGGTTTGCACTGAAAGTCAGATCAAATGTGTCATCTGATTAACTTCACAATTTTCTGCATCATTTGCTCTTCAAAACACTGTAGTTCCTCAGATATACATGTGTTTTAGTTTAGTGCTGGTGCCTATGTGAATCAGGACTTGAGTGATGTACAGTATGGCTGACTGGCTCACCTGAGGGCAGTCTTTGATGTAGTGTCCTTTGTTAAAGCAAAGGTGGCACAGGTAGTTGGGTGGCGGCCTTTTGCTGGGTTTGCGTGTCTCGGGAGACAGGGAGAGGTCTGAGAAATGGTCCGCCAGAGAGCTCAGACCTTCCACGATATTGCTGAGGGAGCCGTAGGGCGAGGTGCTCTTGTAGAAGTTGTTGTTCAAGGCCTGACAGGGGAAAAACAAAGAGCAAGAGGATAAATCCCTGGCAACCAAAGTATGTTGGTGCAAACATAGGGCTGAGGCAAACCATTTTAAACAATGCACAATATCCAGAACTCTGGGTGATCCAGTTTCATATAACTATACACTGATACATCAAGTACCTCTTTAATACCTTTAATGCCATTTTTTATTGGTGATTTAATGTAAAGTCTCTGCACACAGTATAATTCTCCAAAGGTAAGACCTGTTCTTTTGGTAAAGTTTCACAAGATAACTTGTGTTGTCGTCTAGCACTTTACATGATAATGTCTTGATTGAAAATGTCATAATCTTGATAGAAATGGTTTTATCAAACCATAGGTGCAAAGAAATGTAATTTGTAGTTACATAAAAACAGTAAGTATAGTAGTAGCTAATGCCGTATATGTTTTATTGATTCATTTAGATTTCTTCTTGATTAAAATGTTGTTGTTAAATTGATCAATAAATCAGTGCTTCCCTTTAGCTCGACACAAAAGCATCTCTTATTTCAACACACAGAACATGATTGTTGTGACTGTACGATGAAAGAGCAGTTCAGCCAGCATGTCAGTCCATCACCCTGATTGATTCCACTGTTTTGTCTCTCTGACAGTAGCCGACATTATGCCATTCCTGCAGATGTGCTGCCTTTACTGCATTTACACTGTGGGCCAGTAGTGTCCGTTTCCTCGTAAGAACAAAAAGCCTTTGTCATGTATTCTTCTTGCTCGTTCTATGGGCTCGGCACAATCCTCATCATTGTGCCTTTGGAGGAGATGGGTGCTATGGCACCGCAGGGCGAACATGTAGGAACAGCCTGAAGACACTGGGCTGTTCCTTCTGATGGCATCACAGACATACAATTGTGATCAGATGCATAGAGTGGAGTGTTGTGGACAAGAGGTCCAACTGCTTCATATCTGTGGCATGAGCAACTAAAGTGTGCCATTTAAATGGTTTGATTTTTTGAAAACTCCAGTGAGGTTTTTAGCTGTTCATGAAACAGACTGAAATTAATACTGATACAGCTTTAAAACCAAAAAAGCAAAAAAAGACCATCATAATAAATTGACTGATTCTATGGGTTTGATGTATTTGTCCTGCAGTTTGGCAGCAGGGTAACACTGCAAATAGCCTCAGAACTTTTTACTGAATTAGTAGCCTATCCATTTAAGCCCCACAAACCCCACAGTGTAAACACTGCATAGGCTATACCTCTGACCAACAGAACCCAGCTGGAGTGAACTCTGACATTCTTCAATCCTTGTGAGAGCTCTTTCTCAACCTGCCATTCCTCCTCCAGCTGCAAACTGACACCAGAGCAGTCTGAACACATGCACTCAGGCTCCAGCAGCAAAACACATATTTATATGCTACCCACTCACCACAGTGCCACCCAAAGGCATGCAGGTGAGGTTTACTATAAATGACCTGGAGGGAATTATGTGAGTATTATAATTGAGCCAAAGGAAGTTTTAGACCTGCAGCAAATAAAGTGAATTAATGAAGGTTTCAGTAAAACATGCATGTTATTAACCTCCATGCAAAGTGTACGAAAAATTCTACCTCACTCCTCAGATGGAAGAAGTTGTTGATATAGTTGGAGCTCAAATCAGCAACACTGCGCTTAGAGATGTTCACGTCCTGAGTAGATGTGTCCGACTCGGCTTTGAATGCATCGAATCCTCCGCTCTGAGTGTCTTGTAAAGACATGTAGACCCAGTTGAGCAGCTGCGCAGGTTGGTACATTGGGGTACCAGTTTCTATAGCGGACATCATGTTGATGTTTTTTTTCTTAAAGAGGGCTGCTCCTCTAAGAACAGCACCGTCAGAACTGCCCGATGTACTGGAACAGCAAACTTTTCTCAGTCATCACCCCTGCTCCGGCTGAATGGGTGTGATCCTGGTGTTCACCTGGGGAGCCCTCAAGGACTCCCAGAAACCAGAAGACAGTGACGAATGGATGGAAGGCGCAGTGAGTGGGAGCATGAAGGATACCAGAAAGCTGGAGGCAGCGCTCCGGACAATCTGTGAGCTGCGTCACCGCGAAGGAGGTCCAACCGGAGACTCAACCAAGCTGCCTCCCTATGAACACCTATTTTAAAATGATGTGTGTGTGTGTGGGGGGGGGGGGGGGGGGGGGGGGGGGGGGTTTCTGCTATTTATTTATTTATTTATAGGCCTAACTTGTTTCAAAATTTGATTTATTTTTTGTGTGTTTTTTCTTCGTTTTGTTTATTGCAGAAAAACAGTAAAAGGGGCTAGATTTTTTCTTGACTGAACATTCCCAAGACACATCAATAAAATAAAATATAAAATGTAAAAAAAAAAAAAAAAAAAAAAGCAAAGCACAGTGTTAGTGAGGATTTTAGATTTTCTTTCTCCAACTGGAACTTTAAGGTCCTAACAAGCTGTCTTGATTACAAGTTCTCTGCTGCCATCTAGCGTCTTTATTTGATACTGAGATATATTTCTCTACAACAACAGAAGCTATAGTGAACTATAACCTAATTTATTGACTGCCACACACTCACTAACTGATTAATGGGACACCAATATCTTAAGTTTAAAGATATTCAAAGCCATACATGCGTTTTCATAAACATCATATTTCTGTATAAAAAGGACCATGGATCAAAATGTTGTCATGCTGGAACCATATAATTGTTGTGAATGCTTTTGAAATTGTGAAGGCAATATTTACTAATGGAGATCAATCAGTCTTAATATTCATAAATGCACACAAAAGGATTCCCAAATGCATTTCGTGAAAAACTGCAACAACCGTATATATAGACACCGTCTAACATCACACACAGTCATACACCCGTTCACATTGTCAAAGTGGTCGTCATTTAGACCACTGTGTTGTTTAACTGTGAGGCCAGCATCTTGTAGCTTGTCTTTGTCAAATCTTCACGCTTACTGTACAGCTTCATAAACACCTATGCTATAATATATTAAATTTCTCTAAATTACAAACAACTTTAAGTACAGTAATGTGCCAGAGTTACAAATGTAGACGTAGAAATTAGTTTCCTAACGTAGCTGCATTATATGACAGTTAACTGTCAGTGAGAAGTAGGGTGGTATTCATTTAGACATTCACAAATGTATTAAAAAACATTGGTGGGTACATTTTAAAATGCAGGTTAATGTGCAACACCAATTTGAGACATAATCTGCCCTCGTGGCACAAGCCTCAAGTGACTGCAGTTTTGTGTCATTTATTTTCCATCCCTTGAAAAGATTGCTGTTTAAAGCAGGCCTATCCTTTTTGTGTGTGTTGAAAAAATATCATGAAATCGTTTTATCAAACAGAGTGGCTTCATACTACAAATGTCAGGGGGAATTTAAGATCTAATATTGATAAGATCCATCATTAAAATGGGGGTCCTGGTCCATGTAAGATAGATAGATAGATAGATAGACTTAGACTGAACTTTATTGATCCTTTTGGGATGACTCCCTCAAGGAAATTTAGGTTCCAGCAGCATATACAATAAAAATAAAAATGTAGCAGGTAACAAAAGGTAACAATATAAAGAATAATATAGCATAAATAATAGAACACTCTTCCGTTGGAAAAAATATACAAAAAAATATGCATGGAAGAAGCAGAAAAAAAATATACAAAAAAAGGCAATGATTATTATTGCGATTATTGCACTTGGTTGAGATTATTATTGCACATACAAGTGAAAGTGTCTACGTGTTATTGCACAATGAGGGTAGAAGGAAAGACGCCCCAACTCCTACCCCTCTGTCCCGTGTGCTCTAGTCCTCCTCCCCCCAAGTGAGGAGTTGTAGAGCGTGATGGCATGATGGACAAAGGAGTTCTTAAGTCTGTTGGTTCTGCACTTGGGAAGGAGCAGTCTCTCACTGAAACGGCTCCTCTGGTTACTGATGACGGTGTGCAGAGGGTGGCTGGCATTGTCCATAATATCCAGCAGTTTGTCCAGTGTCCTCTTCTCTGCCACCGTCACCAGAGAGTCCAGCTTCATGCCGACCACAGAGCCAGCCCGCCTGATCAGTTTGTCCAGTCTGGATGTGTGCTGTTTGGATATGCTGCCCCCCCAGCATACCACGGTGTAAAAAAGCACGCTGGAAACCACGGACTGGTAAAACATCCCCAGCAGCTTGCTGCAGATGTTAAAGGACCGCAGTCTCCTTAGGAAGTACATCCTGCTTTGTGTCTTCCCGTACAGGTGGTTGGTGTGTGTTGTCCAGTCCAGTTTATTGTCAAGACACAACCCGAGGTATTTGTACGAGTCCACCGCCTCCACTTCAGCTCCCTCTAACAGAACAGGTTGCATCCTCTGTCTGGACCTCCCAAAGTCAATGACCAGCTCCTTGGTCTTAGAGGTGTTGAGCTGTAGCTGGTTCGTGTGGCACCATGCAGCAAAGTCCCCCACCAGTGTCCGGTACTCCTCCTCCCTGCCATCCCTGATACACCCGACAATGGCTGTGTCGTCAGCGTACTTCTGTATGTGACACAGCTCGGAGTTGTGGCAGAAGTCCGAGGTGTACAGGGTGAAGAGAACCGGGGCCAGCACTGTGCTCTGGGGGGCTCCAGTGCTGCTGACCACAGTGTCAGACGTGATGTCCATCAGCCTGACGTACTGAGGCCTGCCCGTGAGGTAGTCAGAGATCCAGTTCACTAGGTGGGGGTCCACTCCCATCCCACTCAGTTTGTCCCGGAGCAGGGGGGGCTGGATAGTGTTGAAAGCACTGGAGAAGTCCAAGAAGAGGATCCTCACTGTGCCGCTTCCCATATCCAGATGGGAGTGAGCTCGATGTAGCAGGTACAGGATGGCATCCTCCACACCAACACCTGGCTGGTACGCGAACTGCAGGCAGTCCTGGGCGTGTTGTACCTGGGGTCTGAGTAGGCTGAGGAAGAGTCGCTCCAGCGTCTTCATTAGGTGTGAAGTAAGTGCCACCGGTCGGAAGTCATTCAGCTCGCTGGGCCGGTTCTTCTTTGGAACCGGAACAATGCAAGATGTCTTCCATAGGGTGGGCACCCTCCCTAGCTGCAGGCTAAGGTTGAAGAGCCGTTGTAGTGGTTCCCCCAGTTCATCAGCGCAGGTCTTCAATAGCCTTGGACACACTTTGTCCAGACCTGCTGCATTCCTGGGTTGGAGCTTCCTCAGCTGTCCTTTGACCTGGTCTGTGGTAAGATGAGGCGGAGATTGTGTTGAGGAGGGGGGTGTTGTGGTTTCCGGGGGGAAGTGTGCAGAGGGAAGGAGGAGAGATGGCTGGGAGGGGGGGCAGGGACTGATCGAACCGGTTGAAGAAGTCGTTCAGTTCGTTTGCCCTCTCCATTGTTTCCCCCTGCGGCCCTGGTCTTTGTGTTGTGACCTGTGATGGTCCTCACACCTTCCCAGACCTCCCTCATGTTGTTTTCCCTCAGCTTTTGTTCCACCTTTCTCCTGTAGGTGTCCTTTGCTTCCCTCACACAGCGCTTGACCTCCTGCTGTGCTGCCTTCATGGCCTCCCTGTCTCTGCTCCTGAAGGCAGCCTTCTTCTTGTAGATCAGGGGTGGCCAACCCTGGTCCTCAAGAGCCACAATCCTGCATGTTTTAGATGTCTCCCTCTTCCAACATACCTGATTCAAATGATCAGGATCGTTATCAGGCTTCTGCAGAGCTTGATGACGAGATAATAATTTGAATCAGGTGTGTTGAAGAGGGAGACATCTAAAACATGCAGGATTGTGGCTCTTGAGGACCAGGGTTGGCCACCCCTGTTGTAGATAGATATTCAAATAATAAACTTTGAAAACGTATTTTACTACATATTATTTTAATAAAAATATACTAAGTTACTGTTGTTGTTTTTCTAAAGTTAAACAACAGATAGGCTTCTAGCCTCATGAAAGTGTTGTTTAAGAGTGTTTAACCCTGGAAAAGATTCTTTCTACAGTGGCCTAGCTGTGGTGAAAATAACTCACAAGCACAGCCCGATGAGTCAACATCACCCTCTCTCTCTCTCTCTCTCTCTCTGCTGTTTATAATAAACGAGCAAAGGTTATTGTGACTGCAGGACGGAAACAATGTTTAGGACCCTCCCACCTCCGAGCTACTCTCACTGCTTCCCCCTGCTTGTCTCTTCTTCCTGGATCTGAAGTCCGTGACTCAAAAGTAAGTAGCCAAAATCTTTTCGTTTTGGACAGCAAACAGCCATAAAATATCACCGCAAACGTTACAGGGGAATACGAGTACATGAGAGTACTTCCTAAATAAAATCTCCGATGGTTTGCAGGCTTGTTTCCTTGCTTGGGGAATGTAGGAAATTAGCCTCGCCCAATTAAACGGACACAGCCGGCCCATGTAGAGCGGTTAAACGCTAACGTTCATTAACAGCTACAAACGGAATACTTAAATAATGTTAAAAGTTTCATGTTGCTTTTTGATATTTCCAATACTTCAATGTTGATAGTCTCCGACAGTATTCAGAATAGATGCTACATGCTGTACATTAACTTCGCTCGATGGTGTTATGTAACGTTAACGGACCGCTGGGTCTTTACTGTAAGATGTAAAGAAGATAACAAGTTATTATTAGTCCGGCTTTTTCTACCCTCTCTGGTTAAGCATATTTACTGTACAGATTAAGGGTCGTCCTAATGCAGTAAGTTAGCTAGTTTTGGAAACACAGGCCCACCGCGATGCTTTAAATCTGATTCGAGGGTCGGCTGCTTTCAAAAACTCTGGAAAAAAAATAATGACGAGATCAAAATGTGTACAAACTCGCGCTGTAGCGTGTTTAAAAATACGCACGTCAGTAGCAATCTGTTGCTTCCTCGTTCATGCAAATGATGGTTTCGTATATTTTCTCCCTACTCTACTAATCAGCTAATCACTTGGTTGTATATGTGGATGTAGTGGGGAAAGTAGGGTAAATTACGACCACACTTGAAAGCCTCACGAGTGTTTCCAAGGGTTCAGCGCAGAATGCTGGAAACTGACAGGGGAGTGTCAACACACAAACCGCCCTTCAGCTTTAGCAGTGTTTAAAAAGAGACGTGTTTGCCCAATGAGGCATGTATAAGATTCAGTAAAGTTAAATTACATCTAAACGTTTACTTAAAATTAACTAAAAATATATATATATATATATAAACAAAAAAAATCAAAGTACTCTGCACAGCTTGTAATTCAGGGGCCTGTAGTCACAAAATTTCCCAGTCCTTACTTTTTTGTTTGCATGTAAACAAAGCACAATAATTGCTCACTACCACTGCCGTACTTAATACACTCTATAACACAGCAATCCTATTGTGTCACAGGATGTGTTTTTTGTTTTTTTGTTTTTTAAGAAAAGAGAAGGAACTCTGTGCAAAATGAGTATCACACTATGTCACCATTATGTGAAAGGCGATGTAAGTGTTGACTTTCTGTGGTCATAGTTGAACACAAGGTTAAACAGCCTATGCGGTTTTATCTGCAAGAAAACTCAAGTGAGGTTGTTCAGCTCATTCGTTAACTTGTGGTAGTTGTGGGTACAGGGTCAAGTGATCTATTAGGATGATTTGTTCTCGTGTTGTTTGTATAGATTGCTTGTGCTTTTTGTAAGCCACTAAGAAAAAAATCCACACTAGGTAATGTCATTTCAAAAGCGAGTCCTAAAGAGTTTGCATCAATAACGAGCCACAACCTTCTGTCACCTCCAGGTCCTAGTTAAAGATGAGCTACCCAGGATACCCTCCTCAGTCAGGTGGATACCCCCAACAAGCAGGGGGCTACCCACCTCAGCCAGGTGCATACCCACCTCAGGCAGGCGGCTACCCTCCGGCAGCAGGCGGTTACCCACCAGCAGCCGGCGGCGGCGGCTACCCTCCTGCAGCAGGAGGTTACCCCCCACAGGCAGGGGGCTACCCCCCACAGGCAGGAGGCTTCCCCCCTCAGGCCGGCGGATACCCACCCCAGGCTGGAGGATTCCCTCCCGCGGCAGGCGGTTACCCACCAGCAGCAGGGGGCTACCCTCCCCAGGCTGGTGGCTACCCTGCCCCAGCTGGAGGCTTCCCTCCGCAGGCTGGAGGATACCCTGCTCAGTCTGGAGCTGGAGGCTATCCCTCCCAGCAGCCAGCAGGTGACGTTCAGAGACGGTGCTTTATAGGCTGTATTGTTTACATTGCTCGAAGGATTGCAAGTTGATTTTATTATCAATATTTGTTTTGCAGCTGGAGGTTGGGGTGCGGCACCAGCCGGCTATGGAGCGGTACAGTACTTCTTTTCTGTCCTTCACTAATAACATAATGGACACACTTAAGCTAAATCTCCTATTAAATCACCTTAACTTGACCAGTCCTACTAATACACCTCATTTACTCTGCATGTAGTTTGTAGCTATACACTTACAGCTGTCCTCTTTCTGCAGCCAGGGGGGGCTCCACAGGGATACCCAGGAGGCCCCGCCCCAGGCCAGCCCATGCCAAATTACCCCGGGGCCCCTGCGACTAACCCCTCCATGCCTGGATATGGAAGTGGAGCTCCATCCAACCCTCAGGCACCTGCTGCTCATGTAAGAAGCGTTTTGTCGTTACAGAAGGATTCTACTTTCCTAACTTTTCAATTGTGTGATTTCTTTTTTTTTTTTTTTTTTTAATCTTTATTTTTATTTCCAGAAAGGTTTCAGGGGTTCAATAAAAGACTTCCCAGGGGCAGATCCACTGAGGGATGTTGAAGTTCTCAGGAAGGCCATGAAGGGTTTCGGTGAGTTAACAGAAGATAATCCCCCCTAACGAAGTGTCAGTAATCAATGAAGAGCATCACATTTCCTCATTTCCTTCCTCTACATAGGCACTGATGAAAATGCCATAACTGAACTGCTGGGAAGTCGTAGCAACAAGCAGAGAGTTCCATTGGTTGCAGCCTATAAAACAACTTATGGAAAGGTGTGTTTTTTTATTTTATCCTTCATGTTTGAAATCTAATCTGCCCCCTGTTGCCCTGGCATTAACCCATGCTGCACCTTTGTCCAGACTAACATCATGTTTGTTTCTTCTTTTTCCCCTCAAAGGATTTATTCCACGATCTGAAGTCTGAGCTGACTGGAAACTATGAGAAGCTGGTCCTCGCCATGTTGAAGAGCCCCTCTCAATTTGATGCGTCTGAGCTCAGAGAGGCTATAAAGGTTGGAAGTCTGAGATGTTGTCTAAGCGCATGCTTCATTTTGGGATTTGTAGTCCAAACCGCATTGTGTGACTCATCTTGCGAAGGGAAAATGAGGGCAGGAGAAAGCCCGACAAGTTGAAACCTGTTTCTAAGCAGTTGTATCTATTTAATGTCTGACATGAGGTTTCCTTTTTCTTTTCTTTTTTTTCCACCAGGGTGCAGGAACTGATGAAGCCTGTCTGATTGAGATTCTGTCATCACGCTCCAATCAGGAGATTCGTGAAATCACACAAATCTACAAATCTGGTGGGTTGTGATGTTGATATTTTTGTATATTTGGTTAATTTGTGTTTGTAAAAAACGAAAAAAAATAAATTTGTTTGTGTGTGTTAGAATGTTTAAAATGACATTTTCTCTAGGCTACTTTAAATATTTTTAAAATGAATATTAAACAGGTAGTGTGTGACTACTCCTTTTATATGTACTTGGATGACAGCTTGTGGAAAAGTGGTGTCTAAAATCACGTGTATAGAAAATGCAAATGAGAGTATTTTCCTAAAAAGCCACACCTTCCCTGCAGAGTATGGGAAGAGCCTGGAGGACGCCATCAGCAGCGACACGTCCGGTCACTTCCGCAGACTCCTGGTCTCCCTCAGTCAGGTACTTTCTCCATTGTTTTTTTTTTTATAATCGATTCACAAACTTTCCCACAACCGATTTCAGTGAACGTAAAGCATCAACACACTGCCACGCCCACATTCTGTGTTTTTACCAGCACAACATTTCTCCCTCTTTTTTAGGGAAACCGTGACGAAAGGGAGACTGTGGACATCTCTGTTGCCAAACAGGACGCTCAGGTATGAGTTGAAGTTGATTGATTGATTGTTGTGACATTCTTTAAATTCAATAAGCCTGCCTCCTCACGTTGCTTATTTTCTTCACCTTGTGTGTCCGCGCGGGCTTACAGAAACTGTATGCGGCCGGGGAAAACAAAGTGGGGACGGACGAGTCTCAGTTTAATGCCATCTTGTGCGCTCGCAGCAAGGCTCACCTCAGAGCAGGTGTTTAATCACATTTATTTTTTTCTCCCTCCACCTTCTGAACTTAGCTTTTCCAGTTCAAAAGTCAGGTTTTTAGCTCATATTTCCCATGTGTATAATTACATGTCTTGATGGTAACAAAATCCCCTGTGGTTCCTGTTTTTCCTCCCCACCCCACCCCCCCCCCCCCCCCACACACACACACACACACACACACACACACACACACAGTGTTCCAGGAGTACCAGCAGATGTGCGGCAGAGAAATTGAGAAGAGCATCGGCAGGGAAATGTCCGGGAATGTTGAGTCTGGCATGGTGGCTGTGGGTACGTTCCTTGGTTCTCTTTTTTCCAAACTGAAGTTCCTCTCCCAACACATGTCCACGTTTCCAGTACATATTGAAGTGTCTCATCAAACCTTTTTCTGGAAGGAGTTACAAAAACTTGATGCAGATGCAACCAGGTGGACATTTTGACGATAGATATAAAGATATTTCTCTGGACCTTTTATGCCTTTATTTTGATAGGACAGTGAAGCGTGATAGGATATATTAGGAGAAGAGAGTGGGGAGCAAAAGGCTGAAGGACACTCGCCTCTGTGTATTGGTTTATGCACTTTAACCTCTAGGGTTACACCTACACTCCCCTTTTAATACTTAATGGTTGATCTGAAGCACAATTAAATCCAGTGACTGAATGACAGAGTTTTCTGAATGTGTTGTTTCATAAGTGGAACATGTTTTGTTGTAAAGCAGTAGTCAATGTTCCTTTGTTCTCAGCGATGGATTGATAAGGTTTATGAAAACCACACAATGATTGTGCAGGTGTGAAGCCAGGTCACAGCTCAACAGTGCATGGATGTAATTTTCAAACGGGACACATGGAAAGCATTCGCCATCCAGTTAAAGGAAACCCTTTTTGTCGGGCTCAGTGTGTTATATTCCAATGTTAAGACGAGCACAATTCAGATAAAGAAGCTCAGATTGAATAATGTTATTTGTAAGCGCCTTTCAGGACACACCAGGACAATCAACATTAAAAAAAAAACGACAATGGATAAAATCGGTATACCAAAGAATAAATGAGGAGGAGGACGGAGAAATGAAAAACAGACTGAAACTAAAGGGAGATTGTCGTTGTTGTTGTTGACATAAGTGTTTTCTAAAAAAAAAATGAACTAATGACACTAAAGCAACCCCTCTGTCTGCCTGTTGTATAGTTCTAATTCAAATGCAGCAAATAAAGGAGCACAGCCGCAACGACACTAAAAAAGAGACGGAAAAGTCAGCACTGGGAGAGAACAGGCGCGTTTCAGCACTCGGCCTTCATCAGCGTTAATCTTTATTTGCTGTCGAATTCTTCAAGACATCAGCTTTTCTCTCTCTGTCTTTTGGTACCATTTATCTCTTGACAGTGTCTCTTCTCCTCTGATGTAATGCAGAGTAGCAACATTAGGCAGATTTTTTGCACCGTCTCACCACACGTTGATTTGTGCTCCTTCTCCCCCCCCAGTGAAATGCATCAAGAACACCCCTGTCTACTTTGCAGAGAGGCTGCACAAGGCCATGAAGGTACACATCACGTCTCCTTCTGATCATCACTGCAGCCACATATTGTATATAAAGTGCTTTAAAGGAGGTACAGAGTTGAATATTTTCCCCGCAGCTGTCACTGAAGTGTCACGTCTTTGATGTGTTGACAGGGAGCGGGGACCAAGGACACAACCCTCATCCGCATCATGGTGTCCCGCTCTGAGAAAGACATGTTGGACATCAGACAGGCGTACATGCAGGCTTATGGGAAATCACTGTACACTCACATCTCTGTAAGTCCCACTCAAACCTAATGCGGCCAAACTTCAGATTGTCTTTCTTTGCGTGATCCTTTCGTGGGAATTCATTGAAATGTTGATGAAATATCTTCTGCTTCGTTCGTCAGGGTGATACCTCCGGGGACTACAAGAAGCTGCTGCTCAAGCTGTGTGGAGGAAGTGATTAGACAAAAAAATAAAAAAGAAGGAGGGCAAAGCAACCACTTCATCAGGACACAATGTATGTCCTCACTGAAACAACGTTATTGGACCGTATATCACGTCTGATGCATGCGGCTTAATATCACGACTATCAATCATCATTAGTACTTTTGTATTATCTTCAGTCACATTGGATGATTTTTGTTGTTGTTATAATGTATACATGTAGATGACAGCCAAATAGTAAATATATATATTAATATGAATATTTTTAAAGACGTAGTAGCTTTATCTTTAGTGTAGGGTCCTGAAAAAATAGTGTCAAGAAATTCTAAATGCTAATTATAAAATTGAAAAACTATTAATAATTTCAAACTAATGTTTAAATTCCAAGTCTGATTAATTTCTCGAAAACTGCTCAACCAACAACATCATTCACACAGTTGAAAAAAAAAAAAGATGTAGAAGAAGAACAAGCGTCTCATTTATCTTATACATAAAGTAATTACATGAGCAAATAACTTAAGACGTAGTGTTTTTAGTTTTCTGAAGGTAAATTGACGCTTCCTGCCAAACATTTCAACTGTACATGTACATACTTAGTGTTGTGGAGATAATACACAACTTCTAACCAATGCTGCATGCCTAATCTCATGTAGAATATACATGAACATTGATTGCTCGTGTGTCATCATTGAATTAATTTCTTGTATGTTAAAAATATAAATTTAGAAAAGGCATTTCTCCAATATCTTTAAGTCCTCATGTTGATTAAGAAGACATTTACCTCCCCTCATGTACTTCTATGCAAACTTCACTTTACATCGGCTTTGCAAAGCCTTTAATCTTTGGAATATGTAAGCCTTTTTCGATATACGCTGCTGAGTATTTACAGGCAATGTTGCCTTTTTTTCATGAATGTTCAGAATCCAAAGCTTTAACAGAGATCATATTTGTGCCTTTTTCTCAGGGCTGCTGTGTAATCTGTCCCCAGCTAGCTAGCTTCCACTGTGGTTTATTACACAATCAATCAATAATCAAATTTGTATAGTTGCAGTAATGTCTTTTTTTTTTTTTTCTATACGTGTTTTGATTTTCATTCGTTTACAATCACTTCAGTGTCTTTCGCTGGTTTGTACATGTTGCTGCCAGCAGAGGGCACTGTGCTCAAATGAAGAATCATCTCTAATCTCTGTAGGATAGTTGTTTTTTTCTCTCCCCCTGCTGACTTTAAAAGTGAAACTTTAGATGAAATATATCTTGCACTAACTCATCTTTGCAAACATTCTTGTAACATGATAAAGGTTTAAATCGAACTGATGTCTTTTCAGTTTTGTCAGGGGATGGTCCCAGTCCCTTACAACTTACCAACATTTCTCATTTCAATAAAAAAAAAAAAAAATTGCCACATCTGGTTTGTCTTTGTGTAGTGGAATCATGTAATTTGCATGAAACATTGTCTGTGGATTTTGTGCACTGAGCTTGCACACAATTAGCAATTTGCATTTCAAAGGCAGCCTCATTTTCACCACCTTGCTCTGGATTACGTCTGAGTCAAACCCCCTCTCCCCCTGTACGCTCTGAGCATCACAGGCTGCACGTTCTGTTAAAAGGTGCGAATAATGTGACTTACATAAGTGATGTCTGTGAGCGTGTGTGCTTTGCTGAATAATGTGAGAGGCAGAGTAAATACTCGGCTTCACTGATACAGCACAGAGAGCTTTTCTCAGGCTATAAATACTGTCCATATTGGAGACACGTGTGTCCTAAAGTCTTTGGCTGGCCTCAAAGCGCAGCCTCAGAGGGAGACAAATGACTTCAGAGAGCCTCACTTCTTCCTCACCTTTTCACTACACACTCAAAATAAAAAGCTCCCAGCCGCCAGAGAACAAAAAAGGATGAATATTTGATGTTGGTATTTGTGTATTTTCTCTCCAGTCGAGACCATTTGCCGCGATACCTCCTGGTATATAGGTCAAAAGCAAAAATCAGGGGGGGCTCCCATTTGGCTTTTACTTTTAGAGACAAAACAGAACACTTCCCCTGATTCGGATTTCTAGAAAGGGTGCTTGAATTATTCATGTGATAGAAAGGATGCGGCACTCTGTCTGGGACGTGATCACACTATGGTGCACACACATGAAGAGATGCAATGTTTGATAGGGATTTTTAGACACAAGAGCATGAGTCATGTCAGATAATGGCTTTTGCACTTTCAGTATTGATCTACACATACAATTTCACACTGTTGGAGCCACTTCTTTCATTACATTTTTATAAGATTTGGACTCAAATTTTGGTCTTCAAAATTTAGAAAATGTCCCCCAAATGTCCAACCAAAGAATAAGATCAGACAATGGTTATGTTGGTTTTTATATATTCAGATGCCCAAACTTGTGTATTATTTGGCAGTTTAAAGGAAACTTGAAATACAAAAATTTTAAACACAATTGAAATTGAAAACCAACCCTATTGAAATGACATTCTGTGAGTCTATGGAGATTTATCCAGTTTACCTCTATTCATATCACTATCACGGGCCTCTAACATTAATACATTTTATAGACAATCACTAAAAGTAAGTATTGACCAAAATTGTTGATTTGCAGTGGATTTTCTCCAGCTGTCCAATGAGGATTCTGCAGTTAAACGACATTTGGTTGCCAGAAACATAATCCCGCTTTAAACTTCATGAGTGCATATAAGCAAATTACAAACCCGAGGATTAGATGGACAACACATAATGAGATGTTGCAGCAGATATCATTATCCAGCAGTGCAGAGCTGCAGAGAATGCAGTTTCATCATTGTCTATTTGATAAAATGTGAATATAAAACCCATCCGACCATTCTCTTTGATTTGTGTTTGCAGTCTGAGTGAGCAGGATCCAACAGACAACAACACTACAAATGGCTTCCACATAATATATTCACAGCAAAACAACTGCGGGAGTTTAAAGTTTGAAGAGTTCACAAGCCTCCCATTTCAGCGGTGTGACTGAGTTAGGAATTTACATAATTTCAAAACATTCCACCTTTTCCCTGCATGAAAAAATAAATGACTTGTTATATAACCACTAACATTGTTACATCTGTTCTAAACTTATGTGTAGGAATGTAAAGGCACAATGTGTACTTTCTAAGCTTTAAAGCCGGGCAACACACGCAGAGAAGCCTCTGAATAATACACAGTACTGTCAGCAATTATGACAAATGAGCTCCGAGGAGATTTCTTAATCCAGCATCTCTGCAGTTCTGCTGTTTTTATTATTAAGGCTATACAGATCATCACATATAGGCAGTCTTTATATAGGATGTCATTGCAGTGTTTGCTTCTTAAGGATATCAACCCCATATAACGTCTACCTCCTCTGAGATCTCATGGATTATATGGAGCAGAAAAAAGCTCAGAGAGCATCTGCGGCAGATGTGTCACGGGACAATCCAGATGAGGAACAGGCAGCTATATGATCCTGAGGTATACTTCCTGCTCTGACAATAGATCAAATCATAAAAGATAGCGAAAACACTGGATTCACCTAAAAATAAAACTCAAGCCTGCAGAAGCACATAATAAATGTGCGATATCAGTAACCAGATTCAGTACACAAACAAAGCTTTGGGAGGCAATGCCCCGAATAAATATATTATTAATAAACAATGCAATGAAATATTTAATATGTCACTGTAAAACACAAACTGTAATTACCTTTTCTTTGTTAGGAATGTCCTGCTGCAAATAAAAGTCACAAGAGGAACACACTTTTTGAAGTGATGTTTGCAAACCAAGCTTTTTAAAAGCCTCTAGGTACCTGAGTGCGGCACATTTTCTTTATTGTTACTTCTCATAAGGCTTTATTATGAAGTATTTTCAAGGGAAATAACAAAGAACATTCAGCATTACTTTTCGTACCTGCGTTTTGACGACTAAAGTCCTGACCAATTTTTTTGAAAACCACAATTTCTTACAATTTGATACAATTTTTACTTTAAGACAAACAAAAAATGTCCCCAAGATAAGCTGAAACATCAGATGTTTAAATTTGAATATGATACATTCTAGACCTTTAAGAATCACAAAATGATCAATGCTTCATTGGCTATTTTTCTTCTTCTCTTTCTGTGTTTCAACTGCCCTTTAGATAGGCTCAGGGTTCTTTAGGCTCAGTATTCTATATATATATATATATACTCCACAATTGGTGGATCCATATAAATTAGTACTTCCTGAAATATTAAAATCTACAAGTAGCCCACAAATACTGAATAAAATCAATATTACACTCTGGGTCTTGCTGTTGTAGCTAAATATCCACACAGCTGTGATTAGCTTCAGCATTGGCCATAAACAGAGTTGATATTAGGCTACAGCACTTCCCTTGTTTGCTTTATCTGGTCTAGTATGAACTGAGAGAGATAAAGTGTTCATCCTCCCCTTGTTTATATCTTTCGTGGATGGATACTACAATGACGCTGTGTGGGAACCAGGTGCATACAAAACAAAGCCCCGCCCCCTTTTACCTTAAATGTCCATTGCACGGATATGTGATTGGCACAGAGAGCTACAGCTGCTCGAGCGGTGAGACATGGCGGAGTTTGTAGTCTGACAGAATTAAGGGGCTCTCCGGGAGTTGTTAGCACTTTTGAACATGTCGGAAAAACTTAATTTCGGGTCAGCAAAGCCTTCGTAACGTGCGCAGAGCGGAACTTAAAGAGGCAGAGACGTTTTCTCTCTCTTTTTTCTTTTTGTCTCGGGAAGCACGGAGTGGTGGAGCCGCGGTCGGGAAAATGTGTTGTCATCTTCGTGCAGTCAACAGCCTTGGGCAACAAATATGGCTACTTTTAGTGTATCCTACGATTCGGGTCGGAAACCGTCCCAGCTGGGTCGTGCAAGATAGTTTCGGGGAGTCGCCACAGTTGTAGGAAGTAACTACCAGAAAGATTGAAGGAGCTGGATTCGTCTGTAAGGCTGGTTTTTAGAGCGACGTAAGGGGGGGGCGGTGGAGGACAAGGAGAAGAGATGGAGCCCAAGCATAAAGAGTTGTTAGAGAAATGTTACCAGAACTTGCTGGAGTCTATAACAGATGCGGACCGGGTTGTGGAGGATTTGGCTCACTGTGGGACCCTGAGCCAGTCTGAACGCTTCGAGCTGGGACACAACTGCTCGTCCAACTCTGAAAAAGTGGACCTCCTCCTGAAGATACTGATAAGTAAGGACAGAGACCATTTCGCAGAGTTTTGCTCGGCTCTGGAGAAGACGCACCCTCACCTGCACTCTGCACTGCTCAACGGCACCGGACCGGCTTACCATACAACCGGTAAGAAGCAAAACTATGGTTTAAAACGTTTTACATTGTTTTGCACTTGAGTAACAATGCAAGGTATAGAGCAGTGTGCAACCACTATAGCATCATTAAACTCATGTTGGCTACTGGCTGCTTTAGCTGACTAATACCCTTTATTTTGGTTCTGATCCAGAGTTCGATCCCCAATTATCTAACTTACATTAGAGGTATTGACCATATGACAACTTGATGAAGGGCATGCTGACTTTTTCCTTTAGGCAAGAATACACAGAGAGGGAGAGGGCTGCAGAGAGAGAGAGAGAGAGAGAGAGAGCTTGACAGTCATGTGACCTGATGCTTATTTACACTCACACTACTGTGCTTGTTTCCTCTGCCATGTCACTAAAAGCACCAGTCTGCCAGCTCTTTGTGAAAGCATTTAATGGACCTAAAAAAGAGCCAGACAATCAATGTAGTAGAAGCAGCCCTAAATTTCTATGTGAGAGTGTTTTTAAATCAATAAGCCACTGTCAAAGTCAAATGAATCAAAAGTTGTGTTAATGCACACAGTGGCTTACTTTAAAATGATCTGTAAGGGAATGTCCCTTTTAATGTATGGCTTGGTACAAAGACTTTATAAATGATTCTCTAATGACGAAAGACTGATCACACATTTGCACGTTTTTATCTCATAATTGAGCAGCTGGAGTAGGACATTTCTTGCTCGGTAACTGACTTAAACATAAAGTCCATTATCAAGTAAATAAAAGGGAAAAATGCATCAACGTGTGAATGTTGAAAAACAAACATCTGCAACATTTAATGCTGTCAAATAGTTAAATTGGTGTAGCACAACTAATCATTCAACAGTCTGAACACATTTCACACCATATCATTAGGGTTGTCATGACGATACCATAAATGTAAACTTAGATATGGGACTAGTAAAACTGAAACCGTGTTGATGCCTGCACAAATATCGACATTGACTTTCTACAGAATATAATACAGCATTTAATTGACATCAAAATTCTTACTGTACTCACAGCAGTCGATGATCCAACGTGTCACTTATCATTACATTACTTTGTTAGAGCCGAAAATAATTGTCGCAGTGAGTCTGACCGACAACAAATTTGACACCCCCCCCCCCCCCCCGTAATCTCTTTGAGTTTGTTTCCTCACATAACAACAGCCCATCTTGTAGTTGATACGCTGATAAGACTCTGACTCTGGATGTATCTGATCTTCTCTGCAGTATCTTTCTCATCCTCACTGTTTAATCCTTAAAAGTTTCAGAAATGAATTTCATTCATTTTTTTCTTCTTTTTTTTCCCTTCAAATTCTGCAGAAGTCAGAGTGCTGGTGGTTTTGTGTCCCCTAAATATAGGTGACGTTACAGTTAGCACAATAAGCTGTCATTCGTATGCATGAGGCAGCCAAAGAAAATGCTTGCTCACCGGCTCATAGGGATTGTTCGGGACCTTTTTGCGTTTCTAAAGCAATATTAGCATTGCTGGTTGCTTTGCAAACGCCTCGATCTCGTGTGACAGTCCGTTTGAATAGCGAGGTGTTAATTATGTATTCATTCTGTTCTCAATATTTATAGGAGAAATGAAGCCGCACATTGTGTCTGGTTTTTGAAGTCTTTTCATTTTGTGCCGCATGAAACAACCGTGCACATCGACTCAAACTGAGAGCTGATATTGGACATGTGTTGGACTGAGTGCGAATGACTAGTCTGTGTCGTAGTCTGCAGCTCTCTGTTGGTAGTCACACAGGACTCAAATGGGCTGAGCTGATTTTCTGCGACCGGGCGGACAGGTTCCTCCACTGCGCCGCCAAGAGAAGGGCCTTTCCCCAGGAAAAGAAGTCGCCTGTGTTTACAAACAATATGCACTTGTCAGCAGCACGATGAAGCTGCTCCCCCAGACGCCTAAAAGGAATCCCAGAGGGAGGCAGAGCTGGATCATCTTTGAAATCAAAACAAGGTTAACGAGTGTGAGCTTCATTAGCCGAGCCCAGCAGGAGCTCTGAAATCAAACGTCACCCACAGAGACACTAAATGTGGGCTATTGATCCGAATACTCGGCTGTAAGAGTGTCACCGCCATGAATACGATACAGTACGTATCTCAGTGTTCATTTGTTTTTGTTTTTTTTAAATAAAGGATATTCTATCCTTTTTTTTATAGAACTGTAGCTGCAGGGCTGGACAGAAAGGGCCTTTTGTTTCCAGACTGCTCTCACCTTTTTACCGAAGAACAATGACATGACGGCGGCTCATTAAAGGGCGTGTATCACAGCTGACGTGTGCAGCGTTTACTCGGATCTGTGACGGTAAATAAGAGAAGTTCCTCAGCGGGTGACTGAACCGCTGGAGCTCTTTCGTCACCTTCTCGTCTTCATCTTCTCCCTATTAAAGGGGAAGGTTAATGAAGGGTACTTTTCTTCTGTATCTACCAAAAACTACAAAAACAACAATGCAACTTGTTCAGAATGAATTGTGCAATAACAAATTGCCTCTTTTTCCTCACCTTATTTAAAAATTATTTTATTTTGTAGAATTTTTTTTTTTTTTTTTCTAAAATAATTTAATGGAACATTCTGATGCATTGTTTGATTGATAAACTGTATGACTCATTTTTTTTATTTTTTAAAGTGAAAGCCTGGATTACACGTCCATTTTCCAGCTTTGTAATATAAAGTATATTTAGTAAGCAACGACACAGTACATGCATGTGGACTTGAACACAGAACGGATTGAAAGAAATCAGCCCACGATGTACCACAGTATGTCCTGCTATTTACCTGAACTTGATTCCATAGAAACATCAACAAGTTGAATATTAAGTGTGAGATTCTTGTGTCGTTTTGCATGAAAAAGCTAAAAACGACAGAGCTACAATCTCGCTTCTCAAATAAACGCACAAGAATCGGTCGAGTGTTTATCGTTATTACTTCCTGGAAGAAAACATGATGAAATTCATGGAGCTGTGGGATCAACAATTAAATCAAGTCGTCGCTATAGGACATGTAGAGCATGATGCCAGCTTTTACGCACAGTGCATTGAACTTCCTGTCGAGGTGTCACATCGGAGTTGGAGCTCATTTTTATTTACAGCACAGATTTCTCATTGTGATCACTGTAGCACCAAAGCACCAGATGAGATTTTTCTGTTTCCTTATTATCGCTCTGTTTTTTTTGTTTTTTCATCTCTTAGAGACGGACATCTACGAAATGTTTCCAAAGTGCACCAAAAGCTGTGATTTTTACGTAAAGAAATCCAAATGAGATTTTCAAGCTGGTGTCAGAGCAGCAGCCAGCTCCCGGTCACATGACTTCCACGGAGCAGAGACGTGAGCGAGCTATGACACAGTGAACCTTGCCCACTGAGACACTCTCTGCTCAAACAGAGTCATGGGAAACTTAAGCTAGAGCGGGAACAAAGAGAGCTTGATCCATGGGATGCCACGGTTCCTGAGGCACATCAGTCTTTCTTTTTTTTTTTTTTCTCTTCTTCTTCTTTCAGCCTTTTCTCTGGGAAAGAGCAGGGTGAGCCATGTTAGCTGGGCTCCTTCCAGTCTTAATCAAACTCATAGTCTCCTTTAGTTAGTGGGAGCTCAGCCAGCCAGGGATTGATGCTGAGGACTGAGACGTGAGTAAATAGACTCGTTTGTCATGCTCCCGCTCCGAGTCGAGTGTCGACTTTACATCCGGGCTGATTTCACTGAACTATAAGCTGCTCATTCCAAGGACAAGCTAGATCTCAGTAAATGTGCACGGCTCGCTCTTTGATAAAGACCGGTGTAGTTTGTTTAACATTGTTTGTCATTTTAATCTCTTTTTCTTTCCTACACGCCGAAAGAAAATCAGGTGTACACAACACAACCCCAACATTTTTCACCTTAGATATGAAACATTAACATGGAACTAAGTCCGAGGTACCCAATGTTGTGGAATAATTACAAAATATTGTTTTTTTTAAATTGACAAACATTGCATGCAAACTCCTGCCTCTGCCATCAGTCTGAATTTAGTGATAACCTTAGTGGAAGCACTCTGTGTTTGTTCTCCTTTTTGAGCTGAAAAACTGGAAACATTTACTTTTCATCTACTCGCATTTTATTTTATTTTTTTTGCCACTTAGTATTTTAAATCTTTGCCAAATTGACGCCGACTTTAATACGTCCTCTAATCATTTCCTTTTTCTAGGTTTCTAAGTTGACGTCTGCACCATCTTTTAGTGACCTCTGATGTATTATACAGCAACAGCTCCGCAGGAAGCTAACTTCTCTCTCTCGCTCAGTTGAACCTGACTTTGGTAATAGCGACCATGTTAAAATGCTAACGTTGAGCTAACCCAGTTTATGTCCTCGACTGAATGACTGGTGCCATAAGAATGATATAAAAGATGCTATAAACGCGTACAAGTCCTGCACATGGAGATTAATTCTCTCATCTAAAAATCATCAAAAATTCCACTAATGATCAGTTTATTTATCATTTTCTGACTTATTTAGTTTTACCTGAAGTTAACGGTATTGCACTGACTTTCCCTTTTTTTCCCTCTTACAGTTAATTATGAATCACTGTAGGCTATAAAAGAAGGGGCTTTCACAGGGGGCTGTGTGATGTTGTCAAAGGAGATGAAAGGAGAAGCTCTGAGGCTGCAGCCTCATTGGGGCCCTGGCTGGTCACTATTCAAGCTCCCTGTCCGACTGGTAATTAGCCACACTGTGCCGTCAGCCCACAGCAGAGTCAGGGAAAGTCCCACCTTATTCTTCCTCCAGCTGGCCTTTTTTCTTTTTTTTTCTTTTTTTTTTTGGTTGCAGAAAAGACCGAAGCGTGTAACCTGAGCTACTGAGCCTTGATGTTGCACACAATACTGAAGATAATCATCTTACTATAACACAGACATGGTCGAGTACGCTCGCAGCTGACTTTCATGTTTTTGTTCCCCTTCACAGGATCCACTTACAGCATCTTGTCCACCATGCCGTCCGACTCGGAGAGCAGCAGCTCCCTCAGCAGCCTAGGTGAGTGTGGTGCTCAGGTGTAGGTACATCTGTCCTTTGTCAACAACACAAATGTACTTGGGGGGGGGGGGGGGGGAAACCCCCCAAAAACTAATTATACTGTATGTTCATAATAATCAACTTTTCAACACTCAACACTCTGCAGAGCCAATTAAAAGTCAGTGATTGGTGGCAGCTTGTTCAGAGTCTGAGCACATGCAAGTGATTACACAGATGTGAGAAGGATTTAGAAAGTCGCTACACACACACACACACGCTTATATACACACACACACACACACACACACACACACACACACACACACACACACACACACACATACACTCATTCATACACAGACCTGTTTAGTTCAGTCTCTGAGGGAGAGAGGATTTGGTTCCTACCACTGAGCGGTAAACAAGACATTAGGTTACATCATTTTCTTCATCTAACATTCACAGGTACTCAAGTGAATAAGAACAATGACGCGGGTAGTTAAGGTGGCAAATTATTAAACAGATTCATGTTGTGAAATGGTGGCCAATGTCCAAAACAAATACAGGAAGATAACAGTCAACGTGACTTCTCATTTTTTTTAAAAAAAAAAACAACCCTGAATAATTGTGTACATTTTTGGACCAGAAACTGTAAAAAAAAAAAAAAAAGATCTTCGACCTACGATTATTCAACATGCAGACCACCTGTGTTTTACTCTGAGACTTGAAACCCACTCGTCTCTTTGAGCTATGTGGCAGTGAAGCAGCCCATGCCATCAGTGACGTGCTGACTCTCACAGGTACGTCCGCTCAAGCCTCCTCCCCGCCGCCCGCTCACGTGGATGGCCACCAAGTGAGCGAGAAGATGGAGACGGTCCTGTTCCAGCTGCGTCACGTGACCCGCGAGCGCGACGAGCTCCGTAAACGCCTCGCTCTCGCCTCACCCGGAACCACCTTCGATGACTGCAGGTACTGTCCTGATCGAGTGTTGTTGTTTTTTTAACCAAAAACAAACATTTACAGAAAGATACAGTGACGCCTTTTACACTAACAAATTGTGAATGCAGTTATTTAGCCATTTTCCAACAGCTAAAAGCTACAAAAAAAAAGTGAGCAAAGCTCTTATGTGAGATGAAACGGTTTAAAAAATGTCTGTACTCTGTAAAACAATGGGTGAGCATGCACATTTAATGATGCTGCTCTTGTGTTGTTCCCCAAAGCACACAGTTTTGGATGATTTTCATCGCCGTCTTGTTTCTCTCACCCTCCCATGTTTTGCCTCAAAAACTACAACTCCATGCATCCCACGCTGATTCGCCTTCTTTCCTCTCTGCCGAACAGACCGAACCTAAAAGCGGGTCATGACTACGAGCGTCTGAAGCTGCAGTGCATGAAGGCCATGACGGACCTGCAGTCCCTGCAGAACCAGCACAGCAGCACCCTGAAGAGGTGCGAGGAGGCAGTGAAGAAAGCTGACTTCTACCAGTGAGTGGAGAAGCCCGCTGCAGGGCTGGTTTTTTTTTTTTTTTGGGGTAAATTTTTTAACAGCCGGCACATCTCTGCTCTATGCATTTTCTCTCAGCCTGCAGGGTTTAACTTCTCTTCAGATCCTCCTCTGACATATTCACAGCAGATTGCATAGAACAGATTTTTATTTTTGTCAGACTTAAAGGGATGAAATCTTTTATAGCTGTCCTAGAAGTTGGCGATCTAAGCCCTGGAAAAAAAAATCAATGAAGATTAATTTAATTTCATTCTTTCAAAAAGTTTTTTTTTTTTTTTTTTTTATATTGTCGTTTTTAGCTGCTTATATCCTTGAGCCGCCTCTTCACACCGAAGGTTGAGAGCAGAGACTGAATTACTTATCTGATGCCCTTGTGGAGTTCACGCCAAAGGTTGCTCTGTAATCATCATCATCATGTGAACCCTTGTGTGTATGGCACGGCATCTGTGCCATGAGGATAAAGCCACCAACAGGGGCATTTGTCGTCCCATAGCCGGCCCATTTGTGTGATTTCATGATGCCATACTATCTCCAAGTGTAGGGGGCCCGACATCTGGCTCCAATGCAAACAGACGGAGGACGGATTACTGCCAATGTTTAAGCCTCTCCTTCTGCCGCCTGTTTGCACCACAGAGAAAGTCTTTAGTTTATTACGGCCCCCGTCCGCCTCTTCACTTCGTCAGTCACGCTAAACCCGTCCTCTGCGGACGGGAACTTCCATTGTGCTCAAATCAATAAGTCACTTAGCACGTAAGCTTACATTAACGGTCACTGATCACAGAGGATTGTATTGGTCCTCGCTGTCTGTCATGTTTGTTATCTTGGCAGTTAGACAGTGTTACGTAACCAGCTTTCCTTTCTGTAAATATTAGCGCAGCGCTAATGAGCGTCTTTGAAGTGGCATTAAGACATGAGGTGAGAAAGAAGACCCTTTTCGTAGTGAAATTCCACCACAGTAACAAATCTACACTCTTAAAGCCTAAAGACATTCATATTGATTTTGCAAAGGTGTAATATTGGAGTCTCACTTTGTGAATTCATGTTGCAGAAGGGCGAGGGAGCGCGGCACAGCGGGAGCTCCACACACACACACACACACACACACACACACACACACACGGCCCTGCTCTCTCTCATGCTGGCGCCGCTGATCCCCGTCACGTCGACTCACTTCGTCCCCCCCTTTGTTACCGCTCTTTAACATTTACATTGAAGGCAACGCGTTCGTAGCGTCCGAACAGTCCAAAGAGCTGTACTCAGTTTGACGATGCTTTCCACGGTTTCTCCTCTCTTCAGCACGCTGCAAAGCCGCCTGGCGAGCGAGCAGGCTCAGCTGAAAGAGGAGCTGGAGGCGGTGCGACAGGATAACATCCAGCTGGTCAGAGAGCACAACCACGTGAAGCAGGCCTGCGAGGAGCTGAGGAGGCTGCACGAGGACGACCAGAGGGAGCTGGCTGACATGAGGATGCTGCACCAACAGGTACCCGGAAAACCCCCACCGTCAGCCACACTGAGTCATGTTCAGAGCAGAATGCATCTTTATTCCTATTCCTATATCAAGTCTCAGCTTTTGCTCGGGGATAAAATCATGCGGAAGTTGATATTTGAGACGGAAGTCAATGTATCTTGTATCTATCTTTTCCCGACCGTCATTTCCAAGATAACATCAAGTCAGAGAAATGGGGTCAGACGAGCTCGTGCTCCTGGATCCGAACATTCCCGCAAACGTAACAAACGACTGACCCTGTCCCTCGGACGGTTTCTCCCTCTGACATGCAGTCAGAAGGTCGGATCATTAAACCTTTACTACACAACAGCGGGAGAGGACTGCCGTGTCTCTTTGATGGGAAGAGTAAATAGTTCCTGTCCTCGGAGCTCACGTTGTCATAAAGTAAACATCAGTCAAATTAGAAAACAAATGAGGCCGCTCAGACTCGACATGGTTTGATGGATAGTTGTTAGATGCAAGAGATGATCAACTTTTACTTCGTCCACAAAACACACACTGGTGAGGGGTTTAAAAAGTGCATAAGGTGGATTTTTTTTTTTGATTGCAGTTTTAAGAAGTATGAGGTTAAGTTGCAGTTTAATGTCATGTGATGAAATAACAGATTAAAACCAGACAAAAATGTTTAATGCTTTTACGTTTTTTTTGTGTGGGGGATGAAAGCCAAATCCTTTAGAGTGGCAAAAGAATAAGCTCTTCTTAATATGTATGCAATATGTTTAATGTTTCAGTCAAGGATTTGCTGAGCTGACGTGCTTGTGTAACTGTACCTACATGCTTTCATTTATTTGTTTGAGTCATGTTTGTGTTCTTTGACCAGATCAGACGATGGTTACTCCTTCAACAGTTCCTGTGAACAGAAAAAGGAGGTCGAGAGAAGTTTTATGCAGCTTCTATCAGCTATTTAAAGGACCACATAAAGTCCGATAACAAACAAACCACACCTGTGTCTTTATTCAAAGCAGACCAGCCGCTCCCCTGTCGTCTGATCTCAGATGTTGTCAGTTCAAAAGACGACCATCAAAAGTCTATAAATGAAGCGGAAAATTCAAAAGGGTTTGATGGAGCTGCACCAGAACAACCAGGTGTAAACATGCTGTCAGTGTTGTGTGTTTACAAACATAAAAAAAAGAGACACTTTCTGTTTAACTTACAAAAAAGAAAATCTACTTATCCATTGATTTAAAAAAAATAATGTGTCCTTTAATTGAATTCACCACAAATAGTTGGATGGATCAATCCCTTTGTCCTCCTCTGGCTCACTAAAGCACCACGAATGCTGTCACTTGCAGGTGATGAGGGAGGGCTCGCCCGACGTCCTCAACAAGCTGTACGACTCCGCCGTGGACAAGCTGGAAGCCATGAAGAGCGACTACGAGGTCCTGCGGAAGCGCTACAACGAGAACACGGCCGGCCACAACGCAGACCTGAGTCGTCTGGACCAGGCCGAGGAGGAGAACCACCGTCTGCAGCAACAGCTGGACATGCTGCTGAAGCAGAGAGACGCCGCCATCCACTATCAGCAGCAGTACTCGTCGTCTATAAGAAGGTAGGAGCGGGGAAACGTCACAGACGCGCAAGAGGGCTGCACAGGCCGATTCAGCAGCTGTCAAAAGTCATACAAACTCGGTTGATTTTAATGCCAAGGTCAGGTCTGCACAGTGCTTAAATCAGACTTAATCCAAAGCAGATGAAGCTTTGCAGACCGGCAGATGCTTCCTAAATTTAACTTTTCTTTTATAATGCTGAGATTGTAATCTTGGTCTCTTGCCTGTCTGTGTTTTTTATTTTAGGTTTTAACATTCTTTAGAAGAAGTAAGAGACGATTCTTCCACAAAGTGGACCAGATTTCTAAGCACAATAATAACTGTTATGTCCCCCCCCATCTTATCCAGGTTTGACAACACGCAGCAGGAGCTGTCCAAGGCCGCAGCCCAGAACAAGGAGCTGCAGCGGGAGATGGAGCGGCTGCAGTCGGAGGCGACGCGGCTGAAGACGCAGCAGCTCAAGGCGGTAAAAGACTCGGAGAAGTACAAGGAGGAGCGGGACTCTGTGATCAACGAGTACCGCCTGATCATGAGCGAGCGGGACCAGGTGATCAAAGAGGTGGACCGGCTGCAGACCGGGCTGGAGGTCGCAGAGGCCAAGCTGAAGAACACTTCCTCGGAGAGACAGGTGGCCAACGAAGAGCTGGAGGCTCTGAGACAGGTAACAGAACGGATGTCTAATAATTCAATCAGGATCATTACATCTTGGACTTACAAAGGTTAATTTTGTCCTGAGGTGTATAAAATATCTTTGCTCAAAATACATCAACCTGAGTCATTTTTTTGCTACTGTTGAAACATCATTCAGCTGGACAAAAAAATTGAGCTTTTAGGATCAAATCAAGGTGATCTGGCCAGCCAATAGAGAAACTCAAAAGAGACAACACAAATAAGCTGCTATGGGACAAAATGTATTTATTTTAATTCATTAAAAAAAAGATGAATTATCTTCAAAAAGGGAGAAAATAACAACAATAATATTTTAGTAATCACAACGTGAGACAAAGCAGAAGAAAACAGGCCAAAGAGCCAGGCAAAGGTAAGTGACAAGAAACATTAAAAATATCGTTGAAAATGAAGAGCTGAGACACGAATAATGACGACCATCTTCTTATTTTTAAATATGGCATCATCCACATGTTTTAAAGGAGCTGGCGTCCGCGCTCGTAGACCGAGATCGAGCCATCTGCGAGAAGAACGAGCTGCTGGAGAAATACTGCCACGAGGTGAAGGACAAGGCCGAGGCCAAGAAGGAGCTGAGCCAGGCCTGCAAGGACATCGAGACGGTACGCGAGGAGAGGGACGTGGCCCGCAAGGAGAGGACGGAGGCCATCATCCAGCGGGACCAGCTGCTGCGAGAGTATTACCAGGCCAGACAGGTAGCCAGACAGACGGGAGATTTATCATTACAAGTGGACGGATTGATTTGTTCTCCGGACAATAATCCTTTCATCCCCTCTCTCTTACCGTAGTAGTAAATGTTTTTTTTGTTGCTTGGGGGGGGGGGGGGGTCCACATTGATTTTGTTCTGAATCGTTTATATGATCCATCACACAGTTGTGATGGTCAGATTTAATCACAGTGAAAGTACGGAGATACCTGCATTAGTAGATTAGAAGCTTGCTGACTTTGCAGCAGGAAGAACAATTAAGCCAAACAATGGAACAGTGAAGTCTAAATCTGGGATAAATGGAGCTGTGAGCTTCATTACGACTCTCACCACACACACACACACACACACACACACACACACACACACACACACACACACACACACACACACACACACACACGTCTCCCTGTTGTGCAGTTATTTTGATCCAAAGAGACAAAGAACATGCGCTCTCTGTGAGATGCACTCTTATTACTCTCTATCTGACCCACTCCAAACCACACGACCTGATCCAGCCTACGACTGCTCCGCCTAAAGATACTGTTGCTCAAACATGACGGGCAGGAGGTTCTTATTGGTCTCGAGCGGTTTAGATTGGATGTTTTGTGGTCCAACACGATGGAACACATCATGTCTTACTTTGACCTTTCTTTTTCATTATTTCAGTTGCCTTTGGTTTGAAAATGATTTCAAAGTTAAGCGATGCATCACAGCCTTCATGTTAAGTTAGTTACCAGGAATGTGCCTGCATGTTTCTAATGGGGAAGTCTAAGAAGTTGCCAGATGGGTTTGTGCTATGGTTTGTGTATATAAAAATGACATGATAAAAAAAAAAACCCAACATAATCTCCATTCAACAAATGATTTCTGGTTTTCTTTGATTTAAGGTTGGACGAAGTTCAAAATGTGGTGGTTGTCAGTCTGAACACATGCACAAGTTGCATTCTTTCCATCATACAGCCAGTCATAATTTGTTAATGTTTTATTCATATGCAAATACAGCGACACAGATCAGGTACTAAGGCTTGTGCATTTCAGGATGAAATATGCTCGGGGAAAAAAATGTGTCAGAATGCTCCATAAACGGTTAAATTAGAAGTTCTGACCTTCCATCAAACCTTGTTGCTCACATTCTTTTTTTTTTTTTTTTTTTCTTTTTTTTTTTTTTCTCCCCAGAAACAAGATTCGGCCACTCTGGACATGGAGCGAGCCAACAAAGAGATCGACATGCTGAGGAAGCAGTACGAAGCCATCTCTCAGGAGCTGAAGGAGGCCCTGCAGGAGGCCGAGGTGGCCAAGTGTCGCCGGGACTGGGCCTTCCAGGAGAGGGACAAGATAGTGGCAGAGCGGGAGAGCATACGGTGAGGATGCTTGGTGTTATGTGGAAAATATGCTACACTTGAAGAAAAAAAAGAAAAGAGGAATGCATGTACGTAAGTGCAGAAACACTGGGGCAAGAACAGTTTGTTTACATCTCGCGCGCATCTGACAGCACGTTATGTGACAACCTGAGGAGAGAGCGGGACAGAGCTGTGAGCGATCTGGCAGATGCTCTGAGGAATCTGGATGACATGAGGAAGCAGAAGAACGACGCTGTGCGAGAACTCAAAGAACTGAAGTGAGTCATTCTTCCAAACTTTCTCTTTCTTGCCAGACATTTGACATTTTCAGCACTTCTTTTCAGATTCAAAACTTGGACCTCTGTCTCAAAGTTTGATCCCAGAATGTTGAAGTCATGCCAGAGCTTTGGTGCCACCTAGTGGACGATTTTAGTCATTGACTGAGCAAAAATTCTCATCACTTCTTAAAGTGTTTTTTTTTTTTTTTTTGTTTGTTTTTTTTTCGAGCCACACTTTAGCTTTGTTTTGTCCTGCAGAGAGAAGATGGAGGACCAGTTAGAAAAGGAGGCCAGGTTTCGTCAGCTGATGGCTCACAGCTCTCACGATTCAGCCATCGACACAGACTCAATGGAGTGGGAGACGGAAGTTGTGGAAATTGAAACGCACAGAGTAAGAAGCATGCTGACTTTTATTTAAAATGAATGTTTGACAGAAAGTTTAAGTTGCGATTTTAGTGGAACAAAATGTGTGATTTCAGGACATGGACTTGAAAGCACTTGGGTTTGACATCGCTGAAGGTGTAAATGATCCGTATTTACCAGGAGACTGTGGCATATTTGTCAGTAAGGTGGATAAAGGAAGTATTGCTGAGGGAAGATTAAGGTATGTTAATCACTCTTCTTCCACCTTCATCAGTAAAAGACATTTTGTAAGAATATCCAGTCCTTCACCTGTCTTCCCCTCTGCAGGGTTAACGATTGGTTGTTGAAAATAAATGACGTGGACCTGACCAATAAGGACAGGAAGCAGGTGATCAAAGCGGTGCTGAGCGGCGAGGGAGTGATCAACATGGTGGTCCGCAGGAGGAAGTCACTGGGAGGACGAGTCATCACTCCCGTGCAGATAAACCTGAGCGGACACAAAGGTCAACTCCAACTAAGAAACAAGCTTAATGGTTCAAACACTGACGTTAACAGGCAGAATTTTCATATAGTAAATCATGCCATGTTACTACAAACACAATGAATGCACTGCTTATAGTCTTGTAAATACCTGGATTATATGTTTTCTGATTTTTCCCTCTCAGACTGTGGCATCGGGTTGGAGGGCGGAGTCTTTGTTGCCTCTTTGGCTCCAGGAAGTCCAGCTGCCAGAGACTGTGCTCTCACTGTGGGGGACAGACTGTTAGCTGTGAGTACGCTGCACGTGAAGTTAAAACAAACCTTCATCTGAGAGATTTAAAAAAAAAAAAAAAAAAGTCCGGAAATTGGTTTGGTTGCTGGAGAGGTGCCAGTCCACTGTCTGAGCACTGCCGAGGTGCCCCTGAGCAAGGCACCAAACCCCAAAAGTACTCTGGAGTGCTCGCTGTGGGCAGCCCACTCTGAGACCTCTCCATTACTGCATGTCACTCCTGTTTGTGCATGAGTGTGTGTTCATGTTTATTAGACAGTGTAAACCGAATTTCCCCTCGTGGGATTGATATCAGATTGACATACAAGTATAAATAATAATTTATCGTCGCTCTTTGTTTTTGTTTTTTTATTTCCATTTGTGTGAATTTCTCCCGTTTGTCTTGTCTCGATGATTGCTGGTCTTGTTTGTTTGCTGAATTGCTTCATGTGCTGGATAAATACAGATTCTTTTTTATCATGATTCTGTTAAATCAACGTAGCATGTTGCCAATTTAAAGAGAAAGTGATCAGAGAAAGAAGTGTGTCTCTACTGCCCTCTACTGACCAAAAGCCTAACGTGTTAAAACAAGTGAAACAAGAGTTTAATTTAAAAAGACTGTACTTAGCTTAATGAAAGGTACAAGAAAGGGATTGATTGGACTCATTCCTCCTACAATGGAAATAAACTACTTTGTTTGTGTATAACCATTGATCTGAAAAAATTGACAAAAGAACAAAATAATCATGGAGGACGCCTTTTTTTAAACCTCATCCGTCTCTTTGTTTTCTTATACTGCTCTGTACAGACTAAAAGTTCACCCATAATCACAAGTATTACCTTGTGAACTTTGAACATGTTTTTGCCAGCTTTATCAAATAAATGTTTAATTTTTTCTGAGTATTCTCTCAGAGGAAAGCTCTGTGTGGGTGACTGTTGCATGCTTTGTGTTTTTGTCCACTACAGATCAATGGAATCGCCCTCGATAACAAGTCGCTCTCTGAATGTGAGTCTCTGCTGAGGAACAGCCAGGACTCTCTCAGCGTCTCCCTCATGAAGGTGAAGTTCTTAGACCCACACATACATTAAAAAAAAAATCCGCTCATCTCGAACCAAGAGCGATTAAAAATAGACTCAACCAAAGATAAATAACTGCTAATAATGTGGAAATGAAAAGGCAAAACTTTATTCCAACCCTAAAAAAAGAAGTATTGTTTTTCTTTCCTTCCTCTGCAGTTCCTGCCTCAGAGCTGCTCTGGCCAAAGTTTAGTCGAAAGTTTGAGGGACTCAGAGAAGATCTCTCGTCACCAGCCCTGTGAGATCCACTCCAGGACCTGCAGGAACTCCAAGCACAACTGCTCCAAACAAACGGAGAGCTGCAGCTGTGACGTGGGCGGCAGGGGGGATGATTCATGTAAAGACATGGCGAGCCCTCTGGAAAGCAGCAGCAGCAGCGGCGGCGGCTCTCACTGCCACAACAAACCTTTTTCCAACAGTTCTGTACACTCCCGCTCCCTCTCCTCCTCCCACAGCCCCTCCGAGCCCCACCCGGACTTCTGCTACATGCGGCAGGAGCTCCACCATCGCCCCTTTACCTTCACCCCTGTGCTCTCCAGCTGCAGCTCCCCTCAGGCCCCCGTGGAGCGCGGTCATAGTCCCCCGGTGAAGCCAAGCGGAGGCACCTGGCCCAAAGTCTTAGCAGGAGCGCAGATTCCCGACTGCGCGCAGCTCTCCATCTACAAAAAGGTCAAACAGAGGAAGTCCATCTTTGATGTGACCGCCTTCAGGAGACCCGAGGTGACCCCAAAACTAGACTACATGTCTCTGTCTCAGATGCCAAAACACTCGCCACAGAGTTCAGTATCGGAATCTGGCCAGGCTCCTCCCACCCTGCCGACCAGGAGCGACTCCTTCAGGTTCAAACACCGGCAGCAGAACAGCTCCGCGTCCGACTCCACCATCACCACCGGAACTCCTCCGGCCTCACCGGCTCAAGTGAAGAGCCCACAGGGGGAAGGAGAGGTCGGGAGCCAGTTTTATTTCACCCACGCCCCTCCAGCCGAGGCGAAGAAACCCGCTCAGGTGGAGGGGGGTAGACACAGAGCAGGGGAGCCGACGAAGAGGCGGTACCGGCCGAAATCGGCACCGGCACTTCGGCGAAACGTGACTCCGTTACACATCCCTGTTCCCATGCAGGTAACTGAGAGCCTGTTCTTAGTAGATCTCTTGTAGATGTTTTTCTCAGCGTCCTAAGTGTTTTTTTTTTTTTTCAGGTTCAGAGTTTCTCCAACGATGAGCACTCCCCAGAGCCAATGGACTTGTTGCGCTTCTCTCCTTTGCGAACTAATCGGTACAGCATGAACTTTGCACCTCCCAGCTACAACAGCATCGCAGGACGTGAGTCATCCTAAAAACTGTAACTTCTCTGATTGTTGTCTTTCATTACTGTTAATGCAATAATAGAGTGTGTGTGTATATATATATATATATATATATATATATATATATATATATATATATATATATATATATATATATAGTGTATAATGTTGGTATTGTCTTGTAGTATTATGAAGTTTTGGTCTCATTTCATTTGTTTGAAGAAATCTTCCGATCACTCGGCTCCACATAGGATGTGATGTCACATTTCTGATGCAGGACACAGATTTATTTATTTCAGTTTTACCTAATAAAACTCAATCAGGGGTGAGTGTAGACTGTCATGTGTACGAGCCCTGGTTTGGTCTCTTTATTTTGTAATGAAGTTTCAAACACACGAAAAAAAACTTTGAATTTCTCAAGATGGTAAAAGAGTTTTTCTCATGGTTGACTTGACGCGTCTGCTCAGTCAAAGCTGAACCAAATGTTCTCGGCTGGAGATCAGAACAAGGGGACGCGCGTTCTTTAATTTGTCTGTTGTTTGTTCTTCAGTCAGAATGACGGCAAAACTGAGTCAGAACTAGATAACAGTCCTGTACGTTCATTTCTTTTCACTGTTTAGTCTGATGTGATCATTGATCAAGCTGTGTGTGTTTGTTCAGACCCAGCACAGCGAGGTTTGGCCCCGTGTCCGGCTGTGACGGCTGTGATGAGGAACCCGGTCTACACCGCCTGGAGCCACGAGATCCAGAACAACAACAACTGCCCTCCGGCTCCCGACTCAGGGCTCCACCAGCAAGCGCACGCCAGGTGTCAACATCTGAATCTTCTTCTTCTTTTTTTTTTTTTTTTTTTTTTTTCTTTTTTTTTGATGAAACTAAAAGGCCCTTTTCACTGCAGAGATTGTGATCTTGTCAGCACAGATTTTACTCCTGACATCAACCATGTCGTCTTTCTAATCAACGATCCTGGTTAGACGTGAACCATGTGACTTTGAGCAGGCATGTTCAACGCCTACCATCTGAAAATGTAGCAGTTATTGATCATTTATCTTAAGCCCGTCGTGCCCGCCGTGTTGAATGATGAGATGTCTGCCTGAGACCTAAAAAAAAGTTGAAAAGCAGCAGTAGTTCTTATATTTTGATGTATAGATCTCGCAAAGAAAAGAGTCCATCTCAATTTATGTAAGATCTTTTTTTTTTTTTTTTTAAATGTTGCTGCAAAATGAAAACCCTAATTTTTTTAAGTTAGTGGCAGCCTCTTGCTCATGATGCTCGATCTTCTTTAAGCTTTTTTTAGTGCTATATAAATATACACAATGATCCCTGTTTCCAATAATTGTTACTCAAGAAGTCCATCAGTGCTGAATTTATCTATTTAACATCCATTTCATGAACTCTGTGATGGAGCAGCGACTCTTCAAAGTAATGTTAATGCCTCATCAAACAGATGGCCTGTATCAAATGATATCTCTCTCTGCTTTGAATAATTAACTGCCCGGGACTCACTCAGGCCTTTTTCTCCACTTTTAGCCCCCAGCATCAAGGTCGCCACAGTCTGGATTTAAGCCACAAGCGCACTAGAGACTCGGCTGAGACGAGCTGCAGCCAACCACCACACAGCACCAACTCGCTGCCCTCTAGTGCCAGACTGGGTACGTACAGAGTCCCAGTTGAGGTTGCATCTAGCAAGCTTTTCAAATAAGAGGATGTTGACTCCCTTGTTTCTCCTGTAAAAGATTCAGTTCCTCCAAATTACAACTTTATTCTCGTTACTTTTAGTACTGCTGCATGTGAAAGAATTCGACAAAGTTGATGTGTAACATACTTGGGGAAACCCTGACTCTGCATGGCTTAATTTCCAAAGAAGCAAGTGCGAATGTTTTTTTTTTTTTTTTTTACATTTTGAAAGCAATTTCATAGACCGCCTCTGTTTGTTTTTAGGATCGTCTAGTACTTTACAGTTTCGGGCAGAGCGCATTAAGATCCCTCCAGCTCGTTATTCTCGCTCCACGGGATCTGACAGAGGTACAGCTTCGTTTGGCAGCTCCACTTTCACATCCCCACCGTTAGAGCAGCAAAACACCAAGTCTGGATTCACACCTTTCCCCCCTCTTGGCACTCCCTCCAGGGTCCCTCTCACATTCAGAGTGTAGCAGCCCGACGCCTCCGATGTCCCCCATCAACCTGGACACATCATCTTTCACCAGCAGCCAATCGCAGAGCTCCATCTCCACCCAGCCCAGGATATCAGTCAGCCCCGCTCCAGTTGGCGACAGGCGGAAGGATGGGTAGGCCCGGAACGGCGTCCGTGTCATTAGGCTGTCATCATTCAGCAGAACATGACATGTTTTCCACCATTCGTCTGTACTTCTGTCTGCTTCATTGTGATTAAGTGTCTTTGAAGCAGTAAACAAAGCTGTGAGGCTCCATCTCGTATCATTAGACCACAGAGTCCCCATCGATCATTGTATTCCAATCACTTTCTTTCTGCTGCCGTGCATTTTAACCCGCGATCTTTCCTCTCACACATCTGGTGATCATTTTCTCTCTTCCTCTTTCATTTCTTCCTTTTCTCAGATGCGTCTCTTACAACTCTCCTTCTGTCAGACTTCCACTGGCAGTAAAGCCACAGTTCCTCTCTTTAAGATGCCTGAGGTTTGTCCTGTGCTGCTTTTGAAGCATGTGCAGTAATCACAGTCTGCAAGTCTGTCAGAGCATGTAGCTCAAGATCCACAGTGCAGACAGAAATGCTGTGTTCTAGCCCTGTGTGTAATCAGTCTGAGTGTAACTCATTGACTTTGTTTTAACAAAGTGTGTGTGTGTGATAGCAATCTGTACATGGCTTATTTAAAACCACACCCAAAAGATACAAACAATGCAATGCATAAGTCAACGATCATTAATAATCTGTGATCATGTGACATCTATGTGTCCCTTTCAGCCACCATCTTTTCTCTGCTTGTTATTTATTCAGAATGATGTTTAATTTTGAATGTGTGCATGACTGACTGCAAATCCCAAATGCACTTTCCACACCCATCCCGCATCTATTTTTGAGACTCTTTCTCATCACAAAGACATGCCAGGCCTTTTCTATTTAAAAGAAAATCTTCCCAGAGAATCAGCGTACAGAGAGAGAGAGAGAGAGAGAGATCCACTGTGCAGAAACATCCCGATACAACTGGAGTTGGATGTCATCAAACTTTCCAGCAGTCTTTAGGATTTCTCACATCTGTACAAATGTTTCTCTTTGTTTTTTTCTCCCCTCCCCTGAAGGCCGTATTTAGAGGAGCCACGCAATGTGACCGTTCAGAAAGGAGCAGAACCTCTGGGGATCTCCATCGTGAGCGGTGAGAATGGCGGGGTGTTTGTGTCCAAAGTGACGGCTGGCAGCATCGCTCACCAGGCTCGTTTAGAATACGGAGACCAGCTCCTCGAGGTAGAGCGGCTAACGCACTCTATCTAAAAGATCTATCTGTGTTTCGTGTTTTTTATTTATTTTATTTAATGAATCACCCGTTTCCAGTTTAACGGAATCAACCTACGCAATGCCACTGAGCAGCAGGCCCGGCTGGTGATTGGGCAGCAGTGTGACACAGTCACTATTCTGGCTCAGTACAATCCTCACATGTTCCAGCTGGGAAACAACTCACGATCAGGGTAAGAATAAAAAAAAAGGAAGGAACAACAGAATCATGATGAATAACGCAGCATTTGGACTATCAAACAAACGCCTCTTTTCTTTCGAGCCTGTCCACACAGCACCAGTGATTCTCCTGAGCTTTACACGTTAGCCTTGAAATTAAAGGAAACAAAACATATGGAGGCATCTCCGCTTTAGATCTTCCATAATTTTTGTCCCAATTTATCAAACTTTTTTGTTTTTTTTCCCCCACATGGCTCACAACTATGAAAACATCGAATGGAGCACAAGCAGAATATCTTAGAAAATGACAATAATGACGTAATTAATAAAAGACAAATTCCCCCACACGTAGCTTAAATCTTTCAGTCATTTAGAAAAAAAGGTTCTGACTTTGTTTTTATTGTCAATAGTTCTCGTATGGAGTCCATCAGCAACCATCCGATTTTCCATGGTAGTGGAGCCACGACCCCGGACAATCAGGCGGATACACTGAGCGAGCAGGACGAGGGAACCATGACGCCGCCATCAAAACAGACGACTCCCGCTACCAGCCCTCAAAACTCCTTCAGGTGCAAAGTCCTCTCATCATAGATTCTTTAGTTTGAGTGTAGAGCAGCGTTCGTCCAGTTTGATGTCTCGGGAAAGCGACGAAAATAGTACGTAAGAAACCTAAATCTTCTGAGAGGCCTTTGGTGCAGTTCAGTCGGAGGGACCTGTATTTATTCAAAGTTAACGTTTTTGTTTTTTTCTCTCCAGACTACCAGGTTCAGGTTCACATCGCGCTGCAGATCATCGCCTGGTGAGGCTGAAGAGGATCCAGACGGAGCTGGGAGTTCAGATCTGTGGAGGAAACCTTCACGGCATCTTTGTGGAGAGTTTGGATGACGACAGCCCCGCGAAGGATCCCGACGGCCTCGTACCCGGTGACATGATACTGGAGGTACCCGTCACTTAATATTTAAAAGACCCGGGACATCACAGTCTTTAGTTGATATCGCTCAAAGCTCCGTTTCAGTCCAGTGTGGATATAACTAAAGTTTATTCCTGCATCGCTGGGCTCTCTTGACTGAAAACGATGAGTCATTCTTAATTTGCGGCTGAGCTCAGTGTCCTTCTGTCCCTTGTAACTGAAGGTTTCTTTTTCTTTCAACCAGTACAATGGTGTCAGCATGAAGAACAAATCTAAAGAAGAAGCTTACCTGGAAATGTTGAAGCCAGCAGAAACAATCACCTTCAAGGTCCAGAACTGTGTCAACAGCCTCCCTGCCGTCAAAGACACACACGGAGATGGATTTTACATAAGGTACCATTGATCTCACAATCCAAACTGTTCAATACAACGACAGAAGCTGAACACGCAAACGTCCTCAGTTTATTATTAAAAAACTTTCTGGTCTTTTTGTGAAGTTGTCCCTGGATCGGTTATGAGTTTGTTCAGAGATAAGGGCATTCTTCATGACGGCGTTATTGTTCATCCCTTTTCTCCTCAGAGCACTTTACGAGCGTGTGGCGGAGGCCGAGCAGGAGCTGGGCTTTAACAAAGACGACATTCTTTATGTAGAAGATACGCTACCAAACGGAAACTTTGGCTTCTGGATGGCCTGGCAACTGGACGAGAACGCACAGAAACTGGGGAAAGGGCAGATTCCAAGTAAATACATGTGAGTCCATTTTATTAGTTAGCTTTACTTTTATAGATGAAGCATATATGTTTCTGTGTTCATGTGCTCTTATATCTCCTCCAGGATGGACCAGGAGTTCTACAGGCGACACAGCTCGGCCGATATAAAAGACGACAACGGCACCGGGAAGACTCTGTCGGCAGCTGCACGCAGGTCTTTCTTCCGCCGACGGTTGAAGCACAAACGCAACGGATCTAAAGATGGGAAGGACCTGATGGCTCTGGATGCCATCAGCACGGACTCCTTACCCATCACTGAGGGTGAGACGTCATCTACTGAGGGAGGAGTTTCTCAACCAGTCAATGTTTGAGTGCATCACAGGTTCATGGATGGCATACCGAGCCATCTGAAGCTGCCCAAATAAATTTGTTTTATTTCAAACATGTGACGATATAAAAACAAAATCATAATAATGGAAGGTGGGGGGGGGGAATATATATATATACATATATATATGTATATATATGTGTTTTTTTTGTTATGAAATATAAAAAAACTTACAAAATATTTGAGCAGTTTAACATTTCTGAAAAGGATTAGTAAGGAGTATAAATTAGAGTATCACATATTAAAGAATAAAGTGTAGAAAGTTTCATTTTATTAAATCAGTCAGCCAAAGGTAGATTAAGAAGCAAAAACTTAAAATTATGAGAAGATTTAAGGTTACCCATTTATAAATGCACGCAGCTACAGTTAACAAATCCTATTTCAGTATTCAGGACCTCTTCAATAACCAAAGTATTTAGCTTTTTAAAGGGGCGCCGGTAGCCTAGCGGTTATGACGCGCACCCCATGTGTGGACGCCGTGGGGCCTCGTCATTGCCACCAGAGGTTTGAGTCCAACCTCGACCCTTTGCTGCGCGTCTTCCCTACCCCACTCTCTAATCCCAGCACTTCCTGTCTCTCTTCAGCTGAAAAATAGAACTTTCAAAAAGCCGACTAAGTACCCTGACCTATATTCTAAGGTGCAGAAAAAAACAATGAGAAGTAAGTTAAAAAACCGGTGGCACACTGAAAATGACTCTCCTGTAGCCTCCTCAGGTTTATTTTACATTGATTGATTGACTATTGATTCTAAAAGGTAAGGTATTTAATATTATTCTGGATTTTAATGTAGTTAAAAAAAAAAGAAAAGAATTAAAGCAGTATAGAAATCGATGTCCTCATAAATAACATGAAGCTAAAAAAAGAACCACGGCTGAAATATGAATCTTTTTTACATCACGTCACTATTTAAATAATCTCCCTCCGACCTCTGTGTCTAACTATAAGCTCATTGAACTCAGTTTCAGAAATACAGCTCCTGAATGCTAATGTACAGCATAATGGATTACCTTCATATGAATGGTGGTCTGGCAGCTCCCAGCTATAAAGTAGAGCTGTGCTATAAAAAGCCCGCTGGCTCCACACAACTTTTCCCAGGACACATAAACTCATAACTGTGGTTATTAAACAGCCGCTGCATGTCTATGCCGAGTTGAATATTTGAATATTCTTTGTATCTTGTGCTCAGACGGAGTGAGCCTGATGTACCAGCGGGTTCAGAGGGTGGAGTGTTCGTCCCCCAGACCAGTGCTGGTTCTGGGTCCGTTAGTGGAGGCCAGTAAGGACATGCTGGTGAAGGAGGCTCCCGACAAGTTCTGCCGCTGTCTGCCTGGTGAGCTCACACAAACGCACCAACATGAAGCTTTTGTATCCTACATGTCCTTCAGCTTTGAATCGATGATGTCATCGTGACGAGAGGAGTTGAAATAAAACACTTGCATGACATTTAAGGAACCTTTTTGGAGGGAAATTTAAAGTGAATCAAAGTCTTTATTTTCTTTATAAAATCCAGAGATCATGAAGGCGTCCCAGCAGGCCATAGAGCGAGGAGTGAAGGACTGTGTGTTCATCGACTACAAACGCAGGAGCGGCCATTTCGATGTGACGACTGTTGCGTCAATCAAAGAGATCACAGAGAAGGTAAAATGCTCCGACTGTTGATGACACTTCTTTCTACATGTTAGTTCCAAGTCTGTGCTGGGACTTCAAAAACAAACAAAATCAATCTGGCTCAAGGACAGGTTCTTGTTTTTTATACTTGCTTTTGTTTAAACCAACCACCTGTTCTCAAACAATTCATTTGAAAATTTCAAATCTGGTCCGGGGAGGTATTTTTTAAAACCATTCAATTTCAGTGAATTCAGTGTAAGTAACTACTATTTGCTCTCTCTGATGCTCGTTTACAAGGGAGCGTGAAACTTGTTGATCCCACCCAAGAAGGCTCACCTTTCAATCAATCAAATCAGTAAAAAACAAAAAAAACACCTGATTGACCATGTCTGCATTTACATGCAATAATCGTCTATTATTGCAAATGATATGAAGCATTAGGGCTGATCTGCCAATAGGGACAAAAAATACAAACATTTGGAGTACTAATCAACTCTTTTGGAATCTCCTTGAAGATTTTAGAGGCCTGAGCTCAGAGAAAGTAATCGACGGTTGAGCTTTCCTTTTTTTTTTTTTTTTGCAACATTCTGCTTTGATCCATCGTCCATGTCTCATTTTCTCTCGTAGGACAGTCACTGTTTACTTGACATTGCCCCTCATGCCATCGAACGTCTCCACAGCGTTCACATCTACCCAATCGTCATCTTCATTCGCTACAAAAACGCCAAGCAGATAAAGTGAGTAATCCCATGCATTTTTTTTTTTTAAAGGTTTTGTGTTGTTTTTGTTTGTTTGGCCTGAAACCCTGTGGTGAATGTCGAGTGCGCTCTGTATTAGGGTGCAGCTTCTGTTTAAACTCCAGTTCAGGGGAAGATGCTTCAGGAAATCAGTCATCCAATGTTTGTAGTTCTGGAGGCTGTTTATGAGACTGTTTAAAAAAAAAAAAAGGAATCATACAGAAGTTTAGACCCAGAGTTATCTGTACATATCAAAGACTTCTCTGAGCAGCACATTATCTAGACCGTTACTTGTAGAAGAACACAGTGTAGAGTTAAATTAGAAAATGTGTTGTTTTTTTTGGTGGGGGATTGGGGGGGCTTTTTGCCTTTTTATTGGATAGGAAAGCTGAAGAGAGACGGGAAACGTTGGGAGGAGAGAGGAAGGGAGGACATGCAACAAATGGCCAAGGCCGGATTCAACCCACAGCAGCTGTGACGAGGACTACAGCCTCTCTGTACATGGAACACGAGACAAAACCGCCTGGCTATTTGCACTCCCGAAAATGTGGTTTTAACTACAAATAAAATAAAATACTTAATATTTAAAAACTTATAAAACGGATACACCCAACACAATCCAGAAGTCTGGCTCTGTAGGGAATCACAAAGGTCTTTTTACTGGAGAAAAATCCACATAAACAAATGCAATGAAACACGGATATAAACCGGTTTACAACACATCATGGAACAGACGCATTCTGTCATTGAGCTTTTGAACAACACGTTTGATTTGACACCGTTATTGTATCTGTTTCTACCTGTAGATTGTTTGTCAGTGTGAGGAATCAAATCTCAAACATCCTGAGGGTTAAAACAATGACTCCCACCTCTCTCCCACAGGGGATTAATCTAAACGGAGTGAGGGGAGGGCGGATGACGAACGATTAAATTAACTGCAGAAGAAGAAAAAGACAGGAGGAGCTGTGAACTACAAATCTCGAGCAATATTGAGTTTGGAAGATGAATTAGATTAAAAAAAAAAAAAACCCTGAAGTTCTATTCTAGTGCCAGATTGTTTTAAAATGACAGTACATTTAAATACAAGTCAAAACAGCTGTGCTTCAAGTATTCTACATCAAATATATTAATATAATATTATATTAATATATAAAGGAGTGCAAAGAATGAGTGCCCAATGAAACAGTACATAGAAGTACGTGTAGGTTAAAACAGTATCATGACATTAACATGGTGTAGGCTGATGTCAGTTGGTATGATTACACGTGATATGAAACATGGTGTGAGTGATTTGTAGTATGACCCATCAACAAGTTCCACATGAAAGAGAAAGTTCATCTTTGTTGGGACCAAACTTCCATTAATAACACACGTGAATCACTCGTTTGATTTCCTTTCCATGGAGACGCTCGCTCAGGAAACGGACATGTGCAGAAGTCTTTCTGCTTCTATAATCATATTAATTCCACACACACACACACACACACACACACACACACACACACACACACACACACACACACACAGAGTAAACTAATTGATCTTTTTGATTAGATCACAGTGTGATGAGTTCACAAACAGCCGCCCGCTCTCGTCCACCACCTGCTCTGGTTTGTGATGAGATGATGTCATATTTCAAAGGTCCCTCTGCTTTTCCCCATTCGTAATCTCACGGCAAGATTAAATGAGCTGAACTCTCAACGTGGTACTTTGTGCGCACGCACACAAATAAAGACACACTCAGGTCTGGCAGGAATGGGCTTTCTCAGCCACACACACACACACACACACACACACACACACACACACACACACACACACACACACGACCATAAATCTATGGATTGGTGCAGCAGGAAAACATGGCGGAGATTGAATCCTGCTAAGCCTCGGCTGTCATCAGCTGAGTGCCAGCTGTCCAAGGAGAGCTCACTGTGGCTCCGCTTTGTGGCGTGGGCGGTGACCCCACCCGCCGCAGCAGCACACACGCGCACACACACACGCACACGCACACGCACACGCACACACACACACAAACTTCCCACTGCCCGCCTGCTGCAGCTCAGGCTCTTTCATGGTTTTGATCCGGCGGAAGGCTTCAGCAGGCCGACGTGTTGACTGAGTGCCAGGGGGAGGAAGCAGTTTGATTCTGGGTGAGGTCAGAGGCTCCCAGTGGAGGAAGACTAAAAGTCACATGACTGAAGTCTTAGGCAGATATGGAGCGAACCATCCGGCTGGAGACTAGATGTAGGATGAATACCAGATCCTTATCATCCTGTTTGAATGAAAGTCTTCCTTTAATAAAGAGTGTTGTTGTTCGTTTGTTAAGATCATTGTGACAGTATAATGAGCAGCATGTCTCTGAGTCTACAGGAGATGTGCTTCAAAAGAAGTCATGTCTCTAGGGGCGGGTTTCACCAATAATAAAACTTCCATTCTTAAATTGTTCTTCTCGTACTTAAAATATAAAAAACTGCAATATTTCATAATATTTAAGCTGTCAATGGAAAATTTGATTGAACTTTTGAAGTTATTGCAGCACAAATGATACGATCAATCAGGTCAGTATAAGTCTGTTGACATTATAGACGGGCCAAGCTCATTTGAAGTTTCACTTAGACTTCTTAAGATTGTTTTGTCATGTCTTTGTGGAATTCAAGACCATGTAAAAGAGAGAAAGAACCGCTTTAAAGCAGTACAACAACTGAGAAGTCAAGTAAATGACGCAGCCTGACTCCTTCTGAGCCCTGATGCTGTGCCTTGTTATGGGTCTGTGTGTGTTTGAGCATGATCCTGTTGTAAGTATGCTAACATGTGCTGGTGTCGTCTCTGCAGAGAGCAGAAGGATCCTCTGTACCTGCGGGATAAACTCTCTCAGAAACATTCCAAGGAGCAGTACGAGGCGGCTCAGAAAGTGGAGCAGGAGTACAGCCGCTTCTTCACAGGTCGGTGGAAAACAACAACTCTGTCTCTGTGATGTGCTGAAGAGAGAGACGTCTACAGTCCTTTGCTTATTTACCCCCCCCCCCCCCCCGATTCGGGGCCGCCCGAATCGAATGTGACCTGTGGCTCAACCTTTATAAAAAAAAAACAAAAAAAAAACATATTTGACAGGTACATTCAGAGCTGTTAATCCATGCAGATGTATGAAAACTGTGTCATACTAATCCACAAAGCAGGACCTCTTTATGTTGCTACATGTCGTCAATGGAATAGTTTAATGTTACACTTATGATCTTAGGCATTTTAAAATACACATTAATGAATCGACATCTTATTAAAGTAAGTGTCAGCAGCTGATATCGTTCAATCTTTAAAAAAAACAAAGCAGCAAAAGTCAGTGATCATAAACGTAGCCACTGTGAGTCTCCACCAGCTTCAGAGGTCGTCTGAGGTTTTCGGAACACGTCACAGATTCGAGTTAAAGTTTCTGTATCTGGAGCAGCAGCCAGCCCGAGACAGCCGACCGTCGGGCTGATTAATGAGTCTATAAAAGGAGACGATTTATGAGGAGGTGCTCTTGAAATGAACACATAACACGGCAAATCTTCTCCTTCTGTCCCACACGAGCCCGGATGAGGAGAACAGTGATTATACAGCTAACTGTTATTAACAGTTGTGAGTATGTGGTAGTTAACAGTATCATGAAACCACAGATGAACTTTCATCTCAGAGTCTAGGACTAAATCTTTAGGCTCCACGATCTTGCTTATTAAAAAATTAATCAGTGAAACAAATTGGCTACTTATGACCAAATAATAGTAAATAGTTATTTAAGTGTCGCCCACTTGGATGACTAAAGCTTCCTCTATTCAATTAAAAAAAGCTTTATTTGTCGAGGGGGGAAATTATTTATAATGATATATTATAATGATATTTTGATAATGAAAAGATTTTGTTTAAGAAGACACTGCACTATAGATATTTCACACTTCCCATGTAAATCTCCCCGCCTTCCTTCTGTGTGTTGCAGGCGTCGTCCAAGGCGGCAGCGTCTCCTACATTTGCACTCAGATCATGACCATCGTGGAGCAGGAGCAGAGCAAAGTTCTGTGGATTCCAGACGGAGCAGCATAGAAAAAAAATCTCTCACCTCACTCACATCTCACCTCGCATCACACGTCTCTCCGAAACCTCGCAAAGGAAGCGATTGTTTATTTTGGGAAACGCAGAGAAACGGTACATCTAACAGACATCGACGGATAACGCCAATGCTTTCTCACATTTAGAAATATTCAGCACTGATGAAGAGGATCATGAAATGATCCCACTAAAACAGTCATGTCCTGTGCAGATAGATTTGTTTACACTAGTATTTAATACTTGAAGGTTTTTCTAGTATGTCGTAGCACTCCTTTCATCCCGCTCTGTCCTGTGAACACGTCAGACCACATGAAGGCTGCATCAATGTTATATGAAGACTTTATTCATGAAGTGGATCACCTCTTTATATTTAAACATATTTCCTGCCATTTAATTTATCTAATCAATAAAAGATGTTGCTTATAAAACTTTGATATCCACATGTAGCTCTGTAGTTAACTGGTAGGATAATATTTCAGATAATGGTCTTATTTATAGAGGAACAATTGGGGCAAATATTCTTCCTCTTCACATGTTATAGTTTTCTGTTCTATCTTGACCTCAGCCCTCGGTACAGTGATGGTGCCAATAACAACTCTCCATTTCTGGATGCATTGACACTAAAAGTTCAAGTCTAATCATACAGTAGGTATGTTTGTTTGTCCCAGGTTTGTGTGTTCTACAATTTTGCCAAAACATGTTCCTTTTTGGCTTTTTAAGAAGGGATATTTTATTTCTTGTTCATGGCTCACTAAACATACACAGGCACATCTGCTGTAGAGCACATTGTCAACATTTCATGTCGAAGTTTGGATGAAATACTTTGAGGCAGGTTTTCTCCTAATGAAGGTTAATGTTTCTATAAAATATTAAAAACAAAACTGTTATTGTAATACGAAGTGTCTGTCTTTCATTGAGAAACATTTGTTTAACTGTCCTTATACTATGAACTTATTTTTTGGGAGAGGATTCACAAATCTCCTTATTAGCTGGCAAAAGATAATGTCACAAAGCTGGACCAAAGGAACAATACACCTTCAGTCCACTAGGGGGAGTAAACCACCAGTGTGGATGAGATCTCATCACTTTTCATACCACTATCAAAGCTGCCTACATATTGTGAAAAATAGTCTATTAATCGACTTTATTAATGATTATTTCTTGCCAATGTATGTTATAATGTCACTGTTTAATGCTTACTATGATTTAATTTAATGGTGGTGCTGTAATGAAAAAAAATGTTGATCATTTGAACGCATTGTTTCAATTTTTTTTTTTTTGCAAAACATCTTAAATGTTAACATCAATAACATAAAAATTCAAACTTTTTTTAAACCCACCTTAAGTCAGGTATTCATCAAAAAACTGAAACAAGTGAGAGATAAAAAATAAAACGTTAAAATAAAAAAATGTCGATTAAAAAAAACGTGTTTGAAGTGTTTATTCTCAGAAATTGAACATCATCTTTTGTAAAACTGAAAGTGTCTCCACATAACTCAGAGCTTCAAAGTAAGATGGTAGTAACCACAAGTTACAACCATGAAAAATTGATGAAGCGGTCACTATAAATAACCAGACATCCAGATAGGCATCGACGTCTGCCACTGATGGCTCCTCCCCCGCCACCTGTAAATCTGCGATGCCATCTCCCGACAAATGGATGCAACGAGCGGTCAACGGATCCTGGAGAGACGCGAGAACTAAATCCTGTGCTGTCTGACTGCACGAACCGATACTTGATTTATTATTTTGTATTTTTTTTCAAACAACGTCTCTTCAAAAAGGATGTCGAGAAAGCGCGACCTTTAACTGCGAGGAGAGCATTCAACAGTGCGGAGCTGTTGAAAACTGCGCCGCTGAACAAGGTGGAGCAGCGTGAGAAGCAATCGTCTGCTGAGGACGACATATTTCTTCAATGTGAACATATCTCTCTATAGTTTGATCCTTTATGGAAATATTGAGTTTTTAGCAGTTTTCTTGAATTGTGATTTTTTTTTACGCACTGGATGAAAGGATGGTGCGCAATTCCAGCCCTGTACGCGCATCGTGAGGCGCACGACTGATATTTCAATTTGTGTGAAAGTTTTTTTTTTTTTTTTTAAATTTCCAAAACAAACCGTGTTTCTACTGTGGACTCAACTTTTACATCCTCGGCTGGCATAGCCAGAGAAGCGGGAGGTGGCAGACTCGAACATGGCCGAGCCGCGGGGGCATCAGGGGGCGCTGGTTGGAGGTCCCAAAAGCGTCTGAATCCCCGTTGAGTTGTTTGTTTTTGTTTGTTTGAGAAGGAGGAGGAGGAGGAGGAGGAGGAGGGGAAGGGGGTGGTGGCCTGACAGGTGAGCACAATGCCGAAAAACCGGGAGAAATTCACCCCGGATCCGTCCATCCACATATCCAAGATGAACGTGATCATCCCCTTCTCGCCAGATGTGCCCTGTGACAGTAACGGGCAGCGGATGTGGTGGGCATTCCTCGCCTCTTCCATGGTCACTTTCTTCGGGGGTCTCTTCATCATCCTGCTGTGGAGAACTCTCAAATACCTGTGGACTGTGTGCTGCCACTGTAACGCCAAGAAGAAGGTACGTGCGCCTGTTTTCATGAAGCACAGCAGACAACCACACCTCAGAGGATGACTTATTTATCAGTGGGGTTTTGTATGACAGCCAGCGCGTGACTTCAGTGTGTCCAGTTTGATTTATGAAATAGGTTCGTAATTAAATCTGTCCGCAAAGAGAACGTTGAATAATTAACCTCCAGCTTAACTGCATATAGAGAAACAGAGAAATACCGTTAAACCGGGATGATGCACCTTGACACCATGTTTGTGCAGACTTTGAGTTGGAAGAACAGCTGACACTTGTTGGATGGAAATCTCCTGTTATCCATCAGGTAGATCTGTAAGTGTTGAAACAACAGTCAGGTTGCAACAATTATTCATTTAGTTTGAGCTAATTGAGTGTATTGCCTTTCTGATAGTATTACCCACCCATTTTTTGCGTGCATAAAATGCATTGCAGCACTATGCTTTTAGAAAGTACACATTTCTTAAATGAACATACTGTACACTTGTGTTTTGAGAAACTTTAATCCTGTCATTGGTAACAGTCCTTCACCTCCCTGTGGATATTTGCATTGGAGCTACTTTTTGTTGAAGAACTGGTTGCAATGAAAACAGTCCACAGCTGAAGCTCAGTTTTATATTTTATTGAGGGTATTAATAAGAGTGCTGCTAACTGTCTCCTGTGTTCACTACTTTCAGTTATGCCTGTTTGATTTTAGGACAAACACCAGAAGTTTCACATATTTTCCAGCTACATCTGATTAAATTTAATTGAATAAACGTTGCAAAAATTGCAACCAATACCAGCATGTGTATCAGTGTATCAGTAGTCTACCATCAAGTCAGGTACCATTACTGATTAAGTACCAGTCCACGATAGCTATCGCTACATGTTGAATGGATAATCACTGCCATTTATTTGGCTGGAGGAAACAGTCCTTCTTGAAAAATGCCCAAGCTTCAGCAGAAATGATGGAGAATTGAGGAGTTTTCAATTTTTAATTTAACATATAAAAACTCTTCCCCTCGTTACCTGTACTTAATCTTTCGCAAGAGTATAAACGGAAGAATATTTGTTCATTGAAACCCTTCATGATTCTAGATTAACTTTATTTACTCACAAGTTGAGAAATTTGTCCTGGGTGGGTCTTTAACCGTGCTGCAGACATAACAGATACAGCAATCAACAACATCACTCACATCATTCAATCAAATGTGCCGCACCATTTGGTTGACATAACACTTTTTGTTGCTCAGGACACGCCCAGCACATCAGCTGCTGCTTCACAGATGATTGTCTTACCACTTTGGTGTCTCTGTAGTCTAGAGGTTCGATGTATGCCACAGTCTATTATCCCCAAATAACGAGCAAAGTATGCTTTCCAATTATAGTTCGGATAACATCTACCCGAGGCTGGCTAAAGTCCTGAAAAAGAAAACAGATCCAGGCTCTATTTAATACATACTTTTTCATCTTCAGTCTTTAGCTTTAGGATCATAATGGATCAGCTGATATGGGCCAAGGATGGAGCAATTTTACTTTTTAATGTGTATTCATCTCTCAGATAGACTGGAGGAAGGGGAGAAATGGCAAAGGCTGTGTGCAGGGTGGGGCTGACCTTTTGAAAGGAGACGTCTGCAACATTTGTATGCCTTGGATGAAGCTGGTTATAATTAGGGCTGCAACTAACATCCCACCATCAATCACTACTGTCTCTAATTAATCTGCGGATATATTTATGTTTATTTTGTGTATTGCTTGGACTTTAACATGTCTAAAAAATGCAGGTAAATGAGCACCTAAACAAAAAAAAAACAACATTATTTTTCTGCAGAGAGTTTCTGTTCTGGTTGTGATATTCAAAAAGAATCCCTCTGTTTGCATCCAGGTTATATTTATAGATGCAAAAAAAAAGGCAACAGAAATAAATCTGTGAAAGATCAGGACAAGGTTTTTCCTCTCCTTTGGAGTCCGCAGGCGAACACCGTGCATGTGTGAATACAAGAGAGCAGTTGGATGGTGTGTTTTTCTTCACATTCCTGCCAAGTGAATCCTGCAAGCTCCACCAACCTGTTGAGTTACTCAGTGGGAGTCAGTTAGAGTTGGGTCATCCTTTCACTTTCTATCTCTCCCTCTCTGCCGTCTTTTGCGCTCCTGGCATTCATTCCAAACTCCTGCCCCGTCTTCTTCTTTTTCTTCTTATTCTCGCCCTTTTTTTTTTTCATCCAACATTTCCTCCAAAGTGTCAGAAATGCAGTGTCAGGCACACACCGTATGTGCCATATGAATCAGTACTTTTGTTGCTAAGCAACTAGCAAGCAAAGGATTTCATTATAAGTGTAAATCTCTGTGTTATGCAGTTGTCTGGGCTGTGAGATGTGGCAGGTTGTGTTGGAGGAACACACACACCCCTCTGTCTGTGTATGTCATTAGCAGCACAAACATGGAGCTTTTAGAGCATTGTTCATAGATGGTAGCTGATAAACTGTTTCCCCCTGTTCAGTTTATTTTTTTCCATTTTGTTTTTGGGCATTCGCTGCCCTGTTCTCTGCTCTGCTCTGACAGCTCACAGGTCCCTGACACTAAGTCTCCCTCTCTGTGGCTCTGACTTCCAAAGTCTGATGGAAATCAATGAAACGCTCCGTTTGTGGGATTCTGATGGATGACGACTATTATCCGTCTGGGAGGAAGAGTAAATTGTGTTCATTGTAAATGGCACTGAACTCACAACGGGTGGATGACAAGCTGTTTTAGATTATCAGTCATTTTTGGGGGGGTTTATTAAAGGATGTGTGTTTCATGTTCATAGTTTGAGTAGATAAGCACAGAGGGCATTGGCCAATGTGTTATGTAAGATACAAGGAAAATAATATTCTTGCAATACATTTTTGTTGTTGTGGCAATGGCCATGGCCTTGATGAAGATCAAACAACTAATCATATAACATAAAATTGAATTTGACATGATGCTAACGATAGCCTAGGAAGCTAAAACACAGCTGTCGAAGCACCTGGCACACATGTCATTGTAATCTTATGAACCTTTAAATAATTTGACCAATCTCTGTGTCCAGATCATTTAGCAACCACAAGACAATTGGGAGAAATGATGTTGGGTCATCTGGCCATATTCAAAAACAACATATTGAATAACCAGTCATCTATCTAGCTACCCTTACACAACAGTTATTTAGCATACAACCACCTTCATGCTAGCATTACTGTCTTAACTATCAGAAGAACGTCGTACCAAAAGTAACATTGAATTTGGAGATGCATTTGGAGTCATTTTAGCTTAGGAAGAGTCCTAACTGACCAGAAAGCACCTAATTACTTAACTTCCAACTTTATGGTAATTAAAATAATTTAATTGGTAAAAAGGCATAGGTTCTCTTTGAGTCTTTGTATATCCAAAAAATATAGTTCTACCACAGCAGACCTCATTAACCTCTGCCATTGCATGTTAATTATGTAGTGGAAATGCGGTCAGATTGTGGTCCTCCTTCCCCTACGCCTTTATGAATTATCCTATCTTTCCCTGACCTCATGACGTTTCCACGGGGTTACGGTAAAGAGGATAGTGAAAGGGGAAAGAAGGGTCTTTCCTTTTTTATAGTGTCTCACCATCAAATAATAATATAAGCTAAGCTGTGGTTGGATGCTAACGTGAGCTAATGGGTCCACATATTTGATGTTTTATCATGAAATATGATCTGATGCATCTCTAGATATTTACTGTCTTTCAGTTGCCGTTAAATGCGGAGGCAGTGTAATTATAATTTGACAAATTATCCATTTTTACAAGATTTATAGAAAAAAAATTGGCCACCGCTATTTTGATAAATTGTTGTTAAAATTGAACAAATATAGCCTGTCCCTGGTTGAAAGACTTGATTTTGAAGAATTTAGTCAACCTTTGACTTTCAGACAAATTCTACAATAATTTAAATGTGTGTGTGTGTGTGTGTGTGTAGTTGCGTGTGTGGGCAATTCGAGAATACAGACGGAGAGTCTTTCTCGTGGTGCTTTGGAGTGTCGCCTGAAATATTGTAATTATGAGACGAGTGGTTGTGATCGAACAGCGGTAATTACCAGTGAGAAAGTAGTAATAGCTGAGTGGCACTTTGCTGTTGTCTCTTTCACACACACACACACACACACACACACACACACACACAAACCGACTCACAACATAACAACAAGTGAAGCAATCTGAATATTAATTCTGCACTTACATTATTTGCCCTTTACTAGTATTTCTTATTTTGTTCACTGCTTCTCAAACTTACACTTTAAAAAATACTAGCGGTTTATATTTGGTTTGTCATCATTTCATTACATTTATAGCCAGAAGTGTCTGAACACATCACATTTTGTTCTCCCATGAACTTAAAGAGGAAGCACTTAAAGGCACTATAAGAGATTTACAGTCAAGAACATCAACCTTTTCACTCTGTAGTCTTCTCTATTCAGGATTGTGTAATTAGCACAGCACGTATTAGCTGCTCACATTACATAATAAAAGCAGCGTGCTGCAGCTTGGCTGGCACTACACCATCTGTGATCCAACAGGTTTCAGATTAACACAAATGTTAAAAATCTCAACGGTGCCAGAGCCTGCTGCTTTTAATGCAATTGATGATGTCACTTTACCTCCCCCCCCCCACACACACACACACAATTTTATAATTTTTGTTTGTCTTTTTGTCGAAAAAATCCCATTTGTAATATTGGTTGTAAGAGAAAAAAGGTACACACATTTCTAGATTTTCTTTGAACATTTTTCTCTGAGGGATTCCACTGTTTTACGGCTTTCTTTCCTTTTTTTCCCTTGAAATTTTGACATTTTTTAAAATAGTTTTTGTTCATGTCTTTTAAAAGCTGTGTCATTTATACAAAACATCACACAACCGTGTCTATTTTTACGCTCAGATTCCTTAAACTTTAATCATCATGCATGAGCTGAATTTAGCCGCTTGAGTTGAAGCAAAGTTCGTCTTATCTGCGTTCACTCATTCATTCAGTGATTTAAGGACTTACTGCAAAGACGCATGTGTTACAGTCTTTTTTTACCCATCTAAGGGGCCATAGATCCACTCGAGTATTTCCAGATTTTGTTCTCCCCTATGAATGTCTTATATTTCGCGATTTATATGAATATGTTTTAAATAATTCATGAACTTTAGCAGAAGTCGTGTCATAAGGCACATGTTCTATTCTAGTTTAATGTACTCGTTCTAAGAGAAATGATCATGGTGAATTCAGAGAAAGAGCCAACAGAGCTGATGGATGACCCCTGGTTTCAGGCGAGATAGTGTAGCCTAAATTTGGACTTTTGGACAATCGATCAAAGTGAAAAAGAGGAGTCGTGATGCCCGAGTGGGTGTAATAATTACGTGAACTTTTCTGGTGCTATTAAAAATGTATTCATCTATTTTAATGTAATTGAACCAAAGTCCAGTAAAAGTGTGTAAAACCTTTTTCATTCAACTTAATGTTGTTTTTTACGCAGGAATGAATGATTTAAATGTCAAAGACAAAGCTCTCCATCGGTGTGCTCCTTAATGTTAGCACACTGATCCTTTAGAAACATTATTATAGACATGCCAATTAATCACAAATAACTAAATTAATCTCTTAATTTACTGGTGTTAAAAATGTCACGTCCAGTGTTTTTTCAGTTACACTTTTAGATTTGGTCATTAAAAGAGCTGCAGAAAACTGTGGGATGCCAATTAGGTGTACTGAAGTTAGCTAACACATCCCTCTCCTTAGCCTTCTCACTTCAATTATTTTCATTTCAGATAAAAAACATCATGTTAAGTTTTCATAGAGGTGTATTAGTCCTGAATCGTTTTACATAATAAAGAACGTGGCAACTTACAAAAGTATCAATATTGAACACATCCGTATACTGTAATGTGCATTTGCTTTTTGTTCCTTTGGTCATCACCAAAAACCAAGTCTTACTGTGGTTGATTACTTAATTTTTCTAATTTAGTTTGGATATTTTATTGCATTGTGTAAGTCACGATACTGTATACAATAGCATACACCACAATATGTGCATTTCTATCACTGCTATCACTTTATCCTAACTTCTTTTCACCATAGTCTGACTTTTTAAAAAATTTTTATCCTGCTGTAAAGTTCTTTTTAGGCCATTTGACTTCACATTCACATTACCCTCATTCATGCCCAAAGTGCCACTGTAGGAGTAATAAGGGATGACATGGTGGGTCAAACTGCCAGAGAAATCGGTTTATAGCACCATATTTTTCTTTTTTCAATTCAAATATTGATATTTTGCACCAGTTATATGATCATTTTATCACCCAACCAGTTAGATGATAGATTCTGTAACAGAAAAGGATGTCCATTACAGCATAATAAGAAGACAGTTTAGTAATAAATAGATGTAATTTATGAGCGACAGGGTCACAGCTTCTGAACCTTCTTCCTTTTCAAACGTTCTGATCAAGGTAGATATAATGTATACTCACCTATTTGTTTACAGCATCTTCTTGTCTTTTACATTCTGCTCAGATGCTTTCAGATCATGAGTGTTACTGGCTTCCCTGCTCGCTAACTGCAGATAAACTCGAGGCCTTTAGCTGTATTGTCTTCAAAGTTAAACCCTCATTCAACAGGCTGCTCACTGACAGAGGAATCAGCGTGTTCTTGTTTCCTTTTCATCTCTAACCCTAGTCTTATCCACTCAGTCTGATCTCCCGATTCAAACGTTATATTTTACTTAAATTCCCCCCCCCCGAGGCTCTACTTCAAGACCACTATGATTCGAAATCAAAATAAATGACAAAATATTTTTAACCTGTAGACTTGTAGAGTTTCGTATGATAACTGCTGCAAAAGATGCACAATTCTAATAGAATGAGAAAATGAAATAAAAATAAATAAATCCCTGTCTGAATACTAGCTGATACTTGTTGAATTCTCTGCCCTCTTATCCTGTTGGCTTAGTTCCTGAGTGAACCTGACATGTTATTATCCATGTAGTGTGATACCAGGTTCGAGCTGCAGGGCTGTGTACAGACGGTAATAAGTGTAACATGGTCTGCTGTTGGGCTGCTGCTCTCGGACTAATGGCTCACAACGTGATTACATTTCTTTCTGCCGCAGGCTTTTTTAGTTTTAATCATGGAAACAGCTGAGATGTGTTGCATGTAGGTGGTACCATCATGGAATCTAATGATGACACTGTTTTTACATTAAGAGGTGTTAAATATATATTTTTTTCACACCAGACTTCTGCCATTAAGGCATGATCCTTATTCTCTTCCACATCTATGCAGAAAAAAAATACTTCACCTTGCACTGCACCAAATTTTCATGATGGCACACGACACAAAAGTTGGCGTTTAGCGAGGTGACTGGAGCTGTGATATTTGCTATTTCACCAGATGAATAGAATTGCTGAACAGTGCTGTTTATCCCTTTCTGTTTATTTCTGACAGAGCCGAGGTCTTGGGTCGCTGCATGGCTCTGATTGATTATGATAATTAGCATAATCGCTGCTGGTGAAACCATAAATATCGAACGTTATGAGCTCCGGACACGTTCTCCTACTGTGCTGTTGATAAATGTTCAACTTTAACTCTTTTATTAACACACTTGCTCCCTTCTCTCAACTATGCAAATGACGCCCAGTTTTAACTGTTCAGGAAATATACAGATTGATGACGGCTGGTTAGTTTTTATAGTTTAAAGACAAGTGTGCATTTTCATACTGTCTTTTTACATGTTAATGCAAACATAACAGTTATAAAGGACCGTTACTTTAAATCCGTTATTATCTATGTTGAAAGATTAAGTGTGTCAGTGTTTCTTGTGTCTTTGTCAACAAATGTGGTTCATATTTCCTGAACTAACATGGAAGTAATCCTGTGAAAAAGTTTTTCCTAAAGGGACACTTTATCCCCTGTGTGCTCGACCTTCATTAACTTTCTCTGTAAACTGTAAAGCATGCACTCTAGGTCTTTTTCAACGTGCTCCTTATCTACGTAATCCATTAAAAGAACAGAACAAATAGTGGTTAATTTTTCTATAGCTTTTTGGATCCCATCTCTCAGAAACCATGGAGATAAATTATGTTAAGTTGGTTATCTTACACAAGTACGATCTACAAAGACTTTAGAGTTTCTTCATAAAAAGTTTTCTGGATACAGCTGGTCTTTAAAGTTATGGCAAAGTCTCTCAAAGTAATTTCTCAATTTTAATGGTTAATTTTTAAATTTTAAGAAACTGGGGGTGTAAATGAGCTTGATTTTTGGTAAGGATTAAACTTACACATCCTGACTTTGGTTTACACAGGCAATACTGGTTTTTAGAAACAAATGGATCTTGGTTTTGAAAATATCGAAGGACATGTGGAAAAGATGTGCACCAGAGCCATAATGTCACACTAGATGACATGCGACTTCAATAAACGTGGGCACTGTGCTTTATTTAAAGTCAATCTCTGATGCACCATCCTGCTGCCGTAAATACTCAGAAGTGCATCCAAATCCACAGCTATAAATAGTCCCCTGCAAATACACCGTTTCCTCCTGCTTGAGTAACATTTGCTTTAAATGACACTGCCATGCTGTTTGAGAAAATAACTCAACATTTAGAAATAATGAAGGTATTTATATATTTTTAAGCCACTTCAAGTTTAATTTCAAGGGCTGGACAATTTTTAATCAAACTAAACGCCTAATTTAATCTCACTAAGGCAAAAGTATTTTGTATTAAAATTGGAAGAAAAAAACAAAACAAAACACAGCAACATAAATTAATACATTAATTAAATATAATAGCCAAAGTATAAAATGGAAATAAATGTAGTAGACGGAGAGCTGGAGAAGTATATTCAGAAGTATATAATGCAATGTCAATGTTGCTTTTGTTTAATGATTGCTAGATGTACACTATATTGTGGATCATATCTGTACATGGCTTTATTTCAGTGGAGCTGCAGCCTGTCCAGCTTTAAGATGATTTATGGTGGAGTGGAAGCAGAGCACATGTTACATAGTTGCATGCCCAGAGTTCTTTGAAGCTGATGCCCTATCCCAGGGACACACAAAAGCCCATTCTGCATCTGGAGAATGTGGCATGTTGAGATCTCGGACATAAACACCTCAAGAAAAAGGAACGCTGCTGTAGTGCGCACATGGCATATACGTTAATGGAAACCAAATAAACTGTTTCATTTTGAACTGTGGGTTGCTCATTTTCCCATCTAACTCTGTAAACTGAATAAAATGATCTCACATGACTGACGCTGTAGGGGAAAGGCCTTGGGGAGAGTGATGTGTGACACTATTAAGGCCAAAGAGGAGAAGGGTATCACAGGGTAAAGTGTCCAAGTTGTGTTAGCCTTGAGGCTGTAGGGAGTTTCATCAGGGAACACTGCTAACCCCTGCATCCTGTCTTGATTTCCTGCTCTGTGAATCATACACGTCCCAGCAGACAGACAGATAGGTGGAGAGACAGACAAACAGGTTGAGAGACAGGCAGGCAGGCAGGCAGGCAGGCAGCCCACTCAGTGAAGCAGAAACAACAGGAGCTCAGTGGCTGCCATGGATACACTCCTGGAGTCGCTGTGCTGCTCCCTCTCTGAATGTTTACTGTAAGCATGTAAGCATGTTTGAGCGTGGGTTTGGTTTGAAGGCCTGAAGTGTGGTCACTATAAAGAATGAAGCATTTTTGTATTTGAAGAGGTAAATTGAGTTTTTGAGCAGTTGTTTATGTTGTGTTTTTATAGTTGTCAATCAAAAATGTCATCATTCATTCACCGAGTTCACATGGTGGTTATTTTCCTCTGCTAAAAGACCCTTTTATTGTAAAACACTGTTATAATGGAATAATACCCTGTCCCTGGTTTGCAAATGGCATAATTAAGCTAATTAGACCAATTTCCCTGCAACCTCAATATACCTGAAATAACCCAGGATAGTGGTAATGGATTGGCCTCAGGCATATTTCAAGTTAAAATATTTTTTAAAACCTATTTGGGACATTTCAACAAAAGCTAAAAAATATTTTAACCTCCTAATGTTATTGCTAGCCTTTTAACTAATCCTACTAGCTAGCTAGCCTAACAGTAATGTTAGCTTGTAATTGGTTAAATGTGAATTTAACTGTTAAGACTTAGCTGTACAATTTTCACTAGCCATAACAACTTTTAGTAATTCAGTGAGAAATATTTTTATAGACCTTACGTATCATCCAAGTACGGTACTAAAGAGCTCTCGCTATAATCTTGATGTTAGCCCTGCTTGCAGCTATGGCTTTGAAAATGAAAAAGTTAGACATATCTGGAAAACAACCTTGTTTTGGGCTAAATAACATGCTACTTTTAAAATTGGGAAGGTTGAATAAAGACAGAAGAAGAAGACCAATGAATTTAACTTGTAATGTTGTTAGCAGCTAACGGTCAGATTTGCTAGTTTTCTTACACACTGCTATTGATAAATTTAATAATACACTCTCTAGTAATCAGGATGCTTAGGCTTACTGGCAAAATGCAATAGCTGGACAAAAATGTTTCCTGAAACACCAAGAAAACATGAACAATTTCACTGCATGGATTTCAGTTGAAGTGTTTAATTATCCAACCTTAATAACATAAATGAGTTTACCATTTTCAAAATTCCAGATGTTTTCACATTACCTTCTGTGTCTTTTGGTCTTCTAGGAGGTCCATCGGCTCACCATAGGTGATGGCATCAAGCGCACGGACAAGGAAGACCCGGCAGCTAGTGAGGTGGGCTGGATGACCTCGGTGAAAGACTGGGCTGGAGTCATGATTTCTGCTCAGACACTGACAGGACGAGTTCTGGTGAGTTCACACTCAGTTATCATCCTTCTTCTAATCTATGATTGACGTCTTGAGCTACTTCAGTCTGACACGTAGCATGCTGTTGGTTAAGACGTCAGCGAGATGAAGCATGACAGAAGATCATCATCACCCCCAGACTTTCTTATGACAGCTCTGCAGACGGGTTAAACTTAGCATCATATATCTGTCTGTTGAAAATATTTGTTACTGTTGGACAGAGCCAGGGCAGACGTGAATCAGACAGGCCACAATTCAGGCATGCTTGAATGTTTCTCGAATTTCTCTCTGCTCTTTTGATGCATAAATTCAACGTTTTGAAGAGCATACCTTGCTAGCTTATCTCTCTGACAGATAAATCAAAACAAAGCCAGGGCAACAAAGAGGAGAGATTTAAGGAGTGTATTAAGGTCAGACACCTCGTAATGCCCTCAGATGGCAGAGAGAAACAGAAGGGGGGGGAGGAAGGGGTATGTTGATTTTAACAATTGCATTTGGTCAGCTTGTTTCTCATGGCAATGGTGTGTCCTAAAGATAGTATTTCTAAACGTTTTGATACTATTTTGTGCGTGTTTGTTTTTCCAATAGTGTTTGATAAATAAGATACATATTCTTGGCAATGCACATGTAGCATTAAGGAGTGATGAAATGAAATTACATGAGTGGGAGCTCCATGCCAAGGCTTGCCGCATTGCTGGGGGCTGATCCCACTTTCACCCACTCCCCTCTAAATGTGGTGCAGCATCTCCACTTGGCTCAGCAATTGAGGGTTGTTAATCATGAATGTTAGGCAGGCAGCCTCATTCATTATTATGATTTGATCAGAAAAATGAACAAAGCTCTTAGTGTACAGTGGATGAAAGCTGCTGACTTTTTGGGAAGGAAAGGGGAAGTTGTTCTTAACAAAACACTGTTCAGTTTCATGATTTCTGCCTTCTGACTGTGATAACAGTTCATGTGATGGGCTTTGGTGCCACATTATTATTAAAACGTTTCTATTTAGTTAAAGACAGGGTAGGTCATTTTTTCCAGATACACTTTTTAAGATTTTAGTTGGGGGTGTCTTTAGGTCTTGACAGCCGTTAATAGTTGCTCTGAAAACGGAACAAAGAAAATCCATCATCTTTAGCAGTTTTAAGCCTGTAAATACTTTGGCCAATGTCTGCCACGAGGTGCCAATTTCATGAACCTATCATGCCTCCCTGTCTCTCTGCTCGTTTTCTACCTCATGCATGTACGAACCCACACTCAAAGCTTGAGCTGAGGTCTGCTTTTGGACCAATGGTGCTTGTACATGTAATTTAGGGGTGTGGCTTCTTGAAGGAGCACAGAACGGACTGAGTGTTTCTTTCGAAATCATGCTAGTTTTTAAAAGCAACCAACACTGACTTTAAGGGGAATCATAGAAAAGTTCAACTCACCAATTTATTGGTAACCAATTCTTAGATATGATATTACATATTAATATTATTTACTTTTAACAATCAAATGAAATTCTTGAGCCTGTTATGCTATGGACTGCATCAACCTGATGGATTTTTTTTGTCCATTTTAGTTGTTAGTTCAACGTGTATTTTGGTTAGCCAAATGTTTGGTAGGCTACATGCATCAAATGACTCCTCCAGTTATCACAGACTGGCTCCAAAAGTGAAATACTTTAGCACTGGTTGAGGGTAGAGACTTCTTGTGCATCATGGTATAAGAAGATTGTAGACACAGTTACAATGACAGCGCCACAGTGCTAACAGAAGCATGTCAGCTTGACAACATCCTGCCTGTCCTCGTTTTCCACTTTGAACCAACACGACAGTCAATTTGTAAGTGTGTGTGTGTGTGTGTGTGTGTGTGTGTGTGTGTGTGTGTGTGTGTGTGTGTGTGTGTGTGCACGCGTAGCTCAAGTGCTCTGTCTCAATGACGGCTTCACACAACTGTTTAGCAAGCTGCTCGTCTGTAACCATGGAAACTGCAGCTTACCTAAACATGGCAGATGTGTGTTTTCTATGTCAGCCTGTAAAGAGGGGGACATTAAAGCCTATTTCCAGCCATCAGAGGACATTTTTACACTGGAGTACAAGCATGAGATGGCTCAAATGAATGGCTGTATGTGTTTGTATTTCTTTCTTGTTTCAGCATTTATCTGCGTATGCTTGTTGAGTACAGATGAGTTGCCATTCCCACGTCTTCACCCACGTTGTTGTCTTTAAAAATGTCATTTTTGCAAGCAGCCTATTTAGTATTGAAATATCCATCCGAGCATTTTATTAATTTTAATCCTTAGTTAAGATGAATCAATTTATTTTACACTTTAATATCCAGCAAAGAGCATTATAGAAATATCATTTTTTTTGCAACAATCGAGTGTGGTTGGTGTGAATTTAAAAGAAGTACAACAAATAACCTCTAATTAATTTGATCAATTTAACCTGCTAAAATGACCAAGTGCAAATGTGTGGAGTTAAAGAGAGAATAAATCTGATCCTTTAAGCAAAAAGGATTATGCAAAAAAAAAAAAAAAAAAAGGATCGACAGCAGAAAAGGATGTCTGCAGTATTTTGCGATTGTGATGTAGGTTTATGGATCAGGAAAACAAACACTGGTTTATATCTCTACAAATTCAATTATTTCTAAAGCCCTTCATTTTAAAATAGTATCTGGTGTACAGTGCGTCACAGAAGCAGAGAAAAGAAGAGATGGAAATAAATCAAACTTTAAAACAAAAGCAAGGACACTAAAAGTACAAGCTGCCATTTGCAAGGTGGAGAATAAGAAAAATAAGTTTTCAGGTATTAAAGTTATATTTTATTGGGACAGCTAAAGAGATGCAGGAAATGTGGGGAGGAGAGAGTGGAGGTTGTCAAATTTGATCCCACGACCACGTCTATAGCCGCTTTTATGTGCGATAGAAGCGGTAGGCTATATTGCGCCCCAAAGTGTAACATTTACTTGACTGTCATCGTGAAGACAACCTCAAGCTGGCCACACACTAGACGGTTTTAAAGTCTGAACTGATTTTAAAATGCGGGGGACCAAAGACACATGCACAGCTTCAACCGTTTTTTACATAAAAAATCCTCCAACGCACAAACTAGACAATTCAGCAAGACCACAAAAAAACCCAAATATGGAAGACAATCTAAGTCGTGGGCTGGCTGTCCTGCTGTTCTGTCTGTTCTGCAGCGATAAACACTATGGGTGAAGTCTGAGAAGACGTTCAGGCGCGGCTGTACGATTTGGACGCGAGCTTGAGAGGAGTTTGCAACGTCCTGTTGGTGATGCTTCCTGGTCTACTTGCTCTCATTGGCTTACTGTGGGAATACCGTTGAAAGTAGCCCAACCTAGAATCCAGATTGGGGAGGCAATAAAAAAAATTGTAACGACAACAATAATTTGAGGATTATTAGGAAAAATAATATTTTGCAACAAGCTGCAAATCAGCACACCCTTACATACATCCATTTTTCTTTCTCTCCGTACTCCCTCTTCCTCTCCCAGTTTAAGGCCCAGTCTCTTGTACTTGCCTGGAGTTGCATCATAAATAAAGGCAGGGCTTAAAAAGAAAGATCAAATCAGTAATTTATTCCAAAATTCGAAAATGTTATCGTCTTTCCAATCTTTGCTGAGCACTTTAGTTTGAAGTTAGTTAAAAGCCGGACCTGTAATGACTTCTGTCCCAAATAAAGGCACTTTTCATAGACTGAAATAAATAACACTAGGCTCTTAATTTTTTTGTGTATTTTTCTCTCCTTAACTCCAGTTACAAGCCTATCATACATCAGCCATATGTAACTGTAGCTGTGTTTGTTGGTCTCAAAATTGAATTGTGACTTGCGATGAAAAGGTTAAGTGCTTGTTGATATATAAAATAAACATCCTCACTGTGATTGATTTTTGATCTTTTCACAAGACACGACAAGTTTAAGGGTTGTGGGTTTTTTTTTATTGTACCTTGGATCAATTCTCCACTGATTTAGCATGCTTGTTAAAACCAAGTTTTAAGGTACCTCAACAAAAATCTGTGTGACACGTTTGAAGCGCAGCGTTCCTTGGTGCACACAGAGCTGTTTACCTCTGCCAGAGGATGCTGAGTGATAAACAGGTGCAGTCTGGCTGGAGGACGGCCCACAGGCTCAGTCTTCATTCGCCTGGCTGGCCTTCCATCTCAGCAGATTGTAAAAGATCAAACCTCGCCTTCAGGGTTATTTGATTAGCGGGGAGGACACTTCCTGATGACCTTTCAGTCTGTAAAGGTTTATCTGCTGGAGATCAACGCTCCTCTCCTCCTGCACTCAAATGAAACAGTAAGGACCGCACGTTTACGCTGTATGTAAAGACATGGTTTCCCTCAGATTGGGGGCACAGATGGGTCCCATCAGTCAGTTAAATGCATTATTGTTTTCCCCCTTTCCCCTAGAGTCAATTTTGAATCATAAAGGACCACCCTCCTCCTCTCTATTTATTGAGAAATGTCATCACTTCAATGTTTACCCACGTCAAAACAAACAAAACCGGCTTTGGAGGCTGAACAGGTGGCTGCAGCTTGTACCTGTGCCAAAGAAACCTCAGCAGGTGTCCTGTTATATCGTAAATCTTTTTCCTGTTAGTCGCACTTTCCCTATAGATATTATCTTCATGAAAAAGTAAAATGGTTAAAGTGTGATGGAGCAAATGTGAGGAAAGTGTATTCTAGGGTGAAATGTGATTTCTCTTAAATGATGGGACCCTGCTGAGTGACATTTAGCCCACTTGTGCTCTTTTCCACAGATCCACGGGGGGGGGGGGGGGGGGGGGGGGGGGCAGGGACGTCACAACGCTATTATTGTGAACAAAGAAAGGTTTTCTATTAATGGAAGCACTGAGCTTCCCCCCTGCACTTTTCGGTTTACCCTCTAACCCTGAACGCAGCCAAAGGTTGAGCAGAGTCAATGAGATTTTCTTAGACTTGGAAGAATGATCCGCAATAGTCCAACGCCAGGCTGTTTCTACATTGAAACTGTTTAATTTATACTGCTGTATGTCTTCTTATTGTCTGAATAAGAAGGGTCTTTCACAGTGCAATTGTTCAGCATGGGAATTTAATATACAAAAACGTAACTGTTCTTTATCAGTGGCGTGGGGGGTTATGCTTAAAGGAATGTGGATACCTTTTTGATCAGCTGTTTTATGGATAATGTTGAAGAATTCTGTTTAAATTTGATGTCAATGTGTTTTGACATTTTGGCACCATGGCTCCTGTCTCCTGTCTGTGGGTGATGTAAACATTAGGTATACTGTTGCCATGCATTAAATCACCCAGTATAGCTTTAGGCAACATCTGGGCCCTGTTGTTTCATTCCGTATTATTCAGAACAAAATATGTCGTAGCAAATCTGCATCAGGAAAATTCATGCTAACATGGCTACGAGCAGTTCACGTTCGAATTTTTGCAATTGGTGATGTGTTTTTTTATTCTAAACCTGATGATTACGAGGCAGGAGCTGCCTGAAGATGTTACGTGCACTTTTTTTATGATTCTCACTAGGGCCTGACCAATATGTGATTTTTGGGTCTATGCTAAAATATGATACTGATAAATTGGCCGATATCTTACTTACATCTGTGTTTGATCTGTTGAGATATTAAACACATTTGTTGTTTTTATCCCTCAAATGCAGTTCCACACTTGTAGACAAAATAAATATCCAACACAAGATAGTCCCTCAACTGGAAACTGTGCATATAAGTGCATCGTTGCTTTACACTCTGGAAAGTGATAATACTTGTTGTAATCCATATAGCGCCTTCTGCTGGTGGAAGATAACTGCTAGTGTAATACAATGAAACTTAAATTAAATTCTGTTTGACTGGTGAACAAATCTTGTAACATCTGCACATATCTGTGACAAAATTAGCTGATACTGATTTAATATGCTAATATTGATACCAAAATGATCATCTGGCCGATGCATTTGTTGGACTTCAATTTCCACGCAGATTAACAAGTGTGTACCCTCTATCAAAAACTGCTAACATTTATAGTGTAAAGTCAGCTGATTTCAAAATGATGGCTAGAACCAAGTAGTTCTCAACGGATCAGGCAAAAATAGCATATAGAAGCAAATATATGAAAAATTAGCATAAGCAAATTAGCAAAAGTAGCATTACCTCATACTCTAATGGGTGGTCTTTGCAAACTGGTCAGCAGCATATTATTTTCTCATATTTATTAATCAACTATTTTTATTTATTATTGTACAGGGTTTTTTTTTTGCATATTGAGGTATATTTTTGTTGAGCGTAGTTATACTTTGAAGATATACTGACTCCTCCCCCCACCAAATTCCTCTTCCTATAACCAGTGTTCTTTAGATCAAGAACCTTTACAGACTTAAAAGCCTGTAAAATCACTGAAAGCTTGTCATCTCCAAATGTCAAAAAGAACTGCAGATTCAGAGATGTCTAGGATTTCTAAGGTGAACATGTGATAAAAGTCCTATCTGACAGATGGGTGAAGTCTTTTGTCTCTATTTATGACGCCTGGGAGCAGCTGCAGAGCTGGAAAAAAAAAAGAGCTCAGAAACAAATTATAGGTGGGCCAGAAGGGCATTTTCATCAGGCGGACAAACTCACCTCCGTCTCCTCTGAAAGGCTCGGTGAGCAATCGTGGCACTACATGGAAAAGCTTTTTGTCTGATGAGAGTGAACAGAGGGAACGAGTAAACACTTTTGTTGGGACTGGCGCTCTTCTTTTACAGCACTGCAGCAGCACACAAAAAAACATCCAAGTGGCATTCACAAGTGATGGAAGCTCTTACACATACTGGGAATTCAGCTTAGTGCTTCTTTAAAAACACACTTTCCACAGTGTTCAGATCAGCATTGAAGGACTCAAACGACACTCCCTGAACATGCCCTTTTCTTGACATTCCCCATTGACTCTTGGCTTCAGGTTAGGGTGCGAGGTAACAGATATTCTCCGAACATGCCGGGGCTTTGGGGGCACAGACAGGAGGCTGTTTGCCACCTGTGGACTCTGGTGCCAAAGAGATCGTGTGTGACTTTCACCGCACCCAGTGCAACAGAGTGAACAACGTGGCACTCTGCTGTTATTTTAGGGTGACAGCAGCTGCCAGGCCTGTTTTGAGCAAGCCCTCCAGAAAGAAACAATGCCATTCTGCTGTCCTCAGCCAAAACAAGGACATCTTAACTTGATTCTTCATAATTGAGTCTCAAAATTATTCCTAGAAGTGGAAAAAAAGAGCAATAGCGTTATGAATATTCAACTGTTGAAAGCAAGTTATTTCTCGGTCCATCATCTTTTTCTATAACTTGTAAGCTGATTAAAGATTTTTGCTCTCACTGGACAAAACAATACAATTAAAAAGTTTATTTAAAAAATTTTTAAATACTAACAACGTGACACTTCTGAAATGAAATGCAACAATTCTGCTGTAAGTATCAACATTAAATTATTGCCATGGGTTGAAAAGGTTCTTACTATCTACTGATTAAATTTAGCCCGTTTGTCCTGTCAAGCCTCTTGCCAACATGTTAGAATAATTTAAAGTTATGCAGTTTGAATACATGGCTCAGACATGTGATTGAAGTTACACTCAAAATTACCTGATTATTTTGATATTTGAATTAAATTCGCAAATATTTACAAAAATGTTGGTGAATTTTTAGAAACTGTAGTTCCTTGGCAGCATACTAACGAGAAACATCTGATCAACATCGTTCATTGAACACTGTTGGCCGTAAACTTGCAAAACTATTGCAGTTTATGTGAAGACAATATTTACACGCTTTTACACAAAAAACACACAACTAAGATGGTAAACATTAAAATCCAACTACCATCAACTTATACAGGGCTGTGTTTAACACTTGATTCTGATCAATGCGATAGAAGAACAGTCTTAAGAAGAACAAACCGTTAGTAAGTAAAGCATATGACTGATGGCGAAGCAGCTCTAAACACAGATTTTAATCACAAACTGTTATTATATCAATCTGTGAGAAGAAGGCCCTGTTCATTGATATTATTCCTTCTATTTAGGGGGAATAAGGAAGAAGAGAATTAATGGAAAAATAGAAGTTATGGCTTTGACAGAAACATCTACAACACTGAAGATGGCACTTGTCGTTAACACATGACAGAACGTGGTACGAGGTACAGTGGTGTTTGAAGAGAAGGGACAGAAATTTTAAAAAGTCCACTTGGAGTGATGGAGTGGTTCCTGCAGACCTGTCAGTGGAACATTTTAGTTTACTGAGAGTAATAATGGTGGATTTCATTTTATGAAGTCTACAGAGTCAGCTGTTGCTATGGACACAGCTTTAACTGTAGATTCAAACAGACTGTTCTTGAGCAGAAGAAGTCAATCATTTTATTCCAAATCAGTATTTTGTGTCAATTGATTGATTATCTAAGTAAGTAAGTACAGTAAGTAATAATTTGGCGTTCCATTCTGTGATAACAACCTGCTCAGCCTCCAGTATCCTTTACACATATTACAGCCCTTAAATTATAATCATGTTAGCTAGAAGACATTAGCATGTAGCTCATAGCAAACCAGATAGAGATAGATAGATAGATAGATAGATAGATAGATAGATAGATAGATAGATAGATAGATAGATAGATAGATAGATAGATAGATAGATAGATAGATAGATAGATAGATAGATAGATAGATACTTTATTGATCCCGAGGGAAATTCAAGGCATCCAGTAGCAGTATACAGACAGGCAGGACACAAGACATTAGTTACAATCCTAATGTAACAGTCGGCGAGATAATATCACTAGAGGCTGAAATATTATTCCTGCTGCTTTGTCGTTCTTGTATTAATTTGAACTGAATCTGGTGCATCAGAAATAGCTTCACACATTACATAGTCTTTTATATTCATATTCATTTCTCTGAGTAAACGTTTTATCTTGGAGACTTTAGCATGTAGCTCAAAAACACCCAACAGCCAGAAATAGACTCCAGCCTCACATAACTACCAGCATACTGCACCTTTACCTTCATTGTAGTCATTTAGATAGGACCTTGTGCATATGCAGAAGCTCCTTAACATATTGTTCACAAATTTTCTCTTCATTTTTTATGGACAGAAACTGAACATTACCTTGTTCGCTTCAAACTTTGGAGGTTACATTTTTTAAGAAGGCGTAAAACATATGGCTTGCCTGCTGCTAATTAGTTTAACCAACGTACTCCTAGAGAGAAATCTTGGGCATTAGACATTGCAGTATCATAGCCAGTTTTAATGGAGTTTCTTAAGTTTGATGCAAACATAAAGCTGTCCTTCTATTTGGTTTTCTGTAAATGGAGCCTGGATTCAGTCTACTTACAACATCATTAGTGATTGCCTTCAAAGCAGCATGCAGACAAATCTGAGTGTTGCTTTGACACATTTATATGAGTTAGCCTTGACCTGTGGCCATCTGTGCCTGCAGAGTCTACAGACTGAGAGAGGCTTGATCTTTCACTCTGCACTCACAGGGCCAAATTCTTGCAGCAATCACATCATTCGTTTTGGAGCAGCAAGTATCAGGTGTGAGAATTAGCATCTCTCAAGGGACGGAGGCGAGAAAGCATTTCTAATTTGGAACTTCTCTTTCTTTGGCGGCCATGTTTTCAGCAGGATCTCATTTGGCACAAACAATCTGTGGATTAGCAACACACTCAGAGGACAGGACATATTGTAGAGAAGAGGACCAAGGAAACACCCCTCCTCAAAAATCCAATTCACAAGCAAAACTATGTCAACAAATTCCCCCACAATCGTGAATTTGACTCTCCAGGTTTTATTAACAGTCGTCACATACACGACCTGAATCTTCCGTTCTCTCTCTCAGAAGAAAGGCAGGCTTATAGGAAGTGTAAATGAGTGAGCTCTTTATTTGTGCAGCAGGCACTTTACACCAAATAGGCCTTCTTATTGGCAAGCTCACTTTCATTTATTAACACAGCCACTTAGTTAAAATGAATTTGCAGAGGTTAATAGATGTTTTTGACAGGTTGCAACTTTGAAAGAATACTAAAGCTTAGTTCTTTTTCTGTTTGCTTATGAATGTGACACATTTCAGAACAGTATGTACCAAATATAATGGATTTACTTTGTGTCCCTGCAGCTGAGGTAACGCATCATTTTTCCTGCATCCCATCAATTCTTTAGCACACACACAACCACTACCGTTACAGGATGTTCAGCTTCCAAGAGACAGAACATAAGCTAAATTTTAACAAAAAAATGAAATTTCTATTGAAATTGTTAAGTGCAGGGAAGTTTTTGTCCATTTCTGGAGTCACAGCCTTTACTTCAGACTTCTTTTTGCACATCAATAGAAATATGCGAAGTTATTTCTTCAGACAACAAAACTAACACTTTTTCCATTTTATTTCACCACGGATTCTTCTCCTTCATTCAGTTGTTTTCTAACCCCAGAATGAAATGAATTGCAACCTCATATTTTAGCTGAGACAGACAGCGAGAGGCTGGGAGGGAGACACATCCATCCCCACCCATGCTAAGCTCTTTACGCATCACTGTGAGAGTGGTTGGACTGCTTCCAGGGTGACTTAAATCATGGCTAAGCCACTGCGGGATTTGGGGTTCTCTACGCTGCATGTTTTTGATTGTGGACATTTTAATAGCTGAATAATGGTGCAAAACTGTACGACTAAGCCTCCTATTTACAACAGAGCAGATAAAGCTGTTTTGGTGTGACAAAAGTAGACTAGGCATCACTGAAATACAAAAAGCAAGAAGATATTGAAATAGACCTTGTAGAGTTGTGAACAGTGTGACAAAGGGGAGCTTGACCCAAAATATTCATGAACAGCAGCGCTGTTTTCACAGCTCAGAGCGGATGTCGTCAGTACCCATAGATCAGGTCACTCACTGTATACGGTGACGGATGTCAAACAAACAGAGGATCAGGTTTCAGGCTGCGGGTAGTTACAGTACTCCAACCTATACAACATGTAACACAAACTGAGCACTTGTGTGGAGCTGCAAAGGGTTTAAGGCAAGATTCTGTTTCTAAGTCCTTTAACCTGCATTATTTTTTAAGTATCTCTGCAGTATGGCTAATGCTGAGGAGGCAAATATCAGGCTACTGTGTTACAGCTTGACGCCATTTCTCATTGTGTCAACATGTTATATTGGAGATGTTTGAGAGTATGATGTTTTAAAGGGGCTCTCAATCCACACTACTACTTAGTAGCTTGGTTTTACTGGTCAAAGGGACTCATAGCCCCTCCCCGACAGTCAGAGCAGACATATGGCTAGGAAGCTTTGTTATATTAATGTTTGGCCCAAATTATCTGATAACTAAAGAGGGTTGTAGATCCCTGTGGCATCAACACTACACAATCACTTTATGAGGATTATTGCCTTTTTGGCACAATCAAAATAATATCCTGTAATTAATGATGTGCCTTTATTTTCCTCCAGGGTTAACAGGTTTTTTTTAATAAGAGAGAAACAAATCTTTAAAATACAGTATATGTTTATAGAAACTTTATGACAGCCACATCCTAAAAAAAATGCTGTTCAAAGTTACATGGTGTTGACTTTTTCTTTCTGTGTTTGATGAAACTGCTTTTTAAGATATCTTTTGTTCGGGGAGCCAGGCCTAACATGCTGCATTGCAGGGTGAGTTATTCGTCAGCAGGACGAGGAGGAAATAATTCAATGCAGTACTCAGACATACTTGTTGAGCAAGTTGTCCTTATTTGTAAAATAACTGGATTTGAGTCGTTAGTTCTTCATCAAGATTGGAAAAGGTTGCTCACCTCTAAATTCACATTTATGTGTATACAGTATTGAAGCAGTCATGTTTTAATGGTTTCTTTTATCCTCCTCTTATACCTACAGTACATCAGCTGGCCTTCTGAGCACAACTATGTGACTCACTGCTTCAATGTGACTTTTTTTTTTTCTCTCTTTTTTGTCGAAGAAATTAATCAGCACATAGGCCTTGTTTGACACTCATCATATCTTATATATATATATATATAGCTTTAGAAAACACCTTAAAAAATCAAATGATGCTCGGAAAATGAAAAAATGACTTCTTAGTCATTTTACATTACTTCTGCAGAGACTATTTTTTGTCTTGATTGTTTTGTTCCCAGAAACCAGCAAGCGTCTGTCACTCCATGCTGCGTTTTCCTAAAGTTCACTGAGCAGCGCAGATTACAGCTTGGTGTGTTGATTTTGGGTTACTGAGTGAATCAGGAAGTGCGAGTAGCTGCAGAGACCCTGCGGACTAAAGCCTCCAGGCAAACCTCAACTCCCAGGAGTGACTGCTTATAGCTCACAACAACAGTTATTTTTCTATGTGCAATCACTGCACAACTAAAGGAATATGTTTCTTTTTTTGCTGGATTTTTTTTAATCTCAAACACGAAGATAGAAAATAATATGACAGATGTTTCAATTGCTTGTTTTTACATGCAGAAAGACAAATCTTAAAATCTTGTATTTTTGAACTTTGGTGAATATTTTTACCTTTTCTGTCATGTTGGACACGTCACACTCGGAGAAGATTTTATTTATAGGAAGTCATAAATCATCCTGCATCAAGCTGCCATATAGTGTAACTCCGATAGCAGCTGTTTGTAAAGTTCACGGTTATTTTTGACCCGCTCTTTTCAACACCACAGAGTGTTTGCTAAAGCTGTGTTAATTATTATTCTATCATCGCCTAACTTACGCTCTCAATGACGACGTGTGATTGAGAATATGAAAAAGCTCTCATCATCAAAGAAGTGATTATGAATATTCAGAAATAATTATTTATTTACCTAGAATGACTACATTATACATTTCAGTTGACACAGACTGACTGTTGAGAATAAAACAAAATGTGCTTTAATGCACATGTACTGTATGTACCTCCACCATTTTCAGTTTCCTAGACAGGCTTTGTCCCTCGTGTACGATGTTGTTTTCTTCAGCTTACGTCAGCAAAGTCATATGCTAACTTCCTATAGGTTGGCTCCCTCTCTGCAGGACACCATGACATCACCATTCTTTGCAGCATCTCCAGGCGTACCCTGTGCAACTCGCTGTGAATTTACTTTTCTAGTGAGCTGTATTTACCAGAAACAACAGATTCTACAATGCCTTTTTTTGTTTATTTCATGAGTATAACCTTCAGTACCAGAAAAAATTGGAATATACTCTGTTTTTTAACATCAACATTACTATACCAAAGAAAGTTCATTGTGTGTGTGCGTGTTGTAGGGCTGGGTATTTCCCACAACGCCACGATACGACACATCTAACGTTACAGAGGCCACGATATCGCAAGGATCCTTCATCTTAAAAAACTTCAATTCAAGTCCACAGAGATCCTATCACATCAGAGATCCTTGGCGATTGTCTTTCAAAACTGTCATAACAGCTTTGCAGCCATATTGACTCTGTATGTGTGCCAGGAGCACATTACAATATATTGCCATATAGACTTTGAGCACAGCCCTAGTGTATAGGTGTGTTTGACCAGGTAATCAACTAGGTGATATTGACGGTAGTACAGATACTGATTTCCTTGTTTGTAAATTTTTACCAATATTTCAGTGAGCTGAATCTGAGTTGTCTCCAAAAGGTTATCTGTTCTGTCTTCATATGATCTTCTGACTTCCATCTTGTTTTTTTAAAAAAATAAGAAAATCCAATTTGGCACAAATTTTAGTCCATCTGCTTTAGGAACATGATTTTTCAAGTACGATATGTTACTATTGAGTTGACCTCGCGGTACAGTTCAACAATCATTTAAAGTTTAAGCCCTTCAGACTCGAGCTGAGGCTTTTAGACCGTAATGATCATCTACCCGCAGGGAATCAGGGGCTTACAGGAGCGATGAGAGGGGCAGCCAGTGATCTCAACAGGGTCAGTGGGGATGTGACACACACTCCTTTGGGCAAAGTAAGGTATTAGCACCAGATTGCTTAAATTTGCATGAACATGTGAACTTTTTTGAGTCATATCTCAGCTAAATATGAACGCCAACGCATGATGTGATGACATATTTTTTTAACTTGATGTGGCATACACTCTCAGGAGGCACATGATCTATGACATCCATTATACACCTTGATAAACAGCCCTTTTTCGATGTCCTTGAAGACAAGTATTTTTTTTTTTAACTTGTGGGAATAATCTTCTCATTTAGAAAAAATGTAGGAAGCAGGATTGCTAAAAGTCAGCCAGCTTTGTCTAATGCACATTCTCAGCGAGAAACACATTGTTATAGTTTTGCTAACAACACATGCATTCCCTGTCAACACACCCATGCGGGTCAGATATGGGCTGGTGAATTGGCCCCATCTGGGCGGCCCAGCTGGGTCCCGGTTAATTTTGTCCGGGGATTCCATGGTGGCCCCATGTGGGCAAACCAACATGTTATTTTATGTGTACATGTACTGTACATTGTGTTAGCTGCAGCTGTGCTAATTTACCTGTAAATTTTGCCATGGATGAAGCGGCTGTATCTAGACTTGGAAATAATGATGGTATTACCAGATAGCAGCGCTCTATCCCTTTGCAACAGCCATATTTCTGGCAGTAATCACTAATGATGTGCAAGCAGCTGTGCAGGAAGCCTGGAAGACAAAGGAATAATCTGCTTTTATTGACAAGATGAGATAGAAATCCCTTAAACCCACCTCTTTAACTCGTCGGTGTGAAAGTCACAGCACAAGAGAAAAGCTGCTGATAAAGCCGTGCGTAGGATACTGAACTGTGAACAATGTGCTCATCCTGGGGACTCATCTGAATCATGTATTGCAAGCTCTGATATTAAATCCAATATGTCTCTTATGTCTGCAACATGAGGAATTAATATATTGAGAAGAAATACAAATTCTAGTCACAGTTTACTATAATCTCCCTCTAGACAATGTAGCCAATGAACATTCAGAGCTGATTGAATTAATGATGTAAGGGACCAACTAGGTGTTCACTATCAGAAATCTTTGGACGATAGTGTAGGCCGGATCCTGTTTGAGTCTCTGAGAAACAGTCCTCCATGTAACGATGCGTTTGTGGGAACATGTTGCCTCAGATACCTGTGGGCTGATGAAATATGATCCAGGATGTCCAGGTAGAGTAACAACACAGACGAGGATGTGTGTAGAAGGCACAAAAAAAAACAAGTGCCATAGTTAGCCAATATATTTTCCTTATCCAATACAGAGTGTACCGTTGGAGTTGTAGTAGTTGTTCTGACAGGAAGTGAACAGGGACAATTGAAGAATTTAAAACAATTAAGGATCAATCAGCCTCTGACTTCTTAGTTTGTGTCAACGTGTATCTCGTGTTTGGATTCCTAAATCATTTAAATCTGTAACGATACACAAGATGTGCTTTTCCATTTTACACACTTACACTTACACTTAAGCCCTATTCAGACTGCATTTTAAAATCATGATATTTATGCCCCAGTGATATTTTGCCTTCAATCTGAATGTCATGGAGGTCTAATGGGGGGGGGGGGGGGGGGGGGGGGGGTAAATTCATCCCGTCTCTTCGGAGGTAGTAGCAGAGACAGCAGGGGGAGCACAGCGCTGTGTCTGTGTCTACATGTCTGACTGTGTGTCCATGTAGAGTTCCCGCTGTGATGTGTTTCTACAAATCCGAAATGTTATGTGAATCCACAGACTGGGACAATAATATCACAGCATCGCAGAATCATTATGATAAAGGCTGAGCTTAGTTACAGCACTTTTGGAAAAAAAACAAAAAGGAGTCTGAAAAGGGTTTTCATCACAAAAAACAGTCAAAAGTATCCCTATGTTAGATTTATAGTCTTTGCCTGTTGTATACACTGAGAAAGTGTATTTCCTGTGCATATTGAAGTCATCCAACATTCCATAAGAGGGGTAATTAGATGAATATGGAGGTGAGGCGAGAGAGAGGTGAGAGCATCTTTACCACATGAATTAGCAGAGTGTGTGCTGGTGGGGCTGGTTACACCAGTGTGGAAGGCCGAGTCTGTTTATATATATGCTTCACCTCTGACCTCAATCAGAGCTAAAAGAGATCCTTTTGCACACTTCATTGCACAACACTGCACGCAAAATAAAAAACAAAGAAGAAAAGATTTCAGCTCAAATGTTGCTAATTGGCTGAACAGAAACCCCCTCGGGGGTTCGTGGTTTCTTTGTGGTTTGTCCCTTAAATGAAAGTAGACTCTCCAGTGTGATTTTTAAAAACATTTGTGTTACTTCACCCTTTTCTTTAGCAATCGTGTAATACATTACTGCTACTGTATTATCAGCATTGATTGGATTTTCTGATCTCTGCCAGTGAGGGGAAATATGACCAAGAAAAAAAAGACATCTGGCAGATTTGGAAGGAAAAATTAGACTTAAATGAAAGCGAAGAGAACAAATTAACTTCAAATCTTTAAATTGTTGGCTAAGTGCCAGTCCTTGGAAGGTTCATGTGCACTTTTCCATCAGCACATTTAAGCTGTATTTCCATCATGATGATTTAACGAGGTTCTTTCAGTCGCTCTCCTCCCACTGATCAGCGCGACGTCCTTGAGAAAAGAAAACTCAGATTTCTACAGCTTTCAGTCGTGCACATTGAACCCATCCAGTTCTCTGTCCTTCATCTTCACCTCCCATTGAGTCACTAGATTAAAAAAACACACACACACACAGGTCTGATCGCAGTGACCCATGATGAGCTGATTTCTTACCACAAACATCTGAGGGTATTGTAGTATTTATCATCCCTCCACTGCTGTCGTCACTCCCTGCAGTTTATTTATGCAATCTGATTGTTATCATGTCTGATGATGAGTAATCACACTCAGTCTCCCAAGCTGAGATTTAGGTTTGGATGTAGATATGATACATTCATATATCTCAATGCAGTGAATGGAGCTTCCCACACAGACACATTTAAGAACCACAGCTTACTCAGGCCTTATTCTCCTTATTTCTATAAAGTGAATCCACAAAAGAGATGTCAGCATAGAACAGAGTATCATGCCACTCATTAAAAGTAGCAATTATGGTACCAATAGAGCTCTTTCCACTTTGCACCTGAAGTGTTGATTGGCAGCTATAATGAAAACCTTCACTGATCCCAGTCACTCTGAGGATTTCCAGGGCCAAAGGTGTGTTTTCATTGCTTGGAAACACATGACAGCTTTTAATTGTTCATGTGCCAGTCTCATGATCATCCTTGTGCAGCAACAACCTAAATGTTTTTGTTGGTACCAAGAGACCACACCAAGCTGAAAACATAATACTGACATGTTATTTTCTTAAGTTGATGTGGCTTTTATCGAACCTGAAGACTGGCTTGAATCCAAAATAAATAACCAAACATTACACATTACATTACACATCATTTGTTTGTTCTTTTGATTTAATAAAAAGCTTAAAGATAGAGTAAATAGGCGTACACTGTCCAACAGACAGTGTCTGCTCGAGAATGCCTGGATTCTTCTTGCTGCATGTTTGTGCAGCAGCAAAAAAATAATAGATATAAAAGGGCAGCTTTTAAACTTTGCCCTGAAAAGGTCAGCAAGGAATGGCGGAAAAGTAGAAGTTTAGCAAAACAAAAACCACAATTCAACTGACAAGGAAAGGAGTTTAACCAAAATGTTTACCGTAATGGATCTACAAGCTAGCAGCTAGCCACATTTGGCTTGCCTTGTTTACTCTTAAATCATGTCTGACCGCTCTGGGTGTTGGTGAGTGAATTGGTTAGTGTGTGGTGTGTTGAGTTGAACGTCTTGTTGCACACCACACACTATGAGATCTGAAATGTCATGGGTTGTGATTGTTGTAATGTGTAGGAACTCTCACATTTTCTAAATCATTCGAGGTTTTTAAAATTGTTCAAGAGTGTTAAAATTGTTTAATGTGTACCAGACTTTAGCTGTCTGTATAATGTAGTTCTGTGATTGACTGGCGTTCAGTCCAGTGTGTACCAAACAGGAAAAGCATTAAGGATAACGAATGGAAATAATAACATTTCATCAGTACAAATTTGTGAAAAACGAGAAATATGGCTTTATGTATGTTATCTGTTTATCTATAAACAGGGACTTTATGTTTTTTGTGTGACCTTGTCTAACTGTGACACAGAATCCAGGACATGGTGGTTTAGACGGTTTTATAACAATGTCTTGTTCAGGCAGATTACAGTGCTTAAGTTATGAACACATGTTGGTAAGGTCATATTAGGATCATGTGTCAGGAGGAGCAACAATCCAAAACCTTGTCAGTAGGCTGTCTGTCTGTGTGATGTGTTGTTGTTTGTTTTTTATTTTTTTGCTGAACATTTATCATTCATGACTCTCTCTAATATACTCAAGTTTTTCTTGGTTTAAAGAAGCAACTTCCTGGAATCTCTGATGGTTGCCTAGCAACTGCTTACAGTAGGGAAAAAAAAGTCCAGATAACAACAACATTAAAACAGCAAGATGCTGTTTTGACAAACTGGTTAAACAAAATGCTATAGTGTATTGTTTGACCCTATTTCACTTTTAACAATCAGGTCAGGTAAGCTGTGCCTCCGTTCTTACTCTGTTTAACCAAATCAGCATAGAATAATAAGTCTGATTGACAATCATCAGTTCAACTCTAGTTATATAATCGGAATGATTATTTTAGTCATTATTGTGTAGCCCTATTTCAGCCCTGACAAGCGCTCTGTGTGCACTCAAAGCACTCCAATTAAATTACAGAGAACCTGAAAGTATCAAAAGGTCGTGTGAAGTTCACTGATCATCATTCAGTAGTCCCATTCTGTAAATATGTAAGCAATTACAAAAATAAGAGCTTAAGTTGCATCATGGCTCACAAATGTTTTGTCGCGTGTCTATCAAATAAGGAACAGTTCAATAGTAAAGACCCTGTAAATGTCTTGAACATCCGTGTCTGTGTCTGTCAGCGCTGCAGTCGATTTCATTCATTGCTGATGTCATAATCATGCTATTTCGCAGTTAGCACTCTGAGAGAGGGATGAACGGGGCATAAAGAATGTGAAGAAGTGTTGTTAGTGAGGACAGTTATGATGAAGGAGGTTTCTTTCACAAATATTGGTCCATCGTACATTTACAGTACAGCCTTTCTAAACCTTACAAGAACATTTACCGGTAAAACAGAGCTAATTAAAACATTTTTGCTGAAGTTAATGGTTTTATCATGAGAATCAATACTTTCTAATTTGTGCAGTTGCTGTCTTGAATTCATGACCTGCACAAATCAATTTCTCACACCAGATGAAAATTCTCTATTGATTAAAACTTGTGAATTCCTGAGCCAAGTATCACTCTGCAACACATATCTTTAAAAACCTGTTTCAAAGCTCTGAAAAAAAAACAAAAAACCATCTCAAGCAGAAGAAATACAGATTTACTTCCTAATTTTGCAAATGATATTGCAGTTTCTTATTGGCACTAATCAACTCAGTTTGACTTTTCTGTACCATTATGTGCACGATGCCAAATTATCAACGTGGGACTTGCAGACATACAGATGGGCTGGCTGGAACTCATCATGAATAGCTCTCAGGTCATATCATTTTTTTTAAAGCAGCTCTGTATTTCTGTGGATTCGGCTGTGGCTCAAACAGTGACCCCTGAGGAACTCCAGGTCAGCCACTTTGGCTCCTGCAAACATTTGAATTTCACTCAGTTGCATGCATTAACTGGATGTTACACTGGAGGGGTTGACCCATACAAGCACAGTCATTTGACAGCACAAATGAAGGTTTTGAGGGAATTCGGAACAACTTGACCCCTTGTTCTTCTGAATCCTGTTTTTAGATACCAAAGCAGATCACAAAAACCTCAACACCAAACTATGCTTGTGTTTCAGCAACGAGCCCTGAACAGACAACTTGTACATCATTCGAAGTCAACCACTGTCTCTGCCTCAATTAGTCGTTTTTCTTTGAATTATCTGTAAGGGTGACACCACCTTGGGCTCTGAGCTCACTCCTACCCGTAAGAGGTTTTTTGGGGGTTTTTTTCTGCTAAAGTTCTCATTTCTTTGGCATGATATTCACGCTGTTTGATGTGAGTCACTCTCCAGAAAGAAGAGTGGAGGAGCATGAGTGGGCTCTCTGATGTTTGCAGGTCAACTTCTGAATGCCTGAGTTCTGCTCGTGCTCTCTGCAGGCCTTTAACATAATGCTGATCAAAGACAGGGACATTGGTGATGTAGGATTAACTGTAAAAGTGGACATAAGTTATTTCAAACTGATGTCTTTGAACCTTTTGCATTTAAAACTTGTCTAAATACGCCAACTACAAAAATAAGTTTGAGAGGTAATCCCGATGATTAAATTAGCTAAGGTAACGCCGAGCAGTCACCTAGAAGCTAGCATCTGTCCCTTGAATAAGCCATGCTCCTAGTTAAACTAATACTTAATTTGATTTAGATAGAGTTCTAAAGAAATGTTACAGCTCTTCAGTTGTTATGAATAGAAGTATTCACTTCAGAGAACCAAAGAAGATCTTGTAGCTGGGTGTAATCATGTTAAATTCTGCTCTAAAGTTGGATGTATATACGTATATGTGGGTGAACCATCATTGACTTGCCTTTGTAGCCATCCATATACACCAGGAACTGACTTTTTTGGTCACTTCCACAATGGCATCTTGTTCGGTTCCAAAGGGTGAGAATCATTCAAAAGAAAAAAAACATCATTGGGTGATTTTTTTTTTTTTATACAACTCCAATTATTATTTTTAGGTTTGAGGGAAAATATTTGTCACTTTCCTTTTATATTATTGAATTATTCTTTTTTCTCTTGTAGCTGGCAAAGGTAGGCGTTTAGAAACGTAATAGTGTACTTGCAAAAATTTATGCAATTTCAACTGAGTCTGCAGGTCAGCTAAACTGGTTAACTTGCGGAAGGAATTGTTAATTCGATGTTTTGATTAACAGTGGGTTCATCGTATTGTGACCCCTTGTGGGCGAAGCTGTCTTTTAGCAATAAGCTGAAGTTGACAGAAGATACAGATGTGATGCATCACTATCCATTGACTGAGATGAATGATATACCCTGGCACAGTGTGCTGTCACCTCATTGACAAACCCAGCCCTGATTGAACCCTCTTTGTTGCAGCCTGTGTGTTTTATTTACTGCCATCACTGAATCTCCCTCCGCTGGCTACATTGACATCTCTAAGGTTGCACCAACATTGTTTCCAGTTTCTAAACTGGGATGGCCAGAAGCATCAAGAGATTTCCTGCCTTTCAAAGAAGAAGGGTCAATTAAAAATGCATGGGGCTGTTTTTTTTTCATGACAGAGCCATCAGCGGTTGGGGGTTGACAATACGATTTCACATCATGGAAATGAATTAGTCTGAGCTCATTCATTATGGATGCTCATTGGTTTCTTGTTCAGGATGGCCATTGTGTCATTTCTACACAGATGAAAGCCAGGTAGAGTCGCAGATGACCAGAGAGTGCAGTTCAGGCTGTAAAACATTTGTTCTGTCTGTCGAAACCTTTCTCTCCTTATCTGACTCTGTCACAGCCAAGCTGGTAAAAGGGGAAATTAGGACACACATTTTGTAACAGTATTATTGAACGGCTTTGCTTAAAAAAAAGAAGAGCCATAAAAGAGTAAAAAAAAAAAAAAAAAGTCTTCGAGCATAAAAGGTTTTTGCAACAGCTGTAGGTCAAAATGTGAAATGCATAAACCTCTGAACTGTGTTTGTTTTGCTTGCTTTTCTGTCTGCTTTGTAATAAATACCCTGTTGTTAGGTAACAGAGATTTTGTCCTCTGCCCTCCATTTCTGATAATCTTTTACATTCTTTCTGTGCTTTGACAAACACGACATGACAGTAGTCCGCTTCTCATTTGTATTGTTTGATTCTCTTTGACAGTCGCACTGTGTCAGGTCAGGTGAGAACACAGTGTTTTTCCCTACAGGTAACATTGGTCAAAAATGAAATAGTGATCACCTTAAGCGCTGTTTGACCTCAAAGTATGTACATGCGCTGATGCCTTCTGTGTTTATATTAGCAGTTAACTATTGGTATTCACAGTTGATGCTGATTCCCCCAGAGTATTATTTTATTCTTAGAGGTGTCACTGAAAAGCTCTTGCTTTGACAAATTTCTCCCCTCCAGTAGAGCTTTGTTTGACCTCCAAATATCACTATATGCTGATGACTTATGTGTTTAAATTGACACTGAACTGTTTGTAGTTACAGTTAAGCATGATTTCTTTTAGTATCTTTTAATGTCAGAGCTGTCAAGGGGGACATCTCTTGCGTTGTTCCTTGACACCCCCAGATCTCACGTTTATTACTCTGAAACCTGCCTGTCTTAGTCTGCTGCAAACTTCTCTCCTCTTACTCCAGGCTTCTGTTTGTTCAGCCCATCTCCTCCCCTGCAGGAAGGCAGAGTGACAGAATAAAAAGCAATACCCTGTTTTTTTTATTATCTCGTTGTTCCACAGTGGCCACAAGAGCTTCGGGCCCTGCTGCTGCATCCCTTCCCTGTTTTATGTGTGTGAAAGCTGAAGCCACGTTCTGTCACCTCGCCCACTCTCTCGCTGCCAATTTACATGATGAGCTCTGAGCTCTTGTAGATTTATTTACACTGTCAAATGTACAGTAATTGATGAGTCTGTTTTTTGACACTGCTGTTTCAAACTGTGATTCTTTGTTTTCTGGTTTATATAACTCAGTTATGACAGGCTCACAGGATGCATCAAGGTCTTCCCTTGTTCTTTAATATGCATTAAACATCTGTTGCGCAACTTCAAGCACATTTAAATGATGCTTCATTCATGTTAAATCATTGGAAGTGTGATGTTATCTATTTGATTTTGCAACTGAGAAAATATGTTATGAAGCATAACATCTAGAGCTGCAACTAACAATGAAATATTGATTGTTTTCTAACATTATTCATTATAAAAAATAAAATAGATGTCTTTCACATTTTCCTGTACCTGAGCTAATGTCAAAATAGTTTAAATGATAAATCTAAACATTTATTTAGTTTTAAGATTTCTGATTAAAAGACATTGAAATTTGATCTGCGTTTGATTTGACTATTGAGAAATAAAGGTTACTTTATAAAGTTTGATGAAATAATTTATTTAGAAATACCCTACTGTATCTATCTATCTATCTATCTATCTATCTATCTATCTATCTATCTATCTATCTATCTATCTATCTATCTATCTATCTATCTATATATATATATATATATATATATATATATATATATACAGTATATATTCATCTTAGACTTGTACTCGACTTAGACTTGGTTCAGAAGTGTAAAACATTGTGTATTTTGACAAGCCATTAACTGAATTCGATTGCATTGTATTATTGTCAACATTTTTTACATAAAAAGTACATTTACATGACTCATGTCTAACTATAACAGCTGAAGTGAAATGGTTCCTTTTTCTCTTTTTTCCAGGTGGTCCTCGTATTTGCTCTCAGCATTGGAGCCCTTGTAATATACTTCATAGATTCCTCTGAGTAAGTTTTTTTTATTTTTTATTATATAGCTAAATCACAGTACGTTTACCCTGTTTAAACATGCTCCTTATGCAGAATATCTATAATGGTAGGCTAGTTTTAAAGCTACTGTTTTTGATATCAGTGTATTTGATCATAGGATTGCTTGTAGTCATGAAGTAACTGAGCTGTCTAGATCCGACCTGAAGATGGATTTATACAACTGAGAAAGGCGGTGTTAAAAGATCAAGAACCTTGGACACCTTTACCATTTATTTGTCCAGATGTTCTGTGCTGCTGTCCCTATTATTTACATTACTGATACATTTATTCTGTATTTATAATGGTTTTGCTGCAGTCTAAACCTCTATGGCAAATTAGATGTTGTTCCAGTTATTGAGATTATAATGGTTAATTGGAGAACTGTATATTACTCTGACATGTATGATTTAGATTAGCCTCAGAGACCCAAGCTATAAACTGGCTGACTTCATTACATTGAGTGCTGTATGCTCTATATATACGGTATATGAAAAGATGTACTTCCTGGCTGTCTTCATTCAATCCTCTCTTAGGTAAACTGTTCTGGGTTAACCAGTGACCTTTGCAGACAATGCAACCAGTGTACTCACAGATGAAATTTATTTAATCTCTGTAATGAAAGGATCAGACTATAACACAAGCAGGAAAGACCAAAGTTCCTGTGCGAAACAATCCCCATCGTTCATCAGACCAGAGGAAGCGGAAAAGCCCTCTTAGCTCCCTGTGCCACTGTTACAGTATACTGTTAGCCTGCTTGTGTTTGGGCAGGATGTGCCATTAAGAGGAGAGAAAAAAAAAACACCAGATAAAAGCTTTTACCAAGCCAGCAGGGAGTCTCCTCAGAGAGTAATGTTAAAGAAGAGAAGAGAAAAATGGGCTTTAAACCTAATCTGCCATTCAGGTTATGTGTCATTATTTCATAAGGCTAAACAGCTAAAGGCTCGGCTAACCCTGATGTTTGCAAGCATGATCTCATTTCATTATCTGGACAAGCTCAGGTAGAGTTACATCCTCACCAATGCCATCTGTGGCCTCTCATTCCCAGAACTGGTTTGTAGCTGTGGCTGATACCGTACCTTTTCACCTGATGAGGCATGACCTAGGTCCTCTGTCTTTAACCTTTGCATGCATTATTAAATCCTCAATGAGGTTTGATGATGTAGCACCTTTTTACAATCCAAACATCTCTTTGTACCAGTTTTATTCAATCCAGAAGTGTTTCGTTGTTTTAGACCGTATTCTCAGCCCAAAAGCTCAGGACTAGAAGCCAAAGAGCAGCCACTTTTCTCACATGTTGTTAAGTGCCAGCGACTGAAACAGATACAGCCCTTCCTGTAATTAGTCCTGTGGGGCTGCTGAGGCTGTTATATGATGGACAGGCTGACCTGGCTGAAAGCAACGCAGATAGAGAGAGACATCAACACAGCAGAACCATTTAAACCCATAGAGGACAGCTTAAGCGACAAAAAGCACAAAGAACACGAGACCAAAAGGTCAAAAAGAAGAGTTTGGCCTTATAAAGCTGTCATGTCTGGCTTTGCTCTCTGTGTCCAAGTAGTTCCATGTCTTTTGTAGATCAAGATGAATCAAGAGCTTTCCTTTATTTCATTTATGCTTAAGTAGAGCTAGGGTACAATTATATTGAGTGGAAAAAGTAGATTAAGTCTCGTTGATATTAAAGGATCTGTCATTTATTTTGGCCACTGGAGTACAGGAGAACTCACCAGCTGAAAAATCATAAACTGTGAGTGGATATATGGTATGTTTTAGAGCTCGTCTACCTGCAATTTTCAAGTCGCTACCATGTTGACCTGTCCGACATTATAGAGGCTTAGTTCTGCATGTCCATACTGTTGCCCAGATATGGTCACTTTTGTGTTTTTAAAGAAACATGGTGGCAGCTGTGTAGCTAGATATGTCCCTGAAAGATGTACATCTTAGTCAATTATGTGTCGGTGAAATGTCCTTCTCAGCACATATCTTGCTCACAGTTCTTCAAGAGTTATCTGCATTAATGTTTTATTTTTTTGGAACTTGGGGACAGCAGTGCAAACTGTACACCACATTGACATGTTACCGCCTTTCAAAGCTGTTATTATGGCTAACATGGAAGCTAACATTTGCTTGAACGACAGCATTGATTTCTGAGTTATGTTTCAGTCAACCTACTGTATTAGTAGCTTAACTTTTTAGCTCTGCCAACTCATGAAAAAATGTGTTTCTTTTAGCCATTAGTTGTTAGTTTCTTTGCTAGCTATTGACTAGCTAAATGTTCTTCTATTTAGTGCTGAGCTGAAAGCTTTGAAGGAATTTATTGGAGTATAGAGTTTATTTAATGTTGGAAAATGTTTTTAAAGGAGTGCTGATTTAAGGGTAACCAAAAGAAATAACTTACAATAATAAAACTGCATAGAGGGACATTGGATAGTATTGTGTGTTTAAGTCGTATGGAGATTACAGCCCTCTTGAACGCTCCTGTTGAGTTCTATTCCAACCTCGGCTCTTACGTCTTTGCTCCACTCTCTCCTCTAAACATTTCCGGCCTTTCTCCAGCTGTGCTGTCTGATAAAGGCCGGAGTAACCACTTCAATATCTGAGAAGAAACCGAAATGTGTCCATTTTATTCTGGGGTTGTCAATAAGACTGGAGCATGTCCTTCATGCTGATTTGATTAATTGTCTTGCGAAACATTTTGACAAATTCAGCCTATCAAAAGACGATCAGAAACTAAACTTGAAGGCTGTAAACATGCAGATCCAGCCGAGAACATTCTGTCCTGTTTGATCTGAGTCTGAACTGAGTTTAAGAAACAGACACCAGAGTGACAGCAGCGAGGGAGAGTTTGTGATCCATAGCAGGCTTGGTCATCTTCAAACCATGCCGACTGGAACTCAATTATTTAGCACCACAGGTCTAACTCTTCTATACGGTCTGTCACCATGCGATGACAGGGATTTGTGGGCTGACGTGTCATTGCAGCGAATCAGGGCAAAAATATCCAACATGTTGGGACTATTTTTAGAGGTGCCTCAGAGAACTCTGATTTGGATTTATTTTACCTTATCATTCATTTTTGATAAATCACCAAGATTAAAGTTTATTGAACCACCTGGAATTTAAAAGTCATTGAAAAACGCCTGGATAAGAACACATAGAAACATCATTTCACTCTATCACATCAAGTACCTGATGATGAAAAAAAAAAAAAAAAAAAATTTGGGAAAAAGTTTGCTTGAACATGTCAAGTTTATTTTTCCTTTTGTAAATCCCAAAATGTGAATACAGTAGATCTTTGTTCAGTATGTTATGTCACTGTCAAGAAAAATAAATAAATTGATTTTTGTCCTGTTAAATACACTTTTTTTGAAAACAGATGTCCGTATTTAAAATGATTATTTGCAGTGCAACAACAAGAGTTGAAGCTTTTAAATAACGACCCCTCACTGTGGTTATACATCTTCTCATGGTGAGATGTGGCGTTTGTCTGAGTCCAACCCCAAACACTGACCTCCTCGTCTTCAACCTTCAACCACATGACTGTTGAGTGTTTTTGCAGTTTGTCAGATCAGTGGAAGATAAGGCAATGCTTGCAGTATTTTAATGTCACTAACCTCCGTGAGGACAGTGTTATATCTAAGGGAGTGTTTATTTATTTTACATAACCAAAGCAATTTGTTTTAATCCGAGTGGCATTAAGCAAGCATTGCAGAGATGGAGTGTGTCTACATGAAGATCCAGAACTGAATCACCAGCGCACATTTTAATTCTGAGTCTTTTTTTTCTTTTCTTTTTTTACTTTATTGCTTTATTGTTTATTTTGAGTAAAACAAAATGACGAAAACATAAACTCCAAGAGCCCTGGTTATGGTTGATATCTTCAAATAGTAAACCCTAAAATAAGATTTTTTTGTTTTGTTATTAAAAGATACAAAGAAACTGTTGCTTAACCGTTTTCTGCCAAATACTGATTAACCGACTTACAGTTTGAGCACAAACATGATTAGCCAGTCACTCTGTCAGTTCATTTTCAGCTTTGTTTTATTCATCAGTTTAACATAATTTGTAATTTAAGGGATAATTTATTCAAGTATAGATTCTAAACTCAGCAATCCACTCAGTTGAATAACATTAAGTCTACACCAAATGCACGTTAAACAGTGGTCTTATTCTACGTGTAAATTATTTGTATATTATATTTATATATTTAATCATTTATTTATACGTACAACTTCATTTCTCAACTTCGAGGTCTTCATAATTATTACCCAGTCCTACTAACCTGTATCATCCCCATTTACTTGGTTATGTATTTCTCTTTATTTGAATTCTAATCGCCAGATACGAGCTTATTGAGGGTGAGACTTCACTACATTGCTAGCACTTGCTATGGCTGCCTGATTTCATAAAAGAAGATATGAACCCTGCATGCATTTAACCCTTAAACTACTGCTCTGACTCTGCATTCACATCATGAGTTTTACGTCCCATTGATCTGAACTAATGTCCTTGAGATACAAAAAAGCCCCCCAAAAAAACTGGACTGAAAAGGAAAACTGCACTATTGTGTGTTAAGCACCTTAAACATAAGAATGAGAAAATGTTTTGCAGTTATTTAAGGGTTAACCGTTAACCTCAACAAGTTTTTGCTTGTGTGACAATTAATGCATGTCCTTTCTCAACAGAATAAAAACCCCACTGGAAAATATCAACAATTGCACCTTGTTCAACAATTGACAGTCTTGAAATCTGGAAAATGCATTTTCAGGAAAAGGAAAAATGCACTTATTTGAATTTTAGTGAAATACTGTGCACACGTTTTAACAAACTGTTCCTGTCTTGACTGCCAATTTTTCCTTTCACACTCTGTTTCTCTCTCTGTCTAATAGTCCTATTGAGTCGTGTCAGAACTTCTACAAAGACTTCACTCTACAGATCGACATGGCGTTCAACGTCTTCTTCCTGCTGTACTTTGGCCTCCGTGTAAGTCTTACAAATGCAGCTGTCTTTCCCTCTTTTTTTCTATGTATCTAAAAACAGTACATTTCATCAAACTCCTTCTTTTACACAGTTCATTGCTGCCAATGACAAGCTGTGGTTCTGGCTGGAGGTGAACTCGGTGGTGGACTTCTTTACGGTTCCTCCGGTGTTTGTGTCTGTGTATCTAAACAGAAGCTGGCTTGGTAAGGATCCAATACTTGTACGTTTGGTCTTTCAGCTACTATTTCTTGGCTTGTGGTGCCATCCAGTGGATTTGACGATTCTCACGCCTGACAGTGAAGACACCAGACAAACTTGTCATCTTTTGCCGTAGAAACAAAAATGCATCAAATAAGCTTGAAAATTGAAACGCCTGGTGCCTGAAAAGCTTTACTGCCCTCAGAGTGATGCTCTTCTTCTCTGTTTCAAACATTGAACGGCTGTCATCTGGTGAGCCTTTAAACTTGCATTGATTCAACTTATTTTTTACATGTCGAGTTGTATTCTGTCCATGTGTTGTGGACAGTTTCGCTTCGTGCAGCAGCTGTCTTTCACACGCCCTTCACCTGTCCGACTGAGCTCTCAGACACACCTGTGATTACACTGAAATAGATTAGAAAAAAAAGGTAATAAGCTTTGAGAGCTAGATTAGAGGTCAATCTGTGAAATGTGTGAAGCTCATCATTCAGAGAGGTCTGAGAGGAATTACTGGATTAAAGAGGATTGTTTTTAGTTGTTGTTGTTGCTGCATTTCAGGTTTTTATAGCTTCTTTTTCTTCTCCTTATCGGCTGAAGAACAAACCTGCTGTGTTGCCAACCACAGCAACTCTTTCAGCACTGACATGCTTCTTTACTTTAGAATAAGGATGACAGCTTGATGGGCATGCTTGCATAATTCCAATGTGTTCATTGGCTAATGTACTGTGACTTATGGTGTGAAAACAAGAACGGTTGAATGAGGTAGAGCTAGCTGCTGCTTCCATCTAGTGGACATAAGGGAGTATGACTGGGATCTGACGTAGCTTGGGATGGGAATCTGTTGGCAATTGCTGTGTTGTTGTGAATTCATTTTATTGGCTTTGTAGTGTCTGCAGTTGTGGAAAATAGTCTTAATTGCATTATATTTATTTGTATTTTACCCAAACATACAGCGTCCTGATTTTCCATTCTGCCAACCTTGATCCCATTTTGAAAACAATGTGGTTTTTTGTACGTGGTTTTAACATTTGCATGCTTAACTAAAGCAAAAAATAATCTGCCCACAATATTGCAATATCCTGCCTACATGATTGATATTACAAACAATATAGTTCATAGAGCATCGGACTCTCTTTTGTAATCAATGGTTGGTCTGGAAGTGATACCCTGTGAGATTTCTTTTTTCTTCTTGGTGTTGGTCAAAGCGCTAATGAATGACATGTCCTCATCCTGACTCAGTGTGGACTCAGGATTTGGATGCTGCTCACATGCTGTTGTTGTGTTGATCACGTTCATGTAGGCGTTGCTCTCTCTAGTGTTTTCTGTCCAGCGCATGTCCACTTCTTATGTTGTTCTACTCACATCATTTCACATCAATTGAAGTAAAGCACTTTCTGCCATCATAAGTCATACGTTTACAAATTTGACTCCATCTGTGCCATATACCACGTTTCTCCAAATGTACTGCTGCACGGAGCGTTTATGTATTCCACTCAGACGAATATAAAATGTACTTTTATTGCATGTGATTTTTAGAGCTAATCTGTGACATAATCTCAGTCAATATGCTCTGTGAGCATTTGGTCATGTAGGATTAGAGACTGATTGACAGTGTGGTAGTTAAGTAAGGTCATATCCAGCTCAGCATCGCCTGTCCCGGCTGCTGTTAAATTCCCTCCTCTGATCAAAACTCTGCATCTGACCCAGAGCTCAGCCAAACTGTCAATCTGCCAGTCCTCCTGTCTGAACATTTTGACACAAAAACAGAATCAGTAGGTGCTAATATTCTCTCATTGATGCATGATAAGCCTGCAAATGGGACCACGACACAGTGTGAAAGGTTTTGAGTAGTTGCTCAGAAGCAAAAGGAGGGCCTCCATACCTGTACAAAATACAAGCAGCATATATATCTGTAGCAGTAAAAATGATCAAAAGCAACCAGCTTTAAGGTAAATAAGGTAAAGACAGCATTTCTACTCCAGGTCAGAGCGTTAGGCCTTGGTGGTGTCCTTGTGTTGCAGCTTTTGAGGATTGTAGTATTTCACTATTCACTGACATCAAATGCCCCCAAAGAAAAGTCTTGGTTTGCTACATGAGATTCAGGACCCTTTAAACATCTAGCAAATGAAGTATAGTCAATATTGGTAAATAGAAAAAAGGCTTAATGTCCGAGATCTGTAACTTTCTCAGCATTTTCAAGAAAGAAAGAACCATTGATGATAATGACCAATGTCCCATTAAAGGAAACTTTGTTTGAATGGTTTGCTTGCCTTTTGACAAATTGAATATTTGTGCATACTTAGAGCTGAAGTGTTGTGTGTTGACTCGCTCGGTTGATGGTCACAAACTTTTTTTTACCTTTTGACCCCTTGTTCCAGGATTCAGTATTGAAACAGTGAAGCTTAAGAGCAACTTTTAAACGTTTTATTAATAATTATTTCTGAGGGAGCAGAAAGATTGACAAACAGCTGTTGTGTTACAGGAACCTTTTCTGCAGCTTTTGTTTGGTCCTTCATTTTCTGGCATCGATGTTGTGAACTCTCGGGTCGTGAACCTCTGCTGGAGGTTGTCCCAGCAACTCATTGTCCTCAGCACCAAACTATCACTGTATCAATCTGACCTTTTATAGAAGAAATTAACTCTTACATGAATTAATATTTCGGAAACTGTTGGACCCATTATTAACATTTTGGGACACACGACGATTCAGTCTTTTTTTCTTTTTCTGTTTAACGGCTCTATGGGGATTTAGCCCACATCATATACATAAAGAACTGTAAAAAAAATAATACAATCTGGAATTGAAAACAGAACCTATTGGATGAACTATACAGCTGTATGACAGATGAAAGTGCTTAATTTAGACAAACATTTCAGAGACCCGCCTACAAAAAACATCTTCCTTCTTTTTGTTTCGCTGAGAATAATCAGGGCATGTTGAGCGTTTGAGGTATAATAAAGCCACACGCTTCAAATACGATGTTTTCAGATAAAGTGCACTTTGCAGACTTAGATTTGTGTCTTTTTTTTTTATTGCCACACTTTTAGTTTTAACATCGACTACAATAGCAGTTGTTACATCAACTGAGCTTCATTTAGGGATTACAGCAGAATCACTAAACCCATTGAAAAACACTTTTATTGCCAAAGCTTCCCATTTTTTTTTCCACACACAGCTTTACTTGCTGTTGAGTGCTCTGTGTGGATGTTTTTTCTCTGATGTAAGACAAAGCTACATGCTGTACTCGTCTAAGATTAGTGAATGAAATGTAGTTTGAACAGAAGCAGCGGTGATGTGCGTTACATCGTGAAGCAGGCTGATGGACCACGCTTGCTGTGTAGCCTTTTTTCCTTTCCCTGGATGAATCCCAAAGGAGCTTACACTCTAATATCCTGATGGGAAAAGGGTTTGCTTTAAGCCCAACAAACACGCCTCATCACAGCGAGAATACAGAGAAGGTCTGAGGTGAATCAGATCAAAGATTCGTCTTCGAAGCACAGTCCTTTTTGCAACAACCTGTTGGCTGCAGCTGACATGATAGTGCCTGTTCGTCTCTCGGTTTTTTGGGAAAGGATCTGATTTTTCTCCACGTGTCCGACAAAGAAGAGAGTAGACCTGGATGTAAAGCAAACATTGGGACTTTTTTTTTCTTTAAATTGATGTTATCTAAAAACTAATTTCCAGCCATGATTCCTACAAAGATGCTAGCGTACAAGGGGCCCGATGGAGGAGGCTCCCATTCTCATCCGGGAGGTAACACAAGAAGGCGAAAGAAATCAACTGGTGAGCTCTTCCAGAAAGGCTACAGGGTCAGGATGGGCCACGGACAGGGCGAGAAAGAGGACCAGGAGAGCATGTGGTACAGCCTGGGTGCATGCTTCCATGTAATCTCCTACTGGGGTAAGACCTGCAGGGACGTGGGAAACAAGAGGAGGGGAATCTCCTCTATAAGCTGAACACTGGCGTGTCCCCGGGTCTTTGGACTCTGTGTGTGGGTCAGCTGGAGCGGGTTCAGGTTCAGGATTTGCTGTGTTGTGATGCTGCCCATCTGGCAAACACTCACTCGAATTCATAAAAGAGCTTTGGCGAGGTTCGCTACAGTTCACGTCATTTTATCAAAGATAATTTATTTGTGTTTTCATGCAGAGAATGAACAATTTGATTTGTGGCAGCAGGCACTCAAAGCAATTCATTCCATCAGGGAAACTTGACAGCACAATTGATGCCTTTAAAGAGGGACTTTGCTTGATTGCCTGCTTTTGGCTGAGGTGGATTTTACATTTTTTATACAGCACAAACACACAAGTGGATTCAGCTTTGACTTTCCCTTAAATTCTATGTATTATTTAGTGTTCTGCTGCTTCAACATTTGTGTCTTTGTGGGAGATTGAGATCTTTGTGCAAAAAAGATTATTGGGACAAAAAAAGACGAGACATAATCACAATTTGATGTAGGATGCTTCCATCTATATCCTAAAAGTTATTAAGTCCACTGTTATCTTCTTTAGATTAATCTTTGCCCGCGTCTCAAGACGTTTCACAAGCTTACGTATTTTTTTTCTTTTTGCATTTAACCTTTTTAACACTTTTAAAATCATTTGGATTAGATTGCCTGTTGTAAAACTGACTTTCTTAAACAATATGGCAATCCAATTTCCTTCGTATTTGATGCATTTTCTGTCTCATTTTTTCTGTTGAGCCATAAATAATGGTATGATCGAGTAAATAGCGTCATGGAGCCCTTGTGGATTTTTAATCCGTGTTTTTCCCTCCCTGAAATCTTGCCATCAGGCACAGACTCCGTGTTTTTCTTCTCCCTATTCATACCGTTGAAGTTGAGAATTGACGTCACATCTGTCTACTTAATCAGTTTACAGCCTCCACCTGTCTCTACTCTAATCTAGATTTTCATCTCGTCTATGCTCCGGTTTTATCCAGCCGGAATGAAACGTGTCATGAGGACGCCGGTGTTTTGACAGACAGGAAGTTTATGGGGAGCTTGTGTCTATTTTTTTCTCTGCATGACCCAAAAGCGTTTTGTTTGTTAGTCAGATGTTTTAGCTGAGTGTTGCTTGATCAGTTGGAGTTCATTTTTTTTTATTAATGTGAATCTGCTGAAGTTGTTAAACATGGATGAGAGTATGAAAGGTATGAAGTTTGCGTTATGCCGAGTGCTAATGTTGACATGTCTCTGGTTGATAATCATGTTGATAATAACAACATCTTTATGGTCTTTTTTTTCCACAGGCTTGAGGTTTTTAAGGGCCTTGAGGCTGATACAGTTCTCAGAAATTTTACAGTTTTTGAATATACTAAAGACGAGGTAAGTGTTTTTTTTTAAATTCTTCTCACTTTCTGACCGTGTAGCAGACTGCTTGTGATGCTTCTGCAGCTGTTTGATGATTGAACGTGGCATGTTAAGTGCTAGCGCACTGATTTCTTGGCTATAAGCATGAACGTGGTTTCATTTAGAAGAAGAAAAGAAAAGCGAGAAGAGGTGCTTGCGTTCATGCCATGTGCTAAACATACTCCTTGTAACTTGGCTGCGGTTTTGTGCTCATTGCACTTGTAAGTGAACCGGCTCTCAGTTTAGAAGGAAGACTTCTTGCCCAGATGTCACAACAGAAAGAGCTTTAAGAGTAATAGAACAAAACGCTTCGCCAAGTAATCTTCTCACTCTTTCACTGAAAGCCAAATGAAAAGACCTGACACAGAAAGTAGGCGTGATTTATTTATTTAGTCATTAAGGGACTTAACAAGCTATTTAGTGCATGAATTAAAGAAAAAAAATCACTTACGATCATGTGTTGTCATCGTTGTGATAATAGCGTATGAACATATTTTGTCATGGTTTTTAAGTAGAGAAACTGATTGAAATTAATCATGATGCCTCTATATGACTAACAAAATCCAACCAGACCATCAGGATTTTTTTTTTATTGTTTTGTGTAGTTATTTTGAATGCCTGCAACCCCTCTCCTGGGGTAGGCGTCAGACGAAGTCATGAACACCCTGCTGCTGAAAATGCCCTTTTAAAAATCTTGCTATGGCAAAGAATTTTTTCTGAGTTGTACGCCAGGCATTTAAAACTACTTAGAAATATACAGGACGAGATCATGGAGCGATAAATAGTCCAAATTTGTCCACAGGGGTCGCCAAAATCAACACAAGTTCCTTACAGGAGCTTTGAATTGGGAAAACCCCCCAAAACTAGTCACACATACAACAACGTAATATAGAGCTTAGTTTTATATGGTTATATAACATTTAAATGGATCAAATTAACTTGTGTAGCATGCTGTGGTGCTATTTGATGTGGTGCTGTTGGTGGCCTATGAAATGTTTTGACATGTTGGACGATGTCTTTCCCTGATGTAAATGTAGTTTTTTATACGTGCTGCCTCATGCTTCTTGTTTTGGCCCTTCTTTCTTAAATAGCAACTCTATAAAGCTGGTGAACCTGTGTTCAATATTCATAAGCACATGGCTGACTGCAGCAGGATTCATTCATTTGGTGAGTACGTTGAAGCTGTTGAGTCATACTTTGCATTGTCAACTCAAACACAGGTTGATTTCATGAAATTAAAATCTTCACATGTGTTTCAGGTGGAGAACTCAGGGGACCCCTGGGAAAATTTCCAGAATTCCCAGGCACTTTCCTACTGGGAATGTGTTTATTTACTCATGGTTACTATGTCCACTGTCGGCTATGGAGACGTTTATGCAAAAACAACGCTTGGTCGCCTGTTCATGGTCTTCTTCATCCTTGGTGGATTGGTAAAAATCACTAATTTTTTGAAAATCTTTCATGCCAATCATCACACCCCGCCAGGTGGCGCTCCACACTCAGGACTCTCTCCACCTGTTTTTACACTGAGTTGTTTCTGTTGTTCACCACAGTATGTTGCATGTCATGTATTGTATGACTGTTTCACAGTATTATTTTTACATTATTTGAAGTATTTCAGATGTGTTCTGTTATTTTGTTTGATGATTTGATTATATTTGCATCTGTTGTTAACGGTAAAGTACTGCGGTTTCAGGTTGCCCCACCTTCTGCCTCCCCCCTCCTCTTTCCAACAAACACATTGACACGGGGATGATTTATGAGAGCCTAGCTGAATGGATGCTGCGACATAACTATGAAGAAAGGCCTATGAAGAACAAAATATATGAAGAGATTTTATAAGATAAAATATTATGACTAAATCAATGCTAAAACACTTTATGAACACATTATTATAAGTCATTGGGTTCCAACAAAGCTGTCAGGGCAGTAAAGGCCTGGTCTGCTCAGAGGTGTCAAAATTTGATTTGCACATATTAATTTAAGTTACGCGAACACACGGAGTGGACAGTCTATAAGAGTTTTAGATTTGCAGATGGGAAATATGTTTTATTATTTTTCTGCCTGACATTAGAAGGATATAACTATGCACAGTTTTAGTTTGTTCTACCATTTTGTTAAAAAAAAGTTACCCATTTCTGTTGTGAGTTCTTAACTGGAAAGCAATGGTGATGTAACTTTATGACCAACAAAAGCAAACAAAATCATCAGCGAAGAGACAGAGTACCTCAAATGAGTCTTCTTTTTTTGTTCAGGAGTAATGTAAGGAAATGCACATTGGCTTACAGATTCCCCTTTGATATGAAGAAGTTATTATGTAATTTGTTAACAAAGTTTAAAAGTACAAAGAATAGATTCAATTTGTGTGGAGTGATTTAAACTTAAGTGAGAAGATTTTTTGAAACCTTTGAAAGTGTATATTTGTCTTTTTGTCTGCCATCCATTTGGCTGCTCTCTACAAATCAACCCTTCATGTGTTTGTTGGAGAAAACATGGCACATAAGGCTTTTTCTTCACTTTTTATAACTATTGAATTTTTCTATCACAGATTGACATACTGCTCATCAGCTGTCATTTCTCTCCTTTAGTCTTCCAATATCCGTAAATATTGGCCTTAATATTTCCTTTATTCATTTTCATACTAATTTTAGATATTTGTAATGCTCCTGTACTCACTGTAGTGTCGCTTTCAAGCACAAATGGAGGACCTTCTATACTTTGCCTTTCTTTTTTTTAGACTCTTCTTCTGTCTCCTATCTTCTCCTTAGGCCATGTTTGCAAGCTACGTCCCTGAAATCATAGAGTTAATAGGAAACCGCAAGAAATATGGTGGTTCCTATAGTGCGGTTAATGGGAGAAAGTAAGTATTCAAGGAGGCTCTGCTGCCTCCGCCGCAGTAGAACCTTCTCTGCATGCACTTTTCTTTTTCTTTTTCATGCATGTAGGCCATGTTTGCTCGCTACGTGCCAGAAATTGCTGCTCTCATCCTTAATCGGAAGAAATATGGAGGGAGTTATAACTCGACCAGAGGCAGAAAGTAAGTCAAACAAATGATAAACAAAGACAACTTTTAATGGTGTGGTTTTGTGTGACTCAAGTGGCCCTCTCTTAAAGAGGTGATGTATCCTGATTCTATATCATTAATCTGTATTTTGAGATGTAAGGATCTCAGTAGGCACTAAAGTCACACTGTGACTGAAGAACTAGGCCATGCTTCATGTGTAGCTCTTATTTTTCCTGTATTGTTGCTGCTTTAATTGTGCAAGATGTCATTACTGCTTCTCATGAAGGATTAGTCGCCCTTACACTGCAGAATATTTTCATTTTTTTGTCTATTATTTACTCCTGAAAGTGTTTTCATGAGTATTTCTTTAAAGACAATTTAAAAAGCTCTATGTCCTCTCATCAATAAGAGTTCTTCAACTGCCCCTTAAAAGACAACATCATATTAAATTATTAAAACAACTAATATGGAGGGGGGGGGGGGGGTTCACCTGATTTAATCAAATCACTCAATGGACAAAAAATACTTGGAGACATTTCTGCAGTGTATTCATAAATCTGCACTATTATCATGCTCATTGGTGGCACATGTAGGACTTTCTCACTCATCTGTCCCTGTTTATACGATCATAACCTAAACTAACTGAATTAACCAAAAAATAAATACTGTTCCCCTGAAGTTCATGTAGACAGATTAAACATGGTTACTTATTTTAGGAGGAAAGGGCTGTGGTGTCACCTTGTTTAAAGTGAGAACATTAACTCTGTCCTCGATTTAACTTAAGGCATGGACACTCATGATACTTTCTTTGAGAAATAACAAAACAGGAAAACATTACACAATAAAAAAAACAAATTTAAACATTTTGTATGAAGTAGTACAAGTAGAAAAGGTCATTTTAACAGCCCTCAATATGGATGTAAATAAGCTGAATATTTTATAGTAGACGATGTCAGGTAAAACACTTGGAATGAATAAATAAAGACTGTGATTTTTTATTAAACATCTCATATAGTCAAGTAATGTGCAGCACATCTCAGTAATCGTTGATTTAGGTCCATCTTTGAGTTTATCCTTTAAGGATTTTTACATTAAACTGATATTAATCAGATTCTTATTAAAGTGAGATGAAAAAATGACATCTAAATACGGTGTCCCGTTTCCAACACTTAACTTGTTCTTTAATCAGCCATGAGAAGAAATCCTACATGTTGTGTAAAGTCTCTCTGTGAACATGTTTGTCATGTTTGTGTTTGTGTATCAAGTGATTTCAGACATTCACAGAGTTTTTATTTTCTTTACTTTATCTCCCTGCACACCAAAACTCAACTTAGTATAACATAGTATAGCCTTATTACCTTTGAACAGAGGTTTGCTGAAACAAGAGTGTTTAATTCATGACAAACTAAAGCAAATTAAAAAAGATAAAACATAAGAGGTTGAACACAGTAACAAAGAAATAACAAAATAACAACTTGAATCAACTCAAGCTTACCTTCATTCAGTATTAAAAACAAATACATATACATCTGAGTATGCCATGGCTTGTGTCCTGCTGATAATTAGAATGTTTGTTTTTCTGCTCCAGAAAAACTCGTCCTGCTTTGCTTGTCTGGTTTTTTTTTCATGCTTTGCTGCTGAATCTTCTTGGCCTTTATCTTCAGTCTGACCTACACCCTCAGGACTAACCAGTTTGGGAAATTAGCTTATTCATTTTAGGTCCAAGTTAAAACGATGAGATTGATACCCCTCTGATGTCTGTTTGATTAGTATAAGGCTAGAGCCTGATTACCTTTGCTACGCTGCGGCTTGATTTGATTACAACTTTTTACGAAGTCCTAACATCCAAAAAAATGTATATTAAATAAGTATCTTGTGCAAATGATTGTCTTACCTTGATATAAACTTGTGGGAACAATTTTTTGCTGAAACATTTTCTGGCTCTTTTGCCTTTATTGGATTGGACAGCTGAAGAGAGACAGGTAATGTTGGGAGGAGAGAGCAGGGGGGTGACATGCAGCACAGGGATCAAGACAGGATTTAAACCCATGGCCGCTGCGACAAAGACTATACATGTACCTCTGTACATGGGGCATGCATGAATTGCTAGGCTATCGGTGCTTCCTTTTACACAATGTTGTGGAAGAAAAAAACATGTCACAGTAAAACAATAGAGGGTTTGATTTTTTATTTTCATGCATTTTAATGCTAAGCTAATCATGTCCTAGCTTCAGCCTTAAATCGCAGACATTAGAGTGGAATCAATCTTCTCATCCAATTATTTAAACGATAATGCCAAAATGTCAAACCATTCCTTTAACAAACTTACACTTTCATATCCCAAGATCTGCAGCCTTTTCTAAAGTTAGCGAGATTCTGCTGGATGCCTCCAAACAAAGTACTGTATGGTTTATTGTAGCATGCTTTTGGTATCTGTGGTGGTTCATGCTAGTTCAAAGACATTAGACTTATATTCATAGTTGACTTAGGAAACTTTTTTTTTTCTTCACTAAATCTCTGTCTCCTTAGTTAGAGAACCTCACAACTAGTGCTTTGAAGTCTTTTTCTTGTTGTGTGTTATTTATTTAGCAAATGTTTATAATGAAGGTTATTTACACTTTCATTACAAATGTATTTAGACAGAGATGAAGAGGAGCGTCAAACAGACCTGGCCTTACATCACGAACAGTTGTGGGATGCTGTTTTTTACTTTTAGAGCTCTACATTTAAATAATAATGCATTATGATATCATAGATAATATAAACTGAATTATATTAGATATAATTGTCCCAGTTGTTTCAAATGGCATTATCTCTCTGTTTCCTTCTGTTGTCTTCTCTTTTCTCTCCATCTCTTCTCTGGTATCATTTCACATTACGATCTTTTACGTGATACACAAAGACGCACAGGCGTTTCAAAGTCATGAATACTCCATGTATTTATAACACATTCAAATCAAGACTCATTGTATAACAATATTACAAGGTTTCACGGCAGCTTCAGAAATAGTCACGATTTAATACTCATCTGTGGAGATAAAAACACTTTTTTTCCATATTAGATGGCTCAAATGTCAAATGTTTATTTTCCACTGCTGATAAAGAAAATTGTGTGCATTCTTAAAAGTATTTGGGGTGAGGGACAGGGTACAAATAGCAAAAAAATGAATGGTAAGAAAAAAGGAGCTTACCCTCATGGGGAGTTGAATTATATCAACTGATTCGTGTTACGTCACGTATTAAGTGATACTCATAGCGGCCTCCTCGGTGAGAGAGAGAGAGATAGTATTTCAGAAAAACAAGCATCTTACAAAGCAGGTCATACTGAGTGACACTAAACGGCTTTTGTGTTTCAGACACGAAAAGTACATCTAATTAAATCAGTTTGACATTCATGTTTACGGGAAACTGTTTTACTAGGGGGCCATTACACTGTGTTACACATTGAAATAGTATAATCATAAAATATCCAGCTCTGGTTTTCTTTGAGCTGCCGCATTTCCAGAAACGCCAAACTTAATCAATTTTACAAACACATTTCCTCAATAAAAGTATAACATAGACACAAAGATAAATCTAAACTGGTTTCTGTATGTATAGGATCTGGGATAATGGTAATTGAGAGTGGCAGTGCACTGATTTCATAATCTCCATCTAAGTAAACTCTGATCCTCTATAATCTGATACTGAAATCCACGGTGCTCTCTGACCTACTCGTCCAGTCCTCCCTCATCCCGACAGGAACATAAAGCATCCACTCGGTAACATACAATGTATTATTTGCTTACAGATTTAGAACCAGTCCCCTACAGTAACTACAGCAGAACTGATTACTTTCCATTCCCATTAAATCTCTATCATCACAGATTGGATTCTAGGACAAGGATGAAGATGACATGCATAATCACTTTGTGTATGTGTGTGAGTGCTGTTGACTATTACTATGAATACATTTCAGTTTCATTGCTATTCTGCACCTCGTTTTCCAGGCACATCGTGGTGTGTGGTCATATTACACTGGAGAGTGTGTCCAACTTTCTAAAAGACTTCCTACACAAGGACAGGGATGATGTCAATGTAGAAATTGTTTTTCTCCATAAGTGAGTACAAACATGTATTCTTTTCACATCTCCCTGAAAAAGAAAAGAATTGCTCATGAGTTAATTAAATTTCTCTTTATTGTGTGTTTCAGTATTTCCCCTAATCTTGAGCTGGAAGCCTTGTTCAAGCGTCACTTCACCCAGGTAGAGTTTTACCAAGGGTCTGTCCTAAACCCACACGACCTGGCCAGAGTAAAGGTAACTAAAGGACTATACGATTTATTTCAGCTCAGAAGGTAACTGTGCTGTTCAGGCTTCCAAAAAAAACGTATGTGTTATTTTGTATCCAGATTGAATCAGCTGATGCCTGTTTGATCTTAGCCAACAAATACTGTGCTGACCCTGATGCTGAGGATGCATCCAACATCATGAGGTAAACCAAATCCTTAAAGACATGTACTCATAGAAAGGCTTAAGAATAAGATGTGGGAATGTTTTTCCTGATATATCCACTATTTCATTTAAAACCAATTTACTGTAGCATTTCATTTGGTTGATGTCCCAGTTTAATCAAGCAAAAAACATAATCACACAACAGTTTCTGGTTTCTTTGTTGGCTTTTTTATGTACTTCAAACTCCACTCGCTCAATGACTGATGAACGGAAGCTGGTAAATTCTTAAACAGTGTTTCCTTTAGACTACACAGTTATTTGGAATAATGCAATTTCTGTCACTAAGAGATGAAAATGTATCTACCGTATTCTGTCTTTAGCGTTGCCTTCTTGGCATAAGTGTAAACTTTAATCCGGTATTTAGGATTTATTTTTAGTAGAAAAATGTCTCGATATCTTTCTGTACAAGTCTGATTTTGTTTTGCACTTTTATTCATCAGGGTCATATCTATCAAGAACTACCATCCGAAGATCAGAATAATCACCCAAATGTTGCAGTACCACAACAAGGTTGGTAACATCTGATATATCCAATGCATCATTAATCACAGAGCTCCAAGGAGTCCTTTAATTTTATTCTTTTTATGTGGATATAATCTTGGTTTATGAATGTTTGTGTTTTTGTTGAACATCTTTTCTCCTTCAGGCCCACCTCTTAAACATCCCAAGCTGGACCTGGAAGGAAGGGGACGACGCCATTTGTCTGGCAGAGCTGAAACTGGGCTTCATCGCCCAGAGCTGCCTGGCTCAGGGCCTCTCCACCATGCTGGCAAACCTTTTCTCCATGAGGTCCTTCATCAAGGTAGCTACAGCTAAAACTCCTCCATCTGTGCTCACTGGATTAAGTTCAAAAGGGAAGTTGGCCTCTAACATGGTCTGAATAGATAATAATGATTACCCCGGATGAGGCCCATGTGCAGCATCTGGAGATTCGGGTGGGAATAAACTTAAAAAAAACAACAACTAAAACTACTGGGTTTTTTTGCTTTTCCCAGTTCAGTTTTTTTTTTAGGTAATGGATAACGCTGTCTGTATTTTGTGATATATCTGTGCTTCAGATTGAGGAGGACACGTGGCAAAAGTATTACCTTGAAGGAGTAGCCAATGAGATGTACACAGAGTACCTGTCCAGTGCCTTTGTGGGCATGTCCTTTCCTGTAATCTGCGAGTAAGTACATTGAGAAAAATAAATAAATAAATATATATATATTTATTTTTCTTTCAACATTCAAACCTTTTCCGTTGCTTATTTTTGGTTTGAGTTGATACGGTGAAAGAGTTGAACAGTGTGTCATTTTGAAATATTGACCTTGAGCCTTCAAATTTCAATAAAACCTATAATAACCTATAATAACTTTTATTGTCGTAGAAAATGGGCTTCACTAAAAATTAAGAACAGTGGCCTATCACCGGCTTCTTTATACTATTGTGACCATAAAAATACATTCTTAACACTTTGTCTGTCAAGACCCACATGTGCTTTGTCAATCCAACAAGTGTGTTTTACACAGGAAAAATGTTTCTCAGTCTCATAAATCTTAAACCAGACTTCAAGGAGAACAATTTGCCACTCAGAGCTCAAATGACTTTTTTAGGAAAGCACAAATATTAAGTGTGAAAGAGGTCTAATTATGTTTTTCTTCTGTTTTGCAGACTCTGCTATGTGAAGCTAAAGCTCCTGCTGATAGCAATAGAGCACAAGTCTGATCAAAGGGAAAGCAGGTGAGTGGATTGTTGAAGTCATTAGAATTCATTTATGCAGAAAACTTAAATATGCAGGTGTGTTTGCTGACAGTGATGAAGGTAGTTTGAATCAGCTTCTGTGTTTGACTGCAAACACAAGGCGGGCAACAAGATGTGCTACACTGGCGTCTAAATTGGCTTGTTCACTGACATCAGAGGCGTCTGATAACATCCTGACAAATACATTAAGGAAAGATGCAGTTGGGTCTTTAAGCACTGATGAAGTCTCTAATGTACTGATACTCATGTTGGAAGTGCCACTGCTATCTGCTTTCATCAACTTAATTTAATAATCAGAGGCCATCCTGCCAAAAACAAGTTGCCAAAAACTAATCCTTGCAGCGTTTGCCACTTCCAGTGATGAATGCAAAGCTTTTTTAGTCTCTGTGATAAAACCCTCCCCTCTGACATCTCTGGCCTGTCAAATCTTCACAGCACCCTGATAAACCCTGGAAACCATGTGAAAATGCAGGAGGGGACCCTGGGCTTCTTCATTGCAAGTGATGCCAAAGAAGTAAAGAGGTAATTGGGAGTGATGATTAAAACGTGTTACAAAGCGAAATGGTATTCTCTACAAGAGGCTCTCTTGCACAAGCTTTGTTGCTTTGTTGCCTCTGTCGTGTCTTTTTTTGGGAAAGTCATAGATGAAAATCCAAATTTTTAAAGCACTATGGAATAGTATGATTTAGGCTTTCTACTTGAATTGTCTTTTTATTTTCATGTCTGTGTATCTCCTTTGGATCCAGAGCTCCCTCAGTTCAAAAAGAAGGAGTGTATCATTAAGGAAACACCTACAGCTAGTAGCGTACTTATAATAAACTTTAAACCTATAAAGCAAGCTGTATTATCGCAGTGGCTTAACAGATTTATTGAGGAACATTTTAAGCCATTAAGATGTATCATGATGATAATACAACCCATGTAAAAAAAAAGATAACTTGCTAGTAGGCCTAAGTCGTTAACATTGATTGCTAGCTGTTACCTGCTAGCTAGAATCCGCAGTCATGTAATATAAAATGTATTTCCTTTGTCTGCTCTTTGTAAGGGTTAAGGTTGAATAAAGATAAACAAATGGAAGGCATATTCAGGCAGAGTTTTAGAGTGTCGGAAACTCAGCAACTTTTCCTGACATACAGTACCTGTACCCAGATCAAAACCACAGTTCCTACATTTAAGAACTAGTACTGTTGTAGACCAAATCAGTCTTATGACCACTTTTTGAAGGTCTCTGTCTCATTTTTCTATTTTTTTGCTCGATCTCAGACTTTAAAACAAGACCGGTCAAGACCACCACTTAGTCAGTATTGGTAGTTTTCCATGTCATTGCTGTCATTACAAGGAAACCGTAATTTCTTAAACAACAAATTACTGTAACTCATTTAAAATTCCTGTTTCAGATAGTTTCGCAAAACAGGGAGGAAAGAAGCATGTTAAAGCCGTAGCACCAATAATATGTCTGTAGTGTCATCACGTTGGACGTTGACTGCTCAGCCGTGTAGATGATTCAGCTAATAAAGGACTTTGTTTTCTCACAGGGCGCTTTTTTACTGTAAAGCCTGCCATGATGATATCACTGATCCCAAAAGGATAAAGAAATGTGGATGCAAGAAATGTAAGTAACTGCCCATATAAGAACATGATCAGTTTATTTGACAACTCTAACATTTCTACACAGAACAAAGGGAAATAGTCCTGAGCTAGCATCAGATTAGCATTAGAGTGGTGTTGTGTTGTCATTAAATGTATAGCTTTCTTGAACTACTTCTCTTAATCATATATTTATTTTTTTGTGCATTTGAGTTCCTTTGGTAGAAAAAATGATAGAGAATTGAGTATTGAGAATAGAGATAAATATTTAGCTTTAATAGCATGTTGTCCTTTTTCCCCACAATGATTCCCTTCAAATAAAGATAAACTGAGTGAGAATCAAACACATTAATACTTCTCAAACCACCTGTGAAGTCAGTCTATATGTGCATTCTGTTTCATCATCTGTGTGGATGTTTGCTTTGTTTATAATAGCTGTATGTGTTGTTACAGTTCATTTCTGAACTTTGTGACGTTAACAGGCGTTCAGAGAGACTGTTAACACCAAAGGTACCTGGATGGATGGTGTGTTTATAGACTTAAAAGCTCACCTGTCACCCTGTTGTTGTCTCACTTTGATTTAATATTGTTGTGTTGGTTTTATTTGAACCATTACAGCTAACAGCTAATCTTAACATTTGATGTATTCTCTTCCTGCTGCTTTGGAAACTTGATGCACTTTTCTTAAAAACAAAAAAAAACTAAAAAAATCACTTTATAGTGATATATTGTGAGTAACATTGATTTATTTACCCTCCGAAAATACAGCCTGCTACATCTGATGAAAGCTAACTGTTTGAATGTAATGTAAATGTTGCATGTACACTGGTTGATGCTGCCTGGATACCCACAGTTGTCATGTGCACGTTGCTTTCAAATCCAGGAAAAGAATGAACAAAAAGGGACGGGACAACAATCCAAAAATCATAAAAATGACCAAGAGGGATGAGTTAAAATATTGGAGCATGTTATACCTTCTTCCTCTCCTTTTATCAGGATCATGCATCAACAAAACAACAAATCTCCATCTAAAAAGTATTATCAACAGAGCATCAACATTTCATTCATGCCTGCTTGAGCCAGTAATACTTTAGATCACCACCAGGTGTCACCACAGTACTACGGCACCTTTGCATGGAGCCCACAGCCTGACATGTCAGTGAGAGATCAGGAACGTTCCTCATTGGTCAGTTCTGATAAAAGGAAAAATATATTTGGACACACACGATCAAAAGATTAACAAAACTTTAAACTTAGCTGAGTTGAGTGCATCATTTTAGGACTAATAGAAACCTTTTTGAGTGACATTAAGTTGAGAATTCTTAATGCATTAATGGTCTTAAAGAGTTTCGTTTTCGTACAAGTGTTGGGAGTGATGATGAATAAAAATGTATTTGGTGTTTGCTCGTGAGGGGTGTATTGTAGTAAAGGTTATTAGAGTTTAATTAAAAAAGAAAACTATTCTTTTCTATTGTTAAATACCCGCCCTTACCTCACGTCTTCAACTTCACCTCTTAATCCTTTTTACCTGTAAACCTTTCAACTCAATGACCTCCTGATATTTCCCCCACTGGTCCCAGAGATGACCCAAACTAAACGAACCAAAAAAAAAAAAAGTTAGAGAATACTCCTAATCTGACATTTACGCGCTGTCAGGACAAAGCTAACCTTGTGCATCCCAGCAGCAGCCTTCCTCTGTGCTCCTCCTGTCTTGCCTCTGTCCCCTCTTCCTCCAGAGCGACCCTCAGAATTAACCTGCTCTTCCTCTCCTCTCGTCTCAACCCGCCACTGTAGCCAAGACGGCCACCTACAAGAAAATGACACTGGCATGTTGTTTTGATTGCGGCCGCTCAGAGCGGGACTGCTCTTGCATGCCAGTTAATGTGTGTTGTAACACGGACACCCCTCGACGCCACATCCCACTCTCTACTGTCTCTGTTAATGATTGCTCTGCCACTTTACGTGCCTGTAAGTTGTCGCCATGACATGTGCACTTCAGTGTCTGTACCATGCACTGTGTTAGCCGTGCAGAGTGTTGTTAGCTTGTGTGCTGTAGCTGTAGCAGCTGTGTTGTCACTATCATGGATATAGATGTCGCTTTACTTGTGTTGGAGCTGATTTTTTCAACTGTTGTAAAGCATGCAAGGATTCTGTATTGCTGGTGTTTTGTCGAAGATTGTGAATTCATGTAGTTTAAACAGTCAATAATGCTTAATTTGTGCATTGTTTGAACACTAATTCTACCCTAAAATAGAGGGTGCTTCCAGTGACCTCACGTATCTACAGGAAATAAAAGCTAAAGCAATATAGGAAGTGCAGTTCTGCATCACCACCACACATATAGCTATGAACACTCAAATTTAAGAAATTATCCTTTATTTCTAAACAATACTTGCTCTGATTTTGGTGTGATAGTGCTTTGAATATGTCACTAGAGGGGGTTAATTCATCATTGAAAAGAAAATTCCCTTTAACCAAATCTTCCCCCCACTGTGCCCTCTAGAAAATTTAACAGAATAGGATCTGAGCGATGTTTATGTTTAAATGCAGCTGACAATTCATTAATATAAGGCTGTTTGTACAGATCCTGGGGGGATTCTTTCTGAGGGTAACAGTGCATGTTTTCCTAAATGAACTGGTTTATTGAATTAAGATCAAAATCTGAAACAACCACTGGGGGCTAAAATCTCCAAAACCCATTAAGTGCACAAACCAGCGCCCGATTCATAGTTAACGGAGAAGCTCTGGGTTTGAGGGAGACTAACTCTTAATACATTGATTTAATTCTATAAAATACAGCGGAAACGGTACTGGACATAAAATTGGACAGCAAAAAGAATAAGATAGAACCGAATCAAACTAGACTGTGTTGGATTTTAGCGAAGTGTGATTCCCCTTTAAAGCCAGGGGGCATGTTAAATTACCCTGATGTATTGCAAGAGGCATGAAGAATGTGTCTGAGTTTGCAGGGCCTTGATACAATTCGCTGCAAAACATTGTACTCTGTCATACAGCTTTAGTGAATGTTTCTTGATCAAAGACCGTTCTGTGTGGAGTTGAACGTCTCCGGGCATTTCCACCCTTTTCAATATGTCTTACAGGCGTGTGTGCTGTGAGCCTCGCCCGGCTAGCTAGGCTCAAGCAGAGCTCTGGAGCTGCTGTCGACACGGTGCGGGAGACGCACGGAGCGAGGCCTTATACGGCCTGACATGGAAATTATGTTTGCATTTTCATTTTTGGAGTGCTACCGGTTGTCATGAAACTCAGCCTGACAGTTCCTAACCACCAGGCAGCAGAGTGCCCCCCACCCCCCACACCCTCTCTCCTCCTCTCTCGTTGTGGGACAGATGCTAGCCTGTTAGTCCTGTGACTCTGCTCGCGCCCTCCGATTGCAGGCGACAGATGCCAGGACCAGCAAGGTCCCTGTTTGAACATTGCTGTCACTGTCCTGCCTTAAGCTCAATGCATGACCTTTATTATAAGCAAGGGGTTGAAATAAAGTACTAATGAGCATGTGTGGGACTCACCTCTCCGAGAAAAAAAAGTGACTCACAGAAAAGTTCCATGCATCGGAGCAGGTTGTGTCAGGCAGGGCACAGGGATGGGAAAGAGCTTCTGGAAAAGAGGAGAAAAACAAACATGATGTTATAGACATAAGAACAAAAACTCATGAAGTATTGTCACATTTTGTAAGTCCTGTTAAAGCCCCCCTGACTAATGGAGAGCTAAGGAGCTAAAACCTCAGGTTTTTGTCTCAAGACATCTGATCTAGATTTGGTTTCAATTTAAAATAAATAGCTGTCTTTTTTTTATTTTTTTATCTTAAAGGCAATTAAGTCTATCTTTATGATGTTTTGGATTGCTGTGAAAAAAAAGGCAAGCCAATGAAAGAAATTAGTTTAGTCCTGACGTTTTAACTACTTATTTATTTCATTTGGTAAATAAACTCTAATCTGCAATGGATTAATAACTAATACAGCACTAAACTCTAAAATAAAACAACTTCAACTTTTAACCAAAGTCAGCCTAGGTTTAACCTTAACATGAACTTTCTTTTCACGTGTAAATCATCAAATCATGGCTAACTGTGACAACTCAAACATGGCTGTTTATATTCAGTAGGTGAACGCCTTTAAACACTGACTAATCTTCTGCTGACCACAATATTATATTCCTAACTCAGCTGTATTTAATTTATCATTGCTTTGTCCATGTTATCTTTCTCAGGCACCTTTCTCTCTTTCTTTTTTTTTGTAAAGTGCCTTTAAGAGAAACCTCCCAGCCTTCAGTTCCCAGATGTCATTTATAATTTGCTTCTTTCATTACAACCTGTTCCTCCCTGTAACCTCTCATCTGTCTCTGCATCTTTCTCAGCTAAAAATAGCTATAATGGATATATCAAATCAAGTAAGTTTTGATTTCCATTCTCTCTCTCTCTCTCTCTCTCTCTCTCTTTGTCATTTTGTTTTTAACCCTTTGTCTCGTGCATTGAACTGTTTGTGACCTGTTTTCTTTTTTTTCAGTGCGTTCTGCCCATCGCTCTGTTCAGTCTATCATCACCCATCATGTGTATTTTACATGCAAAGCAAAAGGAAAATGTTTTTTCTCTGGCTTGTGTTGCGTATATCAGTTACAGTAGATGGTGCTGCTGCTTCACTGAGTGTGTATGATTGAATCCAGCTGAAAATAAGAATCAAAAATGTAAAAGGAAATGTTTGCAAGAGTTGTTTAAAGAGAGATCCTGATTTAAATAAAAAGCCTAAAAGATCATTCAGAGAATGTCGAAACAAAAGAGGAATGTGAACTATGCAAGGCGTCTAGTTCAACAGGATCTGTGATAGGCAGCAAATCTGCCACACAGTGTTGTCCAGCAGAAGTGCTGTGCATGTTTGACATGGGGCAGATGAATAGTGGAGGTCTGGAGCAGGGAGGATAATCTTCTGGACAGCTGACTGTTGAAATAATCATCTTTATTCTCCACTTTTAGCTCCCAGACATTTTTTTTAGAATAAGTGGAACCCTCTTCTTTCTTTTGCCCGTTTTATCATGGTATCTTTACAAGCTTTACCACTATTACATTATAGTACCAGTGGAGCTGTAAGCTTTCATATTTTAAATAGTCAAGTGCCTCATTCCTCCCTCATCAGGCATAAACTGCACAGCAGCTAGTGCTAGTTAATTCACAGTGTCACCTCCTTGTTCTTATGGCATAACAATCGCTGGAACACCTGAAAGCATACTTATTAATTCATGTTTATTATAAATATCAAAGCGAATGTCAAATTCAACATTTCATTGGTGGCTAAAAACCAAGTAGTTAAGTGGTGTTTAATAAAAATGAGCTTTTTTAATTATTCAGCTATTAGCATTCTTGTGCCAGGAAGAATTACCCCCAAAAAGCAGTGATTGTGCTTTAATAATGGTAAGAGTCAAAAGATGTTTTATTAACATACAGACTGCAGGTCCTAGTCAAGTCACTTTGAATCAAGTCCTATCTTGTGGTTAATGGGAAGACTTTAAGGGTTAGCTCACCCAAATCACAAAGCAAGCATTTTACTGCCCCCTGTGGTATAAAGACATGCCAGCTGGTTCACTTTTATGCACCTTTGTTTTGAAATATCTGTCTCTATAATTTCGGTTTCAATTCAGTTGTGTCTGCTGTGCTCAGAGCATCAAAAATTCAAATTAAGAGATATTTCCAGATACAATGTAGTGGATTCTCTGAACAATCTACAGATCACACTTTAAAGACACTGTTATCATTATAAGATCTGAAGATTATTCTGACTTACAGTTTTAAATGAAATTATCTAATGTTGTGTGCACAACAAACACAATTTTATTCACGTTTGTATTGAAAAATGGACAAAAGAAAGTTGTGATCCCATGTTATCCTTCTTGATACTGATTCAATGCCTAAATTCAAATGGGGGCCAAACTAAATCAATACAATGGAATAAAACATGTTCATATTTTAAAATGGATTTTTACCAACCCCTGTTAAGATTAAGATGATTTCATTGTTGTATGACCTGACACATAAGACCTTCAATGAATTTTACCATAAAAACAAGTTATGCTAACGTTAGTGGCAGCTGCGCGTGCATCCCTTACTGACATTCTTTATCTACTATAGAGAGGCGTTCACAACATCATTTAGATCGGAAACTGCCAGCCTTTTTCAGTATCTTAACTTTATTTAAAAGAAAGCCTTGAAATGCGCAAGTTAACTTGACATTTCAGACAGTTTGCTAGCTTACACGTGTGCTCTCAGCTAGCCCAACAATGTTATTGTTCGCAACTATGTTTAAAATAGTAGTTGCTATTGGCAGCCATTATATTGTTATGTGGGCTTTTGAGGAAAGGGGAAACGTGAACTGATAACAAAGTTAATTAATAAATGATGGTATTCCATTGACGGGCATACGAGTTGATGCCCCAAACCATGTTAAAGCTGGTGTCAGATAACCGGTTCGGTTAAATTGTAGAGGCCATTATTTAAAGGTTAATCCATAAGGATAGGTCAGGACATGTGCTTGTAATTTAGCATTATGACCGTTTATAAGGCAATACATAAAAAATCCATTAACCTCCACTGAACAGATCCTGATTTTTGACTCCTCTTTATTTAGCAGTAAGTGATGGTTCCCTTATCCAGTCTTCAACTTATCAATACAAGTCGGCTAAACTGAACCACAACTCAACCCCTCACACAGTGGCTACCCCGTCAGTCCCACTGGTAAACAACCGCAAGGGGAGCCTGCTGCCCCCCGCTAAGCCTCCTACTCTGAGACTGAGCTTCACAGGCTCTGGGGACCCTCACAAGGCAGGGCGGCTACCTGCGGTAACAGAAGGGGCCAGCCAGCTCAAGAGGGCACACAGCCTCCCGGTGAAATACAGATACCCCCCCAGTCACTCCAATAACGCCAAACTCAGCCATAGGCACTGTAAGCGCCACCTCCCCCCATCCCCCCTCCCTCTTGGTGTGTTTGTCAGGCCTGTACTCAACAACAGCACAACCAGAGCATGTGCTTGCCAGGCTGGAGTGGTTGCATGTGTAGCATTCCTTACTAATGACCCAGTGTGTGCAGCTGTCAGCTGTGAAACATTAAATATTGAACAGACCGAGCAAGATGTGAAGGGCCAGTCTGGTGGAGCATCCCCTCTCCACTGGAAGCCCCCCGAACCGCAACAATTTCCATTATGGTGACACTCTTTGACAAGCTAGCAGTGCTGGAAATGCTGTTCATCTGCTGAGGAGCATGATCCTTAAGACTTTAAAAGCCCTTTCTCTGAAATTAATATTTTCCTTGTTAGAAATGGTGGCTTGAATCATTGTTAAAGATACTCAAACGATTTCCTTTGATCTACAACAAGCTATTCCCACTTATTACAAAAGCTGTTAAAATGTGATTAGTTAAAACATGTACCTTGCTTTTTGGGTTTATTTCACAGTACCTGTCACTTCTATAGAGAAGTCTTTTTATCCTCAACCAAGATATACATTTTCGGATTACTTTACTTGAGGGTAAAGTTTGTGTAGTTTTGTGTGGTGATAAAAGACAATGTCGAAAGGGCATTTTAGCTGTAAACAAATCACTCAAGCACAAGGACCAAGCTGATTTTATGAGCTAAGTGGGTCAGACCCAAGAAGGAAAAAAGATCAGCAATCCAGACTGGATTCAGAATTAGCAAAAATAACCAGGCTTGTTTGTAATATTTGATGCCTGAAATAATAAAATGTGAAGCGCTAGTGTGGCTAAAATAGGTGCTATCCTAGTCTGCAGTGTCAAATTCAATCTGTACCAACCACTCATTAAGTAATGAAAGTATCATTTTACCTTTTTATAAATGCCATAAATAGAAATGTGTTGACATGTGGCTCAAACAAAAGGAATGTAGTGAATAGAAAATTCACAGATTAGAATGACTCATTTAGCATGATGGTTGATGATGGCACTATTGCATGTTTGCATCTTCATACACATTTGTGAAAAAGTTGTGCCCATGTATCTCTTTGTTATCTTGTAAACAATGGACTGTTTTAGAAAGTCTTCTCCATCTTGTTCATCCAACTTCTTTAACACTTTGTGTCTGTTTCTGTGTTATCTCTTTGAATTCACTGACCTCTGTTTGTGCTGTGTTGTCCTTTGGCCAAAACTGACTCTTGGGGTTGTTGCTTGTCTTCTTATAACGTGCTCTCTCATACCAAATACTTTTTATTGCAGTTGAAGAGGACCAACAGTTGGCGCTGTCGCCTAAAAAAAAGCAGCGTAATGGAGGCATGAGAAATTCACCAAACTCCTCCCCCAAAATAATGAGGTAAGAACATGCTTATGTATTTTGATTTTTATAATGTTCAGCTTTTCCTAATGGTCTGTAATTTATCTGATTCTAAAAACACCAATTAAATTTAAATTTGGAAGCAGCACAACAAGCTTAGAACTCAACAATGTCTTATTGCTTCCCTGTAGCTACTTTTCGGGACCCTTTTCTGCTGATTCAAACATTCAACATTCAAACATTTGGTTTATCTGACTACATTTACATTCTATTGCTTGTGGATGAGAGCAGTGAAAAAGAACCAAAAGAAGATGTAAGTAAAACAAATGCTAAAAGACACTAAAATGTTGGATAAAGCATAGCGTAAGTGTAAAATAAGATGGTGTATCCTTAGGCGATCACCAGCAGTCTGTTGTTGATACCAAAATGCTGATTAGTGCTGCATTATGTAGAAATTGCAGGTTTGTATTCGAAAACAAATACCTGCAGACATATTTTGTCCTAATTCTATTTTTTTAAATAATATAATACCTTAATACCAATTTAATTTACCATTATGGTTGAGCTCCATGGCACAAAAACAACTCAAGAGTAAAACGAATGTGAGCCTGTTTTTGTGCAAACATGTCCGACTTACAGAAGAAGAGCTCTATGCTATGAGGTTTCATGTGACACCCACACACTCCAGCTCTTAAACAGGCCTGGCACTAATGACAGCACCAGGCTGTCAGAGAGGCTCTGAAGGAAAGATAGCCCAAGGCTATTCATCTATTGTGGGAACCCTCTGAGCTCTTTTCAGCACGTAAGGCCACAGATGATATGTATCATCACAATGAGAGGTGAATTCAAATGCTACCTTGCTTTTATCTTGTCCCGTAGCATTAAATCGGCGCTTATTGATTTTGACTGGCGATAACGCTGTTATTCAACAAGAGGCCATTACAGGGATGATAATAGTCATTGTCATTAAGTGCTGTGTTCTAAGGAAGCAAGGCAACAGGGAAGTCCTGCAGCCTGACATGTACAAAGTGGAATTGTACAGATGAAATTGAATTAAAACTGACAGATGACTTTATGTTCCCATTGCGAATACAGCTGATATTTATTCGACATTTGGTAATTAAATCAGAAATGTCTTCTTTATATGATCTTATGAGGCACAATATTTATAAATGGCTAAATCTATGACTCACCTATACATCAAAAGGATTCTTTCTGCACACAATTAGCATTCTCCTTTGAGGTATGGCCTCTGTTTCTTTCAGGTGGGTTTTTGCCCTTGTTTGATTGTTTGATTTGGTTCAAAGTGTTGTCAAAGTTGAATCGCTCCAGGTGCTTTTCCGACTCTCGGGTAACAATACCAGGCTTTTCTAAAGCTTTAGCCATCAGCTAAATATCAGCCCACAACACCAATCCATCTCCTTGTCATGCTAATATACTGTACTATACAGGTGGATGTGTTGTTCCGTCTACTGCCTGCACAGTGGGGAGTGTTTCGCCGCGCTCGCCTAAGGGATACTTCATTGAAACAAGCGGAGAAGAAAACATCTTGGTGTATACTATATCAAATGTGTTTTTACAGGACCTGCAGCCTCAAGGCCTGTGTAAATAAGTAATGATCAACAGATTGGCTGTGAGTTTTGAAGAGCAAGCTTTTGTCAGTTTGCATGATGGGAAGGATTTTCACAGACTTTGCCTGTCCTCTTAAGAGTAAGCCAGTGCAGCGATGCTGAAATAGAAAATTTACATAATGTGCATGTTTAGCTTCTACTTTATGTCTCTCTCGACTGTCATTACACTCCTCTGGAAGACACCTGGCTTTATGTGTTGCGGTCATGACGTGTGAATTCTTGTCAGACGTGTCATCTTACCACTAAAGCAGCAAATTATGCCGCAGATCATTTTGAATGGTTAGAAGTGCGCTTACAGAAGTGACACTCACAGACGCCTCGGCAGCGACCGCACAAAAAAAAAGAAGAAAGCGATCAGCTGCGGAGGCAGAACTGTCTCCTGTTTACAGTTTGTATCAACAAACCACCACATCCTGTCTGGGACTTAGCGAAGACGACCTCACTGAAATTAACACCATTTCCACAGGCTCCTTGATGGGTCATAAGACACATCTAATTGTGGGATGTCACAACGCGTTGTGTCACATCGGGCCGCGCCGTGACACACACGTCATGTCTGCTACTGCACTGCTGAGGCAATTGGCAGTGCAGGATAGTGACAGGCCGTCATGGCTGACAGTGAGCGATAGCTATCCTGGCAGAGCTCTGCCTCACCAGTCATCTCCACAAGGACAAACTGAAGTGACAGCGGCTCCACTGAGTGAGTGCTGAAACATTCGACTTCTGATGAAATATTTAGCTGAGGTGTAAAACCACTAAATGCTTTCCCTCTTATTAGAACTCTCCTTTCAGACTCGAGCGCAAACTTGATGTAAGGAGAGTTATCGAAGACGACTGTCATTAATGTATAGATGATTTTTTTATTAGAGGGAATTTCATCAAGTTGCTTGTTCTATCTTTTGGATTGTTTATCATCATGAGGTCTATGTCGGTTCTCAGTCATCCAGGACATAGTACACTCAGAGCTTGATCCAAAGCTGACTGGACTGATGGAAGACCTTGAAGACATTTCACCGCTCCTCAGAAAGGCTTCGTCACCTGTGAACTATAGAAGCCTTTTTTTAAAAACGTGTTTGAGATCTTCAACCAGTCAAGTCACCTTTGGGTCAAGCTTAGAATAAATCATCATAAGTTGAATATGTTGTGAAGTTGTTGTGAAAAATAATCAACCAGTAAGCCGATAAAAAAAACCATAGACCCAAAGAAAGCAAAAAAAGAAGAAGGATTGGTTGTTGCATCCCTCCATGGGAATAGTGTTATATTGTTGCATTATGGCACTATTGCATAGCTTTCTATACTTTTACCAACAATGTTAATATTTAAACTATATTATGTAAGCGCATATGTAATGCATGAGATTCAATACATTATAAATCACAACCTAAAGTGATTCCTGGATTTAAAAGTTGTTTTCTTGTTTTGTGATTGACTTTTTGTGTCATTCATAGAAAGCAACCAGGCAGTATAAAACTGTGTTTCTTTACTCTTATATTTTCAATACTTAAACCCATGATAATCTGCATGCACAGAACTTCTCCAGTCAGATGGGAATGACTTTGACAGATGAGACTCTGAGAGGTAGAAAGTGGCAGAAAAGACGTTTCCCTCTCCAACCACTTCCTCTCTTGAAAGGACATCCAGGTCTTGCCTAGGGGTATATAAGCCCAAGGCAGGCTTTTTTGGCTTTAGTCTCTTTGAGCCCGAGGGATGAGAGTTTGGGCTGACACTTTCATGCATACTTAACATGTTACTTAAAGCAGCATTCTTTTAAAGTACCCAGACGGATTAAACGACTTGAAGTATTTAAAGGATTTTTGACAGAAACACAAGGCTTCTGTCTGAGTTTCAGATGGTAACATCTTCAACTCTGATCTCAATCTGACAAAGGCCATCTTGGGCTAAGGGAAGATGAGCGTGGTAACATGAGGCCTCCATACATGTAGCAGAGCTGGAACTGTAGCTGGAAGGCCACTTGTTTTTATTGTATGCTCAAATTTTGTGTGAATTTCCTCCTAAGTCCAAAAACATGCAGGAAGTTTTTGTTTGAAACTTTTGAACTGGATAATGAGTTATGATGGTTCAAACAATTTTCAAACTCACGTTGTCTCAAAACAAGAGTAGTTTTTATCCAAGCTGGTTTTGCACAGATGCACTGAATGTGTTTGTTTTTTAGGCTATAATCTCCATCAGTAATTTCCTTGAGTCCTGTTGAGCCATAGCTCGAGTCCATTTATTTTGCATGCTGGGATTGGCCACCACACCTTAACAGATGTAGTATTATTCGAAAACAGAATTACTGAAATTATATTTCACTGCATCTGTTGGAATGTTTTTACTTCTTCCATTTGTTGGAGGCTTTCTTTATTTTATTATATTTGGAAAATCTCTGTTGAAAAATCAGTTTGACCAAAACAAGCCACAGAAACAACCACAAACTCTTGTCAGGACATGGCTTTAGTGGTCAGCATCGTGGAAGGACGGAGCGCACCACTGCGCTCAGTGAAATAACTTCATGTAGTTCTGTTTAAACATTAATACCCTTCACTTTGAACGGCAAATATGATTGGGCAAATCGCTGAAATATTTAAAGTCTGGTCTGTTAAAGCTTTTACCACGCAGCACACAACGTCAAAAGCTGTACGCGGTAAGAGGGCGTAATTGCATCTCCGTGCTCATGCCAGTCAACGCAGTGTGTTGCTGCCATCTCCTTCCGCCTGGCTGCCGCTGCTGATGTCACTCTGCTTGATGACATGGCAGTTTTATTGGCGTGTCTGCAGATGGCCTCTGACAGCAATGAGCAAAGATGGAGAAAGAAAAGGAAGAAAGCAACTTTGAAGTATAACTGATTGGTTTGAAGATCCCTTAACATGCCTGTAAAAGAATACTTCTGGTATAAATAAACAAGAATGTGAATATTTGGCTTTGTGAATGTAATTTCGTTTGTACTTTTTTCCTTTCTTCATTGCATAAATCTTATGAAACCTCTCATCTTGTTTTAGCCTTGATGCACTATATGTGCACTTCATACACTAAAAGTTGTTTCTTGTAGAGCAGGAAGGTTCCGTGCGAGGATAATCTGACCTTAGTATTTTAATTTCTGTTGGTCTGTGTTGTGCTCAGGTTTAACACGTTTACATTTCCATTACTCCACAAAGGCCATAAACTACAACCCCAACTCAAATCTCATCTGTCTGATGACTTCATTTATGTCCTCCCTCTCTTTGTTTGATTAGACACGACCCGCTCCTCGTCCCGGGGAACGAAATGGAAAGTATGGACGAGAACATAAAGAAATACGACTCCACGGGGATGTTTCACTGGTGCCTATCCAAAGACATCGAGAAGGTCATTTTGGTGGGTTCTGCTCTTTTACTCGGCACACGTCATTTGTCCCTGACACTCTTCTCCCCCAGTGACAGATGTGTCATGTCACAAAGCACCATCAGAGGCTGACAGGGCACTTAAACACTCTGTAATGAGGTGTTTGACAAGTCATTTGCTATATGGGGGCCCTGTATATAGAGCATTTCTTGTACTAATACATATGCCATTTTTCAAATTACCTTCATAGTCTATTGCAGTCATGAACCGCATGATTTATTTCACTGGGTGATCAGGCAAGAGAAGACAGATAGCACAAGCAAGTTCTAAAAAGGACGTCCATTATGCCACATTAATGCTGTATGCGTTCTTCTTTCAGACCCGGAGCGAGGCGGCCATGACGGTTCTGAGCGGTCATGTGGTTGTATGCATATTTGGAGATGTAAAATCAGCGTTGATCGGTCTTCGAAACTTTGTCATGCCTCTAAGAGCGAGCAACTTCCACTACCATGAGCTGAAGCACATCGTCTTTGTGGGTTCCCTGGAGTATCTGAAGCGAGAGTGGGAGACTCTTCACAATTTCCCAAAGATCTCCATTTTACCTGTGAGTATAACCCGTACCCAAGTCACACACGTAAAAGCTTGGCCAGGTACACATTTAACACTGTCAGTTAGGAATGAGGTCAAGGCCAAGCTGGTTTTTATTTATTTCATATCAGACTTTTAAGACAGGTATTTTTTGAGAAGAGAACTTTAACACCAAAGACATCACTACATTTGTTGTTCGTGATTTTTTTGTTTTTAATGTGTGGGGCGGCAATAGCTCAGTCCGTAGGGACTTTTTGGAACCGAGGGTTGTTGGTTCAAGTCCCGATGCGGACCAAAATATGGATGTTGGTCTGGTAGCTGGAGAGGTGCCAGACCACCACTTGAGCACTGTCGAAGTGCCCTTGAGCAGGGCACTGAACAGCTCAGTGCATCTCTCTATTAATGCATGTCCACAGGTCCTGCTTGTGCCTGTGTGTGTGATTCAGGCCTGTGTGTGAGAGAAGCATGTCTCTAAAATAACAGAGTGCGAACCACAGTTTCCCCCTCGGGGAATAAATAAAGTTGATCAAATGAAATAAAATTAAAATATTCTTGGGGGCATTTTAAACTTTATTGACAGAGCAGCTGGACAGACACAGGATTTATTAGGAGGGGAGGTGGGGGATGACATAAAAGAAAGGACAGAGAGAAGAAGTCAAATCCATCCCTTTGATGACTGCAGGGTTTACTGGTCTCAAGCTCTGAGCTAAAGAAGGACCCACACTTTCTCCCCACATTGATAAATACAGAAAACTAAGAAACATTGAGTTAGTTAATGTACTAATTTATTCTTTAAGTTGCAGCTGCTGAACCAATTAATTAATACAATGTCTATCGATTTTAAAACACTTGGTTAAATTAAGACAAGGGCATTCAAAGATATCATGTCAGGCATTGATGCGGCATTATTTGCATTTTTCTGTTTCTGATGATTTTTTTTGTTAATTATTTTATATTTTATGATAAGTTACTTAACACACTTGGACATGATTAGGAATGTTGTGATTTTGTTGATTTATTAAAAGGGTAACAAGACAAACAGAAGAAATGTTTGCTGCTGAACGCAGAGGACAAAGTGTTCTTTGTCGGCTACGTTGTCGGCCTCTCTTTCGACGATTTACGGTGTTATTATCTTACCTCTGAATTGGAAAACCTTATTTTCCTGCGTATAAATTGGCCAATTGATTTAATAGTCAAAGAATTGTATGCCAGTATGAAACAGCTCTGACATAAGGTCCAAGGATGATACTGTATCTGCAATTTAAAGTTGCTGTTTTTTATTTACCCTCTTTTACTGTAAAGGTGAGATAACGAAATCTCTCCTTCACTCCCTCTCAAAGGGCACACCGTTGAGTCGGGCAGATCTGAGGGCTGTCAACATCAACCTCTGTGACATGTGTGTCATCCTGTCAGCCAATCAGAACAATATTGACGATGCATCACTGCAGGACAAAGAATGCATCTTGGCGTCACTCAACATCAAATCCATGCTGTTTGACGACAGCATCGGGGTCTTGCAGGCTAATTCCCAAGGTAAGCAGCGCCCTATCATAGTTCACTGCACCGCCTGCGAGGGACAGGGCGCTGGCACACAGAATATCCCTCACTAGGTGCTGCCTTGCTGACCTGGTGTCACTGCGTTTGACACTAAACCTTACTGACTATTCCTCAGGTTACTGTAACAACTGGTTTCTTCACAAAGCTAATTGGTTGCAACAAGCACAGGGCTGGCACAACAGTCCTACCTGACAGACAGATTTTGTATCTTTCAGACTACTTTGCTAAAGATAGATAATGTTTATATTTATGAGTATGCATGTCCCAGCTTTCAAACCGCCACTAGAGCACTCAGTTAGACTAATACGGCCTTCAATAGTGCTCACTCTTTGGCATTGAGAGAAATGCTTTTAGAAACCTTTTGACCCTAGAAGTGGGAGGGGGGGGGAGAAAAACCTTGCCGATATCATTATTTCACTAATACATGTATGACCTCACATTTGCCTGAGTCAGCAGCAAGTGATGGATGTCAAAACACGGCCTATGTATTATACATACAGCATCACTGATTTAATGTGCTTACTTGTCAGTCTGAGGAAAGCAAGAAAACATCAAGTCAATTTGAATTCAATCTTGCGTCACTTATTTTCTATTTCACGGCTTTGCAATGTACATGCTCAGTTGTTTTTTTCCTTTGTTGCTTTTTGCTTGTGTGTGTAAAAGGTTTCCGTCTCCATGCACACACACAATCTAAGTGAAACAAAATGAGCTGTATGTCACATCTATTATATATACGCTAATATTGGACCTTGTCGAGAAAACGGTAACATCACACTCAGCAACTTTGTGCTTCAGCGTGAGCCGGGAATGGATGAAATAGCCCTGGCGTATTAGTTCTGCTGATATGACCGTTTGTAGCCTTTGAAGAAGTATTGAATATTGCATTAACAGACGTGTTTTATGTTTTCTGTGTGTCCATTTAGGCTTCACACCGCCAGGCATGGATAGATCCTCTCCTGAAAACAGCCCAGTCCACGGATTAGTAAGACAGACTTCTGTCACCACTGGAGCAAATATTCCCATCATAACAGAACTGGGTATGCCCTGCTTGCTGTATTATAGTGTGACATGATTGATATGCTGCGTCTACAGATGCATGTTTTTTTTCCAGCTAAGTAGTAGTTAACAGATCATAAAACATAATATCTGCAATTACAAACTGTCAACACTTGATTAACCAAACTCAATGTGGAGGTTTTTTTTGTGTGTGCGTGTGTTTTTTTTGTCTCTTGTTGACATGCTCCAGTAACTGTTTCTCCCCCTCAACACTTGTCTAGCACCATTAGCAAAGCCAGGCAAAAAACTGCCTGTGATTTCATTCAGTCAGGATAAAAGCAGTGGGACCAACATACAAATGATAACAGAGCTGGGTAAGAAGTGCCTCTGTCCTGTACTGCAGTGTTGTAACTGCTGCTGCCTCCATATCAGCTTCTTCTTTTGATTTCTCTCTCGCTGCACAAGAGGCTCAGTCCATTCCCATGGCATCACTTTGAGCACATTCTACCCCTTCGGTTCTGGTTGAAAATTGCCTGTCTTGTTTTGGCCCCCTTCTCTCAAAGCACCCCCCTCCCCCCCCCCCCCCCCCCCACATACACACACTATTTCTTCAAGAATTATAAGGCCTTTGATCCCTCAGAAGTCCTTGTGGCTGTTTTCATAGCATCTTCTGTCGGATCACATTCTCTGGCCTGTGCCCTTCTTTTCATCTCAGCCTTGTCTGTATGACTGACGTTTATTTCTGTCCTCACAGAAGTAGCAGTTCTGCAACTAAATTTTTCATCATTACATTCTTTCCAGCTACTGCATGTGTTGTTGCGCTCGTAGACATCTTCAAAGAAGGTTCTGGGGCAGTGAGATACTTTCATTTGTTTTGACATGCAAGTGCGAGTAATTGCTAGTTCTGTCTTGGATTCACAAGACAAACAACGGCATATTGGTTTTTACTAATATTGACGATGGAGGACTCTTATTCAAAGCTTGAAGCTTTGACAGTATGTCACGAGTGTGCATGAACGGCCTGGATATGGAATGTGGCAGAGGCAAGATTGCCCAAATACCAGACATGGTTTCCCTTAAAGAAAGAACAATCTGTCCAAATATCAAACAAACCAATTCAATAGAATTTGTGGAACTTTTTTCCGATATCCAATCCAGTCCATATCTGCAGCACGATACCTTTGTGCCCTCCTTCTCACCTGAATCAAACATTGCCTGATGTGTGCTCGAGCATAAAATCCATGCTTTTTTGAAATCACAAAAGAATACCACATGATCTTGTTTTTTTTTTAAGTGCAGAAAATGAACTTAAATTAAATTAAATATGGAACGTAATAAAGGTCTTTGTGTCCACAGTTAATGACTCAAATGTTCAGTTCCTGGACCAAGACGATGATGACGACCCAGACACCGAGTTGTACCTCACTCAGCCTTTTGCCTGTGGGACAGCCTTCGCTGTCAGCGTGCTGGATTCTTTAATGAGTGCTGTAAGTCACAATCAATTTGGTTTACTGACAATATTAGCGTATGAGAGAGGATTTGTTACAGAGGCGTATCTGTCTGTATATCCTGTGATTCTTGTGTTTTGATATGAAAACAGATGGCAGTAAATCTATCTCCTCCTCCTACTTTTATATAAGCACTCTCTGCTCACACTGAAACAATAGACGACAAGATTGGAGCTCGTACCGGGGTATGATGGCTTCACTTGTCCGCCTTTCAGTTTGAGTGAGGTTAGAACAAAGCTGCCTTCAAACGGCTCCGGTCGAGACAAAGGTAATGCTACCTAATGGACAGCCCTCATCCATCATTTTAGTCAATAGTGCTGTCAGGAGCCGAGGGAGATGTCACTGTGCTGTACAAGCAGGGGGAGACAAGAGAGTGCAGTGCGAAGGGGGAGAAAAAAAGCAGATATTTCGGCTTTTTTTATTTAAAGTAACAACTGCAGCAACAGCTTCGAAAAATTAAAACGACGACAAACATGGAGGAAAAATCTTCAGGCCTAATGGGGAGTTTTTTTGTGTGACATTATTGTCTCAATGAGAAATGCTTTGACAGCACGAATGTTTATGTGTGCGTCCTGTTTCTCTGTCAAACCTGAGTGAAAGTAACCTGCAGTAATTGGATTCTCTTGTCTTTTCAATAACGTGAAGCAACAGCAGGGTTAGAAGGCTTTTTTTTTGGGCCCGGCAGGCACTTCAGGCTCAGTTGTGACTTTTTGGGGGTTTACTTACCGATTTAGCCTCTCCTTTACTTTATTCTAACAGACATACTTCAATGATAATATCCTCACCTTGATCCGGACGCTGGTAACAGGCGGGGCGACGCCGGAGCTGGAGGGGCTGCTGGCAGAGGAGAACGCGTTACGGGGTGGCTACAGCACGCCACAGACTCTTGCAAACAGGGACAGGTGTCGCGTGGCACAGCTGGCCCTGTACGACGGGCCCTTCGCCGACCTCGGGGTAAGTGACTGATCCTGTCAGCCGAGGGTGAGGCACGTCTTTGTCTGCTCGTGTTGTGGGAGCTGACTTTAGCGGAAGGATTCAGACTAAGAGAGACGGCTGTGAATCAGAGTTGAGAAAACTAACAGGATGCTTGTTTGACATTTTTTGGTGAGAATTTAAATAATTTCATAGACAATCTCCAAACATTATTTGACATTATTTCCTGTATATATTTCTGTCACTCCTGAACCGTGATTCCACTGTGATTTTAAATATATTTTAAGCTGTTTTTACATTGTGTTTTTTTTAGTGTGATGTGATTCGGATGTGAGGATTTTTTAATCTTGTAAAGCAAGACCCCTTTGCTGTGCAAAGGGACAATAAAATCCCTATTATATCCTAAAATGATAAAAAGCTTGAAACATCCATTCAGAAACATTCTGTTCGGCAACTCATTCCTGAGAGGTTTGTTTAACAAGATGAAATAGCTTATCAAATTCAGTTTGTCATTGTCTAATACAGCATTAGGTAAAGACAGCCACTTCTCTCTATATTGACTGAAATGATGGAGTGGAGTGTTCTAACTAAGAGAAGGATTAAGTTAAACTGCTTGGTGCAACACAACTCATTTGTCTTAGCATCGCCAGTATTACAGCTTGAATTTATATTCAGAGGCTTATAAAGAATTTGCTTCGCTCCCTTTAATAAACTCCACTGATTGTGAGTGATTCGACTGGAAAATGATGACCCTGCAAAATGTTTTTTGTTTTTTTCAAACAACTTCTGTTATTGTTTTCTATTCGATAAGCAATGGTCACATTGTTGAAATTGTATTTTTATTCTTTTTTTCCTGTTGTAAGGCTGAAGTGAAAATACAGGCTGTATACCAAATGTTTTTTGGGGGGGTTATTTTGTCTTTCAGGATGGCGGTTGTTATGGTGACCTTTTTTGTAAAGCCCTGAAAACATACAACATGCTGTGCTTTGGTATCTATCGGTTACGAGATGCACACCTAAACAGTCAAAACCAATGCACCAAACGGTGAGTACAGAGCCAATGTTGTCTTTGTCTTTATTTCAGTCTTTATTTCAGCAAAAAGTCAGTCCTACCTTCACTTCCTGAAGAACTGTCCACCAGCATGTCCCCTTATTTCCTCCAGGTATGTCATTACCAATCCACCGTATGCGTTTGAGCTGGTTCCTTCAGACCTGATATTCTGCCTGATGCAGTTTGACCACAATGCTGGCCAGTCCCGAACCAGCCTGTCCCACTCTTCACATTCGTCCCATTCCTCCAGCAAAAAGAGCTCTTCTGTCCACTCAATCCCAACCTCCAACCGCACCAACCGCACCAAAAGCAGGGACACACGAGACAAACAAAAGTATGTGCCCGTCTAAAGCTCTCTGACTGTCTTTGTACGTGAACAGTGCCTGCCGAAAGTTTCTGTCCTGTGTGTCCAGAAAGACTGTCACATGCCTGGTCGTCTACTGTATGTCTCAATGTTTGTCTGAATGTGTATGTATGTGTTACTTAATATGTCTTAGTTTGCATTCAGCATCCTTTTACAGTTTAACACAGTGTGTTTAGTCCTCTGAGGAGGGCCACTCTGCATAGGGCAAAGTGGAAAACAAACAAAAAAACAAAAAAAGGGCTTCTCTCATTCCTTTGGACCACCTCGCTATCATCTTTTATTCTTCGTGTTTCTATACTATACATTTTCTTTGCCGAGAACTGCAGTGCAATTTTGCCAAGGTAGCTGGAGAAAGGTGTTTTTTTCTTGAGAAATGTTGTTGAAACGTTTTCTTTTCTTGATTTTTGTCATTCACAAACAATCAAAAAACTCACCCAAAAGCTGCATTAAATGATATATTGCATTTGTTTAATCAGATTCTATAAACTGTATTTTTTTAAAAAATAGTTTTTTTGGATTCATAGAGTTTGAAATTTCATTTAATCTCAAATAGCTTAGTGTTTTTTGGGTTGGGTTTTTTTTGTCTGTAGAGCTCTTACCTGCACACACAGTTAAGACGTAACTCCCCTACTTTAAGATGATGCCATTTGATGGAATGAGAAGTAAGGGCACTGAGAGCAAATAAAGTATTGTTTCGTATACAGTATGTGTGATACTGGCCAACTTCATAACTCCTCAGAGAAGAAATTGGCAGACCTTTATTCTTATACTGTGCTTTCTCGTGTTGAGGACTCTGATCTCCTTGATAAAGGTCTCTCGCTCAGCGTTCCAAGTTTTGCCGAGTTAGAAACCTGTGAAGTTTGAATTTAAGCTAAACCCTTTTGTACTTGAATTGCACTTTAAATAGTCGTCTTAAAAAGTTCATAACTTGTCATGTCTATGAAATGCTGAACATCATGTCCTCTTTATGCCTTTTGATTTCCTATAACACTTTAAATGCTTTACTTAAATGTAATTTGCCACCATGATGTGTTCATTAAGCCAGAATATTTACAGCAAGCTGTTCCAGTTACAAATAAAGTCACACCGCCATCATATAACAGTGTCCTCACATGTTCATGTCACATTCTAATATTACTTTGTGTTACATTTTAGAAGTCACTTTTGTGAATATTTGGCTAAGAAACATGTTTTGTACTTGGTTGATACCAGTCTTATTAAAGTCTCTAAAATAAGGTACTGCTCATATTTTAAACCCTGCACAGTAAGTATCATGTGTGCTGAAGGTCATGTTTGAAGAAACACAAATAGAATAACATCATCAGCGAAAAAGATGATTTTATTCCTTAAGTTACCATACCAGCCACTTTTCCCTGCAAAGCCGTGACCAAATAAAATGGGCTTGTGTTGTTGAAAAAAATACAAACATAGATGTCCCTCCGTGACTGAATGCCTCCTAGAGAGAGCTTCATTAGCTCTTTGGGGCCCACCTAAAGTTATGCTCACTTACCTGCATCCAAACAAGCCTCTTCAAGTGTAAAGACTTCCTTCACAACTGCTGTTCAACCCAGGTGAACTCTAAAACTCTCAATACATCAGGCATCGATAACTCACAAGGTAGACCTTTCTGCCATAGAGGCAATATTTCTTTCTATTGAGGCAGAAAATGTTTCTGCAAGCTGAAGTCTAATTGTAAAGCAACTTGAGGGTTGGACCAAGCGGATTGATATTACACATAACAATCCTCAATACAATATGGAGTCTATGCTGTAGGTACCAAACCTTGGTTGGACAAGGTTTACTGCAAAAAATAACAACCCTGCAGTTTACAGTACATAACTGAAAAGAGCCTGTACAAACAGTGCTCAGCCAGAGATCCTGGTTAGAGCAACTCCAGATTTCAATACAATCGAGCCACCTTCCAAGAATGTTTTGATTATAATTTTCAATACAGCATCCTGAAAAATGTTAATAGCCATAACTCAACACATCAAACAAAGCCTGCAAAGTGTGCAAACAGGGAGGATGTTTTACCACCGTGTGATGACTTCTGTGAATTCAGAAGTACTTTTGTCTATTTTTGAGTGTAATTCGATTTCTTTTATAATTAATACATGCTGAGGATTTTCACAATTGATGCAGGTATGCATTCTCCATACTTTCTTATAGTCGTGCTGGATGGGAAAGTATTCTCCAAAAAAGCATCTTTGTTGATTTAGTCATGAATAAAAAGGAGCACGTTCAACATTTCTTACTGATGATGATTTTAACGAGCATTCATTGCACATTTGACAAAAAAATCCTTTTTTTCCTGTCTAAGCACTCGTGTTTTGCTCTGACAAATTGAATTATACAGCTTTCACATTTGGTGTGATCTGCATGCTAATTATTGATTTCTGCCATCTGAAAAATAGACATCATTCTTTTATTGTCTTTTTGGCACAGGAATGGACACAATAAAGCTTCTTGACATAAGCCACAGTAATAAGATGCATTTTAAAGGCACTATAAGACTTTCTGACATCATACATGTTCTGTTTGACGCTTTTCGTTAGTTGTTGGTTACACCTGGCTGTTCTACTTACACTACATCCATATGCAATGAGATCATTGGCTGTTTTTATACCTTATCATGCTGTGCTGTTTCTGTCATTAAAGTTCACGTTAGTATTTCCCATTTAGCTTACATTTAGTCTACTACTTTTTTGTCCAAAGTGCAACAAGGATGAATAGAGTGAGCCAAGGTACGGAAGTGAATGATTATGCATGATGTTAAATAATGCATTGAACACGGTCATGTCCTTGCTGACATTTTGCACCCTGAATGAAAGCCAAGTTGTGAAGTATTTCCAATTGACTGCATAGGGACCGCATGGTTATGACCTATGCAATACAGCTCGCTGTAGGACTCGACTGTAGAACGTGTGATTGAGTTGGAATGGTTTGATGCTACTTCTCTTTACTCTGTATCAAGGGATGTTGGATGTTTTATTTCTCGGCAACTTAGCCTGAAGTCATGTTGATGAAAATGCATGACCATGGCCATTGCCAAGTACCGGTAATCACCAACGATGTAATGCCAAACTATTCATTTAAAGAACATAAGACAAGAAAGTTGCATCAAGCCAAGAGCCTGAAGATTGAGAATAATGATTAAAAATGAAATATTTCTATGGTATATAAGTAAAGTTTCTAATGTTGGACAGTGTAGTATGAGGATGGAGTGTGTTTAATTGTTGACCTGCATGTCCGCTGACCCAACAAAATGGCATGCAGTTAAAAGACTGGGAAAATGTATTGATACTTACCTGTCATTAAACACACACCTCTAAGAGAAGCTTTTTTTTCTCATGGCAAAATGTTTTCGGAAATCATTTCTATTTTTTCTTAAAAAATATACACCTTCTCTGAAAGTTCCCCATGCACTCTCAGCACAAACAATCACTGAAATGTTCCTGATTTAGGATTAACTTTCTTATGTCCCTCCTCTTTGTCTTTTATATGATTTTGGCTCTTTCTCAGAAAAGACATGGTTTACAGATGAACCAGAAAACACCAACCTGAGGACCATGCACATCAAGCCTGCAAACACACTCGCCGTCAACCACGTCAGTCAATTTAAATCAACAAACAGCTTGATTCATCCCATCAGAGAAGCAGAAGACGAGTGCTGACCCACTGACACCGGACCGCTTGGACTCCCAAAGGACTTATTGTGTAGGTGTCAGACTGGGATTCATGATACATTTACATTTGCAAACATAAATCATTTATTGTCATTAGAAAAGGCAAACCATACTGCTTTTCTCAATCAAATGCTGCAAGCCTATTGTACAAGCTGACTTAGACTCATTATAAAATGTACATGTCGACAATCATAATCAAATCCGCTCTTAGTTTGTACAGCTTATCTTTAGTGGTGACCAGACTCCATTACGATTTTGTTCCATTTGTGGGGAATGAGGGTCACTTCACAGGAAATGGCGATGTAAAAATGATTATTATACTTAAGAGGGGATTATAATGGTAACTGGAAGTTTTGCAATTGTTAAAGTTGCCTTTTTAGCTGTTAATGAACAACTACTATTGCATTTACTCGACCCAGTGTTACATAATTACTCTGTACAGTATGTTCAAAATGTGTATTTTACATCCTGCTGCAATCCCACCACGATGGCACTGACAGTGACTGACTCAGTGATTTCCTTTGCCATTTGGAAGCTAATTCACAACATTTGTGACAGTTAAAAAAAAAAAGGCCATTGTCCATGTGTAAATGGCATTTGGCTCCAGCCTTATCTCTATCCATTTATATTTGTCTTATCTTTGCCTTTTTTTTTTTTTTTATTGTTTGTTTTTAACGTTTTCATGTTTTTGTTTGGTTGCAATGTCCAAAACCCCAGAAAGTAAAGTTTTAAAGAATGTGTCGAGTTTCTCCAGGGGGTAAATAGTTGTTCATCTTTTTTTTTAATAGCCAAATAATTATGATAGAGCTGTTTTGGTGCAAGAGTCAAATAAAACCAAGTGTCACAGTTTTGAATACAAAGCTATTAATAGACATGAAAGCCAAATACTATGTTTTAGCTTGTCTGTAGGTGAGATGAATGTAAAAGCCTCATATCGCATGAAGTGGGCAAGTCCTCCTTTGGCTGTAAGCACTGCCTGACACAGGATTGTCTTGGAGGCATTGAAACACTTTGTTTGAACTCCATGACCAATCTTAATGCTTTAATCAAACATGCTTTTTAAAAAAAAAAGAAAAACAGCTCTATCATACAAAAAAAGTTATTTTGGCTAAGTATGTTCTGCTTGCTGAATAGCATTCATTATTTATTTTATACATGTCTAAGTACTGTTCATTTTTTTTGTTTATCAAGAATGCAGAGCTACGCGTGGTTGTTAATCCTGTCTTATTTCGATAATACAACATAGCTATATGGGCACTGTTGTCACTTTATTCAGAATCAATAAAGGGTTAGAGAGGTACAAAAAAAAATGCAATCTGCTAAATCTCTAATCCACAGATTATGTGTCATAGTTTAGCCTTGGATCAATGTTGCAGAGAGAGGTTGTGACATTTACTGGCACAGAGAACATCCCAAAGCGTCCATCCCTCAGTGCCAGTAATGTGCCAGGCAGTGCTGAAGCCAAAGGAGGACTCCAAAAGACCCACTGCTGCGAAAAAAGAGGCTTCTAGTTTAGGTCGATTGATGCTAATTTGTCTGCGAAATGTTCTTTCCTGTTTGCTTTATATCTTCCTGCTCCGAGGCTATTCTGAAATATACCGACAACTATAGCCTTTGAATGTCTTCGTTTGAGGCTGCGATTCCCTGGAGATAACTCGAGCTGTAGTCGATAATTGAAGTCTTAACACTATTTTTTAAAGGACCCGTCATTGATAGCAGAGCATTACACCGATTCACTTGTATGTACTCTTCAAAGAAACCTGTAAAGCTTAATGTCAAATATTTATTTCTAGTGCGTTCCTGTTTGTGGGGGTTGAGAGACATTTGGCATTGCAGTCTAGTTTGTATGATTTTGTGATTTTATTTTAGCACATTGAATTGTGGATACAATGACTGTGCTAAGTTGATATTTCTGACTATGTCATAATACCTACCAATACAGTTTATTGTCTTGTACAAATAGGCTTGTACATAAAATTGTACATGATTTCATTTTGTATTTTCACAAATTAAAGCTGATGTTATTGTGTTCTACGTTTCTTTTGGCATCCTTTTCTCTTCCGCTTTAGGCCACATTGTACACGTTTATCAATCAAAAAAGCAGCTATAATAGAAGTGTGGGAGACTTTGGTGCAGGCTCTGGATGAAGGCTGATGAAAGAAAAATCACCCTCCACATGCTCGTGTTGGGTATGGACAGGGCCCATCATGTTGCTTGTTAATGATTGTACACATCCCAGCACAGTGGGAGACTGTCAGCGTGTCAATAATATTTACAGACTAACACCTCACAGAGAGGCCGCTCTATTTCCTGATGTCCCCGCCAGCGGCAGTGTCACCTTCTTAGTAAACAAACACATGCAGCCACAACAACGTAATATTCTGTGGTTAATGTGGCCTGAAGACAAAAGTAAATCTGTGCTCATTTCATCTATTAATAAACGTTTATTTGCAGTGATTTAATAAATTGGATAATACGCTTTATGAACATAATTATATGCATGTTCTGTTAGATTATGTCAACAACCATCTCAATAATTACATTTAACTGTCAAACAATCATGCAGAAAAGCTGGTAAAGAACGAGGTCAGAAGTGACATTATTAAAGAATTAAGAGTTGCAATGGTTTGAGTTATTATTGGCAGAAATAATCTCATTGGTTTATATAAACTACAATGACAAACACAAATGTTGCAGCTAAAGGGATTTTAAACTGAAAATCAAGAGAAGAAATAAAGGGGAGACTAGAACTTAAATCCGGAAGTGTGCTGAGCCAATTTTACATTGTGACCAAATCTGGTTTTGCAGCGTCACATGATGCCATTGGTCCCACAAATCCTTTTTTCCATTCAGAGGGGAGCGATATCTATAAATCAGTAGATACATTTTAAGTTCCTGAAAGCTATAACATTCAATTAAAGTTTAGTTTAGAGATATTTTGTAGACATAATGAACACAGATCAGAGCCATGGGACTGTGACGCCAAGTGTATGCTCAATGGATCCAGTGACGTGGCAGGTCTGGGTACTTTTACACATGCTTCATGAGCAGCTCAATAGAATGAACAGGGCTCTGTCTCCAATGCTCTACATCTATAATACATCATACATACATACATACATCTGATCATATCGAATGATCGTTTTGTTTGCAAAGCATTTTGATTCCTTCAGAGCTCATTGTATTTGAGTAATTCACAGTCACATGTATGTGTACAGTGACACAATGTATGAAACTAGTATTGTTATGTTCACTTTTGTTTGAAAATAACCAGCAGAATCTCTTTTTTTCCATTCGAAGTGTGTGAAACCTCTGCCGGGGGGTAGGCGACAGATGAAGTGACTAACAGCATGCTGGGAGAACAGCCTTTTGTTGTTTGTTAAAAAAAAAATCTACTTTCACATGCACAGGACAAAATCAACAGAGAGATAAGACTGGGAGGTATCACTTTGTCCACAGGGATCACAAAAATCCACACAAATAAAAATTGTCTCACAGCAGCTTTAAAGAAATGTCCATTAACTCAGCAACATCTGGTTTTGCTTCTCTGATGTGACCATAAAGTAAATATTTGTGACCTATAGAAATGCACTTGAACAATTTTGTAACCTAAAATTGATGAGATTAAAATGATATGTTAGGCGTCCATTCTGAAACACTGAACTTTTCTATCTGAAAACTACACCTTAAACATCATTCGGCATACTGGGGTGTATGTAGACACACAAACCCATGTTCCCCTCTGACAACATCTCCTGTCCCACTGTGCAGGCTTGGCTGGTGATAATAGTTTCCATGACAATACAACACTCCAAGTGCATCAATGCCAGCCTGGATAAACAGTGATCCTTTACCAAAACAAGGGGGTCATTACGGCAGCTTGTCAAATCAATGTTGAGAGTGTCCTCGCTGATTAAGGCGTCCCCTCTCAGTCCTGACACAGTGTCAATACTGGCTGGCCTGTGGCGGCACACTCCCATGATTGGACTGAAATGCCTATCAGTCAGGCAGCTGAGCTGGACTAATGATTCCCTGTGCTGCCTATTAGAGTGACATGACAATTTAATCCTGTGGGCCCAGCAAGGAAAAAGTGACCTTGGTGCTTTATATTGAGGCTGAGGTAAATTGACAAGAGCAGATAAATCTTTACCTTGGGCTATTAACAGAATTAAAGAACAACAACAAAAGAAGGTCCTCTCTTTTAGTTTTTGTTCTGTTTGCCGCTGCCTCTACAAACACGATAGAAAGTCTTTTAAAATGTCCAGCGAATGCGTCAAATAAACAATAATAAAATATGACTAAATAATTTAAACATGTATGTATTATCATGATTGATCTAGGGCTTAAGAGCCAAACAAAAGCCATAGGTTGAATTCTTCTCCTCTTCCCTGTCGAGCTTGAATATTGAAAGTGAATATTGCTCCAAGCTCAAGGTTTTTCAGATGTTCAAAGCCATTCCAGCATGGCCCTGGGGCGAGGTATATTGCCTTGGACATCTATCTTAAGGCTATGAGAACATTGTCTACATGGTTGGAAAAAGGCCATGTGTTTACACAGATGTTTCAAGCTTTTAGCACACACATCTTCCTGTAGCGCGCGGCAGCACCATCTTTTGTGCCAAGGGCCATATACATTTTGCATTAGTTTCCCCTTTGATACAGAAATGAAGGAGGGCAGGAGGGCGGCGAGGCTTGCACGCGGTAACTAAAGATTTTTAGCAGTCAGCATGTGCTGTATATGATTTAAAATGTTGTGTCTCTACAAACAGAAATCAAATGGCAAAAGAGAAAAATTTCATCCCTTTTTCTAAGGACAGAAGCAAGGCAATTTGCCTGTGAGGCACCGTTGTTGCACTGACCCTTTATGTTCCCTGTAAAGGTCAACATTTCCTTTTCTTTTGTTTCAGTCCATGCATGCATGAATCAAACCTCTTGGCTATTTTCATCTCTGAAGTGGGAAATACCACTCATCAAAAGCAAAATATAACCTGCATGATAAATAATAATGCTACATCAATTCAACACGTGCAGTCGATGATGTTAGATGCACGTTTGAACAAGTTACAAAACAGTACAACACATGTTTGTGGTCGGTTTACAAGATAAGTGCAAGCAGTGAAGATCATTTGTTTTGATGGATTGTAATTTTACACATTTAAAACCCAATTTTTAGCTTCCGTGCAAGGAAATTAGCAGTAACAAACAGTGAACAGATGGCCCCATCCCATAACATCACTTCTCAGCCCAAGTTGTAAACATGATTTACAATTTGCAAGATATTATTTACTGTGATTCATGTTTCTGTCAGCTCCACACTGGAGGTTAATAGAAATGCCAGCATGCTCGCTGATTTACTTAGTAAAATTTTCATTCCAAGGTTCAGGTTCAGAAGATTGGAGTCGGAGAGAGTTACAGGATTCATGCATTATGCAGAAGAAGCTGACACGACCTTCAGCCATCACAGCCATCTCTATATATCACAGTGAGCTTGACCCTCCCAAGGCCGGAAGGAGGATTTGATAGATTTAACCACTACAGCCATTAAATTACTCACATTCTTTAAGAGCTGAAGACACAGCTAGCAACATTCAGGCAGTTTCACTTTGTATTTGCCTTTTACTGCAGGTGATGTTTCAGCAATAAGGAAGAAATTCATAAGTCAAACTCAAACTAAATCAACATATAAATCTCCCACATGGCCCTACTGATTTTACGCCTCTCATTATGACTCCACCATATGTCGACCATATGTAGAAATAAAGTGGAAAATCTGCTCCTGCTGTTTGATACTGAACACATCATAAAATGATAGGAAATAAAGTGCTGTTTTAGAGGCTGAGGTCCATTTTAATATAATTGGCTTTAGAATTATTTATGACATTAATTGCCACATTATCGACTGGCTGTCAGCTCCTTGGGCTCGCAGTCCATTCTTCTTCACAAAGAGCGCCAGCTCAGCCTAAAGTCCACTGACAAGCTAATTATACCATCTTCCCTCTCAGTGATAAATGTCACTAATGTGGATCTGGCCCAGAAATAAGTCTGCAGTCACCTCAACCGGGAAAAACTCACACTGCAGCCAGGATCTTTAGATAGGGCCGCTTCCATCTGCATCATTTCCTGCTCAATCAAGTGAGCTTCAAACACCAAAGCCCTTATTGTAAACAGAGGTCTTTAGATCATATATTACACCACCTTTCCGATGAGACCAGGGAGGCAGTGTTTGACTTTTCTGCCTAAAGCTGGCTGTTTTTATTTCATTAAAGTGTTCAGAATCACTCATTGTTTAAATGGGCAATTATTCGTTTGCACCATCTGGTGTCATTTGCTTGTTCCTTGTTTGTTACACTGAGGTGTAAAAGTTCCCTTAAGTTCTAGTGGAGCTAACAATACGTGACATCAACACCTTTACATCTTTGAATATGTCACTTCTTAGGGCCAAAAGTAATCAAAAAGCAGGCACATGGTGTTCATGTGTGTGCTCTACCTGCTTAAAGGTCATGGGCCTCTAGAGCAGTTCAAGAGCTGCGATGGTTTTTTGCTAACCCTTGCAGGAAGAAATCAGGATGTTTGTGGAACTGTAAAGGTGTGTTTGGAACACTCATACTCGGAGTTACTGCTTGTCAACAGGCAAGGCAGGCAACCGCTTGTGGCTCCAGACCAGTAGGGGGCCCCAAAGCAGTGGCCGAATTTTGCAATGACAGTAGGAAACCTCCCTTAGGAGGCCCCATCTGTATAGGCTCACTTGCAAACTGTTGGAAAGTTAAGATTCAGATGCTGAAAATATAAAAAAAAAATTTTAAAAACTTAAAAAATTTAAAAAAAAAAAAAATATATATATATATATATATATATATATATATATATATTGTATATATAAATAAAAATACAACAAATTCAATTCGGAATTTGCTGTATGATGAATGTATGTGTCTTATTTTGACGACCAATAAATTAAAAACGTAAAGCTTGGAATATTGAAATAGACTCTTTTTGACATCCCAAGTTTGAAATACCAAGTATGTCAATAAGTGTTTGTAAACGTAGTCATTGCAGAAGAGTGTGACTACATTGTTTAGCTTTTACTACCAGACACTGTCCCTCTTATAGCAATCTAAACCGTTATATAAACCTATACGTACTGGTACTACTCAGCCCAGCCCTATCACTCACCTTTATAATTTGAGGCAAGCGAGAGCAACATCAAAATCATTCTGTAATCACTCCTCCCCCAAAATGTTTTGCATGGATCCTCTTTTTAATAATGCTGTGTACATATTCAGACTTCACTTAGGATGCATCCTGACAACAATGAGAGCTGACACATACCAAACTTGGTATGTCCCAGAGCCATCTTCAGTGGCTGGGATGCTGTCAGCTCCACCTACATCAGCGCCACTGTCTCAATGGTAGCGCGACACATGTCACAAACTTTTACATGTCTGCTCTTTTCAGCATCTTGGTTCTGCAGCCTGAAAATGGAATTTTATGCATATAAAAATGTGTCAATGAAAAATGGTCCGAGTAAGCTGTATTTGTAGCAATATTGGCTTTATGTCACTGAAAAGCTTGTACTTTATTAAAACTCTTATGCGTGAACCACCTGATCAATAAAATAAAATATTCTTAACATGCATGCTTTTTAACTTTTTCATTATCTGATGAATTCCTGATAATTAAGGGCAAAATAATATCAGCGGTGTTGGGCCGCTTAGGGAAAAGCCATCTCTGGTGATAGTGTGCAGGCAGACCCACATCTGATCTCTGACCTTCTTTGATCAGCAGTTTTGGCAAGGCAATCCATCATGGTGCTCTTACTGTCAGTGGAGGTGCCTGGCTGCAGCTGTGTGTCACCAGCTAAGAGAGGCTGCTTAAAGGCAATCATGTCAACCTCCACGCGACTGCTCAGACTCGCAGATTGAAGGAGGACTTGACAGGGCCAGAAGAGTCAGCTGAAGACACTGCGGGGCTGTGTCTGATTGCTCTATGCACAAAAAAAAGTGATGGTTGATTTTATCCTCTGCCAGCAACTCACCGAATCAAATATAAATGAGCTGAATATCAACAAAAGAACGCCCGACCTTTATGCTTACCAAAAGCTTCTGTCCTGAGATCCTAATTATAGATTCTCAGTACGACCAGATATAAGAAGTCTGTTTTAACTTAACTACTCTTTCTTTAAGTAAACAATTCCAAACATGGAAGAAATAAATGACCAGTGATCTAAAGCTGCTCTGTTTAGTGTTACACAACAACAGGATATGAAGAATTTTTTTTAAATCTGACCTTCAAATTACGATTCCCGCCTCAGGACAATGTCTAGACAGACAGATTGGGTTCTCTTTGAGGGGATCACAGGCTGAACACAAGCTGAGCCATGACTATATCATAAACTTTACAATTACGAGAAATGTGGAATGCTGATTTCTTATTCCTGTTTCAGGGAGACCTTTCCTTGTGAAAATGGACCGAAAACAACAAACTCAAGGGGGAATTAACTAATTGACGTGCTCAGTAAAACATGCGTTAAATGAAGGTGTTTTGCCCAAGACAGGAAAAATAATATTGCAAAGAAATGTATTTTGTAGATATTGGGAAAAAAGGGTGAATTTTGTGCATTGAGAGACTTCCTGAAAAGCAGGTACGGCTGTATTTTGCACACAAGATGCCATTGCAGAATGAAGATACATCCTGGTGTAAATAAGGTGACTGATATTCTGATTGTATCCTGATAGAAGAGCAGATGGCATTTTCTGCCCTTACTTTTGTTCAGACACCGAGTGCATTAACAGTAACACAGGGCCTGACTTTGAGACAAAGAAGCTGAGTGACGGCCTGCTGACTGCAGCTTCCAGTGTGCAATAACATGATGTGAAAGGACATTGTCAGGAGGCGCCGAGACGAGCCCAGATTGTACAAAGTGACAGAAAACAGAGATGAGGACAGAGATACTGGTGCCATATTAGTGGCCGGCATATTCAAACACCGTCCTTGAGCCTAAGCAAACTTGACATCACCTCCAATGGCTTCAAAGTGTTCGCTCCCCTCCACCACCACCAACACCAGCCGCCCCCCACTTCTTCTTTTTGTGTGTAGCCAGCTTTCCCCTCTGATGTGTCTCCAGATTCTGCTCTCCATCTCTCGTATGCAGAGAGTTACCAGCAGGCCCGTTCTGTCAGGACGTAAGGAGAGGGAGGAGGGGCGGGGGGCGGGGGGGCCTCGGCCTGCGGACACCCCCAGTCAATCTACATTTGGTCACCGTGTCGGGAAGTGTGCTCATTTTTTCCGATATCTGAGCTACTTGAGGTGATCCGAACACTGAAGTGTGAGGAGCTGTCACCTTGCATAAAGCTCTGCGCCAGCAAGAGATGTGTGGCTCCTGATATGCTAGGAGGGGAGAGGAGGAAAGGGAGGATGGGGGGGGGGGGGGGTTCTACTTCCTGATTGGCTCTGAGGGCACTGGGGACCCTATAAGAGCAGAGGGGGGAATGTATTCCACTCTGTCCGTCTTGGGAGTAGAGGTCAGTGGGAGAGGAGGCAGCTTATCAGCAGACCCCCGCGGTCTCAGGGAGATTTATGCTGTTTGTGGGACAAATATGAGAGAAATATTTGAATGCTGCATCGAATTATCAAGAAGAAGCCGCGAGACAGAATCTGAGATAATTGATGCTTTTCAAAAAAGGTGGAACAGAGGAATGAATACTTACAGTATTTAATTCTTTTTAAGCAGGGCTGGACTTTACTTATCAATAGTGAGTGTATTACAAACAGAGAGTGGCTGTCAGCATGGCCTGTGCATGGAGAAGCTAGAAAGAGCACCAATAAGATATGATCCTGCTTTGGTTAACTTTGCTAGAATGTTAAAATGCCACACTTCACCAGCACACACACATCTCCGCTTCTGCTGTCGTCATAGTTCTGAAGACACAAATGTAAAACTGCTGCAACATAATCCAGCTAGACTCTTGCTAAGATTCATGGATTTACCTAACCATCTACCAGTATACTATATGGAACAATAGATGAAGCCTGTGTGATGCTACCAAATGTCTGAATGGCAGACTCCATATTGGAAATGTTGACGTCCAACCTAACGACAGGCAAAGAGCTGGAGCTGAGGCAGACCGTAAGCCTTGTGAAGGAACCCTTACAACGCAGCTGTTTGCAGTCAGATCAGTTACGTCCCTAATCATGCATAACTTGTATCCTAACTTGTAAAATCAAAAAGGGTAAGTAATAATAACAGTCACCGCTAACTACAGTGTGTGCTGACGAAAACAATAACTAATGAAATCAAAATCAATCTTTGTACCACGCTGTGAACGCATTCATTTCTGCTGTAATATACTATTGCTGTAAAAACTGACATTTAAAAACAGGACCGCTTGGTCAGTGCTGTATCACTTTAAACTCTGAATGGCACTATTTGTTTTAGCCCTGAGTTGTGACTGCCTTGTGTCCTGTAAGCCTGCCCAGCGGCAGTGGAGGGCGCCGCTGTTCGTACTCTACAGGCCATTAACAGTTCACTCCACCTCTCCAGCAGGGCAGCAGCAAGGGAGAGGGAAGCATCAGAGCAGGAGCTCACCGACAAACACAGACAATAAAAAAAACAAAAAAACATGGCCACAGGCAGGGAGGCTGGAGAACACGCTCAGAGTAAAGTTAGCAGCTGTGCAGGCTGTGTGTGATAAAGTGCAGCTCGCTGTAAATACACTCTGGGGCTCCCCGGACAGCTGGCGACCGTAGGTTACAGTTGTGAAAGATGGAGTGCAGGAAAGGGAGTGTGGGAGGATGAGACGGATGAGAGGGAAGCAGAGCATGTGTCTACACATCATCTGTCTCAGGTTGTAGTGGGGGTTCAGGGCCGAATTCATAAGAACAATGAAGTTGATGAGGAGGAGGGTAAGACATTGTTATTGTGTCAGTGTAAGTAAGAAAAGAGAAAGCATATGTGACATTACTGCTCATCTGCAGACAATTAAAGAGGCTAAGCATGAAAGTATGGAAGTGATTTGGCTCTGGATACAGAATGTACGAACATGCAAATGAACAAAAGGGTAGTAGTCTTTTATATGCATTTGATATTTCTTTTAACTGTTTATACAAATAATAGGGTAGAGGAGGAACTAGAAAGAGGTGGTTCTTTTATTGTACATAATGTTGTGTTTTATTTTGACTAAAGCTTTTGCAATGTTAATGTGTTTTCCATACTAATAAAGCCCTTTGCATTGAATTGAATTGAAATACGAGAAGGACTACAGCCTCTAAACAGGGGGCACAACCTGACAGCTAGGCTCCGATTATTTATATTTTTTAATGGTCACGTCATGCTGTATTGTATTGTGGAGATAACATGAAGTACAGCACACTTGTACGCAGATAATCTGACATATGAGCAAGAAACAACCAGCATATTAAATCAGCTCCAGGTGTCCAAGATGTCGTCACAGAGCTTAGAGACACACATTTTATATATTTATAATCAGCTAACCCACAGAGCTAGCATAAAGCTAGCATAAAGCTAGCTATGTGCTCTTCTGGTTTGAAAAGAACAATCAACCAAATGCTATGTGTGGATGTCTATTTAGATCGTTACACTCTTTTATTTGTGCAATGTGTTATCTTAATAATAACTGAACTGTCACTAATCAGCTCAAGATCAATGTTCTGTCAAATATAAACCGTTTCTAATGTGTGAAAATGTGTTATTTATTCATAAAGACAGAAAGTCCATTATCTGACATACTTGATAAGCTGAATCATATCGGAAATGCTGAGCTAAAAATATCACGATGTTTACAGACAGTTGTGTGTGTCAACTTTCAGTTAAATGGTGCGACATTTCAAGGACGTGTGATGTATAATGAAGTGTTACTTTGGCCTGCTCAGTGTTAACATAAAGAACATATTTCATCCAAAACAACCAATATGAGTGGACTGAACTATTACTTCAGATCATAAATCATTCATTTCCTCTGTTGTTTTTGCTGATATCCTCCTTCTCCCCGAGGAAACGTGGAGGCACAGCTGATAAAGTTATGCAGACATTTATTTTTCACTTCCAATGATTTAGCGTGGCTGTGCTTGTCACCATGATTTAGAGGCGATGCAGTCTGCATTCTGTTTGTTGTGACCAAACAAGTGCAGTGCCTGCACGCTTTCAACTTCAGGCTTATTGATTAAAGTTTTAAATGGTTGCCATATTACCCAGGGACTGCTGGGAGATTAATCTGCACCGATGTTCGTCTGTAATTCATTAGCCATTTAGACAGCTCAACCACAAGGACTCTGTCTTCAGATGAAAGGCAATTTTTCACACTGTGGAGGCATGAAGGCAAGCTAGATTCTGCAAATAGTGACACACAATAAATTCTATGTTATAAAAGAGATTCATTGAAAGGCTGAGGCTGATAATGTTTGAGGTTTAAGCTCATTGTATGTATGATACAGTCTGTCATCATCATCTTTGTTTTCAATGGCTGGATGTTATTTAAAGCCAGAAATCTTTGATATATCCATAGTGTGAAGCACCAGGTGGAGACAAAAACAAATCTACAGGGAAGGAGTGTTACTTGGACTTAACACAGCATCATATGAATGAAAAATGATGATACATGACTGTTGGGTCATTTCAAGACATGCACTCCTGAACATTTCTGGAAAATTTCACACAGCCTGGAACTGAAAGCTTTCTGAGTTGAAGGTGAATACATGTCACTCACAATGGGAAGTTTCCTTGTCCAATGGGAGGTCGGTCTCAGGAGGCAAGCCATGGTGTAAGTAAATACAAATGGTGCATTTTACTGTCACTGAGAGAAAGAAATTCAGTGTTGAATAGCTTGTTTCACTTGAGGTTATTTCATTTGTGAGTCAAGTCAGATTGATTTTCTTCTTCAACGGTGGTTGTGTCTTATTGACTTCAACTCCCATAATCCCAGTCAAATTCAAACTACACAATGACTAATAGCATAAATTACATACTGTGTTTTCAGTGTTTTCTCATGTCATTTTGTTTGCAACGTTTATTCTTGCTAATTTGTGATATCTATCAAGGTTGCTGAAATGCGGGATATGGGAAACAACGAACACGTTTTTATAATTGTGAGATGAAATAAATGCTCAATGCTGGTTCACATGTACAGACCACAACTCTCTAGAAAAAGATAGATATCAATATGAGTGTGTGTCTGCCTTAATATGGAATTTCTCTCCGTGAATTAAAGATAAATAATTTCACTTGTGCAAAGCTCATGAATATTTTCATCTGCAGCACGAACAGCGGTTGGTGTCAGATGCAGACGTACAAACACCAAAAAAATACTGACATCTAGAGACAAAACAAGAAGTCTGCCTGTGAACATGGAGACTGAGCTGGCTGTGTATAAAGGCAAGTTATGTCCTGAGGCTTTGGGTCAGCAGTCAATTAAATTATCACACCAAAGTGAAAGACTTTTAAAATCCCCTTACTGAATAATGGCTGTCAGACATTCTGTATCATCCATGATGTTCTGTAAAAAAGGTTGCAGCAATGGGATTAGGGCTTGATCCTCAGCTACTGCTGTGCCCAGTCTCAAATGACTATCCTCTTATCTCAAGGCAACAGAGCTACATTATGTTATGTAGCGACTTCGTCAAGATAGAATGGATGTCACTGAAATTAATTTAATCTTCCTTAAATTAGCTGGAGACTATGAGCCCTCGCAGTCAGAATTTATGTCCTCCAGAATTCAATTTCCTCCGTGCTGTGATATGCTTTTATCAGTTGGTAACTATTCGGTGGCCTCCAATAATGAGAGCTGTCACAGAGACCAGCAGCGGATAGTGTTTGATGGCGACCATCTTGTGACCACTGGAGCTGTCGCCCACATCTAGGGATGTATTAAAAAAAAAAAGTCTGGAGGGTTCCCAGATTCACACTGCAGCTCTCTATGAGGCAGTTTAAGATGCTGATCAATCTGGATCAACGTGGGCTCTTTTGTGCCTTTGTCGGAGATACAGAACAGTGGATAAAGTCAGAAATCGGGGGACAGAGAGTAGACACACAGGAAAGTAGCCACGGGCTGGACTTGAACCCCAGACCCCCCATACTCTAAGGACTAGAGCCTCTTTACATGAGGCGTGCAAACGAACCACACCCTTAGAAATGTGGGTATTGGACAGATAACATTGTCGCCTGCTGATGTCACTGAATTAAGAGAATTATTCATTTAAGATCTGCTAAAAGCAGAAATTCAAACTATTAGTGCATGTTCATAAGACTCCGTTCATAATCTGTCCTCAGTGGTGAGTACTTTGGCTCACATGTGGGCAGCATGTCTCAATAACAGAGGGCTTTTTTTGTTTCCTTTGAAGGGTTAATAAAGTGAATCTTCTTCTTGTGTTTCTCAAAGGGATTAATACATTTATTCTGAACAAGGTGGTAGACAGACTGGCTAATTACTGCCACCATATTACATGCCAATAATGAGCCCAAATATTCTCGTTCTGGCCTTACAGACCTGTTACTGAATATAAGTTGCTGTCTTTGTATCATATGAAGGTATTTGAAGCTGACCTTGACCCTGACATTAGGTTGAAAGTTTTGAGCAAAGATGTTAACCTTACGGAGAAATAGACAATATAAGAGATTGCTTAAAGAACACACTCCTATCTGACAGAGACAGTTATCCATTTTGAAGTGATATAAGCTTTGTCATGGGTTCCTCTCTTGAGAAAAATCCCAAGTGTCACTTCTTACCTGAGATGTAAGGTGCCCACCCGGCTTTCTGGTCCCCATTATTACTTTCATCTCGTCTCAGCTCCTGATGCTTAATAAGCGACTACCTGAGGGTGCTGCTACGTCTCTGAACTCTGATTCGATGTGGCAAGGAGACAGAAAACAGGGAAGAGGGGGGACAGAAATAAAAGAACAAGGGATCAAAATAACCGTGCCTGGCTGGCTGAGTGGAGCGGGGCCCATCAACACCAATAACCGTTAGCCGCGAACACGTGTGTCACTGCAAGACAAGTGTCATATCACTCAGCCCGCTGCTTCATTTGACTGGAACACATCAATCACTCAGGGAGATCCAGTCAGACATGCCGAGATCGGCCTCACCTCTGGCTCTCTCATTACGTTGCGTCAGTGTTAGTGAAACCTCGGCCTGTCAGGAATTCACTGCTGTCTTTCTCTCCACGTCTCTTGTCCTGTTGTTTCTCTCATGCACGAGATGAGAGCAGAAACAGAGCACGGAAATCTTACAGCTATTACATTATATGTCAATGTGTTAGGTGTTAAGTTGACCTCTAATTCCCGAAAAAAGCAAAATGTCTGCATGGCTGCACACGTCTGTGTTCATGTGCTGGAGGCAAATCGCCAGCGCAAATGACTGATGACAAAGATGTGCACACCAGTATGACATTTAAGAGCTTTATGGTTGAAACTAATTATTGTTGTCATTGATTACACAGTGAGTATTTTGGGGACAACGTTTTTGACTTCATGACACAGACTGCATAAAAAGGACTGCAGTGAACAATGGCGGAACAAAGTCAGAAATGAGTTTGTGCAGACTTCAGATTTGGCATTTCAGCTGCGGCCATCTTGGTTTTTGGAAGCAGGTTTGACAGTAGTTGGATGAAAAGAGACAAGCAAGGGACATGTCAATCACCACGGTAGCTGCACCCTGAAGCAACCATTGTTGAATCCAAGTTTACTGCTGCCCACTTTGAAATCTTACAAGACTAATGAACCCATCTAAACCTCCCAAAGATCTCAGTCAACACTACCACAGGTAGTATCGTTTTGGCTCAGCGAGGGGACGACGCCCACATTCTGTCAACCCCTGCCGTGAATACGTTTGATATACTGGTGTAACCAAATTTGAATCATATCAGAGAGTCTCTGAACTCCGGCTGATCAGCTTAACTCTGGTATACAATTCACAGAGATATTCAACATGTGACTTTAACGACTCAAATTGAAAGCAATACCTGCTTATATTGCTCAGAAGTTACGAACAATAACGCTTAATGTTGTCTCCCTGTCCAGATGTTATAAAGCACTTTATGAATCAAATGATCAAAAGTTGTCCAATCAGTTGTCTATTAAACTCACCTTTCAGCGCAAGTTATCATACGTGTATGCTTACTGACGTCCAAAATCATCTTTGGGACGGTTTTGATTAATACCACGTCTTTGACACTCCAGCCCTTTCATAATAAAAGCAGTTATTTCAGCAAAGAATCTCCATGCGCAGAATGAAAATGAGAGAGTGTCCCTCTGCGGCGGGCTTTAACGAAGGATTAAAGGCTTATTAACAAAGGCCTCCCTCGAAAGCACGCCTCTCTCCCCAGCCGCCACCATGGTGCGCCCAGCTGTGTATACAACCCCGACAGGTAGAATAATCACGGTTATACATCAGTGCACCTGAGAGCCCAATCATCTAAATCTTCCCCCTGCCACTGCTGCCCAGACTCCATTACTTTATTGACACGCAATCTGAGGAAGGAGAGAAATATTGCACATGTAAGGTCACTTGGTTATGAAGACATATTATCATATTATCTGCATGAGGGTTGTAGGGCTCAGGCCTGACAAAGCTAATTATAATTGGACATGATACAGAGCTCAGAGTGTATTACGTGCTTGGCTGCGTGACAAAGTCGCAGCTGAGATATGAGGGGAGAGAGGAAGAGGAACATGAGCTGAAACTCAATGCGGTGAGGACGGCGAAGCAGTGCGATAACAGCAGCGAGCACTCAGATGATAATTTATGGATACATCCACTGTAAGCACCAGGCCTAAAAAGAAAACAACAACAACTTGGAGCTGCTTGTTCACGAGGCACGAGACGGAGAGCCAGTTGTTCAAATACAAATTTCTTATGCACTCTGACTCGAAACAGCTCTAATGCCCAAATGTCACATTTTGTTAGCGACAACAGAAGTGGCCCTGTGGCTTCTTATCTCAGACTCTCAAGGTTATTCCAGAGTCTCCAGACACAAACAACTGTTTTTGTTTTTCCTCCTAAATGACTAAATCTTTGCGCTGCCTTCTTTCAAAGCAGCCGTTCACCCCCAAACTGTGATGCAGTATTTCTTTAAGCTTGACTTGAACAGTCATAGAAAAATTCAATCAACCTCATAGAATCGCAAAGACATAACAAAGTGTGTCTGTTGTCTTCTTGTCTGCATCCTGCTGCTTTATAATCTCATCACAGGGATCTTGATCAGAGCTGCAGACTCAGAGGTCAAAGATAAACTTTACTTCAATCGTGTCGAGCACAACAATGGTTTTTCCACCCTCATTTTCAGTGATTTATCGCTGTAATATGTAAAATGAATTCACTTAATCCTATTAATATGACTATTTTTAAAACTGGACTCAACTCCATTACGGCAGCACAGCTCAATTTAACTTCCCACTCCTTAAATAGCTGTCACATGTGCACTAATGGAAATGTACTGAAATGGAAAGAATTATGATAATTTCAAAGAGCCAACTTTAAGGTTAATTTGAGGAGGTAAATGTTCATAATTTATGAGGTAGCAGCCAATCAACCTCATGACTCAGATCAGTGATATTTCCAATGAGACTCAGAGATTTTTAAGGTCAAGCCCCCCTCCTTCCCACCCCCCACCCATGTTTTGAGCTAAGGATGGTTTGCCATGACTTCTGTCATCACCTGACTTCAATGCGACCTTAAAATCGGACTGGGCGATACATCAAGTTTTTAAGATATATCTATATATTTTCAAACAAGATATTGGGTAACACAATATTGTTTATATCAATATAATGTATGTTGCATTAAAATATCATTAAAATATATACCTGTTTTTTTTTTCCAGGCAGGACACTTAACCCTAGTGCTTTGTCGGAGGCATGGGAATGTGTCGCTAATCTTGATGGTCACTTTACATAGCATCAGTGTTTGAATGTGTAGTTGTAACATGTGATGTAAAAGTACTTTGAGTAGTCAGAAGACCAGAAAAGTGCTAAAGAAATGCATAAAAAAGTCCAGTTTGAATTCACTCTCTTTCGAAAAAGAGGGTTCATTAAAACTCCATTTGAATTTGTTGTTTTTAGCACTGTGTTCACAGGAAGGTAAAACTTTTTCTGTTGAAAACACTCAAGACGTGAGAACTTAAGAAGCTAGGTGTGCAAAAAACGTTTGCAGTCCAAAAACAAAAAAAAAACAGCTCTACTATCAAGTCACAAAGCACAATGGACTATAATTTCTGCAGTAGACTGCCGGAAACACTTTGAAACATCCATTGAAGCTCTTGGATTTAGCGTAATTAGGACAAAGTATCTACACAACACACAATGTATTCAAACCTCTTAAAAAGATTCTCCTTAAAAAGATAAAACTGTCTGCAGCACTGTCATGATCTAACTTTTTAAACATACTTTTTCTCTCCTGCTGCAAAAAGATACTCAAAACATCTGGAGGTCCATCTGCCAATAAATCTCCCTGATAAACGATGGTGCTTCAGAAAATCCGAGGAAAATAATGAGTGGTGCAACATCTTGGCACAAGTAAAAACATAGCTGAAATACAAGAGTGGATCTGAGATGCTGCGCACTGAGACCACAAATCACACAGGCTCAGAGTATTAGGAATTCATTTCAAAGCACATCATGTCACACACACATTTGAGACCATAGATCTTTCCAGAAACTGGCGGGAGATGCTGGAAATGTGGGATCGCTCATAGGTGGACTAGTTTCACAAGTATCTTCAATTTGCATGCTCTCACAATCATGGCATTGTATTTCGATTGCATTGTTTCTGTGTTGCTTGTTTTTTCCATCGTTGAGCAAAGGAAGTAGATAATTTCCCTGCCTGGAAAATGCCTCGCTTAGTTTATTTAAATAATTCAAGAAAAAGCTGGCAAAAGCAATTTGACTTTTAGTTATTGAACCTATGAGCCAGTTTTTGCTTCCACAATTAAATCTAATTAACAACTATTAAGCCTGGTGTTTGTGTTTGGAAACTCCCCCGCCAGCCGCCTGAGCTTTGTCATCTGGTTTCAGAAATTTGCCATGACAGGCCATTTTTCATGATTTCTCTTGTATTGGGAAAAAAAACATCAGTGGTTTAATTAAGAGGCCTGAACGTCCAGATGCTTACCAACTCCTTTCACTGATTACTGATGGAAATGAACGAATGGATCGGCCAAACATCGATGATGGCTAGAGGGTTGCAAAGAGAGAATTCTCCAGTGTGTAGTGAAGAATTGATGTTTTAAAGGCTCTTTGAGGCAGTGACAGAAGTGTTTGTTCCATTTTTGTGCACACTTGATACCTTAAAACTATTCGATGTCATTCACATCTTTTAAATCACGGGCTCTGATTTTTTGGACAGTGCTGCATTTAGGAGCTAGCTTGGCATAAATGAAAAATTTCTTTTAGACACCACTTTGTAAGGACTGTATCAGATAAAATTCAGAAAGTAGAGGGGGACCTGTGGCAGTTTGTGCTGCTATGTGAGGATCATCCAACAGGTGGCATGAGACTCCTGCCCTGCTCCCTCTTTTCTGTCTTCAATAGTGAGGGAGACGCAGCTGTAGAAGGACTAAAGACACCTTTCTTGTGTTCTTATTTTTCTTACTTGGGTCCTAGCCCATGAAGTGAGCCTAATGTCCTTGTTATAATGTAAAAGAAGGCTCAATTATTTCTTTTAATCTATGAAAATAAAGCAACACACATCAGAATGTGTGGCGTCTTTTGTAAATTATTCCAAGGAAATGATGCTTCCCTTCAGTGTTTTTTTTTTCTTTTTGTACGTCCACATTTGCACAATGATTATCAACAATATTAGCCTCTCAAGAATGTCAACAATTTTCTGCCTTCTTATTTCAATATCCTCTTAGCGCAGCCCTTTCATTTCCTTAGGAACGCTGTTTAAAAGCTACTCCGGCCTGCCCTGCCTAATTTCCTCACAGCCTCACAGATCACAGGCCTTTCCCGCCCAGTGCTCCCTTTGCTCCCACAAAGACCCTCGTAATCCTGCTGCTTGTCCACAATTAATCTTCCTGGTTGCCATATTATTAACACAACCACCCACGGGCAGAGGATGCAAATGTTAAGCCAGGAACAGGCCTCTCTGTGTGCAACCCCTGACCCCCCTTCACTTAGCCCACAACGGAGTGGCAGAAGTGTCAATCACAGTGGGGATTTAAAGAGCTGCCCACTATCAGCATCAAGGGCTTTTTTTAACAACCCCCCCAACCCTCCCTTACTGCTGATCAAACAACATCACCCCTCCCACCAAAGAGAAAAAACCCACAGTTGAGTTCCCCGTGCACTCTTTTCTACCTTTGCTTTGCTGGCTTTTTGTCTCTTTCTTCTATTTTTCGTCTCAGCAGCCCATCACTCTCATTAGTTATTAGCACATTGTATACAAAGAAGTAAAAAAGAGTGTTACATCCATAGAGGGCTTACATAGAGGGCTTACAAGTAAATTGTATTGGCTTGACTTCCAAAGAAATGGATAATACATAAAAAAAAGTGGCCTCTGTTGTCTTAGATTGGCATAAATAATATGATATTTTATGACTTTTACAAATGCACTGGCAGACTTTTAAAACTTGTGAAACACACTTAATGTAATGCATTTGCCTCACCGTGACTTTCAACGTGCGTGATTATGAAGCACCATGAAGACCAAAGAGACTCTTTGACGTTTTAATTTATTAAAAAAAAGTACATTCCACAGTGAATAACAAGTTAGATCGTTAAAAGGAAGCAAGGTGGGATTCTCGCATACACGCATAATATACTGTGAGGCGTGCTGTTTTGTCCACAGGGTCACACAAATTGAAAATTCTTGAAAGTTGCTCTTAAGACTGAATTATTAATGAGTAAACTGAAAAAGCTCAAGAGCAGTGTTTAGTTTTAGCTTGCAGAGAGCGATTTAGCTCTTCATATGTGGCTTCTATAATCTGCTACAGGCGACCCTATGTCACTCCTGTGACATCAGTGTGTGTGAGACTTAATGGTAGGATGAAGTGATCCCACCCTTGTACAGCCATCAGAGGTTGTAACAGAGGCGTTAGAAGGGTGTAATGACACAGCGGAGCCAGCAGGGGAGAACAGTACGACAGTGTGTGTGTGTGTACATGAAGGAAGAGTTTTCGTAATGGTACTGCTGCTAAATGGCGCTCTGAAAAGGGCAACTGTTACCAACACAGCGATATAATGAAGCTTGCAATGCCTTTCTGCCATCCATTGTGCCTCTTTCTGTTGCTAACTGTTATTATCGCCGATGTTGCAACAGAACAACTTTGAACCACCATTTTTACCCCTGGTGACATTTACATCAACAGAAGATGTAACAAAGGTTTTTTCTTCTTCCTTTCTTTGGGACATGGTGGGCATTGGTTATGGCTGTGCAATTATTGCACTGACTTACTCACTGATACACCAAACATCCTTTTTGGCAGTGTTGAAGGATGATAACGACACTAGTACCACACTATTACAGTGAAGAAGCCAAAAGTTGATGTGTCAAAATACAAAGCTTTTTAATGCTGTTGTCACATGAATGTGTTTTATGTCATCGGAAAAAAAGGCCTTACTTTGTACATAAAGAGGAATCATGTAAAGAGCAGATAAAAACTTTGTGTTTGTCTTGTGTTTATCACATGTGATAACAGTCGAGTACCACCCACTGGCTTGAGCTTTACCAGTGAAGTGTAAGCTGTTAGCACAAACTCTACAAGTGGTGATCAAAGCTGCTGCAGTGAGAGTAGCTTGGCAACACTTTAAAAGAATATGAAATAATGTCCCAATCCAACTATTCTCAAAGAGCAGAGGAGAGAAAGGCGAGCGCCTATGAGAGCTGAATGTGTGGAGGCTCTTTTAAAAAGTTGGTCACTCTATTGCCTTCGGTGTCACTTGACATGAAAGTAACGCCAGTTCTATTGAGATCCAAGCTGTTCCCCAGTGGTTGAAATGCTATTGTGTGTCAGACAAAGGACATGGTTTCATAGCACCCCCTTGTTTGCATGCATGACCAGCACTTTCAAATAAGGCCTTTAGATCTAAATCTCAGGCTCGACTCGGCTCAGCACAGAAGGCAGCAGGCAGCTTTGTTAGTGGTGAGAAATTACTGGGGATGTCCAAACTGAAAACTAGGCGTTCACGTCTCCAAACAAGAGCTTTTATTATGCTGAGTTCTACAACAAAGCCCTGCTGTGAAGACAGTCCCGCTGAGCTTCGGCCTGTTGTTTACCAAAGTATCATAGATACGACTTTGTCTTCTGCTGCTGTCGTCCTCTTTGGAGATGAAGGAGTGAATCATCACAAAGTTTTTGACTTGAAGCAAACATTTCTCAGTGGCACAGCAGCACTCTCTGTTGAGCTAAACATGTTTCCTTTGACTTCTTAGAGAATCTCCTAAGCAGGTTTTGAATGAAGATTTACTTCATGGCTTTTCAATCAGAAGAAGGAAATAAATGTGAAGTGGCTGATAATGAGAGCCCCTATACAAAGAGCAATTGATTGACTCCAGAGATGTATTCACCATATTCACATGGTGGCCATCTGCCTCCAACATCATGCTTCTTCTTCTTCTTTTTTTTTGAAGTTGTTTGCTTTTGAAGCTTTTTACATTTCCTGTTCCCTGTTTTTGAGCTGCTTGAACACCCACATTTCCCCATTGGGGGATCAGAAACGTTTAACCTTATCCTTAAAAGTTGGAGTGGGAAATGACAAATTGTTATCAGATAGCTGTTTCTCAAAGGATCGGCAACTCAAATACAGAAAAGAAAGCGTATATATTTATGTTGAAATGAGAGGGACAGATACAGCATAAATAGACAAACAGCATTCCAATGCAAGTACCACAGTTTTGATAGCAGATGCTAATATACATCATGGTCCTAGGGAGGCCTTTTTTTTCAAGTTAAGACAACACTATTTGTTAACCTTTCAAATGTTACCAAGCTGACATTACCATTAGCAGGAGAGTTAAGCCTTTATACTATTACTCTTTAGCGTTAGCTAGAAAATGGTCAACAGCTCATTTAGCAACAGCCTGATTACTGGTGGGCTTTTAGGAGTTTCAGCATCATTGTGTGCTACCATATTTAAGATACTATATATAATTATTTATTTGTATATACTGTAAATGTATACATGCATCCCGAGTAACATCAAACTGTTAGTACTATGCTAGTAAACAAAGTGGAATATTAAGCACCTACGAAGATGTAGATAATGCTCTATAGTTTGTAGACACCAAACTAAAAAGGGAGCTGAAAGAGAGTGATTATGAACCTCAATTATTTATGTCTACAGAAATAAGTGAAAATTCTGCAGATATTGAAGAACAATAGGTATGTTTTTGTTCTGTACAGATCAACCAAAGAGGTAGGAATGTGCTGCCTTATAATGTTTATTGAAACATGGAACATTGGTTGTTTGTTTCCAGAATTACAAATATACTGTATATTCCCACCATCTGTTTGAAGGTATTATGTAAGGCATAAAGTACATCTTTTTCTGATATAATTGTACAGCCTCAAGGAAACAAGTGTATTTTGAGAAACATTTGATGTACATTTCTTGTTTGTGGAGTTTCGGCAGTACAATGCTGCATATCTTTCTCACTTCTCATGCGAAGGAAACACCTTCACATTTCACAGTAATACAGGAGGGCTCAACTTGCTGTCAGCGATCAAAGTTATTATGAAAGAGAATGAAGAAACTATTTTTTTCAGCAGACAGAGAGAAATTCTCACAGTGATATATCAAGGCCTTGGATTTGGGAAAGGATTGTCTGTCAGTGAAATATGTGATAGTGGTTCAGAGTTGAAGGGGCTCCTGGGAGCATCAGGAGATGATGTGAATAACAAACTGTATCTTATGACCTATACAAAAAAAACTCTAATTTTAAGGAACCAAAAATAAATGGAAGCTTTCTCTCAAAACAAAGTAGCCTATTTATGATTTTAGTATCAGCTCTGACTTGATAAATATGAATGTTTAGCAGCTTATACATTTACACACACCAAGTTTTTAGGGGAGGAAAACACTGTTATTGTGTAGATAGAAGTTGACTAAACAGCAGGTGCATAAAGTACAAGACTGTTCCACCAGTCACAGGTGTATTAATACTTGATTCTTTTACCGTATTAAGTTTGGAAGACAAACAATTGTAAGTTTAGGTGAGGAAGAAATCATGGTTTAATTACATAAAAAAAACAAAAAAACATGAAACGCTGTGAGCGTTGTAGAAAAAAAGAAAAATCTAGAATAACAAACCCTACGACAGTTACTGCGCTGTGTTAGCCAGCTCATCTTTATACATCTGTTGCTAAAAATGATCAATGACTGGGATGCTGTATAAATTTTATATGACTCATACACTTCAGGCCCAATGTTCTGCTGGCAGAGGAACACGTTATGTGTCACAAAGTAGCGCAAAAACAATGTGGCTTGCTGATGTCACTGGACTGTTGAAAGGAGATTTTGGCTGTTTTATACTCACCCCAGGTTTAGACCATGGTTCTCCCTTCAGGGAAACTTCTGGTGCTTTGCCACACTTGGACATCTTTTGCACAGACATGTGGGTTAGGACAGAGCGGTCTGTCTGACGAAACACAAAGAACAAGCACTTCTCCAGCTGCAAGATTCCCATGTGAGAGTGTCAAGAACACACAGAGGGTTAGTCAGAGCTTGCAAGAGATGAGCATCGTGGAGGAAAGCCAAACAGATGTCAAGTGTGCGGCATTACAAGGAGCCTTACACACAGCAGGGACATGGAGTATTGGTATATTTAGTTTCCTGTAAATACACATAGCCGGTATCAAGGCTGAAAGGTAACGAAATTATGGAACTATAAGGACAGAGGCAGACACAAAACTGGGAGTGAGACTCTTTACTTTACAGGCTGGCTGAGGGGATAATAAAGCCAGGTCCGATATGTGTGCAGGGCTGAACCAGGAAGGGCAGAATGAGCAGTAGACTTTTGTACATTAAAAATATGCTAAATGTTTTTATTCAGTTAAAAGGAAACATACAGAAGAAAAACAAATACTAAAAAAAAAAAACATAATTCCAATTGCCATCCATGGGTGTGTCCTTGGGGTGTCCAAGGGTGGCATGGGCCCCCTGAAATCTGATTGGGTACTCTAATTGCTAACACATAAAACAGGAAGTCTGCACAAAGTCATGTGGAAGCAATTTGGCCATTTGCATTCACACATGCACCCAACCTGGGATAGATATTGGAGTGCATGTGTGAAAGGGGTTTTTAACTGGACCGCCCCATTTAAAAGTCGCCTCTAGAGGGAAAAAGGGCAGAATGGGAATTTCATTGTATTTTCTGTTGAAGACTATTGCAGATGGATGTTCAGTTCCTTTAACAACAATGCAGTCAAAAACAGCAGGAAACCAAATTTAAATGTAACCTATAGCTACATTTCTGTCGCCATCATGAACAATGGATATTAAGTCGACCTGACTTCAGTTTCCAAATGTCAGCTGGTAAAATCAAAGTAAGCTGCTTTGTCAGACCTCCCCCTATGATCCGCCAACATGTACGTCTCAAATCACCTGAGAAATTATGAGCAACACAATTTAATTACAAGTAAAAAAAAAGTGTAAACATCAGCCTCTTTCATCCCTTTATGTATGTGGACAAGGAGACAATGTGTTAAGAGGAAATAAATCTGCCTTGACAGCCACATCAAAGGGTGCAGTGAGGGGCTTACTGCTACTTAAGGCACTGGAATGCTGTTGCTAAGCATCAGTCGGAAACCTATCAACCCTTTAAGGACTTTACTATTTTTGAGTGAAGGGGGGCTGAGCAGGTTACTAGAGGCCAGGCGCTCAACTGTGGCAACACTAAGAGTTCATGAATCCATCAAAACAACAAATTTAGATATGAAGCAAACACAACATTGATTTTAACCCTAAACACAATCCATTATTTATGTCCCTCTCAGTTTTGTAGGTTTATGTGGATTGTACTTGAAACAGCAGCTACAGTCCACCTGTTTAACTCCCCACTGTTTGGGGGAGGAGAAATACATGAACAATATATAAAGTTGCTGACTAGTTATACTAGTTGTTGAAGTGCTGGTACCAGATATGGGATTTTTAACTCACTACTTCATAAGTCCTTAAGGTGGCACTCACAAAAAGATGATGGTGATGTAAACAGAAGTTAATTGGCCAAAGAAGAAGTTGAAATTGGGATAAAAGAAGAAAAGGAAGACAGGTGATAATGTCAGACAGCAGTAAAGATGAAGATGTTAAGAGATGAAGCGATTAAACTGACACCTAATTGCAGTGAATAGATAAGTGAATAATTTCTTCAGACATCATGGCGTATCACTGTATGGCTGTCTAGCAAAAATATCAATTCAGAACCGCTGTATCGTGAAGTTATCCTGGGCCACGTATTGTATCGTTATCTTAATGCATGTGATCTAACTGTAAGATGAGTTATGCTGTGATTTCCACCCCCAGTCATTCTTCTAACATCATTTTCTTATTGCTTCTTGATGACATCAATTAAAATGTTTTCTGATGATACAGCTCTGATATATTTGTAAGAAAACTCAATCAACCCTGAGCTGCTCCAACAAGCCATGAAGAAAGTGGAGAGACAACAATGCTGTGAGATATGTAGAAAGAAAACAAAGGGGATTGTATTGTATGTATCTCACTCTCAAAACTAGCAGGTATCCCTTATGGGGTGTAATAATCAAGTTTGGATCCTAAAGACCTCCTTGAATTTGTCTGAAAAAAACAAAACAAAAAAAAACACATTCTTCTTTTGTTTTTTACTTTTGTGATTCTGAGTAACTTACACTAATGTATCACTATATAGTTCAAGTGTCTGTCCACCACTTTTAAATGAAAAATTCCAAACCTGATAACAAACCTGCTAGAAGATGTAAGTCACAGAAGAAACTCAAAATGCCAATTTCCACATGCTCTGTACATGCCCAGTCCATCAGAGCCACGCACTACAGCGCTGTTCAGAGTAGGTCATTCCAGATAGGAAAACAGATGCAGGAACGCACAGAGCATCCTGTCAATTTCAAAATAAAACACAAATATGATTAATTACCGTCAAATCTGTTGTACAGGGTTGAACGTTTTATACTGTATCATCAAACTGAGGCACTCTTTAGTACAACAGTCCATCTTGTTTGTCTCTATCCATTTTTCTTTTTCCTCACTATTCCCCACCTACAGTATAAGGCTCTTTTACTCAATGTGTCTACCTGTTTTAAGGATTGTTTTCTTTCCATTATTGCCAAATGGTTTTTCATTGGTGGACTAATGTTGGTTCTGTGTGAATAATATAATAACTAATTGATTGAAATTGGTCTGCTTTTGGCTTGTTTTTACCACCAAACTGGGCTTTTAGATCTCTGAATCAGCCTCATAAATGAATAACTATTTGCTGACTGTGAACTTCCTCTGCCCTTTTAGGGAGGACATGCTTGTTGATGAATTAAGACACGCTTCATTGCATAAAAGGCTATGAGTCAGTGGTAGCCGCCACCTCTCTGTGAATAAATTCTGCTATTTCAACTTGTTGGAGCGAGGTGCTAAATCTGTGGCAGCATTTTGGAGCAGCAGGGTGTCATGGGGATGGAAATTTGGCCAATTTTGTCCATCAACCTAATTTGTAATATCAGCAAACGCACATTAGAGAAAGTGACATGTTTGAGTCAAGTTTGAAGGAGAGAGAGACTTTGGTGCCATGTCTTTCACAAGTTTGATGAGTAATAAAATTTGAGTCTGGCCAAAGGAACAAATTCAAGTGCCATGAGTCTCACTTGTAGGAAGTAGAAGCGATAGGTGACCTCTCTCAAACTTGTAATCCACAGAGTATTAGTCATAACAACAGTGGATAAATCCCTTTGAGAGGGTTGAGCCGTCTAAGCATTGCATGGGGCTGCCAGGCCAACAAATCTCCTTTTTTTTTTATCTCATCGCTGAGATGAAAGAGAAATTGTGCTGGGGATTACAGAGAACAATCATGCATTATTACCAACGACAAAAAAAAAGCTAAAGTACAGAATCGGATTTGTGAGAAGCTACTCATTACCAATTACAACTGAATGTGACAGCCAGGAGTAAGGACCGGACATCACCGCTGTCGACACGGAATCACCGAGAGCCACAAGCCTGTAACTCTTCACGTCAGAAACATATTTCACAACAAATACAGAACGTTTGGAGCTGTTCGTCTTTTTGATTTGAGAGAGTTGCAACCTGTCACAACCAGAGACTGTTTAAAAGATGGACATCACTCTGTACGTCTATATGCAGTCAAGCTTCAGATATGCGTAGATCAATTGAGCCATTTAATTTCAGCTAGTTACTATATGAACTTTCTTCATACCAAAAAATACCAAAAGCTGCACACTGATCGTCAGTCAAATGGTGAAAACATTGACAACTTTACAGCTCTGTGCAATCTGGCCAACACAACATAAACTCGTCTCCTCGTCTGTTCTTCACAGGAGCAATAAAGAGGTGAACAATGACTATTTGTTTGATATGGGAATCACACACCTTTCCCCTGGTTTAAAGTACCATGTTTGTTTGACCCATCCAAAATGACCTTTACAGTCATATTTGATGCCGCGGGCCTCTGTGAAGGTTCCTTATTTGACAACTCTGCAGTGAGAGTAGGCTGCCTGTCAGTCGCTTTGTAAATTGAGTTGTTTGGTCTAGGACATGCTTTCTTTTCAGTCAGAGGGGCTTCTTTGGGTTACCAACTCAATCAAGACAAGACAAGACACTCAATATAGCATATACAATATTCTTTTTAGCAATGACGTTTTAGCTTTTGCTAACTTTAATATTGTATGGTAAACATTTCAAACAAGCTAATGTTTACAACAGCTGAAATGAGTTTCCTTTAAAGGGCGGCCAGGCTCAGCCTTATAGATAAGGTGAGGAGCCCGGGATTTAGTAGGGAGCTCAGAGTAGAGCTCCTTCTCATTAAAAGGGGCCATGCTGAGGTGGTTCGGGCATCTGATCAGGATGCCTCCTGGTCATTTCCCTCTGGAGGTCTCCTGGGCGCTGAAAGGAGACCCAGGAGGTAGACCCAGAGCTAGCTGGAGGGATAATACAGTATATCCCTTCTGGCCTGGGAATGCTTTGGGATACGACCTGCTGTCACCACAACACATCCCAAAATAATGGATAAATGGATTGATGTATAGATAGATAATGTTTACACAGCTAAACATCATAGTTCTTTGTCAGTATGCTAAAATTAGCATGTCAGTGGTATTACAGGTATTTTGTCGTTAAACAAAGGAAAAGTTTGAGTGCCTAAAACGCAAGGAGTTGGTGCATTTCAAGTTTTCATCAATTTATTTTTTGGGGACAAATTCTTTCAAAGACCTCCCCTTTAAAAAAAGGAAGATGTTGGTTCGTCTAACTAACTCACATCCTGGCAGTCAGTGGAAGCTTCTCCCTTCACTGTAATCAGCTTTCATTCCTGCCCTTTTGATCCCTCACTTTCTTTTGTGTGACACACCTCATCGCCTTTATTTTCTGCCATAATTGCATGGGAAAGATCTCCCCTTTGATACTGTCTGCATGTCAAATCACTATCCGGGGTTGGTGGGGGTGGGAGTGTCGAAAAGTGCCGTTTGCGCTGTCTGCTGGGAGAATAAAAGAGCTCATACACCTGTGGAAGACAAACAGGGTTTTCATAGATATGACATATCTATCATCCCGGCGCAGGATATGAACTGTTCTGTCATCTTAATAGTGCAGGGGAGCTTTGCATAGTAGAACAGTAGGTGCTGAGAGACATGTGTTGCATGTGGTGAACTGTCTGGCAGCTGGCATTCCCAGGTTTGCAACACCCCCCCCCTGCCTTTCAACCTCCACCCTCATCCTGCAGGCCTCCTGTCTCATCTCCAGGCTCTAATCTGCAGACACAGTCCTCTCCTGCAGGCTCATCACTGAGCTACTGAGTGGAGCTGAACAGGATCCTCTGCTAACCCTCAGGCCTCCTCCTCCTCCTCCGCCTCCCCTTTACAACATCAACACCCACCCCTCAACCCTCCAACCTGTCGCAAGTGTCAAGTGAGGTTGTCTGCTGTCTTCTGCGAACACAGCTGCAGAGTATTTGAAAAGGGAATTAAGAAATCTTAGACTTTAATCAGCCTTCAAGGGGGTAGATTAACAAAAAAGGGATAGATTCTAACAGAGGAATATAAAATCAGGAGAATATCACAGACTAGAGAGAAGATTTGTCATCATTAACATTTTTCTGCTGTTGTGACAAAGATTGTTGGATAATAGCAGACAAAACTACAAACAAATACAAGCATCAGGCAAGCAATGACTCTAAGCCATCACTATTGACTGGTAACCTGCATGTTTATAGGTCTGAAACTAAATAAGACAGAATATCTAATGTATCCCACCAGCATCCCACGAGCAAGAGACACAATTAACAAAAGTCAAAGACATGAAAATACGTCTTGTCATTTGTCATTTTAGGCTCTGAAGCTTACGTAGTTGTTGTGAGACCTACAGTATTGTTGGCTTATAGCAGATACAAATACAAGTGAAGTAAGTTGTAAGGAAGCTACCTCTGCATCTGTCAGCAAGTATTTTGTGACAAATGAGTATTGACCTAACCTTATTTGTATTTTTCTGCATTTGGACTTTAATACTTGTATGTTGTGAATGTTTCCCTTTTTGTTCATCTCTCTATGAAATCAGCCGCTTTAAACTTTCCATAATTGCTTAAACATGCTAAAACGCCTGAATAACTGTACTTAGACTGGTTACCTATTAAAATCAATTCTGTACCAATTTCTCTTTTTAAACTGAACCCACATACACTGAAAAAAAAAGGATTAAAGGAGTACCTGCTTGCATCTCCCTCCACAGAAAGGCAGCGGCTGTATAACAACATAGCGGGGAGATAAGCCTGGTGGATTCTACTGAGAGAATCTGTTATCAGGGATGGTGCTATGCTCTGACATTAAGGATAATCATATCTATCAGCACACTGCCAAACATCCCCAAGTGAGCCAGGCGGAGAACAAAGCCTGCATCGTTTCTCCGAGCTCAGGTTACAGGCAGATGATGATGTACTTGTCACAGGGGTGCAAATGATCCTCTGCCCCAGCTGGCTCTGACTGCACGAACAGAATCCACATGGAGATATGGATATCAGCTGAAGAGTTTAGATACCTGCTCATTCTTCTGTTTGATAGCTACAGCTGGGCTGCTTGTAACGGTTCAAAAGCAGGAAACTGTGAGGACACTCCAGGAGCTTATAATGAGCTGCCTCAGATAAAAAAGAAAAAGAAAAGAAGTGTTGGAGGATAAAAAGGAAGCTTGATAATGTAGACATTCATCGCCTTGCTGTCATTACACACACATTTGAATGTTGTCTCTTCTGTGCATGTGATGTCCTTGTTATTCACATCACCTATGATGAGGAAGCAGGGGCGTGTTCAAAGTTGGTATGCTGCCCCATTGAAATATTCTTGCCCGGCCCATCATATGGTAAGTCGAAAACCACGTTGTGCCACCCCAGTCTAAAACATTTGAACACACCCCTGCTTGGAAGCTTCGCAGATTCTGACACACAAAGTTGAACATACAATTCATCCAACAGTTTCCCTTTGTTAATGAAGTGGTGTGTAACTTTTGGTGAAACTATATACAGCACGCTTCGGATGATCTGTTCTTAAGATATATTACATGAATAAATCCCTGGGCCAGCTGTTATACTTGCACTTCATATGACATTACTGATGAGGCACGAAAACTAAAGCAGGATGAGTGGTGTGTTTTGGCAGCCAGCTAAGTTGCTACAAGTAAGTGCATATCCCACATTTTGTCCAAGGCCATAAGAAACCCAAACAAAAACAAAAAAAGAAAAAGAGATTTGGCAAACAAACCTCAAACTGACAAAGTATTTAAGGATGAGTCAGTGAATGAATCACTGTCAGTGTCTCAGACCAAAGCCCAGCATTTGGAGACAAATCCACCCTTAGTCAGGAAGTGTTCCCTTGGCGGTAAAAATGGTCGTTCTCTGCAGTGTCTTCCACATGGTTCACGCCAATATCTCATTCATTATGATGTATTGACGACAATCCAAGGAATCACTAATGTGTGTTTTTGGTCATTTTCAGCTGAGTTTAAAAGCTGGAGAAACAATAGAAATATTTTTATGACGCACAGTGTTCGTTCTGTGAAATCTTAATCCTACTCTTGTTTGGGCTTGGAAATATATATTTTACAGTAAAAATTAAGTATAAAACAATTTAGTTTTAGGTTGTGTGTTTTTTTTTTTAAATTGCACAAGTGATTCTTGAGGTGCATAATACTGTCGAGTGCTAAGATACCACTGGCTATTAACTATTGGTAGAATACCTTTTTCTACTTACAGCAGACATGACAGCTAACTTGACTTTAACTTCAGATATTTTCAAAATACTGGCTTAGCTCAGTGGGTAAGACAAGTACCCCATGAACAGAGGCTACAGTCCTCATCGTACTGGTCGTAGGTTCAACTCCCATTCCTTGACACTATTTGGTGCAAGTCATCTCCTACCCCTGCAGCACTACATTTCCTGTCAATGAAGTAACCTTAAAAATGTTGTAATTTTCTGTCTGACAAATTCACCTTTTCATTACATAATGCTAGAAAAGCAACTTTCTCTTGACATATTTCAGTTCAATGTTGCTCTTGCACTCATTCTCTGAAGTTGTGGAATCAAACCTTACTGTTTAATTTTTGAAAATGTTCAACTTTATCATAAGTGAGGTGCTACATAAATAATTGGGCTGTTATTTATTTATATATTTTATTAAAAACAAGTTCAAATCAATATTGAGTAAGTTACTTGAGTTAGGACACTTTTAGCCTAGCTTAGCATAAAAAAGTGAAGGCTGGTAGAGAACTAGTCCGTCTCCATAGGGATTTAGAAAAACAAGATATATAGAATATTAAGCTGTTGTTTTAATTTTTTTCCACACATTTTGTGTCTATGCATACCAAACTGTCATAATCAGTATCTGGTCATCGAAGTTTTGCATGCTATTTAAACAGAGAGGGGAAATAAGATGCAAAAAAGCAGCTAAAAGCTACAAATAGCTGCACATTCTAGTGTTGCTCTCGATGTGCTTCGTATCCAAAGCCATTTTATTTACTGCCAGTTTTAACAATGCTGTTGCAGTCGAGCTCTGATTCAGAGCATGATAATAAACAAATCAAGCAACTGATATTACCAGCTATAAACAAATCTGTTTCATGTATTTGTCACCTGCCACCTAGAGCAAGAAAAAACCAGAATGACCTTACATGGCCTCTTAGGGTCACACACACACACACACACACACACACACACGTACACACACACCTACACACAACTGCAACTGCACTGAGTAAAGGTGTTTGCAGACAGACTGGGTGTGGATTGCCCAGAGCCAGACAAGGCAGCTCGTCTTGCTTGCAAAGAGAAACAACTATCACAAGGATCACTCCACATGCTGGAGTCTAAACAAGTCTCTGTTTTCATTTCCATAAAGCCGCGCTCTGTCTTTTGTTCTGACGGAGATAAGATGTATAAATTATGAGCAGCTGACAAAGTATACTGGGACGCCTCAGGCAGCTCATCAGTCATGCTCGGCCTGTCAGCAGGTAACTGATGGGGGCCCTACAGGCACAAAGCCCCCACCCTTTTAAGCAGAGGAGGGGGAGACAGAGGAATTAAAGCTGTTGTTGGAGTCCTGAGCACAACAGCTGACTCATATTTAACAGTCTCTTTAAAGGAGTAAGGCAGACGCCAAAAGCTTCAAGCTTCAGAGTATGTTTTGTGGCTCTCTCCTCAGGAGTGTGTGTCTTGATGTTGAGCTCCGTCTGCATAATACAAAGGCTGTCAAGCAGGAGGTAGGAACACAGAGAAAGTCGTCTTTAAAGACCACCCAAGAGGACCAAGAAAGGGGTCTCTGCAAAGAAAGCTGAACAACTGTGATAATCTTAAGCTTACCCCCAAACTAGGATTGTTCCAATAAAGATACCATCTTTATACCACCACCTCTGATACTATTTAAACATTTGACATGGAGTATTGTACACCAGACTATGCAATGATCAGATACTCTAATTTATTCATAAGCTTCATCAAAATTCGTTTTTTTTTTTGTTTTTTTTTACGAGAATCCTCTTCTATATCACCACTTCAAAACAGCAGCCGCAGCTAGCTACCACGGAGAAAAAATGGCTACCAATAGTTGCCCCTGCTTAAGAGCACAAAGAAGAACTGATGAGTCCTGTTAGCAAACAGCCTCCATTTCACCCTACAGAGAAATTAAGGAAACTGTGGGCTTTGGTCCATTTAGATGTTTTAGGTTAAATCAGTGTTGTCCTCAGTAGACACAACATATGAGAAAGGCCTGTAAGCGTAACATGCAATTTTTTACATCGTCTGTGCAAGTCACGTTCTGTCAGCGCCATGGACTTCCTCCGCGCGATTGGTCACCACTGGCAATGTTTCTGGAGTATGAGCGCTTGGGAACTAAGACAATCACACGGGAATAAAAAGAACAAGTGCTTTCTTTGTCTTTCTAAGGTTCATTTGCTGTTCATTCAGTGCCTGTTTGGATGTCATGCTGAAATAGTTATGAAATATACCATCTGGAGTCGGAATATTGGGTTTTATTTAGAAATTAAATGGATGCTCTTTGTGTTGTCTTGTCTGACTTCCTGTCTGGGTCGATCTACTCTGTTCAGCTTGACACATGCCTGCAGCGGGATCTATCATACATAGACTTGGTGCATATTTAGAGCAGAGCAGAGTGGCTGTGCTGGAACACTCTGGAGATCTGCCTATTTTCAGGAAAGGATGCATCTTTTATTTTACAACAGAAACCAAAGAAATGCAAATTACAAAGACGCCACTAAAAATGGCAGAAAACTTTCGCAAAGGAAGTGGAGAGATACATTCTCTGGTGTTCAATTTCTGAGTCGGATGTTACAAAAAAATTGTTGCAATCATATCGAATCCCTCCAAGGTTTCTATATACCAACCTAATACTTCTCAAGCTGCTCTCGGTACTCTGTATTGGCCGACATCCAACTCTTGGACTCAGTATCATCAGACATTTTTTTTATAGAAACATCACAAAAATACCAAATACATAGAGTCCTCGAGATTCATCTGCTGAGAACTCCTTGACATTGTACTCCAATTCACGAACAGATCATCGACTTTCATTAAGCACTACAGCCCATCTTGTAAAAGAAGAGTCTCTGATTTACTGAAGCTTTTATGCACTGTGTGTATTTGAGAGATAATCGTAATGAGACAGTGTTCTGGGGTAAAGATGACAGGTAGGAATTGATGTCTCTTCCTGCAGCCATGTGGGTGGAAATGAGTTGGCTTTATTTCAGTCCGCACACAGCTCTTATCTCCCCCGGTCACTGTGGCTCCGTGTCTGAAGGACTTTAATCTAACAGCGTGGAAGTGCTAAACATAACACCAGAGAAAAAGTCAAGTTTACAACTAGTACTGCCTGTAGTATAATAATGAGGTGGCTGCTGTATAGATCAAATGCAAAAAGAACAAGAAAAGAGTATAACATGTCTTTGTGAAACAGGAATGATGTTTCTCTTATAAAAACAGCTCAAAGACGAAAAAGGGCAGCAAGTTCGGCTGGTTTATGCCCCCTCATCATATTTCTGCAAACCAATCTCCACAGAGATCAGACGTCTGGAAAGACTTAAAGTATGACACCTTCATTTGGGTCAGAAAGGTACTTTACTATATCAAATGATTGGGGGTATAAAATTCACTGAATAGAGTCTTGACACCAGAAAAGGAAAGACACCACTGCCGCTCAAAAGATGAAAAATAATACGGCTTATCTTCGGTGCCCAGAAGGAACAGACGTGGCAATCTGTGCCAAAAAATGGCATATTTCACATGAGTCATTGAAAAGGACTTTTAAAAAAATCTGTAGTTCTGCTCATTGCTATTTTCAATTAGAAAAACATTTGTGAAGGGCTTGTTTTTAATTTCAAAAATGTTTGCATGCACTAATTATCCAGATCAAACAACCACTGCTGTCTCTGTGAGAACCTTGCCAAATGCTTCTACAAAAATTGCAGCATGGTTTGTTGATTCAATATATCTCCTTTGTTATTTGCATAAAACTTGTTTGAGGACAAGTTGAAACAAGTCTCAATCTTTTTATTAAAACTTGCCCAGAATTAAAGCCAGTTTTCATAGTGAGTGCTACTCTAGGATCTGATCATGAAAATGGATAAATGGTTGAAATGGTTTCTAAAAAGATTTATGGGAACATGCACCAGTTTACAGCATACAAACATTTTTAAATAATAAATTAATTTGTTGCAAAATGACACCCCCAAAAAAGGTAAATTGTTAAAAATATTTCTTTAGTCCAAAACTATAAACGAAGAAATGCACTCAAGAGAATCTAAAACCTCGTCCAAGACTAATAGTTATCGACTGTTATCTTGTATTGTATGTTTGGTTGCATCATATCATTGACTTCACCAAAGACAACATTGGTGTTTCAATTTGTCAATGTTGTTGCCTGTTCCTGTGTAGACTAGTTCATTGAGACAGACCCATTAGTTATCGCTTTGTAAGTCTTACTCTGATTTGTTCAACAGTTGAATGGATTCTTCTGTTGTTCATGCAACATCTGTTTACTCTGTTTCATAACATGGGGCCAGCAGATTTTCCTTGATGTCTCATACAAATATTATTGAAAAATAACCCCCTCGGTCGAATAAATAATCACAAGGATCACTCAATCCTTAATCAATATGTATTATGAATGTGTAACAAAGGATACACTGGAACACCATGTCCGTTTAAGTGAAATGACAGCCATACCTGACTTCTCCACTGACCACATTATAGGTCACTCTGCATCTGTGTGTACAAATCAGATAGTAAATGTGTTAGTGCAAACATCTTTACACATGAGGTCATTCATGTAGACAGGTTTAACTGATGGTAAAAGTAAAAGACAGATGTTGCATCGGAAACGTCCAATAACAAAGGACTTCAATACAAATGGTCAATACGTCAATCACGTTGGCCTAATTATAACTCACGGGCTTATCTTGATTGATCACTGCAGAGCACAATTACCATTATGCCCACATTGAATTGATGTATGAGTGTTTAAGGTGTGACAGCTCTTGAATGTTTAATATGCTTCTCATTAAAACAGTGTGAGTTTTGTACAGTAAATGTCCTCTGTAGAACTAATTTAAAGGTGACACAGAAAAGACTTGGACTATAACAAGAACACGAAGCACTTCAATGTCTTTCTTTGTTTTGATCGCTGCAGGAAAAAAGAGTCCAAGGAAACCGTTTGTTTCCTTTCATCAAACGTGGAAACATTTAGATTCATGTGACCGTTGTAGGAACATCTTCTCTGGACACAACAGCATCATTTGAACAACCGACTCTAACACTAACTAACCTTCATTTAGCAAACATTGCTCAACACTGTGTCCAAATGACTCTTAATCAATTGTCAAGACAGTTTACAGTAATTGTTCTTTATACCATCTTGACCAATACATGCAGTGTTGCATTGAATTTTCTTTTGCTTGATAGTACTTTGAAGTTATTGATTTGTTGGTCTTGGCGATTTCTAAATTTTTTTATAATTTTAAATAATTTTAGAAATATGTTATTTCAGCTTTGTCTGTGAGATTCAAAAATAAAATTATATGTGGGTCTTTTTTTAGGCAGTGTTTGTTGTCTCTAGTTGGGTGTTTTTTTTCCTCCTGATCTGTACATGAAAAATATGCCAAATTAAATTACCCATAAATGATTACTTCATTCTTGCATTTCTTAGTTTTTTTTTTTTTTGTAAAGAGAACAAGAGAGTGAGAAAAGAAACCGCTTAGAAAACAGAAAGGGAAAGCTAACGAGTGTGTGCTTGTCTGAGATTGTACCAAAGCAGCCACTCTATTCATAGGAGGCCCAAAAGAGTTGTCTCAGTAACAACAATAGTGGGTAACATGATCTTTCATTACACATTGTGTAAACAGTGTAACCTATCAGTGCTGTCAATCAACATGATTGATTGTGGCCTGTCACAGGAGAAGAGTGACACGTTGGGGAGAAAAAAAAGTTTTTTTCAAACAAAGCGTGGTGCATTCAGGCTGCCACAGAAAGTGGTGATTAATGCGTTCTCACTGGGTAATCCCACACCCCTGGCTAATGAAGGAGGAATCTATCATCCGCACTGCGGTGGCAGATGTCGCGAGGACACCGATCCAAGTGCCTGGGAACAATTTACTTTCTTTTCTCTAATTGTTCCTGAAAAGTGTGACAGGTTCGGAGAAAAAGCACTTGAGTCGACAGCTCCTCGGGGGCAGACAAAACAGTGTACAAAGATCCGCAATTCAACATACAGTCCAACAGTTCTGCACCTGAAAGTATCACTTACTGCAAACTGGAACCACTCAAAGATAAGAGAGGCTCTCCGAGAATGTTCAACAAAAAAGAAAAGAAATCTCCAGCTACAGCTCCAGGATGCGTTATTATTTTTTCTTTACGCTGCCTAAATACTGTATCTGCAAATGAGGAAAGGTACCAAAATAAGCAATGCATGTGCTGTATCTCTGATAAAAACTAACCTTTAGTTCTTCAGGGCTAACAAGACAAACAGCACACATTTCATAAACTAGTCACCTGTGCTTCATTAAGCCGGATATACATTTTAATTACGGGCAAGGCAAGAAATTAAACAGCAATTAGAGAAAAGAAGTCGAAGCAAAGGGATCATTATTTATTTCCCTAAAGAACATCGGGTCTTGCAAAACAGCCAGATGCAACATCAGTGCAGGGAAAACTGTTTCAGATTAAGTATTGTTTGCAAAGCAATTGACTCCATTGGTTGTTTTTCTTTGATGATTTCTTTCAGAAATTCAAATAAGGTAGAAATTTTTACCAGAGAACAGTTTTGTTTTTTTAAAAGCATTCATGAGAATCGGCATCCGGTAAACCAGAGCGTCTTTCATGTTTGGTTGCTGTTAGCACAAAAGTGCTAAAGCTGCAAAGTCCAAAATGTGTCACATCTGTCTGTCGTCACATCATTTAATTTAATCTGGTTTCATGCCTGTTTGCATTACAGGCCTGATAAAACAGAAACACTCTCAAACATCTGCTTGCTTCGGGGAGCCTGTTGATTATTCATTCAGCTGGAGGTCAGATGGCACTCGGCTCACACAGTCTCACACCCGAGCTAATAAATCAATTTCTGCAGCAATTATGAGTAATCGCATGTGCTTTAAAGTTTAACAGGCTGCTTTACGGGGTGCGGTTTTATGTGAATTATGCGAACAAGTTGAGTCATTGCACTAATTGCACTTGTTTTTTCAAACGGTGCCCTAATCATGACCTCCATAAAGTACAGTACACCCAACCCTGCAGCTCTTTATGGCTGCAACATGTGGAGCTGAAGAGATTAAAGGGCCAAGCTGCAGTCAGCACCCAAACGTTCACACGTTCACTGAAGAGGAATCTAAAAAAGATTTTAATATGTGCTGATGTTCTGTTCGACATGTGTTTGGAAACTGGAAGGGCTCAGTGGTGGGCCTCTGGTATATTCAGTATTCAATGTGAACTGGATGAAATCTGTTGACCCAGTTGACCCCAAGTAGTTTCACTCATCCCATACACTTTTAATATTGGCATATTTGAAAGTCCTTTCAGAGAAAGTGGTTTTAAAAGAGAAAAACTGTAAGAAAAAGTATGATAGCTATATAGCTTCTTCATTGTGGCATTTGATTTAAAGAGCTGACTTTCTTGTGCAACAACATTAGACTTATTACTGTTATTGGTTCAGAGGACATGGTGACATCAGATGACCAAATCTGAATGTAAGGCCAGTGTCAGTTTGACATAGAATGCAGAAATCATCAGAAGTCATGAGGTACTATGACCAAAATGATACAACTCCCAAATGCTGTAATGTTACTGTCCACCAAACATGATATTTAGCATGCATGGAAGCTGTGCAGGTTACCTTTGCAATTCAGAAAAAAATGTCACAATAGATAGTATATCCCCCTAAAGGGTGGCAGGGAGAAAAAAAAACTTTCAACTAATAAGATGAGGAAACCTGATCAAATATTCATTCAAAAACTGTGTGAGAGAAAGCAAGTTGAAAATACAGTTATCAAATAAAAGTAGCAGGAAAGTCATTGGACAAAGTTTAACTGCAGAGAGGACAAAGGAAGAACAATTATTTTGTTCCGGTGACGCCAAAGATAAATCATACTGTAAGAGTCAGACACACGTGCTGGTGAAACAGTTAAAGATGATGATGTAGGGAGATTCTGGCTGTGAACATGGTTAACACCCGGCTGTTATCAGAACCAAAACAAACGAAACGGCTGTCCTGATGATCTCATCATCGTCCTGTCAGATAAACGCTGGTGTTTAGATTAAAGCTTCAAAGAGCTGCCACAAAGACAGAGTACCTGGCAGAGGTGCTGAACTGTGAGCTTGTTGTTTGAACAGAGGGAGCAGACTGAGGTCAATAACTAACTTCAAATAGCTGAAAAATGTGCCTGCAGAGCTGGCAGGTGCTGCCCACAGCATTATAGGGCAGAAAGAACTGAAACGCTGCCAATTCACCCACGTGCTATGTGAGCGTCATTTATATAACTGTCCAAACTTTGTCTCACATTGAGGGTAGTTACAAACGGTTTCTCACTGAGGTTTGTTTTAACCTTTACTGCAGCCTTTTTCTAGCACATACAAGCAGTCCTGTCAAACCTCACAGACTGGTGTAACAAGAAGTACAACATATAAAACTTACCGTCAAATCACAGGTCTAGCTCTTTGCATAAGTTTTAAATGTTGACTTTGAATAAACGACTCAATAATATTAGCTGGATAGCCGTAGAATATGATCCAGATATAAATGCCTTTCAAGTTCTGTTAAGTCCTGCAGTACTGCTAACAATTGTTTAGCATGCATGCGTACTTAACTCGGGTAAACATTGCTAATGCAGCATTAGCTATATAAAAAGTAAGATAGATAGATAGATAGATAGATAGATAGATACTTTATTGATCCCGAGGGAAATTCAAGCTAGCTACGTGTCTTGCTAATCACTACTAGCATGGATGGCTTGCTATTGAAGTAACGTTAAATGCAAAACTATAAAATAAAATGCTCGTTAAATGTTTTATTAGAGAATTATAAAAATGCCAATAGAAATTTCACATAATACTGCTCACTAAAGTGCTGGGCAAATCTGAGGAAGCTACAGGAGAGAGGTGTTGTCTGCTCACAATAAAGTTAGAGTTAAGTCATTTTCAGTGTGTCACTGGTTATTGATTTATTTTTTAGTTTCTTTAACCTCTCTAACCATGGTCAGGTTTATGTCTTTTGCTTGGTGCTAGATAAATGTAGATGACGGAACACAAACACAGGCGAATGTACGGAGACGCTCATCAAAAATAGGTAACATCAGCGAGCTTACCTTGCTAGCTTTTTCAAGTCAAAGCTTGGCTGATCTTTTTAAAACTTGTAGACTATGGAGCAGCTTGATGCAAAGCAGCTACAAGAGCATTATATGCGCTAACTTTAGCTTAATGATCAAGTAGAATTAAGATGATTTAGAATTTAATTTCAGCTTCCAGCTTAGCCTTCTTGTGAGGACCAAATTGCCTTTTGCCCACAACAGCAGGAAACATTTAAGTCCAGTAAGGATCCAATTCATTTAGATTAGATACATTCATATAAGCATAACAATAGTGTTTTCTCTCCTTTCATAATCCCATTAGATAAACAGTCTATTAAACAAATAAAGAGATTCCATTTCTCTTAGAGATGCCCTTTAGCTTCTAACAGTGACTGATTATAGACAAAGTGGTAATGTAAATCAATCTGATGTTACATTTTCTTTGAGGGAAGCAGTTGTTCTCCTCACAGAAGGTCAAGCCAAGGTAAAACTGCACAGCCTGAAACTAATTAAGCAATTACAAGCTCCATGTATGTGCTTTGTCGCTCCAATGTGAAATACTGTCAAGTGGAAGAACGCTACGCAGACTGGACGGATGCTGTCTACTTTGATGTAGGCTTATGCATATGAAATGAGGTCAGATCCTGGTCATTAAAAAGACCTCCTTTACTCGGGATATCACGCTACGAGAGGCAATTTCTTCAAAGGGCTTTAACTTTGGAGATTTGTAAGGGATTATGACAGGAAGGCATGTATAAACAAAGCAATGTGAGAAGAAAGGGAAAATGGGTCAGATAATGCCCTCTGTCACAGTTATTACTCATCTCAATTACTCAGGCCGATGAGAACGCTAGAAGTTACAGGGATCATTTGCCAGAGCAAGAATGAAGGGGACCAGTCCCACAGCCGGTCTGCTCTCATGTCGTTTTGTATTTCTGTACAGCCACTTGAACAAAGTTGATATCGTTTCACTTTGCTTGCAGTTTCTCCTCTGCTGGGACTTTGTAAAAAGCATGCAGTGCAGGGAAAAGATGGCGAGAGAAACGAGCTGGAAACAAGCAAAATGAGCAATCCAGATTATGCAAATGACCCGTCCAAACAGCTAAAACCCATTATGACAAAAGGAAAATATACGCAATATGATACTATATTATTAATAAGAAGCAAAAGAACCTTCTGTGTTTTTGCTCTGAAGAAACAGAAATCAAAGGATAGCCGACGTGCTCACTTAGTTTACCATGATTTCCCTCTGGTTCCGACACTGTTTGAAAATAGAAAAGTGGCCTGCATGTTTACACAAGTATTGCTCAAAAATGCAGTTATGAGGGCTTGTATTTAACTATTTCCTTTTTATGGATTTCATGCCTTCACTCGACAGCATTTATGTTCATCATTGAACTACATTTACCTGCAGTGCTAAAAATGCTACTTTTAAAAACAAAACCCCAGATTTTATAGTTAGTTAAATGTCAAATATCGAATGTGATTTTGAGAAAATATACAAATAAAGCTATCACAATTTCAAAACCAAAGGTATTCTATTGATGAAGAGTGAAAGCCACAACCCCTCATATTTAAAAAAAAAAAAAAAAACGGAACTGATTTTATCAAGATGCTAAATAAAAGGTATTTTTATTCCTTTATCAACTCATTTCAGCTTTTAAGTATTCTTTCAATGGTTTTACCACTTTTCTGTGAGGGAAATCTTGAACATTATATTCAGGGTTTGTTTATTTATTTTTGTGTTTCAACATCAAACCACATAACAGCCCCTTTCTACATTGTGCTGTAACTGTAGGTTTATATTTGCTTTGGCCTCACGATCCCTGACCTGCTTCTGCCCAACCATTGTCAGCTCCATGTCCATAACACAGAAACAATGGTCCATTCTTGGCCTAATGCACGGCTATGTGACAAATAATAAATATTGCATCAGAGCAGCCCGCTGAAGCTGTCAGTCAGGAGATAATGCCTTTCGTCAGCATCAAACCGAGCACAAACGTCTCCTAAGAAAATGATTCCTTTACGGTATTCCTGTATGGTAAATGATTCATGGTGCCTGCATTGTCAAAAACAGCACTTAAGATGAGGGGTGGGGGACTGGAAAAAGTAAATATAAGTCGCAGTGAAAAGCTTGTAGCATTATCCTGGGCTGTCTGAAAGCATATTAATGCCAGGGGTCGTTAATGGATCTAAGGGCTCTGAAGTGTTTCAGTTTGAATTGATCTGTCTTGGCACCTTTCAAAAACTTTGAACACTCAATTATCATGCCATAAGTCATGCTGTATACGTATTCATGGTTTTGTTGTTTTTTTTTTACCTTTTATAGAATCTGATCTACTACCTATACTGTTTTAAGTTATAAAAAAAAACAATTAAAGCCATATAAATTGTAGGATGAAGAGGTGGACTCTAATGAATCAAAATCAATCAAGAGGGGATGGTTATGATCTGTTTATCTAGCGCTGCATGATTAAATCTGTCTTTGTACTTGATGTTCTGAGAGATGATTTGGGGAAATCTATGGCTAAACAATTCTATGGTCATATTTTTCCTATCCATTGTAACTTAGTACATTACCTATGATTGTATTTTAATAATATTTAGATATGCTTTATATTTTTGTCTGCTTACACCTTCTGAAAGGTGTGGCCCCAATTTTTCAAAAACTATCACCTGACAAAGACCATTGGTTTGAAACATTGTGATTAAACTGGTTTTGGCATTAAATGGGTGTGCAGGCTTGTCTTCTTTTTCCTTAAAGCAAAATCAATGCCTGAGTGTAACATGTAATTTAATTTTTACATCAGTTTTCGGACAGGAAATCAATACTGCTCCTTGAGGAAACAGGACATACACATCAAAAGTACAATGTGCCACAACTGCTGAGCACACGGTTTCTTAAAGTCAATAGCATCATCGTTCATTAATGTTCCATGTGTATCAAACTATAAGACATAAAGTCAATTAAATATAACCGCCATGCCCCGTTTCGTCATCTGTTATTGGAACAAAAGGTATGAGTAAATATCAAACACAAGAGTGACTGGAATAACACTGTGAACTCCAGACACATACATTGTTCAGCCCTGAAACCCATTTCCTGCCTTTCAAAATTCACAAATCTTCTCTAAATGTTGCTCACAGACAAAAGGAGGGAGGTACAAGGTAGGTTGAATATTTGGCATGTTGTGAAAGCAACCAACTGCTTTGTCTGTGTTACTTTCCTCTCCCAGCTGAGGTTGTATAGGTTCAAACATTAGGGTGTTGACAAAATGATGGATGAAGCATGGCTAAAGTGGTTAGCAATTGTAAAGGCTCTGAAAAGTTCTTCTAAAGCACAAACAAATGACCACTTCACATTGTATCCATCACTGATATATTGGCCTAATTGGAAAATGAGACCCTTGCACTGGAATACAAATGTACCTCGGCTAAGTTGACACATAAACGTAATTAACCTTTTATCCCCAAGGTGTCAATTTGCAATACACGAGTATGGACAGTTAAAAAAACCCGTTTTTTTTCATGATGTAAAATAGACTCAATTTACTCATTAAGAATGAAATAATTCCCTCAGCTCATTCCCAGTTGGACAATAATAAAGGTCCTTTTTTGAAACATTTGAGAGACTTTACTTTAAAAGGGCGAACTCCTTGTTGTCTGTTGTGCTGTGATGTTAATTTTCCATAACAAAACTCACAAATCTATCTGATTAATTGATTTTGTTTCGCTTCAAATGAGGTGAGAAGACAATGACTTTTGGCCAACTTAGTAACAGGCAAATGTGGTGGTATAGATTCCAAGGTAACTTCCGTAAGGCTTTGTCCATGTCCACTAGAGGTCTCTGTTACACACCCCCTTTTTTCTTTAGTAGATCCTCTTACATGCACATGTTATCACAGTCCTCCACATCAGATAAAACAGACGAGGATGATGCAGGAAAATGTGTCAATGATACGAGTCGAGTCTAAAAAGTGAGCCAAAAGAGCTCAGACTGGGAGGATGTTTAACAGCATAAATATCAGCTCAGATCAAGAAAGGAAGCCTACTCAAACCGTACATTTACAAAGATTTATGTAGCTCTAGAAATCAAATTAACCGACAATGAAAGAGTTGCTGAAAACATCCAAACAAAAACGATTCAAAGATTTGGGCCCCCACAGAAGAATGAACTACAAGCATCAGCAGAAGTAGGAAGCTTGGCATAGCAAGGTTTACTTCACACACTGGCAGTATGAGCGATGTGGGTCACTTAGCAAGTGGCAAGGATTCAAAACAAAGAAAAGGACCAAGCAATGGGGTCCACTGGATAAATTTGTCAATGTCTTGTGCCTTAAGGCACCCAGCCTCGTCTGACCCCAACCTCCATTCTCAAGATAAATACCTCTGTCACCATTCACCTTCAGTCCCTGGACACAAATTTAACTTGTCATCCATCATCCTTGTGCAGAGGTATAATTCCACCCCCCTCTCCCAGTAATGAGTTTAAGACCTCCGAGCAGGCCAGGGATGGGACCTCGTGGCTCAACATGACAAAGCATTTAGGACATTTTTTGGTGGTTGTTATTTGTATAAAATGGCTTGATCTCAGACACACACACCCACACATAGAAAGCTTGCCAACTGGATAAATGATTGACTGCGACATTCATTGCAACTGTGGGTCCATACAAAGTTCAAGCTGTGGAAGGTGTAAAGCTTGGGGTATTTGTTTCCCTCAAATGGCCGCAGCTGACAACCTTGTATGATAATGTGCCCACTGTACATCAACTTAATTGACACTTAAATCTGTCAGGAGCCTTACAAATGCCGACCTTCTTTGGGGAACAAATCCTTTTTAATGTGCATTCTTTGTGAGCGATTGTGCGTGTGTGTGAGGAGGGGCGGTTTTAAGGGGGAATGAGGGAGTGAGGGAACAAATGAGATAAAGAGAAAGTTGTCAAGATAACCAGCAAATGCACTATTGTCTCAACTGTACTCAAAGCTTGTAGACTCTCCAGCACAAGCTATAATTCAAAAATCCAGAGAGGTATATGAATACTTCTATTAATATATTTCTTGAACATATCGGCTGGCTGTAGACACACACAAAAGAATAAAATCCAATTGCTTCCAAATCCCTTTTCACCTGTCTGATTAGGATATTTTTTGCCGTGTAATGTTATTAGCAGCCTGGTTAAAATGGAGCCGCTGTGCACTGGGGGTTGGCTTATTAATTGTTGTTTTCGTGTCACCACTGCTGTGTGCACCCATTGATTTAATCAGCTAAATTTACCGCCATGGGAGCCTCGGCCCGAGCCAGGTTTAACGCAATAGGTGTAATAATAATATATTGACAATGAACCTGTCATTCCAATTCATTTCTGAGCGTGATTTACATAAATTCGCGCTGAATAACGCTGATTAACCAAATGGGATGAAGTTATTATCCAGCTCCTTCATTGCATTAATGTCATTTCATTAATTCAATTTTCATTTACTCCTTGTGGCCCCTACATGTCAGCACATCTTGAGAGATTGCTTTGACTGGCTGACGGTTTAAAGCAAAATAGTATCCCCATTATCCCTCGGACACTGATAAGCACTGAGCTGTGTGTGTGCTTCTGCCGTCTGCTTCTTGCTTTAAGGGCAATAATGACCTGGGGGCAGCAGCAGCTTCTAACTCGCTCGCAGGTACAATCTTGTTTACCTCAATCCCCTGTGGACTCGCACCTTTCTGTCCCCAGAGACCTGATCTGGCTTCTTTATCCTCACCTCAGACACCTACTTGGTCCCTTTCTCTAATCACAAGCATCTCACTGAGCATAAGCTGAGCCTTATCTTGAGGGGCAAGGCCTCTGCTACTCGCCGCAATTAACCTGGGAGCCTTGTTACGAAAAACACTCAGTACAAAGAGTCAGTCTCCATGGGAAGAGAGAACAAGGCCCAGTCACATCTATCAATGATGTTAACAGACACTTTAAAGCACCTTCTTACGTAGACATTTTCTGGAAGGTGCCAAGAAATGTGAAGCTGAGTGCTGAATGAAAAGTATAACTCTGATGTTCTGGATCCAAACAGCAAGGTCAGGTGAGATTTCACCACGCTGACAAGAAACGATGCTGCCAATATTCTAAATCCTTTCTCCCAAGGTGGAGCATTGCAAATTGAGGCTCCTGCAGCCATCTCTGCTCACAGCCAGTCCACCGAATGACAACAGACAGCTACAGTGACGCAGAGACGGGCCGACAGAGATGGATGGATCGATAGACGACCGCATATGCAGACGTGCCTATTGATAAACTCCTGCTGACAACGGGCGAACACTTTGGGCTCATCGGTGGAAATGTCAGTCATGCTGGCCATTAGTTTGCATGCATTTCAGGTCGGATGTCCTCAACCTGTGACCGAGGGGTACTAAGGCCAGCCTACAAGGCCCGTAACATGCCAAAACACTTTTTTATCACTTGTCAGAAATGATTCCACTTGGTGTCAGTCCAGGCGTCACTCCTACAGTATGTGACGAGGAATAAGGAAGAGCTAAAATTCTGACAGTGATGAAAAGGTAATATGTATGAGTAACTAAAATGACTCCACTGCAATACCTACAGTGAATTAAAAATTTCAAAAAGAGGGCAGCGACAACAAAACGTTTGTCAATTAATCTTTTAGTAAATTATTGATGAGAACAAAATCCCTAAATCTGCTTCAAGTTGTTTTGTTTTTTCTTATTTGACCAACCAACAAAAGGGCCCGTACAAAGCACTAATCTACAAGCGACCGACAAGTTATAATTTTATAAAACAATGCTTCTACGCTCTACTGAGATTTAGCATCTTTCAGCTCACTGTATTGATTTCCATTCTGCCATTGACTTTTTAAGTTTTACTTCCCTCTTAAAGATATTTCAATAATTCAAACAAAATAAAATACTAAATTCCAAAATAGCTAATATAAATACGTACACATGTTTACAATGTTACCAGATAGCAGATTCTAGGTGCATGCTAACGCTAAAGATTGTCTAATGGACAGACACCCTAGTTGCAAAAACTTCTGCAGGTTTTTACAGATTACTAACTATGGCTAGTCTTAAATGGCAATTCATAGCATTTTAACATGTCACCACAATTATCTTGAAGAAACTACAAACCTCACGAATCGTCAGTAAAGAGAGTAAGACCAGCATTAGCTGATACAGCAGCTTACATGTGGCATTGTGGGATTGATGGTAAAGCTTCCTTCAAATATCTTCTTAAACTTATATCAAGCACAGTATCTTGATGACATGTACATTGGTGTGCAACTGGCCCATACCAACCGCAAACAGCAACAATCAAAAGACAGCAAACACAACAAACACACATGCCAACCGCACTTATACTGGTTTCATGTACGTGCGAGCTGCCAATGGTTTTTCACTACATAATGAATAATAAATGAAACTGAAAGAAATATATACTGTATATAATAGGTAATGGCTCATCACTGTAAGCACTCTGAACAAGCTCCAGAGAAGGGAAAAGGCCATGTTTGTGTTTTAACAAGGCTGCTCTGGGTTGGAAAGTCAGTCAAATCTAAATTCAGCTCAGGGAGCAGAGAGAAAAATGCCTGATGAATTTGTCAATACTGCAGGAGTGATGGGCCTCATATGTGTGTAATGGACTGGATGCTTCTCAGTACAGATTGCCTGTCGAGACAGGAAACTATAATGAATGGCTTGGAGACGCAAGGCCATAAAAAAAATATTTTCGGCTATTTAACCATCAGTTAAAAGACATGGCATTGCTGGTTGAAGTGTTAATGCTTGACACATAATGCATGTTACTGTTCTAAAAATGTCCAAAAATCATGAGGTGGCACTTTTTGTATTTGTGAGCCAAAATAATCATGTTAATGTTATGTTTTCATCAAATGATTGCAGTGATGGAAATGAACGTTATTGACCGCTCAATCAAAACTACAATAAAAGACTTAGTTGGATAACGTTGTTAAGCAGCAAGTGATAATGGGTGTTGATATCTTTAATGTTGAATTACCACCTCTGTGGATTAAACTATTTCTGATGTGACTCAGTCAGGAATCGTGTTACCTGACAAGGTTATGTATTCACGGGATGCAGTTTCAATGTGACAACTAAAAAAACTAAAGGCTATTATTCATGAAATTCCTTCCTCAAGTTTAATTTAGTGTTTCATGTCTGAATTCATGTATTCATCCAACTTAAGAAACATTTTATGTGGAAATGTGACACATTTTATATTTAAATTAAGATTCTACGCTTCCTCGTATGTATGAAATAACTGGTTTCAGGTTTGAACACTGGAGTGGTGATAGTTATTGTAGGTTGATTTAACAGAGAAGCAGCCCAGAAAGGAAAAAAAAAAAAAGGTACGAGTAAAACCTTGGATGAATAATAGACTGCTTCCCAAGCAGCAGCACTCTTGGTGGTAGGAGGTTAATATTCTCACATGTCATTAGGTCTGCTGGCTCGACTGATGGCTCATTGAATCAGGCAGCAAATGATTTCCTCATGCTGCAGAGGACAGAGCACTTCAAAGGGAAGGGGCTGAGGTCAGGACAGCACTCCGCTTTGATTAATGACCGGGGCTCAGCAGAGGTTGCCTGTAGGTAAGAATGTGACGGTGAATTGGATGTGAAGGGGACCGACTTTTAAGCTAGATTTGACCCACCTCCAGAAAAACTTGCAGATACCATCACATGAGTTGGGCTGATGGTTTGTGACTGAAAAGCTTGCTGACCCTCTGGCTTATACAATCATAAAAATGAAACTTGCCGCCTGACAGGCCTAATAATTGTACACTTGAATAATGAATAAAGAAAACGCTGCTATCACCTTTGGATGTAAACCTCAGCGAGTCATTCATTATTCATCTCTTTGCTGACCATTCACAAGTTTCTGTATTAGTTCCATCTTTAAAATGTCTCACAGAAGATATCCCAGATGTTTTTTTTCGAGAAAGAAAATTCAACCACCCTATTGTTAAACTGGAGCTAGGCTTGTATGGGGATTAAACACACCACCACCTGGGTTGTCATTCTCCTGGGCCCCATTATCACCCTCCTTATTAGTTTTTGACTCAGCAGAACAAAACGTGACCGCCTCAATCTTTGATCTCTCACGCGCTGACACAAATCCTTTCAAGCCTCCCGACGTTCCTCTGCTAAGGTAATTAGCACTAATTAAAAGGTTTCCAGCTGCCTTGTGTGCATTTTTTCCCCTTTTTGTTCCTCCACAACACATTGTCCTCACAGGTGCATTTCCTATGTTTACCGTGGGCCCGTCAATCACGGCCCTCCCCACTTGTTCACAGAGCCTGATCAAGGAGATTAAGGAGGAGTATTGTTTGGGGATGATAAAGGAGTGAAATACCCGACTTATTGCCAGTGGGAAGCCATTAGAGAGTTTGACACATCTAGCAAAGAGGTTGGATCTTTTATGAATAGGAAAGGTTATTCAAGCCAGAAAAAGAGTTTGATGGGAGCTTAAATATAAGAAAATAACGGCAGCATTTTCAAGTGTAAGCTATTTCATTTGACCTTTTCTTGTCATTTAATCAAGCAAAAAGATGCTTTTTTTCTAAACTGGTTAAAAATCCTTCTTTAAGGTAGATTTGTTATGATAAATGTGGCACTAATTGCTACTTTATGGATTTTCACAGAATCAGATGAAACTTGTTTCCTGTTGCTCTATCTCTCCCACTGCTTATAAAGAACAAGCTGGCCACATGACGGCCAATCTTGTAAACTCACTTGCGAGTCAAGAAGCCCATAAACATCATTAGCCATCATTTCCCTGCCCACTTCAGCTACATGTGAAGTGTTCTTTATTGTGTAATGAGCCAAGAGTCTGAAAAGATTGCCACTTCAAAGCCTGCCTTGAAAGCTGTCGCCCATGCAGCCTGCTGACATGTCAAGCTGGGATTAAACGTCCCCCCATAATCATTCCTTTGTTTTCAAATGAGCCCATTGTTTATCTGCACCTTGGGTGACAGCCATCAAGGGCGCATGGCGCTGCGGAGGCTTGAGAAGTGGCGAAACGGATACTTGGTGAGCTTGTAAGTGAATCACTTGAAAGCCCGTGTTTAAAGTTTCTCTTTTTAATTCAGTTTAGAGATGTTTGGAGCACTCGGAAAGTCTGATTTTAGCAGCTGCCAGGATTTCCTGCCAAAGAAAAGGCAATTTAGACGATTTAGGAGTTGGACATTTTAATATGCATACCATTTTGGCCTGGATGTGCCACTTGTTGATACTGAAACAAATCCCTTGATTAATATATTCTTCTACTACATCACTTTATTCATTCCATAACCTCAGGAAAAAGTTCAATCATTTCTTTTCAATGTTGACTCCTTCTGTGCTTTTATGGACCACTTTAAGCTTGATTTAAAGCACACAAGAGTTAGTGTAAGTCTCATTCAGTCTTGTTTCAATTGTCATGCAGGGAGATGCTCCCTCCATCTTGTCTTAGAAAAACAGGCCTTTGTCCTAGACCAGCAGTGTGTCATCAGTTTGGGCCTCCAGTCAGGCAGGAACATTGAGCCAGGACAGCAGGGGGACACTTCTCTGGGCCTTTAAGAACTACAGTAAATCTTCAAACAATCTATCCAAACAAAGGCGGCTGTGTAAGGAGGGAGAGGAGACACAGGAAACAGATGAATAAGCAACATCAATTACCAGGCCCTGACCTTCAGAGCCCTGGACCAAGGCGTACATTTCACACCAAATGACTGCAGATTGGCTCTGACATGCGTGGAGTGGAGAGGCGAGCCCTCACAAGGTTATCCAGCATGCATTTCTTGGGAGCCTGGGCGAGCAAGGGGGGGAAAGAGGGTTGAGGACTCAGAGGGAGGTGGAGGTGAGAGGTAAAGGAACTATGAGGGAAAGATCACGGTAATAGATGTTGGTTTATTCCAAAGTAAGACAAAATGGCTCAATTTGAGAACTTAGCCTGACAAAAAGGGCACCAATGAGATACAGGAGAAGCATGGAGGTGGACAGCCAAATAAGTCTCTTCATAAGAAGGATCTTATGAAGGCAAGTGTCCGAAGGGCAAAGAAGTACAACATCCAATCAGATCCCAAGGAAGTTCAGTCTGAAAACAGCTGACCTTCATGCCCATTTATTCTTTTTCAAATTATAGGAGAAAAAAAAAATTCAGCTATATTCACATATGCCTCCTGAAAATAACTAGAATAATTTCAGGAGGACTGCTCTCGTGGGGCGGCTGGCCAAGTAGCGGAGGAAGCAACCCGCTATACAATGCTATACTGAGAATATTTGCCTTATTATCAATACTACTTGCAGTTCAACAGAATCACACAGTCAACAAACGATCAAGACAAAACATAATGCATCTGTTCCATTTCCTGCAGAGAGATCGTAGCAGTCGCATGCACGGTAACTCTATGCACCGTGTAGCAGTCACAATAGATAAATGTAACCATCCCCTCCCATTGGCTCCGGGTGAATTCTCTGGAGAATATCCAGCTCTATTCTTACATCAGTTCATTCGGACTTGCTGCGGAAAAGATACAAAGAATGTAACAGGAGAAACTCCGGAGTCCAAATTAAAAAAGCCTGATCGCTTTCAAACATATACGGTAGCTCCTACAGCGAATTTCTGGGTTTTTTGGTAAACAAGGGTTTTTTGGTAAATAAGTTTAACACAATTGCAAAAAAACAGTGGGCAAATTGATTTCAGGTTCTCAGCATGGAGATATCAATGGAAAATTAAATAATACTACATAATATATTAAACTGCTTCCAAGCCAAATATCAAGCTTTTCAGTATGTTTCTTTGTGGTTAAACTTGGCAAAACTTGCTACACATGCATTAAAACAGTTAATTTAGGTTACAATAATTATTTCCATGTTGTTACAAAACAACCTTGAATTTCCCTCGGGATCAATAAAGTATCTATCTATCTATCTATCTATCTATCTATCTATCTATCTATCTATCTATCTATCTATCTATCTATCTATCTATCTATCTATCTATCTATCTATCTAACCTGATCCTGTTAGACTTACATGGTATATAGCATACACATTAATTTATTTGTGTAAAAGATACAGAAAGAGATATGAAATGTTTCACATTTTTCCATAAAATCAGTAGCATATACTTTTAAATCCATGACAACAGATCAACAAAGTCACTGGATAATGGCCACTGTCAGTACATGAATTGAAAGCAGAAAGCTGAGTTGATTGGTTGAGATGGTTTGTTGAACACATAATGCTCTTTGTGTTAATGTATTAGTGCTCTATGTATTAGTTGGCCTACAACATACCTTCTTTAACACAAAAGTTCTCTATAATCATGCTATGCAAAAACTAAACACTGCACACAAAATGTATTCTAGCTCACTTTCCACCCATTAGCCAGCAAAGCAAGTGTTTCAAAGCCTAAAGTGGAAACTACTGATGGTGATAGAAACTGACTGATGGAGGGTGCAGCGACACAGAATAGGTCTGCTTAAAAGGTCTGCAGTGTCAGTGTTACCATAACCAGAGGACTTGTACTAAATCTATCAGCAGATGAGGTTAATATTGTGACTAAATAAAAGAAATGTATTGGTTCATGTTCCTTGAGAAGGAGGATTTGGTTTGTGTTCTTTGTTTTGCCTCCACAGCACCACAAGCTTTCACCATTGCCATAATCAAACTCATCTGCAGACAAATTCTTTTATTTAACACACCATTTTAAATCACTTTAAAACTAGCTCAGCTCACGGGGCCTGGATTGTGACAATGTTGATCAAAAATAATACTAAACATGTTTTCTTCTTTCTTTTTTGAGCATTTAATCGACGTAACAAGATTAATCAAAAGTACTTATTTGCTTAGTAATAATGGTGACTTTAATTTATCACGGAGTATCTGGGAATGACGTCACACCCAGGTTGATCGCAGTCCAGTTACGAGTTGGCAACGCAAGTTGGAGACACCTCCAGGTGTATACCTTAATTTTGTTCGCCAACAACTGGCAATAACGACACACTGCCTGACAGTTTGCGCAAAAAAACACAGATGTCCACAGATCGAAGTTTTAAAATACTATTGTTATGGTTGAATTAATTATTTAAACAAAAACAAGACTAAGTTGCTAATAAACACTGTGATTTACAGGTAAAACTTTATCGTTGTTTGATTTCCAGCTCAGGTTATCCAAGTCCTTCAGAGTTCCCAAGACAAGGTTTCGATTTCATGGGGCGTCCCTGATGATGTATCCAACTGGAAAGTCAGTATTTCTGACTGGCAAGAATAAATAGAATGCCCCAGAAGACACTGAATAAGTGAGTATTGCCCACATGTTCTCCAGCAAAACTGCAAAGTAAAAACAAAGTTAACAAAAGTCATGCCAGAATAAGTCAACCCTTTGTTCAAAGAGCACTTTGAATCAAAGTCCTGGATCGGACTTTTTATAGTCTACAACAACTGGACTGGAAACCCCCCCCCCCCCCCCCCTAAAAAAAAATAGCCAGCAGTTTACTGCATTTATTGGCACAACATTAGAAGAGTCCCCGTGCTGGAGGGGACCAAATTGTAAAGCATTACTCACAATAATGCATACGCTATAATCACAGAGAAGTTACTTAAAATTCAATCCACTTTGGCATCATTATCATGTATCAACATAATGAATGACTCCTTCAGAGTATGGTAATTATAATTTGATAAATCATCAGCAGAAAATTAACTAGATGTCAAAACATTCATGGGAAAGGGTGATGAATCGAGGATGATTGTGGTGATGAATTGTGTTAATCTGCGCAGTATGTATCCAGTGAGATGGCTAAACAGCCCAAGATGGATGGGGCACAGAAGCTGCAAGGTCAGAACATAAACCTAGAGGACGGGCGGAGAATAAAGGAAAAACTCTGCCTGTTTTAATTCCTTTCATCTGTATACTTTTATTAGCACTATTTTATCAAGGATAATGCAGAAGAAATTTGTCCAGTTATGAATTTGCTGAAAGGCAATACATCTTAATTATTAATAATTTTAAGTATTAATTCGAAAATAAGAACTCTCCAGTTTAATCTTCCAAAACATTGTTGCTTTTGTATATTTAATGTTTGTATTAGCATCCCTTACTCAATCCAAAATTGTCAAAAATCCAGATTGATCAGAGCCGCAATGCTTCAAAATAGTTTGATTCGACATTATAGTCTGGTGGAACAGTATTAGTATACTTGGAGTGGTAATTGATGTGTCAATCAAATACAGGACTTTCATTCTGGAGACTGGTGTTCAATTTAAGGGTGAAACAAGAGCTAGACTTTTTAATTTAATTATTTCAATTAATGTAATTATTTAACTGAAGTTACTGAACTAATGTTTTGTTTAACCCAACCAGAGGTGGGTACGGCAAATCGAAAACGTAACCTCAATAACCCCCCCCCCCCCCCCCCCCCCACACACACACACACACACTGATGCTTCCCTCTTGGATGTTTCTAATGTGAAAGATGTGTCTGCTAAGTAAGAGAGGTCAAACACAAGTCCAGATATTTATTACATGTGCTGAAACCAGATGGAGGCAACACATTCATCACAGCAGTGTGTCACAGAGGTAACACCCGTTCCCCATAAAAAAGCAGCTCTCTCTTCCCAGCATGGGCACTGGCCTCGACTGGTGTTTACAGCGAACAAACCGTGGTTTAGTCCAACAACCCAACAGCCGCCTTAATCATCCCCACCTCCAACTGGGGGTTATTTTTAAAACTTTTGCTTTTATCAATACTCCCTGCCGTGTAGCTGGGGGAGATATTAAAGCCGCAGCAGGGCAAAGAAGGGCGTTTCTGACACTTGCACCCTCATTTATCAGTCCCCTTCATAGGCCCCGTCAGTGACAATGAAAAGACTTCACAATACCGCTAGGCAGAAACTCATTCCACCAGTCATCCATCATGCTCGGCCCAGCGGCCGTTCCAGTGACCTAATCGGTAATGCCTGGCTGCGTGCTGGAGTCTTCTTAGAGCCCCCCTTCCTTCATTAGGCCTGGTTAAAATGATGCCACACATCCCCTGTTACTGGGATGACACTACATGTCTCCCATTTTTAAATGTTGAACCACGTTGTTCTGTTTAACAGGCCCATGTCCATGATGATCAAGACAAGTAAAGAAGAAAGCATTTTCATTTTTTCACTGAAAGCAAAAGTGGCCTTTTTCCTATCCCGGCAGGTGGGTAAAAATAAAGGCACTGAGGAACTTTGAAATGAACATAAACGGGATCTTTTCATGTTGTTGTATGAAATATACAGAAGAATTATTTTTTTAGCTAAATGTAATGTTAGCAAGAAAGTGTTTGAATGTTTAATAGTGTTGTGTGATAAAATAGAAGAATAATAGATGTAACAAAGATGTTAGCATTCAGCTCCTTCTAAGCTAACAGTAAAAATACTAACATTAGCTGTGGTCTGATGGTTTTACTGTCTTTTTTTATCTTGAAATATGACCCAATGCTCCTCAAAACTGTGTATGTTGATTGGGTTTTTTACTTCCCCAATAATCTAGAGGAGTTTATTTTTCTTCATCGATGCAATTTATGAAACTCAACACAGCTAGGACATTTGAACATTTGGGTGCCAAGCCCTGTACTATGTGAAAGAAACTGCCCAAAATGTGATTATTGTCAATCCAACGAAAAGCCTTTTAATGGGGTTTAAGAATTCCATTATCTGCATTTAAAATGAGATTTATCCTTCCTTGTATCCTTGGAAAAGAAAGATTACAACAAACGGGCAGAAAGTACACACCATTAACTATCCAATACACAAACGGAACATAAAACTACACCAACTGAAACAACAGTCGTAAATATTTCACGGTGCTCCCAGCAGAGATAATTTGTGCTTCATTTCAAAGTAATATTTTTTGCTGGGAGGGGGGTAAATCGGTCTAAATCAGCCTTGCATTGTCTCAGAAGACATCATAGGCACTTTAACCCCCTCCCACTGAGGGACGATAGGTAGAGGTCCAGCCAGGTCGCAGAGCTGCTGAGAGTTTGGATCCCACTCTTTTGGCTCTGCCAGCCACTGAGTTAAGACAGCACTCTGGTAAGCATTAGTTAACACACAGAAAGGGGGGGTCTGGAAGTGCTCTCTGACCCAACACTGGCTATAACAGAGATTATTCCCTAACCCCCACAGCTGAGTTTTCTGGCACATTTCCCTTATCTGCACCACTCCTGCTACTCCATTAATTACAGCTGTCTAATGTGACCTGTCTCAGTTTGTAAGTCAGTCAAGGAAAACTGTGTTCATCTTGCCAACATTTGACAAAGATCTTCATTGTCTTTAAAGAGAATGTAAAACACACCTCCCAATGTGCTCCCAATGTTATTAGAAAGCAAACTCAAGAGACACTTGGGGCAGTAGCACAACTTCACATAAATACCCAACTTTGGCTATTTTATTCAAACTAATTGGGCTGAATGGATTTAAAGATTTTAAAATGAGCATTGAGACAGTAGGGGACCGTAAATGAACACTCAGACCAGCTTCAATGTGGAAACATAAATGTAACATTCAGTTGGCAAAAAAGAAAAGGCAGCAAAAAATAATCAGAAACATCTGGGTATATTTTCAACATTGAAGAATACTGAGAAATATGTAACATTTTATGAATTTTGAAAACACAACCATCAACACTTGTTGAAAGTGTTGATGAAAAAAGGATTGCATTTTGGTTTAGTTCAGGCACCAAAACTAGAAAACAAGTGTGTTGGCTAAAGCAAGAATATGCACAAGTTAGGTAATTATTGCTTATTACACTGATAACATAACTTATGAAAGTCAGATAAATGCTGTACCGTTCATATTGTCTATGGCCAACAATGAGTTTGTTTTCACCAGGGGTTTAGGTAGTAGCAGAGACAATCATTCCTATTCCAGCTTCATCATCCTCTTTTGTTGTTGTTTGATAGAAAGGCCCCTGGCAGCGGATTTTACACATTGTGTTTTTAAGTTTAGAAAATCGGACGGAACAACAAGAATTCCACTTCTTCAAAGAATCAAGAAGGAGTGTTTCTCACAGAAACGAATAAAATAGAAGGCAGTTGACAGCCCATTTACTGAATTAAAATAAGGCCAGATCTGTCAAAGTGATTAATACATTTTCACAGCAAAAGGAACCAGTTGTAACCGGTAGAAGTCAGTAGTGTCGGCTGATGATCTGTCTCATTTGACTGTATGATTTGTACCTGTAGTAAAAAAGATTTTTGACCAATCAAACTCCTGCTGCTACCCAAAGTGGCCATCCCCACTATTCATACCACATCATCTGACATTAATGTAAATATAAACCACATAAGCTAGTAATAAAAGTACCCAGGAATGACAACAGTGTGGTACCTTCAGCATTATATTTCAACCTTGTGGGCTACCAAGCAAAATGACACTCACGGCTTGTGAGTTGAAATCGGCTGGACAGGCATGGGCATGCATGGACAACATTATGATGGGTACAATTCTACTACCAAATATGAGCAAACAACTAGCTGTGCAACAACCTCTCCCTTCTATATTCATTCATCTCACAATGTTTGATTTTTTTAGATGTGGGGGTCGTATCAGAGGGGAAGAATAAGGCTATAGACACATTTTTTTCCGAGTGCAATAATTTTTTACAATCGAAATAAACAGCTCTAATCAAACTCCAGAAAGCTGGAACACCTGTTTAAATACGAACATCATCAGCTTAATCTGTTTTAAAAAATGTTCACATGATGAATACAGGCTTGAGGGTGTTATGGCAAAATGTTGCATGTTGATCCGTTTTATTAATACTTAACTGACGTGTTTCACTGTGATCAGGTCAAATTGTCTCCATTTAAACAAAGTCAATACTGACATTATGTGAGGAAAACATGTTCAGGAGTGTGGACAACAAACACTCCTGTCAGGCTAGTAGTGCGTATATCCTATTATTCTGCTAACTATCAGCAATTATCTCCCTGTCAAAGCTCCAGGTGACAAATTTTCCCCATATCCCGCCTGGCAGTATCATCAACCGGACATGAGCTTCATGTGATGGAAACTAAATCACTGGCTCCGCTCACAGCTCTGACAGACAAATGGGGTGCCTTGGAAAAGCTAGGCCCATCACTCTGGGCTGGGGAGAAGAAAAAAGCCTCTCCCTCCCAGCTGACCTTTTTTTTATTCGCTGAGAGAGGAGATTAAATACCACAGATTCTGTATGTATGGTCTGTTTCCAAAATATGAGAATTATTAATGGCTTTTGCAGAGGGCCCGTTTAATCTTCTGCCAAGTTGCAGTCATCAGTTTTACCTTGGGCTGCTTTTTTCTTACAGATGGTCCCAGAAAAACAGGAACTGTGCTTTATCCTTACAGCAAAGGCAAAGGAAGTGTGTGGGCAGTGTCTGGGCGGCAGTAATATGACAGAATAATCATCCCTCTTGAGGCGACATATAACGCAATAATGTCAACAATATTCGAAAAATGCACAAGTGCGTGTGAATGCATTCAAACATTCTACAGACGCTAAACACACTTCAACAAATGAGCTGTTGTCGATGCTTAATTGTTTCACACTTCCATCGAGGTTTTTCTTTTCGCTGCACGTCCATTTTCACCAGCTGAGAATTAATATCTCATGTTGTTGTTAGCAGTGTGCTAGTTTGGAGTAGAGACGCGAGAAAGCGCACCTCCCCTGAAGTGTGCATACCTTCAGCCACATGCCACTTTTTACACCGAGCTAACAAATCAAGTCCCAAAGCCAGAACAGCAACTCAATCACAGGAGCGTGACACAGCTAGTAAATTATTCTCTGGTCTTTTTGACCTCATGGCCCAATGAACCTTGGTTGAACAGTGACCTGCTGGTTCGATCTAAAAAAGATACAATTAAAGTTAATTTGCAGGTCTATTGCTGTATTTGCATCTCACTGAAATGAGGTCTGTTGGCTGTGTCAGCAACTCTTTTTACTGCCTTACAGTTTACTCCAATTCCTTTCTACTCTCGCAGCAAATAACCAAGGACATTAGCCTTATGCAACTTGCTAAGCCTAAATGAAAAGAGAGCTAAGTCTAAGGATAAAACTGTTAATCGCTCCAACCAAGAAACAAGCTACCAACTTCATTACAGATAATGACTATACTCTGTAGTCTGCAGGTCACCTTGTGTAAAAGTTGAAGAACTTTATATGGTGGATTTGTCTGCAATTTATGAATTTTTAGTCATGACTGCATTGAAGGTTGAAGCATGTGTCTTTTACTGAGGTTTACTCATTGTGGCTCACTGTGTACTTGTGTACAAGACATAGCTAATCAACCAACTGGCCAACTTTTCAAACTGTCCTGTTAATAATAATAGTTATAGTGTTCAACCCTTTACCTAAATAATTGATCACAATTCCATTTTATTACAAGTTAGAATATAATTTATATTCATATTCTTAGTCTACAATATGAGTTGTGATCAAAGACAATGGGACTGTCTGGATGACGTCACATCATTGAAAAGCACAAACAGAGAAATAGCTTTATATTTCAGTAAGTATTTCCTTCTAATTAGTGAAGCCTAAAACGGGGTTATAACACATTAAGTAAATAAAGATCTTTAATCAAACGGTTTTGCAAGCTTATCCAAAAAGATGATAAGACAACCTAATGTAAAACAATGATATGGGCCGTCAGAAACTTCACACTCTGGTTGATGCAGAACATAAGGCACGTCCCTGCCACCAAAAAAAAAGGCCTTTTTTTAGAGTTTCTGTTGGTCAAGTGTTTGGGTTTGTTATGCCAGTAGCAGCTAATAAAAGCTAGAGCCAACATACCATAAAAGATAACGTACTTTTTGACCTTTTTTTCCGGTGAGCTTACATGGCACACCACTGGGAAAAGAAAGAACTGGAGTCTGTAAGGTTTATTAAAAAATGTTTTTTAAATGTATTTTTGGGCCATTTATTGGTGTAGGACAGTGGAGAGAGGAAGTTGGGAGTGGGGAAAGTGGGGGATAAGATACGTATACAAATGTTAAGGTTTTGGACATGATACTGGGGTGACAAAGAAAGAAGATGGGGAACACCTTCTTACCGCTAGGCTACACCTGCAATGTGAAAATAGGCTTTTAAAGACCAAACTATTGTGGGTATTACCTGAAAGAAACTGCACACTCTGGATTCCCCAAAGATCTAAATACCCTCAAAAGCAATAATTATAACGCAATAATCTGAGAACTATGTTGGTTCCTGACATACATAATCAAAACAGAAAGAAATTAAACAGAAGACTGAGATGCGTAATTGTACGCAAGCTAGATCAGGATTTTCAATTAAGGGGGTTGGATTCCCTTCATAGGGGAAGAGTTCAGGTACTTCTCCAGGAGAAGTTGGAGAAAGTTATTGGTGAAAAATGATTCTTGGGCTACTTTGCCTGCTGCCCTGCCCTGTATAGTAGTCTAAAAAATGAATATGTACCTGTTCCTGCTTGAGCCCACATCAGCAGTGACCTGTCATGAAATACAATACCACCAATACCTCAGCCCTCTTCAGGTTTCCTTTGAAAAGGGATTGAGTTATTGATACAGCAAATCCATCCAGCAGCTCCCCTGTAAGGGATCAAAGCCACCAGAAACTGCCTGTTACATAATGGTATCTTTGCCCTTGGCATTCAGAGGGCTCCAGCAAGGAATCCATACTGAGGGACATTCTTGTCCCAGTGGGATCCCAAACTTAATTAATAACTTCTACCTCGCTTTAGAGCTGCTCCTCCTATCTTAACAGATATATCACCTGGCAGCCTCTGCACACGCTCAGAACTTCTGTAGCCTTTTCTCTCTGACCTTGGCATTTCTTCCCAGCCGCCGATTATTGATAATTTTCCGGCTGTGGTGCCTCTCCTCGTTTGTCATGATTATTGCTGAATTTTTAAGCTGTCATCCATGAGCGTGGATCAATGGTTGTCGACTTCCCCTTTGTCATATTGGCAGCGCAAACAGCCCTTCCTCTCTAAATGAGGCTCCTCTTGCTTCTCTATCTATTAGCTGTCTGTCTTCTTGGGCACTTCATCCTTTGTTAGGTCAGTCTATACATCATTCTTCCAATCAAAGACTGACATTTTTATGTCATGCATGGGCAAGGACCAAACAGATTAATGAGCTGGTTTTGTCTCTGTGTTTTTTCCAAAGGCTATCCTATGTACATGTATATCCACTAAAACAGTTTACATTTAGACATAAAGCAGTAGTATTTGCCTTCCAAGGTCAGAGCAAGAATCTTTAAAGATAAAACGCTTCTCTGAATTACAACAAGTGAGCCAGTAGTCGTCTTGAATCGCATCTGAAATAGGGGGCAGTTGACAATCCATTTGCTGAAGTGTCAAATTTCCATGTAATAAGGCCAGATCTGTCAAACTGATTAATGAATTGTCAAAGCAAAAGGAACCAGTTGTAACTGGTAGCAGTCACTAGCGGCGGCTGACGATCTGTCTCATTCGACTGCATGATTTGTACCTGTAGCAAGGCCAGTGGCACACTGTCTTCTTCCAGCTCTATCACGTCTACACCTATTCCGCCATATTCCTTCTTCCTCCCTCGACCGGCTTGAACAGGTCTGACAGGCGGATTCCTTTTCATTTCGATGTATTAAAGGCACTTTCCTGCTCTGACAGCCTGCTCTGTTCTGCCACCTTCTAGCGAGGGCTTCACACTACTCTGGGCAGCCACTGCGTCTTGACAGACCACTGTCACTTCCCATCATCCTCTCTGTAGATCCCGCTCTCCCCCCTCTAAGCACGCAGACCCACTTTCCCACCAGTGCAATTATTTTTTTTGACAAGCCATCCATCAGCTTTAACTTTAAAGCACTTTCCACTGATACCCATTGTTACAGTTCTGTGCCTTTTTACGGAGGCGGCAGGAGAGAATATGATACCAGACATTCAGACTACCAGACCATGTAAATCTACTTTGTTCTCTTCTTTACCTCCAATTTTCTGTGCCATTTTTCCAAGAATTATGCATATTTGTTGTGCATAATATGCCCTTGTCAGATCCAATTAACTTGTCCTAGCTCCCGCTGTGAGAAAAGGTTATAATTTGCCAGTTACTTGAGGAGTGGGGGCTAAAGTCAGTTTTAAATGAGCAGCTAAACTCTTACTGTGAGTCATGACACCATACAGTCACATGGTGGTATACTTTGTGCTATAGTTTATGAGCCATGAAATTGAACTAATAACACCTAAAGAACACTTACAAGGCCACAGAGTAAAAAAAAAAAATGTGTCAGCAACCTTTCCACCCTACCAGCATTTTGTTCTTATGACTCTCTGACAAAGGCTTGATGATGAAATACATCAGTGTTTGTTTAAAAGGTCAATGTGATCTCTACAAAAAAATAGAAGTATATTCAGATTATTTTTTTTAAGTTATCTCTGTGGTCCATTGTCTTTATCAGACAGGACAGCCCAGGAGAGACAGGAAACGTTGGGAGGAGAGTGTGGGGGATGACATGCGAAGGGGCCGAGGTCAGATTCAAACCCCCGGCCGCTGCAATGAGGACTATAGCCTCTGTACATGGGGCATGCAACATTACTGTAAGGCTAAACGGCACCCCACAAGTGAAAAGATTTTAGGCGTCAGAAGTTAACTTTGTTAAGTGTTAATATGTCAACAAATAAAAGTGCATGAAGCATTTTTGGTTGTTATTCAATAAGCTCTCTTAAGTCCAGGAGGCGGTCTGTCCATCTAATCATGTAAGAGTGACGTATGGATGTTAATAGACACCAAATTTAGCGTAAAAATGAATTAATACTTATAATTAATGATAAATGGAGTCACAGTCGTGTAATGTTGATGTTGTCTTTCATCCCCAACTTTGTTCTGGCTTTTCAAGTTCATAGAATGTAAACAACGTCGACTTGCAGAAAAAAGAAGTCAGGATGATCTTCATTACTAGCCAACTGGCTTCACCACAGGCTCCAAAAAGTTAGCACTCGCCACCAGGCTATAGTTTCCTCAGACAATAGCCAGCGGGTTCCATTGCATTTCAGTTCATCAGTTTATTTGACGGGAGTCACACACGCAACAAAACTGTTGGGCCACAGTTAGCCAAACAGCTAATTTACATGCTAATGTGTGGTCACTTAAAAACAATACATATTTCGCAACAGTATACCACCCAAAAGTAAGCATGTTTGTGTGATATTAGCTTACATGTGTGATGTACTGTAGCTTTAACGTAAAAGAGAGCGTCATGAAGTTTTGTGATTTCACATCTATATGTATCCTAATCCAAAAAGCTTTTACTTCTTTGACCCAGAAAGTGTTCCTTTCTTTACATTTTTGAAACTTTTTTTTTTCATACCTTCAGATGGAAACAGCAGAGAGAGTGGCTTTGGGCCGAGTCACCATGATTAACTGACATCAACACTAACACACAACCCGGCTGATCCATCTTGCCCTGGCCTACATAATGAGAATGACAGCTTAGAAAATTTGGTCTGATGCAGAATCTGTCTTATGCTGTGAGGAGCCCTAATTACTATCTCAGTGTGAGAGTTAATGATGAGAGGTGGGAGCAGCATCTGGGTGACTCGAGGGGACACTCTTTCTCTCTCTCTCTCCCTCCTCTCTTGACATTTGCGATGTCCTAACAACTGGGCCACCTATGGCCCTCAGTGGTCCGTCCTGCTGACACGCACTGCGAGTGGAAAGACAGGCAAGTTTGGTGCCAACCCAAGTTGTAGTCCCCTGCCAGTGTCTTGATAGTTTGTCACTCAGGGCGGACGTTTCGCTGAAAGTCTCAAACAAAGCAGCACGCAAGTAATTAGCATGATGGATGGACTGTTTTACAAATGATAGTTAAAATGTAGCCGTCATGTGTCCATCTTTGTTGAACCCAAACACAATTAGAATCCTAGAGTGATGATGTGGTGTAGCCTTTTTTTCTTCATAGAATCATCACGAGGCCTCTGTTTTGCTCCTGTTTTCATTCATGCGTCTATGTGTCGGTCTCAGGAAGCTCTTTCGCCCAAAACATGTTTTCTAGGGCTGTTTGAATGAAATAAACCGAACCGATAAATCAAAAAATGTGATCGTTTAATTTCTTACGAGTTAATCCAATGGCTGTTCTATTGAAGCTCTTTCACCCAAAATGACAAAAACTGTTAAACTGTAGACATTACAGACTCAAGCTTCAAGCTAACAAACTGTTTTCACGAACCGGTGCAACAACGAAACAGTGTGAACATATGGCTCTGAATGACCCAGATGGTCCGATCGCTCCTGAAGACCTGAAACTTATCTCCTCCATCACAGGACTTTTCTGGGCTGTCCAACAATTAAGCAGGTGTTGATGAGACATAATGAGAAAACCCTCATTCAGCCTGCAGTCTATGATATGCTGTTTATTGGCTATTATAAGCATTAGACACTCTGTGTAATCTGGCCCTACCGAGGCTGACATGTTTGGTCTGTGCGTCTGCGTAATCATCCAGGGAGCGAATAACACGCAGGTTGTCACAGCTGTTAAAAACAGAGAGACACGCTGCTCTAAGTGACAGTATGTCAGTGATTGTCTCGCAGATGAAAGCATGGATATTAATAAATCAAAGTGACCCCTACCTGAAGCCAAACAGATGCAACACCTGGACATGTAAATTCTCAAGTAATGGATGCCATAAATTTGAATCGGAGGAGCTGAGATTTAATAAGCGCACAGACAGCTGCAAGTGGGAGCGACCATTTGGTTTAATGTAAAAGACAGTTTCGGAATACCAAGTGTTATCTGCTCCCATCAATCAAATCTGAAAATCCTGCACTGTCATTTCTCCTCTGTGATTATACACAGTGTGTATTAAAGGAGAAGGTGCAGAATGGTCCAGTTTGGTATGGAAGGTGAGTAGTGTGTGTTTGTCAGTAACAGTATCTGGCTGGCAGCAGGGGGTTAACCTCCTGGCTGCTGTCAGTGTATTAATCACCTCTGATGTGTCTTGTAAAAGGATTGCTGCAGGAAATAAAGACACCATGGTGTCAGCTGCAGTGCCCTGATGTGACTCCATCAGACAAGAGGATGCTTATTGACAGAGTGAGACGGGGGGGGGGGGGGGGGAGAGAGAGAGAGAGAAAGGGAGAGAGGGAGAGAGAGAGAGAGAGAGAAAGAGAGAGAGAGAGAGAGAGAGCAATCAGTCAGTCCCCGAGTCAGTCACCTTGGCACTGACGCAATGTCATGAAAGACCACACCATCATTTCTCTGGCCGCACAGGAGCATTATTTAAAGTCAAAGATCTACCGGCAGCTCACTGACAGTCCAAGGGCATCCACACCCACACACATATATGTTACAAGTTAAATTAATCGTCGATATTAGCAATCTTTCCTTTTCAGACGTTTGTCAAATGAACACATCAAATAGTGCTCAAAATGTTTTTTTTGTTTTTGTTGTTTTTGTTTTATTTTTATCTAAGAGTTGAGTCAATTAGTCAATAAATCTATGGCAGGTTACCAGAAGACTTTGGAATTTTTCAAGCAAAAGATGCCAAATATTTTTTTTCTGGAGTCAACTTTAATAGGATTTATAAAAAAAAAAAAAAAAAACATTTTTCAGTAACAACATAATTAAAGAAAATTGTGAAATACTTTGTTGTCAAGTAAACTGCCCTAACTAGTGTTATAGAAAACAGCCCAACTAACTATCTGGGTTATGGATTTTCCTCTCAGGACCACTTCAAAGATTAGAACCTGTTTAGCTGAACAGATGAAGTGTGTGCCCAATATACAGAGGCTAAAATCGTTAATGGAGCGTCACCGGGTTCAACTCCAATGTTTTTTGCTGCATACCATTCCCCACTCTCTTCTCTCTATATCTCATATATGTATCTCTTTGAGTAAATAAAGGCATAAATTACCCACCAAAAAACTCAGTACAGTACAGTTTAACTCTTAACTATTGAACATTTTGAGTAGTTAGCTCGTCTGTACAGGTTAGCAGCTAACAACTGAAACTCCCAAGGTTCCTGTAGTCATTTTGATTCCATTTGTCATGAATCACAAGGATCATTGCTGACACACAAAATGTAATATAGGTGATTTCGTTTCAGTATTGAACAGCATGTCAGAGAACTAAGACCCAAATAAAGAGGCTGACATGACAGCTATGTCTTTGGGAATTTATAATACACCAGTACATAATGATGAATGTTTGTAACAGGCTGAATGGTTTATCAGAAAAAGAATCAATAATGACAACCATAAGTGGCTGCATTACAACACACACACACACGCACACACACATACATGTTACTCTGCAAAGCTGTCAACAGATCAAAGCACTTTAGCTCTTCATCACCACACTGACAGCAGACACAAATCCATACACTGACATTGTTTGACCGCTGGCATTTCAGACAGAGCGCACAATTCAAAGAGCTGTACACTCAGGCTAATTACTCTACAAACTCCATATTTCATTTCTTTAGGGTGCCAACTGCTCAACAAATTAAGATCCTGGTGTATAGTTTGCTTAAATAGAATAACCGCTCTTGACCGCCTCAGTGTTCACATTAATTGCAGCTCTGTTCGAGGTATAATCATTATTAAATGCCTCGACAGTTTAAGTAATTTAATTGAATCCCTTTGATGTTATTCGTCCACCAAAATAAAGCTGTTGCTAAGAAACACTACAAATCAGAGAAAAACATAAAGACTCAGTACTACTCAAACAGAGTCAGTTCTAAAAATGTGTCTGCATGTGTTTGAAGGAAATCACAGAAGTGAATCTGTAACCAACCTAAGGGACGTTGTTTATTGTCCGTGTTACGTCAGCAAAAGAGGATATATGTTTTCGTGTAATATGTTTGAATATTATTTTGCAGTGCGAGGACAGATAACGTTAAAAAAAAGGATTCTGATATGATTCACAAAAAAGCAATAAAAAAGCATCCAACACAAAAACTGATCAAACTCTCTTCCATGTCCTCACGTTATTTGAAACAAGCTTCCAGGATTTAGTGGTTGCACCTGCAGACTCAAAGACAAGTCAAAGACCTCTGACAGAAATTAGACCATAGTGATATAGTGATAGTGTTCCAAGGTCCGCTATCACAAATTGCTTCAACATGTTTTATTTTAGAAAGTATATGATACAAAAGTTGTCACAAATCCATTTTTTAATGATTTTAATGATGAAAAAACAAAAATCCATAAAAAAGACAATTGGCTATTGTCAAGGCTTTGGAACTAAAAAAAAAAAGAAAAAAGAAAAAAGCTGTGTAATAACGAGGCACCTGTTGGTCTAATGCTTTCTGTATCGGTATCTGTTTTTTTAAAAGTATATATATGTTGTATGGTATTCATATTTTTTATGATTTTGTGTGGATTTTTCTTTCAGTTTTTACTCTTACTGATAAACTGGATCTGCATTGATTTTTGTGTGTAGCCATTTTTCACTGTAACATGTGAACAAATATATACTTGCCTCTTAATATCTTAAGGGGTTTTTTAGAGGGGGAGAGGTAAAATGTTATCTTACAGAGGCAGCGGCTGACGTCTTTGACCCTTCTTGGTAGACTTCCTCTACAACCTGCCTCAAAAAAGGAGGGTTATTTAAGAAACAATTAGGAGCATACACAAAGCAATTTGCAGGCAGTCTAACTCCTCAGGCTGAGCCGGTGAAGGGCCTTTCAGCGCTGATTTATCACGCTGTCGCCTTCACAAGGCAACATAATTAATAGGAGCATGGACTTCTAATTCCAACCGCTTCCACGGCCAGTGGATTCCGTTTGATTTATGATGGCCCACGACTTTGCATTTTATCAGTTCATTCGCTCGTTATTTATGCTGATGACCAATTTCAATGGGTCACCATCATCTAACTCACTACTAATCAAAGAGAATTAGGGTTCACTGCATTATTTAGAAGCTGCTAATTTATCTTAAGAACAAGGGGAAGAACTACACAGAGGTTGCAGTTACCTAACAGGCATGTGGCTGTAAGAACGTTCACACTTTCTCTAATTCAACAGAATTGATCAATTCTGAAACTAATAAATGTGCGGGGCGTCTGGTAGCCTAGCGGTTACTATAACCCCATGCAGCTATAGTCCTCGTCACAGCAGCTATGGGATGGAATCGGACCTTGGTTTAATCCTCAACTCCCTTCTTCCATCATTTCCTGTCTCTCTTAGTTGTCCTAGCCAACAAAAAGGCAAAATGAACAAGAAAATATGACTTGTAATATTTTGTGTCGACGCACACCAAAGCCAATACAAAAGCCTGAAACACCAAATCAGTCAACGAAGAAAGTCCCACGTTAAACAATAAAAGCACATTGTGCAAAAAGCTGAGGAAAACGCCGATAGAGCCCAGCTGCAGGCCTGAACACTAAAGCATAACTGGATGAGAAAGATTTCCTTCAGTGGCGAGGCTAAACAATAAGAGTGAATTATTGTCCCGCTGAACAAATGGCCCGCAGATTAATACAATGCATTATAAGAAACAGAGATAAATAGGGTCACATTGCAGCTCTGTTTGTTAGAAAAATTACACCTGTTCCAAGTGTTATGAACCTGCAAATGCTATTCTGAAGGTTAAATTGTGTATTACTATAAAACAAATTGAGACGGAGAAAACGGTTGGCAGTGGGGCATTATTTAACGTCCTTGCAGGCAATGCTGCAAAAGGGGAAGATTAAGATGCAATAAACCATACAGAGTCAAAGAGAAATAGCCCTTGTAAACAATGCAGTAAAGAAAGGTGTTGCTTCACAGCACATGCAGTACGTTTAAAGCTTTACATAAGTCATTTTAATGCTACAGCAAACTTCCCAGACAGGGATATTAGATTCAAAAACACATTTAGATTAAGACTTGACCTTCCTACAGTAACAGCACAACAGAGCTGAATGAAATCCTCTGGAGTCGCTCTTATTTCTCTCTTTTAAAAGGCTGTTGTCTGCCAAGAGTCCTCCTATGTTTAATTATTCAACACAGTGACTGATGAGGTGTTTTCTGACAAATTGAATCACACCTTTCAAAAGTGACACCCGCTATTGTAGGAGATGCTCCGACATTTCCATCGACTGAGCAACATCCTCCCTGTTCACAAGGTGTATAATTTATCCGAGGGGGTAATAAGATGCAGAATTTACACAGGCCTGTCAATAGACATGTCGATAGGAGGACACTTAGCATCTATCATCCTGAAAATCGATGCCATTTTTCAGCGATGAATCCCAGGAAATGATAGCTTTCAAATAAATGGTGGAAAGAGAAACATGACACTCCTCGGGGAGAGATAGATGTGGAGTGGCTTCTTTTTTTTTTGCTCTTTCTTGCTTTTCTTACAGCTCGTTGCTCAGCTAGTTCAGTATAAATGGTCATAAGACAATACAAGGGATGTACATGAAAACAAGACTACACAATCTTTGGATGATCTGACATCTCTATTGATATCCAGAGTGGGGTTTTTTTTAAAGTGCTGACCAGAAAATTCCGTAAAAGTATGGTTATGCTGAAAGCTTCAATGAAATTATAAACCGTTGCTAAAAATGTGGAAACAAGTCAAAAACTGCCCGACCTAGAATCTGTGTTGTCCTTTGCTGTGGGACAAAAACAGAATCCCTATAGGAAACCCACACAGTCACAGGCAAAACATGTGAACTCCAAACAGACAAGAATTGGTTCTATCGTGAGGGCGCGACGCTAACCTCCAAGCAGCTGTGCTGCCCTCTAAAGCTCTGTCCTATTCTTCTCCTTTGTCCTCCTGCATGCAAACACCTACTGTTAAATTTGTGGGAACCCTTTGATTTCCACAAAATTGTCATTGTCACATTTCTGGAGAATTTTTGGACTGCCCATTAAATCCTCACTGGATCACACCCCTGTTGGACATGAGGTTGGACGGGAGTCTTCTGAGGCAAGACTTGATGTAAATAGACTGCTATACGACGGTACAATTACAATATTTGCCAATATATTGATGAACTGTGCACAGATCTGCAGTATCAACAAGAGAGAGGAGAATAAAACATAAAGCAGCTGTTTCATTATGTGCAGCGGTCTGTGCATATACAGTGGATCCACCGATCATCACAGGGAATGAACAACACAAACATCAGCTCTGGGTGTTTGCTTTCAAACACCCAAAACCTTCAGAAGGTGGCTCATTCTGTCTGCTAGTCATTAACAGAGCCAATCCTTACTTCTGTGATGTGTTTGTGCGGCACATTTTCATCAAAACGTGTAAATCTGACCGATAATACAAGTAAACGTCATCCTTCTGTGTAGGCTCTTACAGTGTTTAATGAACTTGTTCTTGTTTTTGTCAGTCAGTGCATGAGACTCAGGTTTGTTGTTAGGTTTTATTCAAGGTGAGGAAGGGGCTTTTAAGTTATAGTTGGCGTTGCTCATCTGCCCAACCGTCACTGGAGATTTGATTTGAGTCGGATAGGTTTCACAATCTCTTTCAGCTTCTAGCTCCTCGTCTCCTAAATATGATTGGTTATGGCTCGAATAAATAAAAAATAGCTCCGGCCAAAAGCCAATCTCAAGGTATCTCTATGCAGTTTCTAAGTCCGTTATGTATAGTCTTTGGACAACATGAAGACTTACCTTCCATACTGGTTGATGAATGGATTATTAAGGACTTCTTGTCTCACTCCAGCATGGTCAGCTGTTTGATGCGCTGCTCTTTCTCGTCTGGCTCAACTTGGTTATTTTCCTCCAGATGATCCTTGTTTAAGAAACACTCGTCAAATATTTCTCATCATTCATCAAAAGACCAAAAGATACATGTAGCATTCAAAGAAGACAGGGGGTGTATACCTCAAAACATATTGCTAAAGCTAAGCTAACCCTGACCAAATTAGGCTAACCTAGTGAAATAGATGAGTACTACAAAAATAGTGGCACAAAAGTGGGTCAAACTGCAGTGATGCTGCTCACTTATGTCAATCAATAATATTAAATCTGCTCTGAATATTTCCCAGAAAGGAAGAAATTGAGGGCTGAAAATAACAAGAGTGTGAATGCCCCTGAGGGTGATTGGCAACTTGCTAAATCAACCTCAGAACTTTGGGACATTAATGACATGATGACACAAGTGATTTTTATCTGTTGTATCATCAGTCTAGACATGGTTTGAACCCGAGCTCCTCTTAGTGACAGTTGGGAACGCTGTGGCAGCTCATTAATCACCCGGACAGCCTGCTGAAGCTATACTTAATCCCACGATGGTATCCTCACCATCCTCCACCGCTACTGCTGCTCGTAAAAGAGAGGCAGTGAGCAAAAAAAAAAAAAAAGAGAAAAAAAAGAAAATGATTTACACAAATCAATCACTCAGTGCTAGCGCTCATCGGCTGTAACGCTGGCAGCCTGTCTTTACAGCTCCATTTTAAAGGGCGCCTGCTGACAGCCACACTTGATTAAGGGCTCGGGCTCCCTAACCTTTCATGTTAAGAAAGATTGTCACTGACTGACACCAACTTTTTTTTTTCGAGGTTGGTTCAAGGCGAGGATATTGGCATTCAAATTTGTGGCTGCTACTGTGAGCAGATGTCACCTCTGGGCTTGTAAGGGTAATGGCACCAGCAGGCCCACTCTGACTCCTGGGGCTAAACAACATACCACCACAGGGCTTCAGAGGGGGGCAGGAGAGCCTCAACAAGTGAGTGCTTTACGAGGCTGCCCTCCATACTCTTTTTCCCCTCTCTGCAATTATCATCAAAGAACATCTGTTTGTTGTTCCTCCAGCACCCTCCCCTCCCTCACAAGTGTCCTAGCCTCACCTTGACCCATACTTTCAATAGTCGTGGATGTTATGACTAAAAATAAACAGCGCAAAGGAGTGAGGCTACCCTTTGTGTGAGCAGGAAGGATATCACCCTACGAACGCGGTACACTTCCTCCCTCTGCTCGTAGCTCCTTACAGGTACGTGTGCACCATCTGCGGTGGATCAGATGCGAAGTACAGACGCCGGGACTTGCTTTGTTTCCCCGCTTTTAAGTTGATCCAAATATCCTTCAGCTGCTGTCACAGTCTGAATGGCCTGTCAAAGACAAGTTCAATAGTTCCTGGCAGGCAACCCGATACATACTGAGGCTGTGGTTTGTCCTGTTCCTTCGCTCCAATCTATATCACGAGGCCATAAATGTAACCCAAGTAAAGGTGTACATGCTTTGAAAATTCTAGCATATAGCCTCATTGATTAACTGCTCACAATAACAAGGGTTCTGAATCTGTTCAAAGACTCACAGTTTTATGCAACAAGCAAGTACTTGCTCTGGATGCTATCATTCTACAAGCTAGCATTCGTCGTGCAGGTCAATTAGCAGAGTTATGGGAATGTGGGATATGTAGTTCCTTGACTCAAGATGAAATTTTATGTACACAGTATTGTACCTTTGCCTTCGTTTTTATGATGTTTTGCTGCCAAATTAAATTTATTCACTGAGGAAGTTTTAAAAAGTGGGTAGTCACTGTTGAGCTAAAAAAATTGGGATGAATAATGTTGTAGTCTTAGTCTCTGACTTAATTCTGGACCGTGGGTCTCTACTTTTATGCTACTGAATCATTTACATGGAGACAGGGCTGTGATGACTTGCGCTCTTTTAATGCCGATCACTTCAACATCACAACAGGCAGGCTAATCGCATGCTGACTACACTCGGAGTGCTGCGGTCATAACCAGTCGATCACCGAGTGCTCGATCAGATATATCACACCCCCCTTTTCCAAGAAAGAGATGTGTTCATGCACTTGACCGCATTACAACATTAACATTAAACTTCTGTGTCTCATCACAAATAGTATTGCACAGTATTACTGACTCTAAGACCAACACTAATCTTGTTTAACTGTGATCAGAACAACCTGCTCTGGAAGCATTGTATTATAGTGGTATCAAACATTTATGACAATATATTACCAACACATTTCTTCTTCTTTTCCTTTTGTTTACTTTTTTGTATATATTGAAAACATAAACAATCAGTCCATGAACTAGTCTCTGAACAGACGTCTCACCACTCTGCCACTTCTGGTGCTGGACTCAGGTGAACTGGTTACACTCACGGGTGCCGAGACCTGTGGCAGGGAATCTTGGGGTAGCAGTGTAGTGGACTCATGTGTCTCAGAGTGTGTAATTTCTGAGTCTTCGGCAACATCAGTGTCTCTGAACAGACTTGGATGTATCTTGTAGCGTCATGTTCAGCCCTGTCACTGGTGTGTTTCTTAGCGACAGTAGTACCAGATGTGGGTCTGTGCCAGTATGCATGGCTTTCTTCAACGCATGTTTTACAGTCTTTATGGTCCTCTCTGCGAGTCCATTGGACTTTGGATATCCTGGGCTTGAGGGTGTAAGTTTGTCCCACGAGGCTGCAAATGACTTCATCTCATAGCTGGCAAATGGGACATGGTCACTCACCAGCTCTCTGGGAATTCCATGCCTGGCAAAAACAGACTTCATTTTCTGGATTACTGTGTGAGATGTTAAGTCTGGTAGATTCAGAACTTCTGGATATTTTGCCAAATAGTCCACTAATAACAAGTAAGACTGACCGATGCCAGATCCAACTTTCATCCATGGGAGCTCAGGAACTTCATGTGTCATGAGAGGCTCCTTTTGCTGTTGTGGCTGAAACTGTTGGCACTGCAGACATTTCTCCACTGTCATCTCTATGTCACGCGTCATACCTGGCAAATAGAGGACTTTTTCTGGCTGCAGATTTAATAATCTTTTTCTGAAATTTTACGGCCTCAACAAGACGCAACATGTTTTTTCTTTCTCTTAAAAAACAGCAGTCGTCGTTTTAGGCCACTGTATGTTTTAAGTATTAATATTAAAAATGAAGTCGATGCTAAAGTGTTGAAATCCTGCAGTTCCTGGACTCGAGGCCGCCTGCAGAAGCACAGGAAGTCACATACACACCCATTCAAAAAGCCTGTTTTTACAGCCGACATGAACATGTTTACAGCCTGCTTCAAAAAACCAAATAGGTGTGATTAGCTCATGTCTCCATCCACACACATAAATGTAAAAACCTTGTGGTTCACATTGTGTACTTTGTTTTGTTCAAAATGCATTTAGAGACTTTTGTTAAAATATAGAAAGAATGCTTATTTCGCAACTTTTTTTTAAATGATTAATCACATTTTTATTGAAATTTGTGCCAAATTTTTAATTGAGTCTGAATTTATGTGTGGGATTGAACCGGAGCGTCCCGGAGAAAAAAACCCACGCAGACCCAGTGTGAACAACGTCAAGTCCTGACGGGCAGAAACCAGCCGGCTTCAGACTGTCAGGACTCTACATGTCCCCACTGTGACTGCTTGGCCTGTTACAGCCGGTGTGTCGGGGGAGCTGAAGGTTGGGGAGATGATGGAGAGGCTGAGGTGGTCACATACGGAGCAGCATCTGTTTTTTTCAGATGCTTGTATTGGCGACGAAAACTTGGAGTGAAGGCCTTCTTGAACTTCCTCCATGTAGAGATCTTCTCCTGCTCGCACAGTTTTTCCTCCTCTGCTGCCCGTTTGGCGGACAGCTCGAGACTCTCCTCAAGCTGAAGTCTGATCTCCTCCAGTTCCTTCTGGAGGATCTCAGCCCTCAACCGTTGGGCCTCCTCTTGTTTTTGGAGGTCCTCTACCTTTTTCTGCATGTTCTGGTTGGTTGCCTCTTGTGCTGTCAGTTTGGAGGACAACTCCAGACTCTCCACATGTTGAAGTCTGATCTCCTCCAGTTCCTTCTGGAGGATCTCAGCCTTCAACCGTTGGGCCTCCTCTTGTTTTTGGAGGTCCTCTACCTTTTTCTGCATGTTGTCATTGGTCGCCTCTTGTGCTGCCAGTTTGGAGGACAGCTCCAGACTCTCCACATGTTCAAGTCTGATCTCCTCCAGTTCTACCAGGAGGATCTCAGCCCTCCACCACTGGGCCTCCTCTTGTTTTTGGAGGTCCTCTACCTTTTGCTGCAGGTTCTCATTGGTCGCCTCTTGTGCTGCCAGTTTGGAGGACAGCTCCAGACTCTCCACATGTTCAAGTCTAATCTCCTCCAGTTCTATCTGGAGGCTCTCAGCCCTCAACTGTTGGGCCTCTTCTTGTTTTTGGAGGTCCTCTACCTTCTTCTGCAGCTTCTTGTTAGTCGCCTCCTGTGCTGCCAGTTTGGAGGACACCTCCAGACTCTTCACATGTTGAAGTCTGATCTCCTCCAGTTCCTTCTGGAGGCTCTCAGCCTTCAACTGTTGGGCCACATCTTGTTTTTGGAGGTCCTCTACCTTTTTCTGCTGGTTCTCATTGGTCACCTCTTGTGCTGCCAGTTTGGAGGACAGCTCCTGACACCTGCTCGTCATTTCCTCCAGCTGCTTCTTTAAGGTCAGAGTTTGCGTGGAGGTCTTGACACTGCTGAAGGATTCTTGCAGCTTTGGGCCACTTGAGTTTTTCCCGTCCAGCTTCAGGTGCTTCATTTTGTCTTTCAGCGTCTTGTTCTCTTTTTCACACTCCAGCCGTCGTGACTTCTCCTTTTTCAGGTTGGTTTCCACATGACCCAGTTCGAGCTTCAGTTCTGCAACCGTCTGCCAGTCCATTAAGATTTATTCTCCATATCTGTTGAAAGAACTACACTACCCATGATCATAGAGTGTCACAGTGACGTCTCGATTGATAGAGCTCGCTGTTACCATGGCCCCTCAGTGCCGGCTAGCTAGTTCGTAAGATAACTTTAAATGTCCTAATAACCTTGTCATGCTGCCGTGAATGTAGTTTATATATTCAAAAACACAAATTACAAGATAGAACAACACCTACATTAACATTATAAACACTCCAACAATGACTCAAGTCACTTTTAAGAAGAAGACATGTCATTCTGCAGTGGATTGGGAAAGTTAGCATGTCTTTGCTACAGGGGAAAAGCCAAGGTGCAACCTGATTGACTGAATCTGAAGTAGTGTGCATGAAAACATGAAGAGCGAGAGAAAATATTCTTTTTAAATAATGGGAAATTAAAAAAATCCCTTTTTGGATAACTACAGTCTTATAGAAAAGCAAAGTATATATTACTGTTCTGTAATTGTAACCTGAAACTGTTGGACACTTTGAGAATCTCTGCAATGGTTTCCTTTTGCTCCCTGAGGAAATGTGCCTTGATTTCTGCCTTCTGTCTGCCAAATAGCACTACCTGGTAGTGCAGAGCAATAAAGACCTGTGCTCAAGCTCATAACAACGTAGTTTCACTCTTGTAGTTTCATTAGAAACAACACGTCTAAATCCCTAATCTTGAAAGCACTCCAAGATATTCATGCTGTGAACGGTGCAGATGATACGCCCAGAGGGACTCTAAACATTTCATTTATAAAGACTTTTTTGTAATGACTGATGATAACACATGAATGTGTCCCGAGGGAGAGCACCAGCTGTGATCCTCAGAAATCATCCACGACCTGTTAGGCAGATGTGACGTCTTCTCTTCCAGGAAAAGACAGGACTACATCAAACAACACAGTGTACCTCAGTGATTACGTGTCTGGAAGGCCATTATCACTGTGGATCAGATTGCATACCCATCAGACAGGCCATGATGGCGCCACTTCATGGAACACACTCAGTTAAAATATATACGAATTACTGTCACACGGCTTTTGCGTGTAAGACTTTGTTTGAGATTCCAGCGCTCTTGCAACAAAAATGGAGCCAAAGTGCCAGCATTATAGATGTTTTTAATCCAATAATGAGTAAGACTATTGTTTCATACTTTTGGAAACTGGACAGGCTCCAAACCATCTGTGTTTATCAAACCTCAATAGGCTGCTAATGTGTAAAAACAAATACAGATATCCTGAGCATTAGACCTGCCTGTGTTACAGCGTTTTCTTTGGAAATCCCCCGAGTAAATTTGGTTGTTGTTCTAAAATCATTTCAAGCACAGGGCGTCAGATGGCCAAAATGTACAATTAGTCCTGATGTTTCATTAGTGTCAACAAGGGTGTTTCCAAGGGTGGCTTAGGGTGTGCATGGGCTCCACCTGAAATCTTTTACCAACCCCCAGGGACCTCCTTAAAATTCTTAACTGTGCTTGCGCAGTCAGATTTGGGACTTGTGTTAAATAAACTTGTGGGACACTGTTGTAAGATCGTACAAGTACAAGTAGCTTTCTTTTTCGGTCAGGCGTCACTACAAGATGGGCCTTAAATGATTTTCAAACGAAACTTGTGCACAACAAAGACGGAAAAGACATTGAAATTTACAATTTACACCAGAAAAAACATCAATAAACAAATTCAATTGTAAATCCCTTGTTTTCTTTAACTTTGTAAGAAAGCCCATCCAAACTAAACAGCTGCAATGTGGAGGAGAGAGGAAGAAGTCCTTGGTAATATATTTTTGATTCGCAAAGTAATATGGACTAAATTCATATGGGTTGTGCTTTTATTTGAAGTTTTACGATAACATGTTTATTAAACAAACAAAAAAAACAGTTAATAAAAGCTATTCAGACAGCAGGAGGTGAGGCCATCAGCAGGCTTCTGGAAAAAAAAAAAAGGTCAATTACACATTTTAATTCAACATTTACGAGGATATATTTTATTCACTTTGGATAAATAATACATTGAACTGGAACAAACTATTTGTTGGTCCTATTCTTAAAAAGATAATATTTCTAATACTGAGTGATGTTGACAGGAAGCAAATTTGAAAGAAATCTTTTAAGCCAGTTACCACATCGGACTCTTAAATAATGAAGATTTTTTTATTATGAAATCTAAATCCCTTTGGTATTATTTAGGTTTTATATTATCTTAAAAAGTATAAATACTATTACTTTAACACAAAAAACAACAGGGCTGACTGAGAAGCAAGGAAGAAAATGCAGTGGCATCAACTGCTGTTTATAGGCCAGGCATTTAGAAAGAAAAAAAAACAAAACAAGATGGAGGACCGTTGTGGGAGAGTGGGGGTTCACATATAAGATGGTCAGCCTGCTAGTATGTTGTCTGTGATGCCCCATAAATCTTCCTCTATCTTGTCTGTGGTGATGGCAGAAAGGGATGAGTCTCTCCCAAGCCCCCCTCTCCATCTCATTCACATGTCTATCCGCCTGTTATCCATGCCCTTGAGCAAAGATTACTGATGCCCTGTCTGTGATATATGACACATCATGTGCCACAACGTTTCATCCAATGAATTAACCCAGAGAAGGAAAAAATGATTTCCGTCACTTCCCCCGAATCACTCACAATTCCTCTTCACTGTGTTCGTCCTCGGTGATATTGTGACTGTGAGTATTATAGCTCGCCTGGATCACCAGTGGACTGTTATCTGACCTCTGCAGGACTCTGCATTGTGTTATCTGGTGTGTGTCAAGTCATATGACACACAGACACATACAAGACATTTAAATTGAAACTGAATAACAATATACCACAACCAAGTTCAGGCCACTGACCTTCCATTATCAAATCTCTTGACTGTGGTAGATTGGTGTTGGATTTAGGAACATGACTAAATAAGATAATGTTCTTTACTTTATGGAATATAAAATGAAATGAAGTTTTGCAATAGATTGACATAGATATAGGGAACATTTTTAAATGTTTTATTGCCTTTGATTGTACTTTAAGACAAAACAATAGAGAAAACCTGATATCTGTCAGCTGTTTTGTGAGGTCTTCTGAAAATGTTTTCTGAAAATTCAGAAAATGAAGAGATCTACGTCTGACTAAATTAAGGACTTAGACGGTAAGAAGCGTTTTCTCGACTTTGAAGTTGTTGTTTTTTTTGCAGCACCAAATAGTGGACTCGATGATGCACTTGGGTTCCTTTGCATAATTCCATCCCCCTGTAATAGTCTAAAAGTGCTGAGTGCATTAGCATCTTCGCTAGAGTATATTCTGTTGTGCTTGTGTGTAGCCATGACGACAGGACATGCAGTTGTTTTCAGGAATCTGAAATTTCATTTTATATACTTAATTTGTTGCTCCTAACTTAAATCTGCTTCTTTTAAATAACACAAGATAGACAAATAACATCTTAGTTCATGGAGCTGTATGAAAACAACACCAGGCACTAACTCAAAAAGCTCCCTCGTAAATTGTGACAGAAAGCAATGTTGGTAAAAAAAAATATGGGAAACCTAGAGGACATGAAGCAGAGCCGTAAAGTGCCTCTTCACCACAACAAATCTTACATCAGCCTCTGAAAACTGTTTGTATCCCAGTGTTATTCTTTTAACAGTCCAGTCACCTGCCTGATACCCTTCAGCCATTTTGCTCAGAAGCTGTCACACACTTCAGCTATAATATATGGCTGCACCAATGAGAACAGCTGTAGCCAATCTCCATCCTCTCTCTCTCTCCTAGAGCCCACTGCCTGTCCAGCGCAAAATAATACATCAGGATTAATTGATTTCCTGTCAGCCTCATGCACAAAGAAAATAAATTCTCTTGCAGTCTGTTTCCTGCAGCATTATAATTTTGAACATGGCAAGTAATTTAAGTTTTTTAATTATGCATGAGAATGAAAAAAAGCATGACAGAGTGTGCTTGTCGCCTGGCCCAAGGCCACAGCTCTGGCCTCTGTATGTGCTGAGACAACAAAAGCAGTAACTTAAGCACACATAAATAATATATTTATTTATTAAGGGGCTACACATCTCTGTCGAGAAAAAAACTAGCGCAAGAGTCCCAGAGTCAAGGTCAAGGGCTGGCCATTTGTCTTAAAGCAATGACGTTCATTTGGAGCATATAAATCATCAGACATGCTCACTGGTGCCAAAAAAAGTCAAGAGCAGGAAAGTCAGAATCACCCTGATTCCTAGCTTGTGACAGGAAAACAAGATAACGTGTTGAGTAAGTTCTGGCATAAAGGAAGAAGATTATCAAATTTTGACAGCAACCAGTAACACCTGCCATTAGGCTCAGGATGGGAAGCTCTGTAAATCTTGAACACATGATCAAACAACATATTATGTTTTTATTATTTCAGTACTGCCACTAAATAGATTGGATAGTCAAGATCCAGAGGCACATTTGGCCATATTCAAAGTTCATTTATTACAAATGAGCTACACTCAGACATCAGAAAACATAATAATAATAATTTACACTTTATTAATCCCACGAGGGGAAATTCGGTTTACACTCTGTCTAACACACACATAGGCCGAGATACACACTCATGCACAAACAGGGTTCTAGTGACATGCATTAATGGAGAGGTCTCAGAGTGAGGGGGCTGCCCACAGCGAGCGCTCCAGAGCAGTTTTGGGGTTCGGTGCCTTGCTCAGGGGCACCTCGGCAGTGCTCAGGAAATGGACTGGCACCTCTCCAGCTACCAGACCAGTTTCCGGACTTGGTCCGTGCTGGGACTTGAACCGGCGACCCTCCGGTTCCCAACCCAAGTCCCTACAGACTGAGCTACTGCCGCCCCGGCTTTTAGCTAGGAAGTTAGTTAATGTTGAATTGTCTGATCGATAGTTTTTTAACAATATCAAAGGGAATGCAATTTAAGCTGTTCGTCATGTTAGCAAAAACAATTCATTTAATTTTGTCGCACTAAAGATAGAAAAGGTGTAAAATCAAAGGAATCAAGGAAGCCGTTAGCTTTTTTCTGAATGTAGCTAACTTTAACAAATTTGTGGGTACATTAGCATTAACGTCCTGGTAAATGTTAATATTAGCTAGTGGCTGAACACTGTTATTAGCTATTGTCTCACAGTATCTAACAGGTTATCAAATCTGTTCTTTCAACACTTTAAAGATGTTAGCAGTCAGTCACTCTCTGACAAACAGTAATTAGCAAGAAAATTACTACATTAGCTGCTGTTTCAGAAAAGCTAATAATAAAATGATGATGTTTTGTAAAGTAAAGTCTGTTTATGCTTTCTTATACTATCCTACAACATGTTTAGCTGTTATTGTAGACTTAAATTGGCTGATGGGTTATAAAATATGTTGTAGGCAGAAAATCGTAATTTTTTTTTCATGTTAAAATTCAGCCTAGACAACATTATTATAGCAGTTGACTCCAGCTTTACTGTGACGTCATATAAAAAGTAGCCGCCATGGGAATATGGTTAACTAGACAGAAAACACAAAATCAGCCTCTTAAAACAGTGGACAGAAAAAGTAAAACTCCCTATTAAAGATTTACACACAACAGCGTTTGTGCTCAACTCCTTTCATTGTTCGCCTGATTAATGAGTGGTGGAGAGAATGAGCAAGCATTTCCCTAAGTCAAGCTAAACTCGAGCCAGAGATAGAGCAGGGGAGGGAAACAGAGAGCGGCAAACGGGGTCATCAGCAGGCCAGAGTCTTAAATCAGACCAAAGGCCGGCCGTGGTGTTGAGGGGGGGGGGGGCCTTCTCTCCACAACAATGAGGAGGGGCTGAAGGGAGGCCTGTTTGTTGAGCTTTTTTTTTTTTTTGGCGTTAGCAGCTGGGTTTGAAGAAGCAGCTGGAGAGAAAGAAGCAATAGTAAGATAGGCCTCTAGGACATCAGTTTTTCCCTAACTCATACGATTGGCATGAGTTTTACAGCTTTGAAAATGGTTACAGGCTTTGTTCATTCAAGAAAGCTTCAAAATAGCTGTTTGAGTGATTTATTTGCGAAGCTGTTGTTGTCTTAGCCTCATGACTGCTTCACATCTGCAAAGTGTCTGACTCTGAATCTGTCCTGTGGCTAAAATTACGAGGTGATAAATTGCATCATGAAAGATTTAACTGCGCCGACATTAAACAGCGTTGAGCATTCTGTGGAATTTCTACAGACAAATCCAGCACATCTTCTGCTTTGTGTGAAGCATTCTTTGCACAATTTGGCATGAATCCTCTCCACCCATACATCATTTTCTCTCCTTGTTTTTGTCTGTCTGTTCAACACTAGATTCCACATGCAATGCAAAATAAAGGCACACATCCAGAGTGCACCTTTCACAGGATCAAAAGGATATGGTTGCACAAACAATCCAATACCCAAGGTTAAGAACACAAAGATAATAAATTGCTGGAGTGTCATGTTCAATTTTCTTGATGGCATTACCCGGCATTATCCATAACAGGATTTAAATTGTTATCAGGACACCAAACAATCCACTCTGCGTCCAGCAAGCATCCTGCCTCCAGTGATTCATAGGGAGGAAACAACTATCACATTTTCCAGCGTCCCAATGCAGCAGCAGCAGAAGAACACCGGTGCACTTCTTGTACTTGCATGATTGGATGAATAAATTGCTTCCATCCTGGCTGCTGCTGACACTCATGTGGACGAGCGCTATCACTTTTAATTGTCTTTCTTCCTTCACTCTGTCCTGAGTCTGCAACTCCTTCCTGCCTCAGTAGAACACAAGGCCAAAATACATTAGGTTCAGTTAGAGATTTGTCGACTGTGGACAAAACGCTTAATGTTTTAAGGATATTTCACATCTGCAGGGAGTCTACAGGTCAGTAGGTCATGATATACATATAATGACTTGTTAATAGTGACCAAAGAAATTACTCCTTGAAAAGAGCTAAAATCAATGTCTGCACATATTACATGTCAGAAACATTTTAGAATCCATTTAGAAACCAAATCCTTAAGTCTTTAGCTTAGCATAAGAAAATAGGATTTCTAATACTTTACTTGAAGTCCCTGAACCTTTTAGTTCCTTGAGTAGAGTCCCTGAACCTTTTAGTTCCTTGAGTAGAGTCCCTGAACCTTTTTAGTTCCTTGAAGAGAGTCCCTGAATCTTTTTATTTCCTTGAAGAGAGTCCCTGAACCTTTTTAGTTCCTTGAGTAGAGTCCCTGAACCTTTTTAGTTCCTTGAGTAGAGTCCCTGAACCTTTTAGTTCCTTGAAGAGAGTCCCTGAACCTTTTTAGTTCCTTGAAGAGAGTCCCTGAACCTTTTAGTTCCTTGAAGAGAGTCCCTGAACCTTTTTAGTTCCTTGAAGAGAAGTCCCTGAACCTTTTTAGTTCCTTGAGAGGAAGTCCCTGAACCTTTTGGTTCCTTAAAGAGAGTCCCTGAACCTTTTTAGTTCCTTGCATAGAAGTCCCTGAACCTGGAAGTGTTTGGCACACTCACACTAGTCAAACAAACTGGGCTGTGAGGGTGATGCATGCTTGGGCACGTTATGGGTTTCCTCATGTGAGTGTACCCTTTGTCTGTAACCAGCTTGGTTCATTTTTACATCTCTGTTTTTGAACTGAATTAACCTACCAGATAAATTGTCACTGTCGTTCTTCCCTTTTATTTTATACACACTGAATAGTTGGGAATACACATTTTGAAACAGACAACAAATAAATAAAGCAGGTTGATGACACAGCAATTGTTTTTTTTATGCTTTAATCACGGATTACTTTTTTCTAATTGTAATTTATATCCGCCTCAGGTGTATGAATTGCACCTTTAACAAAAACTTAATAGGAGCATTGATTACCTGAGAATGATATACCTGCTACTACTTTTTTTGTTCGAAACCCTTGACTTATTGATATACAATCCATCCAGCTTCTTTTTTTTTTTTTTACACAAAATCTGAAAACAATCAGCGTGTGAAGCAGCACAATGCAGCCACATTGATCACAAGAGGCAGCACTTTGTTCCACACAACCGCAGGATTGTTTCAACAGCTGCTAAGCATTCTGGTAAAGCGAGTGATTTATGGCTGCAGAGCAATAACGATGAGACAGAGTCATTACCATATCGACAGGCTCCCAGATGGATTATCCCCATTGATTACTTCACGGCCTGTTGATAAGTATTTGTTTGAAACACAAATGGAAGGAGAGAAATGTGCTTGATGGATCTGCTCTGCAGCCAGCATGAATGAAACAATCAAACATTTTGAACGATCTCTGAGGCTTAAACACATTTGTATCATGTTTGAGATTATTTTCAGTAACTTTGTATTCTCTATGAAGCCTACGTTACCTGATTAAAAGAGATGCAAGGTAAAAAAAATAAATAAAAAACCCGCAGAAACAGAGTTCATGTGTGTAAGATTTCACAGCTAATCACATGCTGCTTTGATTCATGTCCCACCTCACTCCACTTGCTCGTATATCATTGGTTACTTTTTTCCCCCGCTCGCCACACAGGCTTCTCATCCTGCATCCCGGCCAAGGTCAGCTGAAGGAAATGATAACACCACACGCCAAGATTTATGGGAGATTCACTCCTGTTTGCCGTCCTGTTTACAGAATACATTGAGTCCCACCGAGAGCGGCTTCTGTCCCAGGTGGTTTACAAAGCAGGGCGCCCATCTATTGGGTGTCACAGGGCGCTTAAACTCGTCCAGCTTGTCTACTCTGACAGGTGCTAATAGAGAACCAAACACAGGTTGCATCCAGTTTAAACCTCAAAGCCTCTCTCTGGCCTTCTTGATAACCTTGGAAGCTGAGACAAAGACACACAAAACCAAGATGACATGTCACAATACAAAAAGAGACAATTTAAACCCTGTGGGTTGAAAACAGACTACATGATCAGTTATGACTCAAAAAAATATGGTTTTTTTGTCTGATAATTAAAAAAAAAGTTGTAAAAGGACTGGGACACAAAGTTAAGAATGACACACGGTATTATTATCCGTGTCATTGTTGGCTCATGTTAAGCAGCTTTACAATGTAAAAGAAAGTGATCTTCTCACCCAAGGTAAGACTCAGGCTCACATACAAATAAATAAATACATCCTACGCCAAAGGATGTCTGCACAACAGGTGGAAGATTTGAGACAAATAGTAATATTACAGTACCTTGTCAGTCGACAGGATTCTTTGGTTTCCAACAACACCGCTCTGCTTGTCAACAGATGCACGTCATCAGTAATGGGGAGCCATGCCAGCACTGTTAATTAGGACAGTGCAGCTTCACTCAGAGACCTTCTGTGGGTGCCAAACGCACCAAAACAACTTCCCACTTAATGTTGCTTTCATGTCATTAAACTCAACTATTTCAAGGGTCAATGAGATTCTTTAGATACTGAGTGAGAGCAAAAGTCACAATATAAGATGGGGTCTCATAAGGGAACTTAAAAAAAATATATTAAGGGTTATACGGCACAGATAGATGTTCTTTATTGATCCCAAACTGGGAAGTTGTGGTCGAACCACACGCACACACACGTTTGTGTCATGTGTCAAAAACAATGCACGAGTAATTGAGGAGATACGGTAGTTAGTGGTCAGATCAGTTAATAGTGAGCATCAAGAGGTGACTAGCTTTCACATGTCCTTGGGGGCACCAGTGAATGGGTGCTGGTGACAGGGTGCTGCCCTGCCCCTTGCTCAGAGAGGACCAGGCCTTTAAATTGCTTCCATCTCTGAGACTCTGATTAATGAGAAGAGTTCTAATCGGAGTTCCTGAGGCCAACAGCATTAGTCTTAATCTTGTGGGCCCCATCCGGCAGCAACTCTGACATTTAATGTAGTGCCGGTGCAATCGTAATGAGAATTCATTCCCCAACAAGGGAGCAAACTCTGCTACCCCCCACACAGCTCCTGGGTTTGGGAAGGTTATTGGCCCAGAGTTTCAGGGGTTATTAGTTCTCTTCAGGCCATGAGGTACCTAAAATATCTGGTGTTTTACAGTCTACTCTGAGGCGGGACAAATTAAAGTGTGCTTGAGCACACAGACGATTTAAAGCTCCTTTACGCAGCCTATAGCACTGAAATGAATAATCAATTGATGGAAAATAAACTGAGAACAAGCGCAATAACCTATGAATTATTTTGGTCATTTAAATGCGAACATTGGTCGATTCTTGGACCGCATTTTTGGAATTTATGAGTTTTCCTATGTTTTGTGCCACTGTGAAATGAATACATTTCAGTTTGTGAGAGAAATGAGGCCGCCTGGACAGCTGTTGTAACTTGAAATAGAGATTTGTCATTTTTTCTAGACATTTGTTGTTTGAGAATTGTCGTTTTCTGCCCTAAAATTAATCAAAATGTGCTTTGTTGTGACAAAAAAGGATTATTCAGCACGCTTCCATAGTGTAGCAGTTGAGTAGTGTGGGGAGAAGCAGGTTTAAGTGTGTGTTGCACTTAATATGTATTCATTCGGCGATGTTGAAAAAGAGGCAATCATAAAAACAATTGTGTAAAATCTGGAAACCTTTATCAACTGAATGAAAGCCATTCCTGCAGTCAGGCGCTCTTGTAGCGATGCAAACAGTCCTCCGGTGCTCACTTAGCAGTAAGTAAATTGCTCTGGGATTTGTATTGCTGGTACGCTTTAGCAGGTAATTCCTCTCTGTCTTTCATTTTGTTTGTCCGTGTTAAGTTCCCACTCTGGCCCCATCCATTCTCACATCCCGTTCCCGGCTTTGTCCATCCATCAATGGGCCGCACTTTGTCAGTGCTGACTTCATCCTGGCGGCTGCAATCACATCTGAGCAGGGCCTGAGTGCCACCGGGGAGCTTTTTCACCTCCCATCTGCATCTCCCTGATCTGCTGACGGGGCCCCTGACGTGCACTGTTTTCTATTGCACAGGCAAGCAGAAAAAGAAAAAAAAAAAAAAAACACACTAATGCCGCACCTCATTTCTTCAGACCACTCCTGGCCTCGTAAAAAAGGAAAAAAAGGCAAGAGAGAAAGAGAGGGAGAAAGAAAGAGAGAATGAGGTGAGATTGAGAGAGGCAGGGAGGTAAAGAGTGGGAACATTTTTCAAGTAGGATTGGCTCCTGGGTCAGGCTACAAGTCAATTAGCCTTTTCTTCTCAAATACATCAAGACATCAAGGGGAGAAAATGTATCACTAATTAAGGCTTGATAAGCAGCAAGTCAACTGCACTTTTTAAAGAGAGACGTAGAGAGAAAGAGAGAGAGAGAGAGAGAGAGAGAGAGAGAGAGAGAGGGAGAGAGAGAGAGAGAGAGAGAAAAGAGGGGGAGTCAGCTTTTCTGCATGCAGGTTCCAGTGGACTTTTTAGGATCTAAAGCCTGATAGAGCATAGGGCTACTATGAAGTAGCATGTTGTAAAATCTTTAAATTAAGATGCTAAGCATCTAGGGATCGACTATAATGTACAGCATGAATCAATGTATTGTTTTAAACAACTGCAAGTAGGGCCATAATTGATGATTGTTTTCATTATTCATTAATCTGGGGAGTATTGTTTTTTCAGCTTAGTCTGAAAGTGTTTTGTCGTTATCTGATAGCTGAGAAGGAACTACTACTACAGTAGCAGAATGCTACTGATCACTTTATGTATAATCTTGAAACTGATACCAGATTATGAAAAAAACATCTAATTATCAGATTCAGGAAAGTAGCCAATGCCAATACAGTTAATATTATAACGCTTGCTGTTGAGCTGCTTTTAAAGAGTGCAACATTAGTCAAGCTTCAGAGATCTCCAATCACATATTTTAGATAAAGTTAATCAAACTGGACAAAAAAATCTATTTCTCTGACACTCCTTGGTGGACAAAGAAAGTACAGAGGGGCTGTGAGCTGAGCTGCCGCTAACGTTAGCTCGTTGGAAGGTGCTCAGTGTGCTTCTAGGTTCAATTGCTTCTGTAAACTTAGTGAGGCCATACAACAATGTAGCCAATCATATCACACTCATCCAGGGTTAGAAGCGCAAGAGTTGCAGGGTTGCAGGGTCAATGATACCATTGTTATTGAACCAAGAAAATAACTAGCAGAGTGATTTAAGACATGGTATTAATCTACAAATTAATCTACAAATGAATTCAAAGCCAACATAAAGTGTTCACTCAGACTACATATAAGTCCTCAAGCGTCATGTTCACACTTTCAAATAAAGATTTTTGGATTGAATTTCGCTTTGCCAACAATCACGCCATGTCAGATTATGTCCTTTAGTGGTCGTACAAAAGTTGAGCATGGTTCAGGATTTAAGCATGACTAATCCTTTTCTTTATAGTTCTGCTTTTTAAGTGTAGAACATATAGGTTATAGCGGAAACATATATAATGAATAATTAGCCAAACAGAGACAAATGTGGCTGAAAAGAATAAAGCTGATTCAGCACTTAAAAAAAAAAAAAAAAATGGATGGCACCAAAAATAATTTTACAGAAGAAATTCACACAACTCCATTATTTAGAGCCGTTTGTATCAGGAAGTACTAATTAGACTGCGGTGGAGGGTTATTAATAGGCTGGACTTTCCACAATGATCTTGTTATAAATGGGCACTGTCAAGACTTTCCTCAACCTCCAAATGAGTATTTTCACTTCACTGCCCCCATCCCAAGAATCAGCACCAGCTCCGAATAACAAATGATTGCTATTAACGGTATTGTTAGTGATGATGCCTGAGAACAAACAAAAGGTCCATAAATAACCATTTGCTGAGGAAAAACGATACTTTAAATAAGACAGATACTAAGCAGACTTGGTGGTAAATGACATCTGAGGAGCCGGTGAGAACATGGAGTGGTTTCTGGGTAGAAGAAAAGAAAAAAAAAAGTGATTGATATAAAGTCTGATCTAAGGAATGAAAATGTGGCTCCCATGCATGGGGTGTAATGTTATTCCCAGATTACAGCTTACTCCAGAAAAAAAATCCCCCACCCAACACTCAGCTGAGTGGGCTTAAACAACAAAGCGGCTCCTGCTGAAGTCGTTTACCCGGACACAAAGGCAATTCTTCATATTAATTAAGCCCTGTCACCGACGTGCTCGCTCCCTCTCGCCAAGCACATGTCCGCGGCTCTGATATGTGGGCTAAGTGTTTTCCCTGATGCCTCACTCCCTCTCAGCCCTGGCTTCTCGCATAAAGCCTCTAGTGGGAGCCCCTGTTTACTGGAGTCAGTTCCACTTACGCAAATCCCCCCCCTGCCGTGTAAACAATATCCATGGCGACTAAACACAAACCGCACGTCCTGAGTGTTTACGGCATGAAAAATGTTTATCCAATTAAGTGACATTTCAATAACATAATCCTAAAACCGTGAAGGCTTTTAACAAGATTACATGACCCAGAGAGAGGCGAGGAGTCACCGGTTCTGTGAGACGGGGCTCAACAACATCAAAAGCAGCAGAAACATGTGGCCATTATTGTTGGCAGTGCAACCTTCAGAGTGGACAATAGAGGCAAACACTGTGTCTCTAACTATGAAATGTGACATTAAAAATCGTATATATGTGAGAAATGAAACTAATTTGGGTTCAAGAGGATTTGCGGGTGAGGAACATCAATTCAATTTGCTTAAAATGGCACAAAAAAAAAAAAAAAAAAAGATTCTCGCAAACACTTAAGCATGAAAAGAAACGGATGTGATTGAAATGTCAACAGCTCCACGGTGTACAACTCAAGCTAGCGTATCACAATAGTGGCACGCATAAAACCGAGGCCCCCACGTTACCTGCAGAAAACAAATATGGAGAAGAAGGTATCGAAATAATGAAAGATTGTTTATGTATCGTGGCATGGAACGGGAGGGTGGAGGAGAGAGGCAGCAGTGGAGGCGGCAGGGAGGAGGTGATGGTGACGGATGGACAGGACTGACAGTGCGGTATTCATCCTGCACGCTAGAGCGCGCGTCCTGCTAGTGGCGGTCGACAGAGCAATAAATCACAGGCCCTCCATCCTGTATCTACAGCTTATTACATCCACCATGACAAATAAATAATAATCCCTGTCAGCACAGCCCTTTGCTCAAGGATTGAGTCTGAAAGCGTTTGCTCATCACTCCTATTCCTGAGTGAAAACACCTGAGCAGGGGAATTGGAAGGCATGCTTTACTGGCCTTCTGAAACTCGGAGACACAGTGAGGGGAGGAAGACGACACAGCAGTGAAGGGTCGGAAAATATAGGAGGGTGCAAGGTGTACAATAAAATTCCAAATGTTATGACGTTAATGTGTCCTCCATGATTGAAAACATTATGATGTTCTCAAAAGGAAGTTGTCTTTTTAATGGCCGAATTTTACTTTTCTGGAGGTTGAACATGTATTTGGAAGCTTAACTTACAACAAAAAAAGCCTCCTCAACAAATCACACTAAACAAAGTGACATAAAGTTGAACCAATAGTGTGTAGCTTCTTTTATTTTACAATTTTAAAAGCTGTAATTTCTTTATAATGAATAGCAGTATTTGATTCATGAAGGTTGTAAAGTGTAGGTATAAAGTAACATCAAATGTAAAACCCTTTGACCTTGCTAAAGCGTAGATAAATAACGGGTGGACAGACCTGTACTTTAACTCTTGTGAATTTCATGAATGATTAAATGCCGCATAAATAAGTATATTTTACAAACAGGTCTGAAGGCAGAGGACTTTAAAGTATGCATGCATATCACTGTCAGGTTTGAGCTAAATCAAATATAATTTTCTATTTGGATAGATCCAGCAGTGATCTAATTGTTTAATCGATGGCTGTGCAGAGCTGCTGGCAGAATTGTTGGGATCGATACAAATTGATTTACATGTGTCTGCAGAGAAGCACATCCTCCGTCTCCCTCTGCGCCTTCACCTCCCCTCACATTATTTAGAGGACACTCTAGGCCTTTGTCCCTCATGCCCTCGTGTTTCTGTAAATTGCATAAGAACATTTAATCTTCCTTCGATGAGGAACCATTTACTTTGCACCGTCCTTCAATTACATTTAAAAGCTCTAATAAAACCAGGCGCGAGACTGGAACGCCCTCTTCTTAATCAGTGTTGTTCTTTCCGAAGCCTGAATGCATGACAGGTCTGTTTTATTTGGACGTTTAGATGACTTGATGTGGTATGAAAAAATGCAGATAAGAGGCTGCCGTCGTAAAGGTTAGTGATCTGTAAATGGTGCTCTCCATCTTCCCTCATAAGAGGAGTAAAACTGTAAACATGCTGAATGATGTAAGAGTATGTCCTGCCGCGCCTTCACGGGCTGTAAACATTAATCATAGAATCACTTGGCCGTGATTAATCACGAGCATTTGATCTTGCTGGTTTCTGAGGGGGAATAAGGAGCTTATCATTGATGTCCCATAACACTGACTTTATCACCAGTTCATTTCAAGCAGGAATATGCTGCATTCAGGACAAGTGAGTGGTGGGAAATCTGTTGATTATGGCCTATGGAACAGCATCACCAGTTACAAATTAGATTTTTGATGTAATCTCTTTTTATAATCTGGATTTTTACAAGACAAACAAAATGTGTGCCATAGCAGTAGGGTACCAGGCTAGGTAGCTAACTCCAATGTACAATGAATGTGGCTTCTCGGTCAATATAATATGACATTTGGAATGACAGAAGCTACCATTTACCATTTACACAATGTAAAGTGGACGAGCATCCATTAAAACTGATACAACTGTGAAATTGTGTTTGACCAAATTTCCTCATTAATGTTCATTTGTTCAATCGTTGTATTGAACATAATTTGTTGATCATATAGGACCTGTTGGGATTGGGTTGACTTGAATCAGGTCAGATAGAACTCTGTGTGATTGGGACGGGAACACATCTGCGGGACCATAATAAAACATAATAAACCATAATAAAACACGAGCTTGCAGATTTGTCTGGTTCCTAGAATAATGATAATAGATTTTAGGTTAGGTGTCGTTCTTTTGTTAGCCCTTAAACCATTAGCCAATTCATTAATTAATTATTAATTTAATATGATGTTAAATGACTTTCCTCATCCTATAGAATGACCCCCCTCCCCCTCCCCCCTCCCCCTTCTTAGAGATTTATCTGAAGCCAAAAATGAACCCGCTGGTTGTGAATGTGTGCAAGTACAGAGGTTGGCCAAAGTCAATAGGATCAGGATTTCCATTATTTCATGATTTTTATCCAATTGTTGTACAGATATTTTCAAAGTAGACCAAGGTGGTTAACTAATAGAATCTATTGATGTCTTGGACTGTTGGTTGAATAACAAAGCAGTCTAAAGATCTCCCCTTGGCTCCAGGGACTTTTCCCTCTTATATTAACCTGTTTATGCAATCGCAAGTAAAACTAAGATGGCCTTGTGACAAATCCACCTGTCAGGGTTTGTTTATTGCCAAAAGGACCTGAGGCATGTGCATGTTAAAGACCTAACGACCTTTGGCTGCGTCAGTTAAAACAGTATATCACCTGGAAAAGGACAGAGCCCAATTAACATGTTTTTGGGAAACACTAAATCTTTTCAGGGCAAACACTTTTCCAAACTCAAGAGAAAGGCCGAAATTCCACACAGGTCGAGAGTGGGTGCAGAAAACCACGTGCCAGACCTTTAGCTCGCACTTGACAGATACGAGTCAGCTGCTTTGAATCTGTTCAGTTTTTACTGAAATCTCCTAAATCATCTCGGATGCTACACTCTGATTTGGCTCCATGGGGAATTAAGGGACATCAAAAAAAAAAGCATTTATTTCCAGTTTACATTTGATGTGATGCAACGAGAAGGCAGCTGGATGGGTGTAGCATGATAAGAACTGGTTTCCCTTGCTCACCCTGCAACATTAAGGAGGGTCAGGAGTTCATGCCTCTCTCTTTAACTCTTCAGGCTGGGTTTTGAACTCCTGACCCAAAGTGCAGAGGGAGGGGAGGCCTCCATGCACAGTAGCTGCATTTACAAATGCATGCTGACTCCATGCCAGCAAAGCAGGATCCGAGAGGAATCTGATAACATCTCGCTTTGGAAGGAGCTGCTCAGCCAGCCCTTTGTATTTTATGGGCAAGTCTCATGGTTACCCCCCGACCATAAATCATGTTAATTGGTTTACTGATAAAATGTCTGTCAGGCTCCATTCACAGAGCGCTGTGGCACTCACAGTTACTGTTTAATCTTTGTGCTGCAATAGTTCATCTGTTTAACTGACTGAGGAGGGAGTTCTTCTTCATATCACAGCGCTGCACTGTGTGATGTGAAATTCCAGTCGCTTGAATGATAAACGACTTTTCACCGCGAAACAATCGACGAAAGAGGTTACCAAATCAGCAGATCAAACGTAATTCTTCGAATGAAAGTCTACGTCTTGAAACAAAAAACGAGCTTCTAATTGCGATTTGCCACGCATGCCGCATCAGAATACTGAGCTGTTTCTCTTTGATTTGTTCAAAGATGGCAGCATCACGCTCCTCAGGCCGGCGGTGACACATGAAAATCATCTGACAAAGATGCCTCGGTTACGTCTTCTCCGTTAAGTGTTCTGCCTTTCTGGCAAGGACATCGAAGCCCACAGGACTAAACTGTCCCTCGTCAACAGATAGACCACACACAGGCGCTCATTTACCTGTCAGATTAAGATTAGGAGTGACTCTGCTCTGGGCCATATGGCAGGAAACCAGGAACAGTACTTGGAGAGGGAACTATTTGTCTCTGGAAATGTCGAGGCTCATTAATCCAAGAAAATCAAGACAGAAAGACAGCTCTGTTTATCTTAGAGAGTGAGGAGACTTTCTCATTACAGTGGATGATAGCGAAGCTTCTACCTCAAACTTGCCTTAACTTAACTTTTTTTTTTTTTTTTTTTATGCAAGAAAACCTGCTGTGCTGATGGTTTATAGTTGCAGATAATTATACATAAGTTACTCTCCAAGTGAACGGTTGCTGAGGCAATGCAATGCAATCTCCTCGTTTTTTTGGCTGGCGTTGATCTTTGCATGATTAATGGTTTGAAAGGATCCAGAAAAAAGGTCAAATTCAGAGTTGGGTATGGAGCAGCTACGCAGGGTAATTAAGACAAACATGATTAATAACCCAGGGCTGCCACTGTGTTCAGTAAACAGGACGCAGCCAGATGGGATGCACATTTTGAATACTGTACATTAGTTTCCCAGACGAACGCAGTTGGTGCACTTTTAAATAAGCCTGATATTAATGCTGTTAAAACACTGTATTTGATGTATGATGGGATCACATTAATGGAACTAACTTTACACCTCATTGACGCTGCATAATCCATCTGCAAATAACATTTACATTAATGACTAATGGAAGTCCTTGGATGTAATTGCGCCCAAGCTTTATTGTCTCCAGAATATGATCCGTAGTTAACAGGAGTACAGTATAATAGCTTCATCACGGCAACTTTAAAGACAAGCTGTGATTAGGCTCCTGACAGAGAAGGTGGGGAAGTCCCCCACTATTATTCAATCCATTATCTCGCCTACTTTCTTCTCTGTTGGCCCACGAGTGTGAGTGACAGTATAGAGGGATCAGGTCCAGCTTCCCACGAAGGCAGGGAGACAGGTGTCAAAATGGTCCAGCAAGCAAATCTAGCCCTCGCTAATCAGCCCTGTTGTTCATCCACAATCCATGTCGAGTCTGCGGCTCTCGTTCCGTATGAAAAACAATTACGACGGTTTGAAGTTGAGCGCGCACTAACTCACCTGTCTCTTCTGATGAGTGTAAAGACTGAGGGAAGGGAGGGGAGACGCCGGACACGGAGATAGGGCGGGGAAAGGATGGAAGGCAGAGGATATCGACTCCCCAGTATCCTCAAAAACAACAGGACCATGGAGACACGTTGGGTATACTTGATTAACAGCTCAAGTGGAGAGAGACAAACTGGAAGACACAGCACCCAGTGATTAGAGACATTACAATCTCAAAAACATTAAACCAAGAAGGTAAATTGGTTTAATTAGCTACTTAATCAATGGCTCCAAGAAGGTGATCGTTTTGCCCACATATATTTTAGCAGGGGCGATGGTGGATTTTAATGACATATGGGGCATAATCACGCAAAAGGATGAAAACGTAGTGATATTATTTTGGGAGCAGAGATGTATTAGCAAGACGGAAACTAATTTAAATTCTCATTAAAAAACAAACAAATAAGAACGTAACTTTCTTTTTTTAGTATAGGTGTCTTGATTGTAAAGGGGGTTTTATTTGGCCTCAATTACCCTTTTTGAACTTACTGTAGGTACTTGTTTGGCTGCCTTAACTCTGTATATTTTTTATTTTTTATTTTTTATTTTTTTCCAAGAAAAAATCATAATAAAAGTAAATGTGAGTGTAAAAGTAATTATTAAAGTTTGACAAATGTTGATTGGTGGTAACTGATTTCTAGTCTCACAGAACTTTGGTTATGTGGCTTCTTTACACTAATAAATATGTTTTTAATTCAGTGAAAACAACAGTGTCATCTGTAAACATTTGTCACTAAATGTAGCCCAGTTTGTCACTTTTCTTTTCTTTTAACAGGCAAATCATCGTGTCAGTGAATAATGGGTTACATTTATATCACTATGTGTGTTTTTACATCAACAAAGATCAAGTAGCTGAATATGACATATTATCTGAAAAAAATATCTATAATTGAACTCATCTAACCTTAGGGCTGCAGCCTTGGTGCACAGCGTGTTAACAGTGCTTCCATAAAAAGCAAAAATTAAAGCAGGAGGTAAATTAACCATTGATATCAAAGACCTTGTTCTTTTACTTCAAAGGCAAATTGTTCCAAGCAGGAGGAGGAGGATATGTGAGCTTCAAAGAAACCGGGATGGACAAGGCACCACACACTCGTGTATTGAAATAATAGCTGACAAAGATCCTCAGCATTTGTGTCAGTGTAATGCTCAGTGGCACCGAAAGCAGCGCCACTACCCGAGCCTCTGCTTTAATTCGTGCTGATGGGCCTGGGACTCTCTGCGGGCCGAGGAGGGCCCGCTGATGCGGTCGGCAGTCGGCCTTAATGCACCGGCTTGATGGGAGACAAGCAAGGGGGTGTTGGGGGGGGTTTGATCACAGCCAATGGGCACTTGCTGAAGTAAGACCACAGTGACAGAAAGCAGCTGTGAGAACTTTCATTCTCACTCAGCGCTTAGAAAGAGCGGTTGGGAGCTTTGACAGAGGGGTGTCGCAGAGAAAAGATTAAATGGCAGCTATGTGAAGACCTCAGCGAGTGGCAGCGGCTGGACGATAGAGTTTGAGCAGTCAGGAGGAAAGTGATGTCACCGATGGGACTCTTTCATCCACTGTTCATGTGCTTGGTTTGGATCCAGGAAAGTCATTTTAGTTGATTCAGCTCGTCTGATGAATGTCTGATTTTGAGAATAACAAACAAAAAAAACCTTACCACTATTACTTAAACATAATGAAGGTTTGTAAATCAGTAGTCATTGTCGCCGCTCCAAATCAGGGCAGCAACACAGTTATTTTAATATCAATAATACTGTCATAATATTGTTTCTATTAATCTGAAAACCAGCCAATGTTGGTTTGAAAAAGCTCAACTCAATGAATAACTTGCAAATAAGCTTGTTTGTCATTAGCTGTACAGATTAAGATGATATATGATGTATTGTCTACATAATGGGGCAGAGAAATACCATTAAAATAAATCATGTGTTTGATAGTTAGACAGCTCAGACACGATTATATGAAAGTGGGCTCGACTCCAGAAAGAGTTTTTTTTTTTTGGGGGGGGGGGGGGTTTGTTATTTTAAAGCCACACCTACCTGTGTGGGACGCCATCACTTTCAGGGTCAGTAGACTTTCCGAAGTAACAAGCTGAGCATATGCCTCCGCGGTTCCCCTTCTGTCCCAAGAAAGACCCAATTAATTCATCAATCTGCACACCTCTGTCGTTGCCTGCTGCATTTTTGCCCCTCGCCAGCACAGCTCCATCCATTACCCGACCAGGTTGTCCCCCCCCCCCGTCTCACACACACACACACACACACACACAACAGCTCCCCAGCTTGTCTGCAAGCCAGCCAGGGTGGCTGCTGGGTAATTACACATTGCCTTGACAACACACATGATTGTTTTCCTAGCAGTATATTACTTCATTAGTACTTCCCAATATGCCGTATTTTTTAAATGTCACTTTTTTCCGCCCGTTCCGGACTCGTCTGTGTATCATAACAATCATTAATAACTGTCAGTTGGCAGCATCACTTCGGCTCTCAGGCCGCCTCATTAGCATGGCCCAGCATTTGTTCTGCACCAAGGCTGATTATTTTCTACAACAGGCCAGGCCAATTACTTTAGTGAAATGGTATCACATAAATCACAACTTAACAAGGTGGCAAATTTGAAGTTATCAGACTCCAGGAGACACCGTAACTAATATGTCACTGTCACAAGTGCTCTCTGCAGGTATGCCTCCGCCACGCCAAATATATCATCCCACAGGATCTCGGAGGCTTTCGCTGGGAAATTACCATATTCAGAAAAAGCACAAGTGGTATGAAAATGTAAAAAAGGTAAAGTTCAAGCAGCCCAGCTTTGTTGGCTTTCGGCAGCACAGAGAGTGAGGTAGATGGAAGGAGACTGATCCTGCTGTAATGTCTTCTCTTGGTACCATAAAACGTGTCGCTTTTTCTCTTGCAGACCTCTCCTTTTACTCTTTACATGATGATGTTCATCCATCACGTCATGACAGCTACATCAAACCAACAACAAACATGCAAACCCAGCAATCTCAAATATGCTGACACCTCACGCAGACACATAAATACAGACCACTTTAACTCTCCTCTGAGTGGCTTTTTTTCCCCCCTCTGTTTAAACTAGGTTTTCCACCCACCGGGAATTCCCCCACAACCCCAGAACGTGTGATAAAGCACACTTCTGTCCGTTAGCCGCTGACACGCGAGTGTTCACAGGAGCTGTGTAAATGGGTTTCTGTTTGTTTGCCCCTGTTTCTTGTCTCGACACTCACAGAAGCTACAGTGTGTGCTGCACAATGACCGTTTTCCACCCGAGCAGTTTGGAAGAGAAGGATTACCTCTCACTAAAACATTCACCTCATCTTGATGTTATTTGCTCCATTTGTTTTCAGCATTGCCTCCCTGCTCGTTTCTCATTTTTAAAGTGAGGATTGAGGACAGATGGATGCAAAGTTTCTGATCTTTAGCAGAAGTTATGGAGGGTTATCTTTGGCTGTATATCTCCACTCTGGCAGCACTCCCCTGGTGATGAAGGATTAACCACCGCAGCTGTCTCTTCCCTGGGATGATGCAGTGCGCTGCTCCCCGACACGACAGCATCACTTAATCTTAATGTCCGCTTCTCCGGAGCGGCCGCACAGGACAAAGCCAATCAGCATCACATGCCACGGGGACGGACCTACAGCTTGGCCCTGGAGTTTCTCACCCTCGCAGGCCTATTCATCAACTTCAGCCACACCGATCCCAGAGTTCCCCCTCCTCGTAGACTGCAGCTGAGCCGGCCGGTGATGTATAGGACGATGAAGCAGGGAGGAAGAAGTGGCGAGAGGGGGGGGGGCAAGAGAACACTTATCAGATTGCACATTATGCACTGCTTTGTGTTCCTGAGGAGAAAAAAAAAAGAGGAAGGAGAAGTAATGAATGCACTCAGGCTTCCTGTAGCCTGGACCACCTATTTGCTGTGTTTAAAGAGATATCTGCTCAATAGTGCTCCAGTATTACGGATGGGCTAGATCTAGAATAATGATCACTGCTCATTTAGATAAATTGCACTCAGGGAATCCATTTGTAAAGATCTGAATTCAGCTGGAGGCAGGAGGGGATGCTCCAGGATGCTCGTGCATACCTACAGAGTATCCAGAGTATCTCACACACACACACACACACACACACACACACACACACACACACACACACACACACACACACACACACACACACACACACACACACACACACACACACACACACACACACACACACACACACACACACACACACACACACACACACACACACACACACACACACAAAAAGGCCACATGCAGGACATGTGGTATTCATCGACATGAAAGCGAGACCGTGCTCTTTCTCTGGTCGCATGGTGTTCGACATGAAATGCAGTTAAAAGTGAAAGTGAAGTCGAGACGCCAGCGAACAGCGAGGGGTGTCCATGCACAATGAAGCGGGAGTAAAATGCTCAGAAGACGTGCGATATGAAAGAACAAAGTGACAAAAGACACAGCTAATCCTTTAAAGCCAAAGACGTTTGATAGGCTGATAGTAAAAAAAAAAAAAAATCTGTATCTTTTAACGTATCACGACCTCATAATGTAAAATTATGCTAAACAATATCACAATGATAACCTCCTCATATAAAAAGCAAGTAGTGCGCCAACACCAACCATAAAGCCCCGTTCTGAACCTGATAATAAAGAGATGACACTTTTATGATACCGTAATTAACAGCGCTCTAGGATGAAATTAAATCAATATGCCCATCTAATATCATTTTCTCTAGTTATGCAAATCAAACATTCAAAGCCCTGGGAAAGTGATATGAATTGCTTTCACATTTCAGTTCACACATATTATCATATCAGACCTCTTGGGTTTGATGTCACAGAGGATGTTGGGGGGGGTTAACGATGTGAAGCCAGAGGAGAGGAACTCTGACTGCTGATTAGCTCGCAGAGACAACAGGATGATAATGTGGGCGCTTAGATTAGAGCAATTCTTCTTATTAGAATGATAACATGAAAGCATGAAAAGGATGACTGCTTAGGAAAACACAGGCAAAGAGAAATTCTTCAAAACAGGCAGAAACCTCGAGCAGAACCAGATTCTTTCTTTTAGACATAAACACTGAAAGACAGACGGACAGACATACAGGAAATACAGAGAAGGAAACAGACATACAGGAAGTACAGAGAGGAAAACAGACATACAGGAAGTACAGAGATGAAAACAGACATACAGGAAGTACAGAGAGGATAACAGACATACAGGAAGTACAGAGATGAAAACAGACATACAGAAAGTACAGAGAGGATAACAGACATACAGGAAGTACAGAGATGAAAACAGACATACAGGAAGTACAGAGATGAAAACAGACATACAGGAAGTACAGAGAAGGAAAGAGACATACAGGAAGTACAGAGAAGGAAAGAGACATACAGGAAGTACAGAGATGAAAACAGACATACAGGAAGTGGATAGAGGAAAACAGACATACAGGAAGTACAGAGAGGTAAACAGACATTCAGGAAATACAGAGAGGTAAACAGACATACAGGAAGTACAGAGATGAAAACAGACATACAGGAAGTGGATAGAGGAAAACAGACATACAGGAAGTACAGAGAGGTAAACAGACATTCAGGAAGTACAGAGAGGTAAACAGACATACAGGAAGTACAGAGATGAAAACAGACATACAGTGAGGGAGAACAACAAACAAATGTACAGACAGGAGGGCAGACATACTGTACAATCACACAGGACAGGACATAAAGACAGATGGAAAGACAGAGAGAGAGACAGACGTGAAGACTGATGTACGGATGAGGGGAGGGGACAGACAGACAGACAGACAGACAGACAGACAGACAGACAGACAGACAGACAGACAGACAGACAGACAGACAGACAGACAGACAGACAGACAGACAGACAGACAGACAGACAGACAGACAGACAGACAGACACAGAAAAATATCCTCATACTTACAGAACGACAGGAAGTAAGTAAAAAAGAAAGAAAGAAAGGCATGGAGAGGGGTGCCGCGCAGATGACCTAGCGGTAAGCTTGCGGTTCAAGAGCAACCTGTGGCTCTTTTTCTGCAAGTCAGTCCCCACTCTCTGTTTAAAGAAAAGAAAAGAGAGACGAACAGACATTCAGACAGACAAAGAGATGTACAGCAACAGAGATTCATACTAAGAATAAATAATGACAGGAGAATCTTATTAACAACCAGGATAATGACAATAAGTAAGAACATTATTTCTAACAAAGAAATTAAAAAAGGAATTTCTTTCTATCAAAGACACGTTAGCCCCCTTGTTAGCGTCCCTGCAGCAGGAGACGAGGTGAAAGTATACGGCCCGTCCCTTTATGGATATGAGACAAAAGGGAGGCTGGGGTGGTGAAGGCGCAGACAGGGCGAGCAGCGGCGGAGGGGGAGCCTAATGGCCGTGATTAATGACAATGGGCCAGAGGAGAGCTGGGACACAAGCGCTACATATATCATCCTTTCTCATCAGTGTGTGTGCACCTCTGCGGCCCTCTTCTCTCTGCAAACCAGCACACTACAAAAAGAAAAAAGAAAAATCATCTGCTCTCCTACCACCAAGACGCCTTGGTGCTGCTCTTTATGGGCCTCGTGTTGGATAGGCGAGCAGTGAAATGACATGTAGAATAAGATATAATGAGTAAAGGGGAAGACGGCTGTGTGTGATCGCTCATGTTTTTCATGAACTGAATACTTCCTGCGCTTAAGTCACATTTCCAAGGTCTAATCTTCCATATGGAGAGGGATGAATTATTGGCTATTTATGAATAGAAGTGATGATGAATGGTGCTGCATTTATCTGCATAAGTAACTCCAAGGGCTGGCACCGGGGTTCAGGCAGACTATAATAAACAGAGTTTGCACTCAGGGGCAGCTCTTTATTTATGAGGCTCTGAGAATAGACATTATGTGGCCATCATCAGCTCCCCTCATTCCCTTGAGGAAAGGACAGAAAGTGGCTCCAATATATGGGATAGTTTCAGAGTTTAGAGTACTCCGACCCGGCTGTATGCAGGGTTTAGTTATGACCAATTAAAGGACTTCTCTCATGGGAATTATAACACTCCCAGGGACTTGCGGTTTTAATTAGGAGGCACCTTGTTGGATCCCTGCTAAAGCCTTTTGATTTACCAAAACATGGCCAATTAATCCCCAATTAACACAACGAGCAGATTTAGTCATTATGAAACTGCTTTCCGCATAAAGGGATGAAAATATTTCGTTTGTAAAAGGTTTAGTGTAAAGTCTAAGACGGGGACACCGTGTCCGGGCCTAAGCTAGCTCAGCTTCCCCTGAACTCTGCAGGCTGATTAATGACTAGATGATGCATCTTTAACCAAAAATTAGCGAGGAAAGTTTACAACCTGGATGTCTGAGCCATCAGGATCACGTAAAATGCATGCTGTTTTCGGCTTTTTACAAGTTCCAGAGGTATAAGGAATGATGGGCAGAGAAGAAGGTGGTGCAGCACTGTTACCACTTTATAAGGTGTTGAAGCTCGTTTAATGGGCTGTAATGGGATGGTCTATAAATAGCGCGTTGCTTTAGGACATTTTCATTCCATGTAAACGTTTTGAGCCATAAGTTTGTCTTTTAGCGCAGATACGTGTTATGAGTTTGGGATGTGTTGGAATGAACAAAGTCAGGTGACCTTACTCTATTGACCTTCGTTATTGTAGTAACACAATTATTGTCGCCTTAGCCAGGTAACCCTCAATGTTATGATCTAATTTCTGTGCTTGATTGTTTTAAACATTTAGAGGTAGTTTCAATAGGGCTCTAGTACTACTTAGTAAGACTTAATAAATATAATGGTTTGGATAAGTATGTTAGTTACTGACATTGTCTTGCCTCTGTTACTACCTCTTACTTACTTCCATAGATCCCTATGCTATATGTTTATGTCATCTACATGATAAAATGTCTTCATCCTTGCTAGCTGGCACCAGAATTACTGGATGGTTAAATGTATTGCATCCACAAACAAGGCATCTTGTGAAAAAAACAAGCCGTCTTTTGTCGTACCAACTGTTTTCACTTATTTTCCACGGCTGCTGCGTATAATTAATATCTCAGCGGTGCCGGAGGTTGTCATTTTTCAAATGGTTTCCCTGTAAATGTTCTACACCTCTTAATGGCCCTGCTAATGCTGTAGCTGTCATGTCTTGGACAGCTGCACTTTTACAAGACAAACTCAGCTGTGCCACGGGCCTCTCTGTGGACTTACTCACTCAGAGGCTTAGAGGCTGCTGCTGCCAGCTGGTGATAGTACACATAACATTTGATTAATCTTTACCTCGTGCCCATGACTGGAGAGTCACCTTCCAATAGCGTCCCTGGTGTACTGAATATTTCTGCTGGTTTCTGATGGATGGCACATCAGCCAAATGGGCCCAAATACAAATGAAACCAGATGACCACTTACAGGTGGCCTCCATTGTGCCGAGCCAGTGAGCTGAGAAGATTTAGAAATATATTTAAAGAAAAGAAGCTTTTAAGACAGATTTAGTTGGAGAATCCAAAGTGTACAATAGTACAAAGAAATTATATTACACGTCAATTCTAACAAAAAGAAACAACATGATGTTTGTTCTATGAAAACCTCTTTTAAATGTCACTGAAAACAGTGATTCCCAGCATGGGGGTCGGGACCCTGTTAAAGATCATAGAATAACAAGAGGGGCCACAACATGATGAACAAGTTGGCAAAAAAGAGAGTTTATACAGATTAGCATGGTATTCTATATCAAAGTGTTCTCCTTTTTTTCTGTTTTTAAAAAAATATATAAAAATACAGTAAAATTTACAAGAAAAAAAGTGGTTTGGAAGAGACTTTATATCTGCTTTACACGCATACATCTTCATAAGCTGGTCATATTTTATACAAAGTCCAAGAAAGTCCATTGAGAAAAGTTTTTGCTAAGCCCAGTACAAAAGGTAAACCACGCGTGAAAACTGTTAGAAAATTAGTTAGATTCAAATTTACCGCCATGTTTTTTTTTTGTTTTTTTTTTAAACTAAAGAAACGGATCAAATAAGTGTCTATCTCAGAAAAATACAACACACTTTCACAACAATAAAGGAGATTGTTCTTTGATTTATGACCTCTGTGAAAATATTCCCTTTGACTGCTTCATCTGAATGACTGTTAACTTATAAATTTGCCCTTTTCACACGCAACGCCGAATGAAGCTCGGCTCACATTTCTCCGTCACGTAACACACAAAAAAACAAAAGCTCCACTGAAGTCGAGTAGATGCCCGTCGTGATGCCTAAATCACCGTGATGTGTGATTTGATCAGCGGAGAAGCACAAGTGCTGCTGTTTTCCTCATTTCAAACGCTATCTCGCTCTCTTCTCAAAGCAGATATTGTTGACTGTGCGATGGTTATCATCGTTCATGAGGGTTCAGCCGGAGTTCAGGACAAACACTTGACACGCTTGTTACTTCCTAATGAGATGACACAGCACAGATAGAGACGCTGCTTTGGACCTGTGGATCATGCGTTCAGTAAGTGTGTGAATGAGCGGCGCTGGCTTGGAGAGTATAAAGAACTTATTGTACGAGCTGGGACTTGCTGGAGGTTAAAGTAGCATGAGATAGCGTTCCCGATGAAGCGAAAAGAGTGCGCTCAGCGGAGCCCACGTAAGACGTCAAAGACAACAGAAACCTATACAGCTTGAAAATGTCCTCTTCAATGGTTGGAGTTGCTTCACGTCTCTCATCTTTGTTTGAAGCCCAGCATGATGGTGGCCCTTCAACCCCCATTTTTCCAGAAGCTTAGACCTGCTTGTTTGATGAGGGCTTATCCCTCAGCTGACATTTTATCGCCGGACAGGCCTCTGACTGCGCCAAAAGAACAAGCTACGCGGCGGATTAGCCCGCACACTCGTGCTAATGCAGTCAAACTGTCAGAGAGATCAAAGCCGCTCACTCCAGATTAGGACCAATTAAAGTAGGTGGCCCTACACAAATTAATAGCTGGAACGCTCACCTGTTAAAAGCAGGGGGAAAAAAAACAAACAGCAAGAGCACTTTGTTCTCTGGGATGAGGTGAGAAAACGTCACCCCCCCCCCGCTCATGTGTTATGGCAAGCAGTTAGCAAACAAAATCATTTGTTTCACCCGGTTATGTAAATCGGCATGTGTTTATTACTCTGTAGCTACAACCGCGTGAACTCCAGCCTCCAGAAGTGAGCCGTAATGTCCAAATGTGAGCATGACAGTTGTGATTGCTAGCTTTAATGGAGCAATTTAAAATAATTGGCACTTTGCTTGAAGGCCACCTTCCCATTATTAGACTTTGATTTGGCTTTTACAGGCCTGTACATTCTGCCGCACAGTGCACACACCCTGTTGAGTTTGGAGCTGCTGCCAAATCCATTATAACCTCAGCGACAGTTTAAAGGGCAGGTCCGCTCATATTAGAGGAAAGATCTTTTCTCACTTACATTTGGCAGCATCCAGCCATGTGGATAGTTTTTTTTTTTTTATGCTCGAAGGTTTTGAGATATCAGCGTTTGATTTGCCCGTTGCCACGCCATGATAGAAATGAAAGAAACGTTTGATGTTTGTGATGCTGGAGGAGTTGTTGTACAATCTGGGGCTTACTGATTGGCGTTTTGATGTCGTACAAAAGAAGTCGAAATGAGACAGACAGACGGATCAGTCTGTCCCAACAGCGACAGAGATTTTCCTTTGACAAGGCTCCATCAATAAACACAACTTACATCTAAAAAGACAAAGTCCGTAATTTAAAAAAAGGGAACAACAACTGATAAAACCAGTGTTTGTGTATTGTCTATTTTAAATTGCTCAGAATGGTTACTACAAAGGGAATGAAAGATGTTTTGAAGATGTTTCTCCAAACCGGAGGGACGTTGTAACGTCTGCCTGATGGCAAATTCCTTTTGACATTAGAAATATAAAGCAAACTAAAATGTGTTTCTGTTGACATTTTATGGAAATTCTCACTGACTTTGCAAATCAACAAAAAAAAAAATTGTGAATTTATCAGCTTATATTGTATGTCGTTTGATTTCCTCATAAAACAGGAATAAATGATTCTTTAAAACATATATATTTACATTTTCTTCCCTTCTGTGACTTCTTTACTGCCTGTCATTCCGCATTCTCCCTGTCCCAGATATCTGACTCTATCCACCGTCCCATCACCACTATAAAGCCAAAAAAACTCATAAAAAGGAAGAGGTTTAAATTGGAATAAAAGAAAAGGTAAGCAAGGAAATATCAGATTGTTATTCAATAAACTCCACAGGACCATTCTCTAACTCCTATCATGACAAAAAAAAAAAGAAAAAAAAGACGCCTTGTTGTTGAGGCTGTCGCGGTGCAGAAAGGGTTAAAAGTCGGAGTCATTACAAATAATGTGAACGTCTGAGTCTGAAGGCATCTGAACCACAGCTGGTCAGATAGGCTGCAGGTCATCTGAGGGCCAACGGAGGCTCTGCTGATCAAGGCCTCTGCTCTCGACAGGGGGATGAGTGATGGCCGCAGAGTAAATGCCAAAACTATAAATTTCCTCCCACACTGACCCAAAGCTCCTCTAAAGTTTATTTACATTTTCACATAGCATCTCCCCTCCAACGTCAGTGTCAAGAGGATCTCAAAGGCCCGATGAATTAGTGATTGCAGTCAGAGCGTGTGCTCTAAAACACACACACTCGTTTCTCTGTGAACATGTCTGTTGTGAGCGCTGCTGAGGAGCAGACTGAAAGAATCTTTCATTGACTTGTCTTTTCCTGTTACTTGCTCTGGAGCTTGCTTTTTTTTTTTCTTTTTTTTTGCGCTCGGTCCAGAAGTCCTGAGCATAACCGGGTGCTGCATGTGTTAAAAAAACACTTTTCAAATAAAGCTTTGTCACGTAGATTACAAAGACCAAACGCGGGTGAGCGTTGCTTTAATAATCTGAAGCGAGACAGGTTTGGGTTTTTTTTTAACGCATGGAAAATAAATAAATAAGCTCAGCACCCCACGGTTTGCTTTCCAATGGGCTTTGCAGAGAGCTCTGTTTGATGTGAAAGCCTACAGTCAACTGTGTTTGGACAGTCATGGGGTGGAGCTGCCAGGCTTTTAACTGCTCCAGAGAACACAACCCACCACAGAGCTTGCACATAGGAGTCCCTCTGTCCTGAGGCAGGGCACCAACTATCAACTGAGAGAATGAGAGCAACAGAGAGAACCACAGTGAGATTTATTCCTGCACAGGCCCGGAGGCTAACATAGCAGAGCGGCTAAAACAGTCAGAAAAAGAAAAAAAAAGAAAAAAGCCCTGAGGACATCTGTAGCATGATCCTTCCAAAAGCGTTTCATAAGATCTGCGCTGCACAGCTGCAAAAGATGAATATTACATCTTTTATTCAAAACATTTCCAAACACTTGTCAACTTGCAGGTGAAGCTATGCAACCGGCAAAGATCTGATTTTGTGAATTCAAAACAGATTGGAGCGCAGATCTGTCAAAGCAGGGGAGTAAATGTGCAGATACACACACAGAGAAGGTGGGAAGAAGTCATCGCTCCTGTTCCGTGGAGTGGGAGGCCCGTGACGCCTAATTTGAGAGAATGAACGCACTTAAGTTATTAAGGCAGGAAGGTAATCTGTCAAAAAGCAGGCTGTTTTGGCATGTCGCATACCGCAGCTGAGATCATAGAGTCAGATTCTGCTTGCAATTACAGCTGAAGGACCTTGGATGCAGCAGAGGCGGCCATTAATCCTGCTTCTGGCCCCGGACGCTTTGACGTGTCAAAACCCAACTGTCCTCCTCCGCCGCCTCCGCCTCCTCCTCCGTGCCACAGAGCGGGAGGGGAAAAAAAATGCACCACAGTGGCCAAACCACACCAGAGGAGTAATTGATGGCATCATTAATGTTATTAGGCTTACTTAAGTCAGCAGTCACATTATGACTTACTTTGTTCTGTAATGTATGGGAAGTGACTCCGCAGAGGAGACACAGAAGTTGACTTTATGGCTCTATTACTTCACTCTGGATTATGAGTTTGAACAGATGACTCATTGTTTATTATCTGTTGCATCAAAAACATTTGCTCAAAGTTCATTTTTAGTCTAAATATGTTTTAACGATGGAAAAAAAAAACCAAAACTTTTAAAGGCATTCTTTGATTAGATTTCTCCCGAGGAAACATGAAAATGTCGATGACTCATCTTTCACTTATGGAGCATAGTAAACTTACTTTATGTTTGGCATGCCCTTTCACCCGTAATGCTAATAGCCATGCAAGATCGGGTAGGACTACAACAACAATGGCGGACTGGCGGAAAATGACATTTTCTTGAATTGTACTCGCTTTGTAGTTTCGGGTCACTTGGAGTAGCTTCTCATCGTCCGTCCACACAAACATTTCAGCGCTCGGTAGAATGAAAAGGATGTGAACATGTGTGTGGTTTTTTTAAAAAGTGAGAACGCCAACTACTGGCCTGTCATGTATACTACAATCTATTTTGTCGCTACGACGTTCAAATTAAAAATGTTTCTGTTTTCGCTGGGTCGTTTTCATGTAAACGTGAGCTTAATAACTGTTCTTTTCCTTCTAAACACTTTCAGCCACTGCAGCAGACTACATTACATACAAGTGTGTGTAAACAGGAATGCTGAGTGTATTCTCTGTCGCTTCCAGTTGACATCCAAACATGCAGTAACAATAGTCCCTTAAAATCCCTCTATTCTTTCCTTTGTTCCCGTCACAAAAGCGTCTTGTTTACAACACAAAGACTGCGGTTTCATCACAGTGAAAGCAACACACACACACACACACACGCACGTTGAAAAGAAAAGAGTCTTCAAAGGAAGAGATTCATCACAGTGTGTCGCCCCACCCACCCGCCCACACTGCACCTACACATGGCTGCGATCAGGTCATTTAGCTGTTTAATGTGCTATGGCGTTTTATCCGCACCTTAAGCGTCTCAGAGCGAGGTGCTATGCACAGTGTGGCTTCAGGGTTCAGAAGACGCCTCAGTTTCTGTCTTTAAATGGAGGGAACTGTTGACGTTGCCAGAACGTATAGTGGTGGATGGCGTTAAATTAAAAGCCTTGAAAAGCTATCAAGCTAATTTGAAAGAAACAGAAGTACATTAGAGTTCATGTGCATATCTGAGCTGAAAAGGCAAGAACTTGACCGTCCACATTGTCTAAATAAGCCACCGGGTGGGAAAAAAAAAACTCAGCACGTCACAATTAAGTTGACATTCCAGGAAATGTGGCATTAAACATTTTGACACGCATCCAAATAGTTGCATGGAGGCGCATGTTTTGCAAAGCATCTGTGTCCGATCTGAATAACTAGCATAACTGGAGTGCAGATGGTCACAGGATGTGACCACCTCGTATCGTCTGTTCCCATCCATCTACCGCTAAATAGCTCCTTTGACACCCTCGGCTGCTTTGCTTTTTTTTTTTTTTTCTTTTTTGTCAGGGGAGCCTTACATGATGGCCGCCATTTTTTTTTTTTAAAAGAAGCCTTGTTTTATTTCCACCCTAAAGTTGTGAAACAATCCCACCAGTCACACAAAACATCCCACAAGAACTTCTGACCCGTTTGTGGCAGGCCGTGAGTCACGAGTTGGTCCTCTTGATATCACTTCTTTGAAATCGTAACGTCCAGCTGCCCTTCTTCACGGCCCCTGCTCAACAGCTAAATCAGATTTATAACTACTGTCACAGGCAGGGATGACAGATAAATTAATCTTCCCTTCACGAGTTTACATCTCGGACATCTGGACCGCTGATCCTGCCCTAACAAGCGCAGAGGTCTCAGCGAGCTGTCTTTTAATGTTGATGTGTTCGTGGCTGGAGATGAATGGCTCTGTCAAAGGAATCTATTTATACAGCAGTTATATGGCAGCGCCACCAGATCCAGGACGCTGCACTTCCTTGAGACGAGCACCAGCATCTGGTGGAGGAAGTCAGCGATGACACGTCTTTGGATTTGGACGACTGTTCAGTGTAACGTGCCAGTTACTGTGAGGTTAAAAAGAAGGCCCTTAGGTCACAAAATCCTATTTTTAATTCTTCAACATGCGAGTCTTCATCTTATTTCATAGTCAAAAATTTTTTGATTTGAATCTGAATACGATACTGAATGAAGTGATAGCAATTCATGCTAATTGGAGGATGAATCTTCAAAGAATGTTTACACAATGCATTAGCATGACATGATAACATTTAATGTGATTTGGATCCATGACCACCTTTAAGTTGGCCACATTATGTCGATGAGAAGACCAGAGACCATTATCATCATGACAATGAGCTGACGTCCATTGGTGGTACGTTCACAAAAATGGCAGAAATTCTGATTGGTATAGACAAAGGGCCGATTACCTTGTACAACAATGTTTACGCTCATTTGTTTCATAACACTTTTGTATTTCCTGTTTACACTGGTAGGACGGTGAATACAGAATAAAGTGACATGTCATCAAGTGAAGAGGTGAAAGTTATCTCAGGCTTTATGTGGAGGGAACTGTTGTCGTTGCCAGAATGAAATATTAAAATAATAATGTGAACTATTCACCGTCTAGACACAAACCATTTTACCTGGTTGTCTTTATAAACAAACAAATCAAACGCTCCAATCCTGAGTTACACTAAAAACAAACGACTCTTTGGCTCATGGTCCGACTTAAACTTGTACCAATCTTTTAACTATATTTATAACATGTCCTGCTTATGACCGCTAAGAGAGTACAAGAAACAGCCTTACCACAGTGTGGTAAGGCAAAATAAAAGATCATGTTTTCATTTAATTTAAGTATGTTACTTGACGAACAGATACAGGACATGATCTTCTTTGCCCTGACTTAACCTCTTCAGATTTTATATCCTGTTAACCTGTCCCAATTATTGGCCATAAATACTTCCCAATAGGATGTGCCACCTAAAAAACATGTGCAAAGAAGTTCAAAAAAGCCAAGACAAGAACAGACACATCTTTGTACAGACATGCCAGTGTGTTTTTTTATATATCGTTTGAAACTGACAATCAGTATGTAAAGCATTTACTTGATATTAGTGGATGTCAAAGGTGGAAATGGTCAAGACTTCATACTCTCACATGAACCTCCAAAGTCAAAGATAAACTTGTTTATTTCAAAGACAGGCAGAGTAGAGTCATAACACGAGCAGTTGAAAGACAAGACCACCAGGACTGCAGAACTCGAGCTTGTCATTGCGGGCCCACCCTTCCTCAGCACCTACCACACCTCCTCACCCCATCACATGAATCACAGCCACCACCCTCCACTGCCTCTGCAACAAAAGATGCTTTGAGGTCAAGCTCCTCTTCTTTGTGCCCACCGCGAGGGAAACAGAGCCACTCGAGACAAGGGCGACTTAAGAGCGGCGTATAATGAGAGGACGTCCATCACAGAAGAAGAATCCCATTGAAATAATATGACGTTCAAATAAATGAGCTTCTGAAGCGTGTGACATTGAAAAGGAATTCTTTCAGGTGTTGAAATCACATCAAAAATCTAATTGTTTGACTTTCCTCATCAAACCTCGTAACGGTTCTTCATTGATGATAATACGCCTGAGCTTTAAGCTGCACCCCCAGCCCCCCCTTTTTATATTCATCGCCCCAAGAATCCTCTGTGGGGGTTTAAAACTTCAAACACCACCTCATGAAAAAGTCAGGAGGTGTCAGACATGTGTTCCCCCTCCCCTCCTCATCCCCCGACAAACCCCGCTGGCTTGCCAACACCAAAGGCCAGAATTGATTTTATGTGAAGCAGGACCGGCTCCACCTCCGTCAGGGATCACCTGCCTCATCGCGCCCAGCCTGTGGCTCTGATGCCCCGTGAACAATTAGGGGAAGACAGCCGAATATTGACAAGGTATCCGTGGTTTTCAGAGCACATTTTCATTAATTATGTATCATACGCGGCAACCTGCAGAGTGCGTTTTGTACGATGTGATTTACCCCCCTGAACATCTGAAGGAAGTTAAATTGTCACGGTTACATTTTCTGCCTCTAATTCCACACGGATGATCCTTGTGTATGAGCTAATAAAGTGAGGTTTATGGAAGATTCCGGACAGATTATCGGAGGTAAAAGCACTGTCCTGAAAACTCAGCGGGCTTTAAAGTTAGTCCAGCTGTGCAGACTAAAAATGCAGTACGAAAGGTCATACAAGAGCCAAGCAGAGATAAAAGTCTGAGGTGGCTTTCTTGTATAGTGATCCGTATGCGATCCCCTTTAAATGAAACATTCCTTCCTGTTTGTCTACGCGTGCTCATCGTGGCCCGCAACCGTCTGAACTCGAGGACAACCAAGTACCGTAACATGAAGTAGTGAGATGATTGGGATTCAGTGGCTGATTTCATTCCAATTCATTCATTTTCATTGGAGACATTTTGACCTGTGATGGCAGGAAAAAAACATGTGAAACTGATCAACTATTAAAAATGGTTCCATTATAGTATGATTTCCAGTAGCATGACCCCCTGAAGTCAAACACCTAAAGGCTGTTCACTTACATTCTAAGATAGGCTGGCCACTGGTTGAACCGGTTATGTGTAACTTCTTGCTGTAAAAATAAACTTAAATTGAGAGCATAGCTTATTATCTTTTTTCTTTGCAATAGTCATACGGTGAAGTCAAGACACGATGTATTCACCGATTATTTGGATTTTTAAAGCTACGCATTTAGCGTGGAAAAGATCAACTCAACCAAAACTTTGGGCAACAATCCCTCTTGCATATGTGTATTGTGATATGATGTGAATCTATATGTTTTATTGTACTGCAAAAACCGCCCAACAAGGTCCGGCCTCTGTCCTCATTCATGCACGGCCTGCTCTGACCTCCACCTCAGCGGTAAGGAAGTGTGGACAACCGGAACGCCAGGAATACAAAGGAGAATTCCTTCCTGCATATTATCCCATATGCTCTTTTGTAAAGCGTCCCGAGACAACACTTGTTATGAATCAGCGCTATACAAACAATGATTGATTGATTGAAGCCAAAGGACAATGGGTCTCGTTTAGACCACGACCAAGGAATCCCGGTGTCCAATAAACTGGCAGAATCTCTTCTGCCATTTCCACACCGACCCCTCTGTCTAATCATGGAAGAAAAGTGGAAAATGCACTGAAAGAAAATCCGCATTAGTTCCCAAACACTCAAATGTCTTGCCTTGACTAACTACTTAGTTAAGTCACTATGTTCCAATACCTCAGTTATTATCATCATTATGATAAAACACACGTTTTAATGAATCAGAATAATAATTCATCTTTAAATTCATTTGGTCAGCACCATTAATATTCTTCTTCTGTATGTGTGATTGACTCGTGTTTTTGTAAGAGATACTACCCAAACCGTAAACAGTCATCGCAGAAAATAAGAAGAGACGCTAATGTTTAATGACGTGTTGAAGTGCGGGGACCATAGTTTATGCTCGAACACGAATGACCCAGGAATTTTTTTATTTTTTTTAATGCAGGCGATTACAAACTGTAAGTGATTGTGAGTGAATGGACTTTTAATTTACCTTCTCCAAACTTCAGACATGTTTGAAAGCTGCAGTAATATTTGTCTGTCGGAGTATTAAAGGGAATACGTTTTAGGATACTTGCGTCGATGTGAGCAACGTGAGTTCCTCATTTTTTTAACAGCGGGCCCTTCAACCACTGGCTCGATGTCAACCTCCCGTTCTAATGGACAGCCACAGAGCTGACAGGTCGTAAATCAGAGGTACTATAGAAAGCCATTAGTCCAGGGATACACAATAAAAAGCGGTAATGGTCTCATAAAGCCTGCAACACCACAGCAGACATTCTGATTCTGTCCATTAAGGGCTGCACAGAGCCTCGGATGACTGAAAACAAGGAAGCCATTTTTCTTCTGTACGTTATCGCCTGGGGTCTTGTGCTTGTGATCAATGTACAGTAAAGGCGCAGTGTGCTGAGAGCTATTTATTTACACTGTACTCCAGCTGAGTGAATATTAGAGGAGAACATTGTGATTAAGAAGTGCTGCTATTGAGCTCGATGTTACAGACGCCTCATTGATTTACTGTGAGCTGGTTGTAAATGCAAGACGTGTTCAGGGGGTGGGTTACAGCATCAGGAACAACAGTTTACACTCGTTGTTATGGGGAGTGGAATCAGTCTTTAAATCATATTAAACGGATAGATCGGGCAAAATGTACACATTTCAGCCAAAGCTGATGTTGTATCGATAGATAAGGTTTTTTTTGCTCATGTGTTGAGTCAGCTTCCAAAAGTCTTAGACCATCCACGTACATGATGTATGTAAGTAAAACAAGACCAAGCGTCTACCGCCATGCTAGAGGCACTGTGAGGCTGCACTAAGGAATAGCGCTCAGCTAAATGGTTAGCATCATTTTCATTATTATTCAATTCATCTCGAGGTGAACAAGAATCCCTCCCAGAGCTGTCATGGACATCTCACCTCAAGACCACCAATTGGATAAAGAAATTTTAAAATAAGGAGGTGCTTAAGGAGGTTAAGTGATCATAATCCTCCCCTCTAAACACAGAACGGTACTTTATTTTACAGCACAATTCAAGACCTAGGATGAGAGCACATTGGAAAGTCTGGGGAACGTCAAAATTGGTAGGATTCATCTTCTAGGCAACACGAACATCTGTACCAATCTTTATGGAAATCCATTCAGAGGTTGTTGAGATGATTCACGTCAGTCGAGGCAGCTAGCATAACTTATTTCATCAACACTTTGGTAACCACAAAATATTCGAGCAGAAATCTGAGGGAAGGTTTACTTCAATGCAAATGGAATTTTAAAAAGTCTGGATTAGTAGCTACCATCAAATATGTTGGAAAATATGTTGGGCTTACAAAGAGAGTCCAACTTCCTGCGCAATTTGACAAATAAATAATGTGTTGACAAACACTGCAGTAAATTTGGGGCTACAGATCTTAAATGCTCTGCATATGAAGGCTGGAGGCTCATGATAGCTTTCTATGTTCAACATAATAAATCTAATTAACCAGAAAACATCTTCTTTGAAACCACGCCAACTTGTTTTCGCTATTCAAATTTTGGACGGCGAAATGTCTAAATGATTTCAGCTACAATTTCACCAAACGGAGCCAAAATTCTCGTCCCCAAAAGATAAGAAAGTCGTCTGAGTGACATTTCAACAGGCGGTTCCCAACTTACAGCCGGGATTGAACTCGCCTGAAGACAATGACAAGCTCCTCTCTGTCTGATGTCACTTCCCATTTCCAGGCCCCTGACTGCTATCTTGCTACCGGCTTCTGCCAATAATAGCTCATCAAAAACAACACAACCCTTCTTGGCACCAAAATAAAGGCAGCGGTCCACGCCGGTGCCACTCAGTTGTCAATTAAGACTCCTCTTCACACTGACACTTGTGACTTAAAAGAAACAGTCGAAGACGTGATGAATTCGAGGCGACAGATGAGACGGCGGTGCGCTGCGTTGTGGTACCATAATGCGCTCGAGATATGGATAACAACTGACACCACTGGCAGGTCTTATGAAGTTTGATTTCATTTGTCAGGCCTCCTCTACTTTGTCTTTTAGCTCCTGCACGCTCCCTCACTCTTCAATCATGGTGGTAATAGCTTGTTCTGATAGCCCGAAGACTCTCAAACTCACTCTCGTTAAGGATGCAAAGCCACAAATATAGCAGGTTCAAGTTGGCATCGTGCGTTGTATCTAATGCTGAATGTAGAAATGCATGTGGTGCATTCGGAAAAAGAAGCTAAATGAACCTGAATATCCACGGGGGTGTTCTCATTTCTGAATTTCCCACAATTTCTCAACACGGAGATGAAGGCGTATCACATAAACCACAAACGACAGAGAAATAACCATCAGCCTCTGTATTTGATCGCTAAGTAGACAAATGGAGCGGTAAGTGTCCAAGCCTGTCTCGGCAAATACCTCGCATGCTTGTCTCTAGCCGACCACATGACGCTAATTCCTGACTGAAGCGCTCCTCCCGCGTATCCCTAATCCGGCCAGTGAAATGTGACAAGATCATTCTTTAGGCCTACTTTAGTCTGAATAATCTGCCCATCACAGACATTCATCCCGACCTGCACAGTGCTTCCAGTGTCATAACACGCTACCTGTACATTTTCACCCCCGGCTTAGGTTCCATAAATTAAATCTAGACGAGTAAATGTGAGGGATCAACATCGAGTGCTGCATGTGTGTGGATGTAAAGAACGTGGATTTTTACACTGAAAGATTCCCAAACAAAAACATGGCTCTTAAAAAAAAAAAAAATCAGAACTTTATTAATAATATAGAACGTTGGAGCTGCATGGATTGAGATGATTGTTGTTTGATTGGTTGTCCAAGGAATGTTTTTACTGGTGAAATTATCAAATTTGGTTTTCCAACTCAAATTTGAGGACTTGCTGTTTTTGTTCTGTTCGCTACTCTCATAAGCAGAATATCCTTGGGTTCAGAACTCCTTGTTGGGTCATGCAAGCAACTATAAGACAGTTGCTAGCAAAAAAACAGTACGACATTTTTTGACAAAGGACGCTTGTTTTTCTGTATCTTATTTGGAGACTTAAGTTCGGGGTCCGTCTTTGGTGGCTTGTTTTGTCAGAATTCACCTGCAAGGAGCCATGAGAGACATTTTCTGACGAAGGTTTAACTCAGAGTGAGAGAATTCTGTGGGTTTTTTGTTTCATATCCTTGAAAATTGGAAATTTCAGGGTTTGGAACGACAAGTCAGACAAAACCTGAATTTTTCAGGCAAAGATTTGAACTCTAGTAAATCACTTAGGGCTTTTTTTCTGGCTTGTAGTTGGTCAAGAAGTCCGGTAGGATCTAACAGATCCATATATAATGAAAACGATCTACAGGTAATCAAAAATAACTAAATCAAATCAAGCTAAATACCACCTTAAATGTCATCAGACTCCAACATGATCGCTCTCCGTTTCCCCCAAAGCTTCAAGATAAGTACACCACAGACGGTCTTACTGGAGCTTCTTGAAGTTTCCACAAAGTTGTGCGGCAGTAATATGGCAGCTGTCAGCTTGAATTGAGCCGCTGGTTCCAGTTGCTAGCAGAGAAGGGAAGGTGAAGTTAACTCCTCTCTACAGCATGACTACAACCCGCCAGGGATCCTCACCTGCCTGGTGGCAAGTGGACGACAGCCGATAATCTCCAAGAAGGCTTTGCATCCTTACCCCTGACCAGCTTTAACTAATTGAGGAGACAACGTGAAAAAGAGCCTTCACTGCTGTGATCTTGGCTGCACCTCAACTTTTCCTCACTGTCTCCGTCATGCCGACTTCCGGCGAGATAGCCGAGTTCTCCGTGTCAGTTGCGTGTTGAGCTCTTGCAAATGAAGTCAGTATTTGACACAGATGATGGGGGGGGGAGAACAGAGGAATGGGTATGACTTCTAAGTATCTGAAATGTCCTGTCTTAAACACATAATATCTGTAATACTTCCTGACACTTTCTCCTATAACCTCTTATTCTGTGCCAGCTTCTGTGGGGCCTTTTTTTCTCTCCTCTCCGGGCGCAGAAGAAAAGCGAGTCTATTTTCTTGTCATATTTGGTTGAAAGGCGACTCTCAACTTGGAGTCTAATTTCCTGCACTTTAAAGACAGTCCGCATGCAAGGTGCATTACCATGCTATCAGGGTGATGGAGAGCAATTTCAGGCTGTCAGTCACTCATAGAAATATCACGGAGTCTTAATGTCTGCAGCGACCTGTCAGAGGCTGCTGTGAAGTGGCGAGGAGCGTAATCTGAGTCTTATTCACTCGACGCCATTTACGTGTCAGCGTGGCTCTCTGTTTTACTCTGTATGGTGGTTCATAATGAGATGGGGATATAATATAGCTGTAGACAGGGCTACTTAAGAAGAGGTCAAACTGTTCAGGAGGTTTTTTTTTGTTTTTTTTTAAATGTCATAAAAGAAACGTACAGCTGCTGTACAGAAACATATTGATTTCTTACATACTTCACAGTTTTAGCCTACAAGTATGAAATTAGCTGCATCACTTCTTGCTTCGCAGACAGCAGTTAGTTAAAGCTGTTAATTTCAAGATACACGCACCACTCCGGGTGACACACTAGGCCTGTACTTAACCATTATTAATGTGACAGGCCTCAGTGCAAAGCAAATCAATTAAACAGGAGCAATCAGCGCGGTCGGGATAACGGCCTTTTAAGGCTGTTTGCATGTGACAAAAGGAAGGTCCTGGATCCAGGGGCCTCTGCGCCGGGACCTGACAGGTCAAAAAAGGCGGGCGAGAAACAAAAGCCCCCTCCAACCATCATCAAATCATCTTTTCTTTTTTTTTCTTCTTTTTTTTAACCTGTCACATCCAGTCTGGCTGCTGAGGTGGCGCGCCCCTGCAAGTGCCCGGCTGCCACGAGGTGAATTTTCATGTCACGTAAACGGAATATGTATTCCATTTGCAAGAGGTTATTATGCTGCACTTATCGACTATCCGTTTCTCATTTATATGTCAGGAGCTTTTGCAACTGAGTTTGGCTCCATTTTCAAACAATTTAGCCTTCTTTTTTTTTTATGAGTTGAATGTGCATGTGCAATTGTAAAAGGGTACAGAATAATAAAAGTGGAGTGGTAACTTACCTTTGCGTTGTTCAGAATTCTTCCACTGTTGCCTGGAATCTCCCAAAAATCTGAGAAATACAGAAAGATTGCAGAAAACCTTTAAAGATTTGGACTAAAACTGACTAAACGGCCGTAACGCACGCATGCGTTTGATGAATCAACCCTGTAGGAACCTCCTTACATGCAGAGTTGAATAATACAACGTACACATTATACAATTATACATTATACAATGGAGTCATAAGGAAACTCCTGTCGCTCTGACCCTAATGACTGTTATTTTCAATATTTAATCACCTCAACGTTGACAGTGTTGGTGGCTGCACAGATGAGCAGAGCACTTTAAAAAAAGACTTAAGATGAAACACAGAACACAAAGAAAGGCAGCTGGAAGAAAGTCTCAGCCACCAATTCAGCTCATTTAGAATTTAAACACAGCGGCAAAAGAATACTTTTCTTAAAAAAAGAAGAGCATAAAATAAAATAAAAACTGATACTGTGAAGTTGACAGGGGGTCAGAAATCACTATTTTGTTTCTGTATTATGTGTGGTCCAATGATGAGGATTAACATGAGTCAGATAATTGCAAAAAGTAAAACAAATGAAATTGATTAAAAAAAACTTTTTTTGCTGGAGAAAAACTGAAAAAACATGCCTGGAAAATCTCCTTTTAATGTTTTCTGAGAATATAACAAAAGCCATGTTACATTTGGGTACATAACAACTAAATTATGCATGTTAAAAGAATATAATAAACTCTAAATCAGTTGACCACATTTGTTGCTTGCAAAAGTTTGACGTCTGACTTCATTTGTCTCTGAATGCATCATTAAACGTGACTTCACAAAAACACATAAATATAAAATGTTATTATATATTTACACTGCAGTATGAAGAGTCTTGCCCTTCCTGGCACTGGATTCACTTCTGCTTCTCAACGCTCGTGTTTGAGCGGACTCTGGCTCATTCATAAACGTGTCCTTGTGTGAAATACTTTCAGGAGATTTCGAAGCTTTTTTTTTCCCCGTTTAAAAGTAATGAATTGCGTCGACGACACACACAAAAAAAGTGCAGCCATTTAAGGATAGAGCCGAGAATTTGGTGTCTGTGGAAGCGAGCCATCCATCACGTGCACAATAAAAGAGTTTTTGCCTGACGGTCGAAATTTATGGTCGCCCTTCTCTGCCCTAATAACTCAAGGCGCTGTGTCAGAGGCTGACAGCCGGAGCCCAAAACAGCCCCCCTGTTATCCATCAAAAAACACTTGCATATGTTTAACTTTCGCCTGATCAGCAAGACATTTATAGGCTATTGAGTAATAAGATAAGTGGGTCTATTTCTTTGGGAAGAAACGCGGAGGCTTGAAATGATTAATGGGAGCCACAAGAGGAGTTTTTACACGCTCATGGAATCAAAAAAAGAACATTTTTTTGGCTGGAGTTTGGCGGAAATGTCAGGGCGTATTTTTAATCTTTAAATTAAAAAAAAAACCCATCCGAATATAATTAAATATATGATGTGGCAGGATTAAAGTTCTTTATGGCTACCTCAGGGTTGCGTAAGATAAAACAAATCGTAGTTAATAGTCTGACCACACCAGGCAGAGCACAAGCCTAAATGATGATGGCGGAGGTACAGAGAGGTTCACTTCGCCTCACCTCTCCACTCCTCATGGATTCACTTTACAGCGTTTGACCTGAATCTGACTGTGAAGAGGCACAAAAAAATAAGTGCAGACAGCTGACAGATAACAGGCGTGCAGGACAGGGGACTGACAGATGACACCCTGCTTGATGGAGAGGAGAAGGTTGAAGGAAATGTGAAACATGCCGATGGATATCTGTGCACATTGGGCAGGAAAGCCATTTTTTCTCTCCTTTTACGACACACACTTTTTCATTATTGATTAAGAAAGGGTGAACAGTATCTTTTGAGACAACCGACGGTGCACAGAATCAGCTTGAAGCTCTCTCTTTTCGAAATTGCAGAAGTCATGCGAAATAAAATTGCGTGAAAATGTCACAAAAAGTCTTATTGGGAAGAAGAAACGATCTTATTTTACAAAGGTATCATTGGGCAGATTTTTTTTTTCTCTTATGTGAAATGCATCGTTTGCATCTTGACATGAATCGTTTGACTTTTGCATACCTTATTGGCCTGTTTCATCTTCCACAAAAAGCACACTATACATGATGCGCATGCGTCAAAGCGCCAATTACGCAAAGACGCACACGAAAACTCCAGATTAAAAGCTGCCCTGAGTGAGTGAAATGTGAAATACACACACTCGTGTGAAGAGGAAACGTCACATTCACTCGACCCCCCGATCACCTCGGGTTTTCTCTTTGATTGGGAGGCGGAACAGGCTGTGATCTGCGGACTTATTCAGAGGCTGCGTTGGTAGGAGGCGGAGTGATCTCTCGTGTATAGCCTCGTAAACCGAGTGCGCTCTCGGACCTGCAGCCACACTGTCAGAGCGACACTGGAGATGAAGCAACGCGGCTGCGATTCGCACGGATTCTTCTCACAGAGGCGTCTCTTTTAAGGATTGTACATCTTTCAATTCTGGCTTTAACCTTCTGAAGTCTTTTCGAGTGCGGACTTTCTTTCCTCTACACATGTATTTCTCAACCCTTTTTAAGAGAATTGGGTCATGATCACATCGCCCACGGTCTCTGTCCTGAGAAATAGCACGAACACAGCGTGGGAGAGCGGCTCCTCGGGGGAGAAGGGCGCAGAGAAGAGCAGCAAGAATCCAACCGTCCACAACTCCGTCTCGCCCGCAGACCCTTCTCGCCAAGCCAGCCGTCTTCCCATCAAGGTTTTAAAAATGCTCACGGCTCGGGCAGGACACCTCTTACACCCGGAGTACCTTCAGCCTTTACCGTCCACGCCTGTCAGTCCCATCGAGGTAAGAAACCGACGCGATTTTTTGTTGAAATGTTTGCGCACTCGGGCAAATATTTGGCTCTGACATCACAGGACACGAAAGCTTCTTTTCTCTTTTACGGGATGAATGTCGTTGTTAAAGTCTATCCACAACTGAAGATTTTAGTCAAAAGATGTAGTAAATTAGTCGATAAAGGAAAGATTAGCCTTCTTGTTCTCAGATTTTTACACTTAATACGAGTTTATTGTCGTTTTTTGGGGAGGTTGTCGTTTTTGTTTCGGATTCTGGCTCGCTTGAAAATTTAATGACCTTGTTGTTGCAAATTGATGCCCACGTTTGTCATTTTCGACGCGTGGCAGCTGTACAGTCTTATCCATCTCCTGTACATCAGCCCCGTGTGCACGTTACCTCTTAACATGTTCATTACGCTGAGTTTCATAACGAGATAAGTGTATGCGCAGTGCGTAAATTACGCGGAACCTTTTCTTTTGAGTATTTGCCACATCGCCTGATATCCTGAAGTGCTTGAATGGGTTGTTGATTGTGTGTTTTTTGTTTTTGTTTTTGTTTCACAGCTGGATGCAAAGAAAAGTCCTCTGGCTCTCCTGGCACAAACGTGCTCCCAGATCGGCAAACCGGACCCGCCGTCCTCCTCCAAGCTCTCCTCCGTGACCTCGAATGGATCTAGCGACAAGGAGAGTAAATCTGGACCGCTGAAAATGAGCGACATCGGAGTCGACGACAAATCCAGCTTTAAACCCTACTCCAAATCGTCGGACAAGAAGGAGTCGAGCGGCAGCCTGAGTGGAGATAAAAACAGTTTCCGAGTGCCTAGCGCCACCTGCCAGCCGTTCACCCCAAGGACAGGCAGCCCCAGCTCCTGCACCTCCGTGTCTCCTGTGCCAGCTGAGGGGAAAACGGGAGACAAAGAGGAGAAGAAGGAGTCTGATAGCAATAAAAGCAGCTCGACAGAGAGTAATGGCAGCCATAGGATAAGTGGAATTACCTCTGATGGCAGTCAACACCAAGAGAACACATCTGGATCAAAGACTGTGACATCAGATTCAATATCTGTGACCTCCTCCTCCTCCTCCGTGCTCTCCTCCGGACTGGTAGCCCCCGTTTCCCCCTACAAACCCGGGCATACAGTTTTCCCCTTGCCACCTGCTGGTATTTCATATCCTGGAAGTTTAGGATACGCAGGTTACCATCAGCCGTTTCTCCCTCATGGAATGACCCTGGACCCCACCAAATCCAGCAGCCAGCTGTTAAGCGCACAGTTTGCTGCGGCCAGCTCTCTGGGATGCAGTAAAGCAGGGAGCCCTTTAGCTGGAGCTTCTCCTCCTTCTCTTATGTCTGCTAGTCTGTGTCGGGACCCGTACTGCCTGAGCTACCACTGCTCGAGTCATTTAACCGGGCCGTCCGGTGCGAACTGCGCGCATGACTCTGCGGCGGCGGCAGCTGCTGCGCTCAAGTCCGGATACCCGCTCATGTACCCGACTCACCCGCTGCACGGCGTGCACTCCTCGGCCCCGTCTTTTAGCGGACATCCCTTATATCCATATGGGTTTATTCTGCCTAACGATCCCCTGCCGCACGTGTGTAACTGGGTTTCTGCTAACGGACCTTGTGATAAGCGTTTTTCCTCCTCTGAGGAGTTGCTCAGCCACTTACGGACTCACACGGCCTTTGCCGGCACAGAGAAGTTGATATCGGGGTATCCCGGCTCTTCGTCTCTCGCTAACGCCGCCGCGGCCGCTGCCATGGCGTGTCACATGCACATGCCTCCTAATGGAAGTCCAGGCAGCCCCGGCGCGCTGGCCCTCAGGGGCCCTCATCACCCCCTCGGACTGAGCAGCCGCTACCACCCGTATTCAAAGAGCCCTCTGCCCACACCCGGGGGCCCGGTGCCAGTGGCCGCGGCCACAGGGCCTTACTACTCCCCATACGCCCTGTACGGACAGAGACTGACTACAGCCTCGGCCTTGGGATACCAGTAGAGACAGAGAATTATACGTTTATAAAGGAGATTTAGGCCACATGAGTTTTATATTGTACTTCATGCAGGGACTGGATCCGCGTGAGGATCAGTGTATTTATTTGCGATAGCTTCAAGCGTGACTAAAAATAAAAAATAATATAACTTTGAAAAAAAAAAGACTCACTTTGCATTCTTTTACACAGGAGAGATTTTTGTGTTCACTTCACCTGCTGTGAAACAAAAAGTGTACTTTTTGTTTGTACGGATTTAAATGGGACCTCTTTCGCTTTATGTTGATGCTTCACTGTTTATTTCTCAAATCTGCGGAGTGAGGATGCAGAATAATGGAAATCAAAAACCAGAGCAGTTGATTTCATGTTTGAGAATTACGATTGATTCATTATATTAGGAGAAAAAACATGAGAGCAGTGTTTTTTCCCCCATATGGTTGCACAATTTAAAGTTTGGAACAGGTTTTTAAAAAAGGGTTACAAAGGGGTGAAAATAATTAATACATAAATGAATACATGCCAAAATAAAAAAAGGGTAATGTAAAAAATATGTAAAAGTTTCTATTTAATTAATTTGTAATTTTAACTTTTTTTTCAGCTGTGTCTTCTTGGACAATGGGACTGTTGTGCTTGTGAGAGAGAGGTCACTAAGTCATTAAAAAAAAACAAATATTTCATATTTACTTTTTTTGGGGTCCGTATTTCTTGTTTAGAGGATTTTGCAAACATTAACAAACACATGCAGTTCTGTGCACATACATGGTTACTAGTTATCATTTCATAATATATATATAACTTTGGTTTATTTTATATCATTTGCTAATCTTGAGGCTGTCAGGGTTTTTGCAAACATCTTGCAAGTAACGCTGGAGCTGTGAAGTCCTCTCTGCATTTTATATCTAATACAGAGAGAGCCTGTGTGTTCATGCATTATGAACTAATAGTGACAAGGTGCTCAAACCACTAACAGGCCTTAGTGCCATAACCTACAATATGTGTGTGTGTGTGTGTGTGTTAGTGTGTGTGGTCAGATGCATTATCTCGTGCTCATCAAAACATGCTGAATCTTCTCAATCACGAGGTCATGCATTATGCTTTCATTAAGGAAGACAAACGAGCGAGCGATATGAGCGAGGAGCTCCCTGAGCAAAGATTGACGATGACACCAGATCCATGGCGCCTTGTGATCACTGTAATGAAGCCGGGAAGCAGAGAGCATGAAATATAGCGAGGCCTAACTATTCCAACCCCCTTAAAACAAATCAGTTAAATCAAGCCAACAGTGTCATTATCCATCCTCAGTAAATCAGGGCTGTTCTGGGGCAATAAAATCACCATCATTAACAGTCACATGTCGTAGTCATCACGCGCACGCATCCTTCATGCAGATGAAGCCCTAAACACCTCTGTGATAGATGGAGATTAAGCCCTCAGGTCCACACAAACAGCCATAAAAGCCAGGGTAGATCAAATGTGATGCATCTTTTTTATTGACAGTGTGACGGGAACGAATGGGCAGATCTTCACAAATTATTCCTCCATATGTAATAGATGTGTGACACAGCAGTATAAATTCACACATCCTCTCGTGTATGAACAAATTGAGCTAATAAGGATTTAATGGACTGATGGATCATCTTGCGTTTAAGGATACCACGCAGCACAGCAAACGTAATAACACTTGATCAAACAAAAATATTTAACGGGCAAGTATTAGATTTTATTGTGATACATTTGTTTCAGGTATTTAGTTTAACAGTTACATTTCAAGTGATGGTTTTTTTGTGTTTTTGTTTTTTGAAAAAAAAAAACAATTTCTACAGGAACTGAAAGTAAAGTCATAAAAAAAAACCCTGAGAAATAAACATTCAGTATCATCCATTAGGGAACAAAAATGATAAGCTAATTATTGCAAACTAATAATAAATAAATAATAAAACTATCATTTGAGAAATCTAAACCCTATCTTTGATGGAAGTTGTAAAATAAATTATAATACATGTTTGGGACGCTCTATAATGTAGTTTAAGGCAGATATGGATTTTTTTTTTAAGCTTATTTAAGTGCGGCATTTTGTCCCCTCTAGGCACCCATAGTGCTGACTTATGAATAGATAATGACTGAGAGTGTGTCTTTATTGACTGAACACACACTTTCACATGCCTCTTTACAGATGCATAAAAACTTTATCAATGTGTCATAAACATTTTATCACATGTTAATGCTCTGTTTAGCAGTGCCACACACTGGGGTTAACAGGAGTGTGTTTGTGTGCTTCTATTGAACATATAATGCATTGGGAGTTCTCCAGGTTGGTATGAGAACCTTTCTTGTAATCTGCTGTCTTTAACTTCAAATTGACCTTAACGTTATTTTTTAAAAACTTAAGGTAATCTACAACTATCTATGGCTAATACAAATATTGATAATACTGCACAGTATCAACTTTTTTTCTGCAATAGTGGGAGTGTGTAGCGAATATTTACAATCACACATTGTTTTAAGAAAGTCAAGTCAAGATTATAGTTCCCTTAATTAAGTTTTTAGTAATTAAGGTTATTAGGGAAAGATGCTGCAGTCATAGGACTGAGGTCAATTCTTTCTGTTTATTACATTAGGTGACTCACATACATCTATCAGTCTTCAACAGATGATCTCTTTCCCACATGTTCCAATGTGAAGTACTGCCAGGACCTCAGATAAACTGGACGTCGTCGTGACTTCACGTTGAATGACTGTGGCGGCTCCACCTGTTCTGCTTTGAAGTGCAGCATATGAGCGAAACTCTCGTCCTTTCACCGGGGGGGGGGGGGGGGGGGGGAAGACGGAGACGGGGGGGACAGATCAGCACGTCGTGTTCTCGAAAAATGGTCGCTTTATGCACAGCTGCGTGCCACGTGTTACGCCGTCTCTGGCCTGTTATGCTCGACCGGTCCAACAGTCACGTAAGAAAACCGACTTTCCAGAAATAAATCCATGCCGCAAACACATCTATCAACCAGCTTTCAAACACTTGTTACAAATGTTTGGGCCACATAATGAATTTAACACCCTTCTGTCAGCTGTATTAATGATCCGAGCGAGGGATTTCCCCCCGTTGTTACACAAACATTTGCAGCCTTTGAATAAATCTTCCTCGTTGCTTATGTGCTCTGGAAAGTCGGGCGGATCTCTGTTTACAGACGCAGAAGGAAAAGCCGACGACCTCTTTCATGTTCAATCAGCTGAGAAGTGTGTCTTCCATCATCCAGAGGAACGCCGGGGGTTCATGTTTGTGGGAGAAAGACTTTCGCTTCTCCAAACAAGCGCCATATTTATCATCCCTCCATCATTTCCTGTCCCTTTGACAAGGAAAATAAACAGAGTACTACAAAGTTTAAGCTGGGGTTTTTTTTTTTTAACCTTGTGAGGCATCTTAAAGAAGGAAGTGACCATAGGTGTGCTGAGATGACCTTCATTTGGACAACTTTTTTTTCCCCACTCACTCGAAGCAAAGTGTCTTTTTGAGTTAAAAAAGCTTGTCGAAAAAAAAGAGGGAATTTTCCCTGCGAAGGACGGTCCGTCAACACACAAAAGCGACGGAAAGAGCAACCGTGAGTCAAACACTGTGCCCTTGTCTTTCAGCACTCGACATGCCCTGTAATTTACACACCACTGACAGCGGCCATTTTGAAGTCTGTCATAGACGGCTAACTTTTTTTTTTTTTTTTGTCTCCAAAAAACGTCTTCCTCACTTTGAGTCTGCTTCCGCTCGGGTCCGGGTGATTAATGACTTCTGGCCTTATTGTGTGGAGGTGGCTAATTAACTACATACTGACTGAAGAGACACGCTATGAAAACCTTCCTCTGATAAACGCCCCCCTCCCTTCTCCTCCTACTCTTGGTCTTGGCATGTGGAAGCTCTTACTGACAAATTTGCAAGAAGCAGACGTACGTTGAGTAAGATGAATGGCCTGTGAGAGCAGTAAACAGCCTTTAATTTAACAGTGTTTAAAATGTATGACACGCTGGCATTGTGCTTCCACGCTGTTCGTGTTCTCTGCTCCGGGAAACGAAGCCAAAGTTTCTCCCCCCCCCACGCATGTTGGTTTTAAAATCAGGCTTGGCATATTCACGTGTCGGGGAGTTTTTCGAGGTTTGCTCGGGCTGGCAAACACGTGTTCGCTGCCTTTTTAAGTTTTCCGCAATTCTGACTGCCGACTGACATTCTGAGACAAAGACCATCAGTTTCTTTCAGTAAACTCGCCTCGAACACGCTGAAGAGGGCGCCAATAGGAAGCACGTCTGAGTGAGTCCTAAACAACTTTAGTAGAGCTGAATGAAAACATTTTGTTTCACACAAAAAAAAAAAAAAAAATCAAGCTAAATAAGCTTTCCCTTTAGTTCAGCTGCTTTTGTGCCATACACACCAGTGGTTAGAAATCTCCCCCTTCCTATTATTAGGTTTGTTAACATACAGTATTGCTGTGTTTGCACTTATGTCGACAGCCTAACTTAATCTAGTTACCATTGAACTCATGTGCTTCGCCCTGCGCGACAGTTTTAGAGGCAGAATTATTACCTTGACCTATGGAAGAAAATTAGCTGTGGCCATAACTTGGAGGCTTTCTTTTCTGGTGAACTAAATAAAACCAATATTTACCAGAACTGTGACAATGATGGAAAACAGCAATGAAAAAAATAAAAATAAAAAAAAATTCTTCAAAATGAAAAATGCCACACAGATCAAAAGTGGTATAAAAAAAAATGCATAAAACCAGCTGGCAGACCATTACAGGTGATGGACGTTTCACTTACCTAAGTCAATATAACAGACTGCTGTTCATTAATATACAGGAGGGCCCGCAGATTCAAGCGTGCCATCTGGTTAAATCGACGGAGTAATCTACAGCTCGTGATTATGGCTGAGGAGCATAGTTTCTCTTTCATCCTTAAAAAAAAAAAACTTTCCATCTGCACCAAGTGGCACATCATTTTTCTTTCTGACAAATGGGCTGTTTTGGTATGATCCAAAATTAGATCAGCAGAAAACCATCAATCTTGTAAAGGGGGCCTGGGAAAAGTATCGAGATTTGGATTCTCCTCTCGTCTTAAACGTCTCAGCTCTCGCTTTCCGTCGCTTGTCATCTGCATGCCATCCCATGGACTTAAGATGAATATGAAAATGTACCTTAATATAGAGGTCCCAGCTTTGTTCCCTGTGGCACGCCACGACAGATGGTGACCTGTGATAATATGTGACACCAGAACCAAAACTCGCACTGAGGCAAAAAAAAAAAAAAAAAAACCACAAAATACTTCCTGTCTGCAAATTAGTGAGATGACACAACTGTCAGGTGCCAGCCTCCTGCTATGACATCCCCCCCTTTACTCCCACCCCTCTCCATTACAGAAGCAGCGATGCTTTCATTGCAAGACAAAGGGGAAATGGGTGCATGTTTTTTTATAGAAGACCTGTCTGTCAGCTGGCTCTCAAGTCATAACAAATCACCGGCACTCAGCTGAGGCTGAACATTCGGGCGTCAGGAGGAAGACGGATGACCTGCAGGCCTTTGAAGTGCTCTGGCAGTTCAGATGGCTCAGCGGCGCTGACAGAGAAATATACACAACAGAGCAACCAATAATGAGAACATTAAACATTCCAGCCACCTGACAGGCTGACAAAAACAGCCTGGCCTCGCATCAATCATCCGCCGAGACATAACCTTGACAATTAGTCCCCTCTGATACTCCTGCTAACCCCTGGGGGCCGATACACTGCGTTGTGACTCCACTTAAGGAGGACACAACCAAAACAGCTCCATCTAACGCCTTAATTCTGATTGATAAAGACGAAGCGGTGATACGGCCTGCAACAAATCGTCTCAGCAAATGTGGAATTTCAAATCACTCGTTTCTTTTCGTGAAATAATGGCTCTCCGAGGACGGGGGAAAAAAACAAACGGAAAGAAATGCACAGACTGTACTTCAATTATTTTCCTTGTGGCCTCTGAAGATGTTTGGGCTAAGAAAACAACAAAAAAATGTATCCAGTGCATGTTTATGGCTCTGCCTACTCAAATGTGTGTTTTAATGACACCCTGAAGGCATTTGGAAGCTATATAAATACTTGTAGCAGAGCCAGCACTTAGATTTTCAATGGAAGTCAAGGCATAGATCATAAAGTAAGAGCAGTTCTTAATGTGTGCCTAACAAGGTTGCATATCTTACATCTGTATCTGTGTAAACATGTGCTTAATGTCAGGGCTGCTATTAAAAAGCTCTATAAATCCAGCTCACTAAAAGACTCAATATCATTAATCTCTATTTTTTTTTTTTTTTTTTTTTTGGTCTCTTGAGCATACTCCTCATTAGCAGAGAGCAGGTTTTTCTTTAGTCGTGCCCGCACCCTGAGCTCCAAATCCAAAGCAGTTGACCTTTCAAAAAAAGGCAAGGGGCCATGTTGTCATCACCCTATTCACTCTAACTATGTAGTTACTGTATGACAAGTGAGCCCTGTGAAAAGACGTTTCCCTTTCGCCTTCACACCTGTAGAGAAAAAAAAAAAACCAAAAGCGCCCGACAGATGGATGGATGGCAGAACTTCAGAAGTACCGTGTCTTTCTCTCATTTTGGTTGAAACGGAAAGAGCTGGGCCGACGACAGTTCTTTAAAAAAAAACTACCTGAGACGTAGTTGCAGAGCTCCAAACCCTGAGGATGATAAATGGCTTCGCTAACCCTGTGGGACTGCAGACCCAAATGAGGACGGAGCTAATTGCCGTGCGAAAGATTTTGGCATGAATGGAAAGCAAATGCAGGCGAGCTGCGGCCAAAAAAAAAAAAAAAAAAGAGCCCAGTTGCCGCTCTGAACTCCTGGCTGGCTTTTGCTTACAAGAGTTCACTTGGTGTCCATAAATCATGGACTGCTTACAGCTGAAACTGCCCTTAGTCCTCGACATGCAGTAGACTGAGTGACAGTTTCCATCCTGACTACATTAGCCCCCCAGTTCAAACGAGACTTCTTTTTTTAAACTCTTCTAACATCTCCAACCTTGCAGGAAATGAAAACCAGATGGCTGAGGATATCTGTGTAGAGCATAAAGCTGAGACCATATGGAAGAAAAAGACACAAAAGAGTAAAAAAAAAAAAATGGTATATTGTTGAAGGAAATGACAGGGGTCAATTCTTAGGTATCATGGGTTTTTGATATCCTTCAAATAAGACTGTATCCTGAGGCTATGATCTGCAGTACATTACTCATTTTCAGCTGACAGCATGAAATGTGGTTTCAGTCTGTGTTACTCCCACATAAGTGAGCACAAGTGCAAACGCAACCATCACTATCCACTATTTTTTTCCTGAACTCTAATCTTGAACTCGACCACACCTCCTTAAGGCGACAAAAAGGTTTTAATTGCACCAGTAGTCGGATCTGCATTTTCAAAAAAAGTCATCGTAAAAGAGTGTCGGACGCAGTACAGTCGTCAAGAGGAAGTAGATAAGTGGTTGGAGATGGAAATGTAACCATCCAAATGTGGAGAGAGAGGTTGTTTTTTTGTTTTTTTTTAAACTCTTGGTTCACCGAACCACAAAAAATCTGAATGAAATTGTTGTGCATTTGTCAGGAGATCTTTTATATAAGGGAGAATTTACAACAGGAGGACGCTGTGTGAGGGATGTCCATCTGCAATATCCACTTTCTATTTACTCTCACACTATGGTACTAAAACGACTTGATTAAATACAACATCAAGGATCTTTCAGTTGGTGTGAACATCGGCACCCCGTGGATATGAAATATGTTGTCCTATTTAGAGCACAGCTAATCCATCTTTAAGTCTTTATCTGGATATGGTGTGTCCAATCCAGCTTTGGTTGAATATTTGTAAAAGTAAACAAAAGCTAAACAACTGAAATGGATTCACAAATCCAGACTGATCTTATCCTCTTGGAAAAATCTTTGGGATTCTTCCATAGAGTCGTTTTTACGTCTGATTCCTCTTATGCTAGCTATTTGCTCGTGACTCTACCCACCATCATTATAAGCCTTTTAAAGGTTTTCTTTTTGTAATCTATAATGTAAAGGCCGCGCATCTCGTAACTCTCATCTGCTTAAGTAAACATCAAAGTTAAATCACAAGGAGCCTCATGTGGACACTGAGAGCTGCGCTCCGACAACAAACGGCCGCAATAAACTTGAAGGCAGTTTACGGTGCAGCACACGCCTTTGTTTTTAATAAGGGTCGTTTATAGATATTCATCACAGGAATTTTTACCCAACAATAGATTCCTCGTGTAAGCTGCAGTCAATTATGTTTACTCGTCACCACCACGGAGCAGACCAATGAAATATTCCCACCTGCCCCTTCATGCCAAAACATTATTTGTGATTTTATTTTATGGGGGAAAGCTGGTGGTGACTCATTTTAATTCAATTGCGTGAAAACCAGAGGCACAATCTGTTTTCCATGTTCTCTGGCTGCAGCTGAAAACACCTGCCTTGTTCTCACAGCTAATATATTAAGTAGTAAGTGCCTGAGCAGATGTTGGAGGGTCAGCAGGGAGTCCAGGGCCTTATACAGCACTCAATATTTATTGGACTGGATCAGAAGGCAATGACATGAGCCGTCTTTTCACTTAAATCAAGTTTTGCGTACAGGTGGAAGCCAGAGCACGATCCACCTTCCTGGAAACAACTTTTCTAATTTGTCTGACTTTGAAATCGGAACAGACGCCAGGTATAAGCTAAAAAAAATAAAAATAAAATCTCCCTCTAGAAACGCCAAACCTCTCGCAAAGTGTTCGAAAAACTGTTCAACTTTCTCCTTTGGAAACTGTACCATGGTGGAATCTTTTATTTGTGTTTGCTTTGCGATCACTCACGGAGATCAAAGCCCGCGCTTAAGGCCTCGGTGTCAGCTCGAGACGTCGGTGACATCTTCCATTCACACTGCGTCTTCTCCTCACATCTCGCACGCACTCGCTCGTCACGTCCCACAACAAAGAGAGATGCCCCGAGTTATCATCCATCAAACCGAGCCTTTTATGGCCCATCAAAAGACAATGAAGTGCCAGAGTGAAAGGAGTGTTTGCAACGCGAAGTGACAGCGAATACTCCAGACACAGATTAAACAGCGTTGGAAATGAGAGTGCTACAGAACGGTTGGGGTAATTTGTGAGAATTAGATGTTATGATTCATCTTTATGGAGGGAAGGAAGCTCAGATATAAGCACAGTGATGGTCCCCACTCTGATAATTCTGGCATCTCATTTTGCTTTGGTTTTGAAGTATAAGCTTCATATGGTTTCAGAGCCAAACACTTTGTTTTGAAAATGTCTTCAACGCCTCACTTCTAAGGTATGATGAATATGTTGAGATGTAACACGGGCTTCTTTTCCCTTAAAGGCACCCTGTTTATTCCATCTCTTATCAAAGCCAGTGAGGTTTAAGGGCCCTACTGGCAGTACAGTAGATCAGACATTCAACATAAATCATCAACTGCCCTTTGTATGTTATCTCTCACGGATTATTCCTCTCAAGTCAACCATCAAGCTCTGTTGGCACGCCGACGTAAACAGTTTGGTGAGCGGGGTAGATTTTTGCAGTAACAGGACACTGCCGTGATTAAACTGTATCCCGTCTGCTTCTGATTTATTATGACAGCGCAAACTCCCCGCAGAGCCGTGTCGTCAGGTGTGAGGACTCGTGCTGTGTGGGACACTTGATAGGCTTCGGGCTTTTTCGTCGAGACCTCGTGAGAGAGTCTCCTGAGACGCAGCTGAGAACGCTCGAAATCTATATTAGCAAACATACAACCCCGATCTGCTAATGGGGAACGGAAGAAGAGCCTGCACTGTAGACTGAAATGTAGCAGCTGTGATTGTTTGATATTTAAAGAACAAATGGATAGTTTATAGTAATGGAAGTAATGGAAGTTTTGACTTAAGACCAGGATTTAATTTCAGCAGAAAACATAATGATAATGTATATAATAAACATTTTAATCGTGTTTGTAAATGAACTTCTATATTTAAAAAAAAGGCATTTATTTCATGGCTTCTCAGCTATGTTTTTCAGGCATATGAAGGCACCGTCAAAATGTAAAACTCTAAAAGCAGTTTTAATAACTAACTGAACAGAAAGTGTGGCCTTGCTGTAGATGTCCTGTTAGTGGTTTCTGGCGCCATCTGTGGTGAGAAGAGGTTATTGCTGGAATGTTTCTCCACTTTTTCTACTTTACTTGCATTGTTTGTTTCCATTTGTATGTCGTTACTTAAATATTGCTGTTTTAATGGGGAGGACTGATGATAGAGTCAGAGATCAGGGAGACAGAGTGAGGTAAGACATTCAGGAAAGGATTCAAAGGTTGGATTTGAACCGAGCTGGCCATTTAGAGGAAGGGCGCACTCACCACTAAACCACCGGCGCCATATTTTCTATTCTTCTTACCTACCTGCTTACTCTCTAATTTTTACATTCCGTTTGTTTGTATTCATGTTTATAAGCATGCGCCGTCTCTTCAAGAACTATAAAATAAATTTAAAAAATGTTTTAACTATCACTTTAAATCACTGACACTAAGACTGTGACACGTTGCTACTAAAGCTGTTTTTTTTTCTCTGCAGATGTCAGATCCAGAACAGTTTCCTTAAGAATTATACTTGTGAAACTACTCTTGGCTGAGCTGTTATGGAGTTCTATAGACTTCCCGATTTTAAATCCAGACCTGCAGTCTGAGTCAGGCTATCACTATACCAATACAGTATGTACTCAGTTTTAATCAATGTACCTCATTACCTCTTTTGTAATTACAGGAAGTGAAATAAAAGTACCAAAAATACTATTGAGTGCCAAACCACAACTTGAAATGTCACTGCCGATACAACTTTACAGAGTTTCTACAACTTGTCCACAAGCTTCCAGCATCACTTAGAAAGTTTTAGCTGTAAAACCGTCCTCATTTTCATTTGGACATGAACAGCAGATGAGGTCCAAAAGTCAATGTGACATATTACAGGTGTATGTGTAAATAATAAAATGTCTGGTGGCTGAATTCTACTAAACTGCTTCAGAATATATCCACATGATAGCTTACCTGGACAGTTTAATGGAGCAGAGCCTTTGTTAAAGGCAGGGTAGGTCACTTTCGAAAACTAGCATGATTTTGAAAGTAGCATTCCCTCCGTGCTCTGTCGTCATCCACTTCCTCCCCTCTGTGCTCTCTCAAAAGTGGCTCCCTTATATGCACTAACATCATTGGTCCAGAAGCGGGGAGACAGGGAGGTTCATGATTGGCTCATAAAACGTTTACCGAGTGCAGACATTGGTCGAAGTTTTTCTCTGTTTACAGCTGCTACAGATGACAGACTTCTTTTGTTTCTTTTTCAGAGCACTTGAATTATTAATTGCTGTCAGGACATAAAGACTATTTCAACCAAAGTCTTAAAAAGTGTATCTGGAGTAAATGAGCTAGCTTGCCTTGAATGTTCAAAGTCAAAAAGTCTACCATGAAAACACCCCATGTGGACACACAAAGAACGCCCAAAGTAGGAAGTGAAACGAAGATGCTGAACTCTTCAACTTGAAAGGTGAATGTTGATGTGATCTTCAACAAGGCCACGCAAAGGAGGGCAGGCTGGCAGGAGAATGATCAGCTGTGCACAAAGGGCGAGCTAAGGGCGGCTAAGTGGAGCAGCAGCTGCTGCAGCAACTCTGAAGACACATCAGCCCATCAAAAACATTCACTCAGGAACATTTATAGTTTCTGTGTTATGTTTTAAAAGACACAAACGTGGGCTTAATGGTATTGAGTTGTGTGGAAGTTACCCTGCCAGCTTTGGTGACTCGGTGCATCGGGACACTAAACAGCAGCTTCACACTGCAGATAAAGGTTGTAGTGCAGAGTTAAGAGGGGGCGGGTTACTCTTGGCATTGGCCTGAAGGTTTGTCATCGTCCAGAGGTGCAGAAACACCGCCGTCTGAGGCACTTCAGGAGTCTAGACAGAGGGATCATGATCATAAGCTTCATGTTAGACAATAAGATAATGGTAATCATCGCTTTGTCTAACATCACATGACGATGCACGCCGGCCTTTGTGCTTTATCAGGGACACAAGTGAACCTTTCTGCATGTTTCCCCTCTTGTTAAGCCAGTCTCCGGCTGCAAAATTACACTAAAATAGTTCTAATTAGAAACTCTGAAGTGAATTATTCATGATACGATCCTACTTTGTGATCCAATTGAAGGAATAATTGAAAATATACTTAATTAACACTTTCATTAAAAGCCTCCTTGAATAATGTGCAATTGTTGCTTTTCTTCTGTCAGCCATTACATGTAATTATTGTGAAATATGTTTGTCTTGGGGGGGAAGAGTAGGGGGGAATGGGGGTGGGGGGGGGGAGATCCAGTTTACAGCGGTATCACCTGAACACAGCACTTTGAGCGTGAAGGGACGCATTATTCAGAATAAATGGATTATCAGGGAAAAGCAGCATAAATGACTCAATGAAAGTGTTAAGCAGCCAGCCAGCCGCTGGTGGTGGCCAACATGATTAATGGCAGGCTTTCCAAGATTGGATTTATTTTGTCTTTTATTTCTCCTTTAATGACTAGCCGTGAACACTGCTCCTAATATATCGCCCATGTTTCCAGATTACCGGTGACTAATGAGGATTCAAAACGGCCGTTATCTACATGAATGTCTTTTTATTTGAAAAGTCAATACTGGCCGAGTGTGTGTGCGTGTGTGTGTGTGTGTGTGTGTGTGAGTGTGTGTGTGTCAGTAATATTCTTGTTAGAGCGACTTGCAGTGATTTGTTATAAGCCTCCCAATTAAAAGAACGGGGTTTTTTTTTTCCTGGAACGTTATAAGATGTGCTGGCGTTTATTAGAACAAGAGTGTATCGTTGTATTCATAATTTTCTACCACTCTTGGTATTACTCACCCCAATACTTATAAGATTTACCTCTGCGTTTCTCAACCAGATCCACTTATGAGTATATTTACAACTGTTTTACTTCACGTTTGAATTATTAAAACGCTCCAAGTGGGTGTTGTCACCTTTTCTTTTTATCCATGGAGGATCGATGTTGTGCATTTTGTGGGATAAATGAAGCCATACTTTACATGTTGCCGGTCTTATCCAGACACTATATTCATGGCGGAGGGTTCTCAGAAGGCCTCGTGTTCGAGCAGAAGATGTAGCTCAATTTAATGAAAGAGTCCGACTCTGTAATGACCCTGGTGATTCATAGGACCGTAAAGGAAATCAATCCCACATCAGCTAAGTGCAGAAACAGGATCTTCTGCGGCTTTAAATCTGAGCACTGGGTAATATACGCTAAACTGTAGGTTACATTTAACTGGAACATGTCGTTGATGCGCAGAACAAGACGGATGAAGTTCATTACAGCGCTGAAAACAGGTATGAAGACAAACATTGAGCGCAATAACAGGCTGTGGGAAGGATGTTAAATGCAGGCCCAAGGCAGTGCTTTGTCAGGCCAGACTGTTTGTGCCACCAGACTGTTGTTCTTTCCATCTGTGATTTAGCACAGCCCAGCGTGGCTAGATGGCACCCGGGAGAGGACTTGATTTTCATGTTTGCCAATCTTCCTCTGTACCTGCCTGCGGTGACCATAAATACACTTTTATGCCTCCCGGAGAAATGCTTAAAGAAGCAGTTTGTCCCAGTCCTGTATGGATTCGCATGGCAATATTCTTGATTGATGACAACGGCAAAGTTTTGAAGACGCCCTGGAGAGTTTTCCCCCCAATCTCATTTGTTTGGGAGTTTTACATTTGAGCATAATTCCCGCTCGGCTGTATTTATGGGGTTATTGGACTCCTCCGCTCTCGAGTCTTTTGTTCCCCGCAGTTCACTAATGAGGCGGAGCCCCGCCAATGGCCCTGTTCAGTTCAAAAGGCGTTTTGTGGAGGGATGTGGTCATCACCAAAGATAGGAGAGTTTTTAAAAAGATTTTTAAGATCTTCAGGAATACGCTCGGCCCAGCTGTTAATCATTTCCTCTTGGTCAGTTCAACCTTTACAGGATAATTGATGGAATAAAGCTGCACACCATCACGCTTGGTGAAACATAACTATGATAACAACAAGCCACTGAAACTACTATTACTGATGGAAGTCATTGATTTTATCCAACACATTGTCAAGACATAAGTGAGTCTTTTGTATTCTCAAAATTAGGCGGGAGATTTGTGTTGCGTTTACATGACTATTACTTGATCAATACATCAATAACCAGAATTAACATTGATTATTTTTTGATCAATCCCTTAAAGGGGCCTGCAAAGGTCACATGAAGTCAACCTACAGATAATTGAACAAAACAGTTTTAGCACCTCTCCATTCATGGGGGCGTTTTCTTTTGCAAAAGAACTAAATGCAAACTTAATGGGGACCCACTTGAGAGAAAAATAAATAGATCCTCATGTCTGCTGTTGGTTTTTAAACTTTAGATGGTTAACGTAGAAAGAATCATACCACAGTTTCCTGTTTTTTAAAATGGGAGTGAGGTGTAGGGTCAGCATATCTTCACAAGGATTACAATAAGACTTTTTACTGTTTCTCCACCTGTTTAACCCCTCTTTAACACTCTATACTAAGACTGGCATACTGGGAGGTCTGGTACCAAATGAATTGACCTCACAGGACAGGCTTAAACCATCATAAATACCTCCCATTACAGAGCAGGGCAGCTCAACACTCCGACTGGTTGTTTTATTTGTTTACAACAAGCAGTTTGACAGCTCCTGAAGAGTGGCATATTCAAAATAAGATTGACCAAACAAATAGAAATGTGGGAGTTGAATATCTGTATGGGTTTCATTTAACAATTCCTGCATGCCTGTGTTTCCATGACTGAGGCACAAAGTAATGTCCAGACTAAGAATACACAGCGCTCATAATAAAGAGGTAAAAGGTGGCTGGAGACACAAGTTCATTAACCGAAGCCACGCTGGGATTTCTGTTATTATTTTCAAGATCCCTGATATGGAAACATTTTTCCTCATCAGCCTCTTAATTGAAGCAATAGGGAGCTACACGAGCGCGTGTGTGTTACTGACAATACTCGAACCGTCTGGATTTGTTTATATGGAGAATACTCAACGTTAAAGAGAAGGGCTTTAAGGGCTGAATATTAGGGCTGACGTGGTTTTAAATTCCATAAGTGAAAACAGTGGTGGGAAAAGCCAAAGATTTGAACACTGGTGGGTGGGTGGGTGAGACTGCTTTACACAAGAAAGTCTATGATCAATGGGATTTAAAAAAAAAAAAAAAGCAGATTCAGAAACGTAATTTATCCTAAGATGGACATTTGGTCGCATATAGAAAATACAATGAAAAAAAAAAAGCGGAAATATTCATATTTATAGGAATTAAATAAGAATTTGAAATAAAAAATTTGAGCATGTTCCGAAAGACAAATGCTATTGCACAATTGATTTTTTTTTAAATATGAAGTACAATTGGATTGTTGCACAACTGATTGTCCAGTTCAGGAGTTTATTGTAGTCAATCAATTTTAGAGCATTCCTACTTTACAACGCTGATCCATTAAGACGCCATCTATCCTCAGACTACCGAGCTTATACAGTCAAAGTATCGAGAACTAAACCGTGACTGCATTTATAATGGACTGCTTTTCCTGCAGTCTTTCCATGCTGAATAAAAACATCGACATCTAAATCGGAGTTCCGCCTCGCGCCTGCTCTGTGATCTGAAGCACAAACTGACAGTGTTGCTCTGAGCCAAAAGAACGAGACTGAATGAGACTGAAAAACCGGCCCACATGGTTACGCAGATAGATGCACTGTAACGCAGCATTAGAGTCACATTACAGCGCCTTATGCTTCCCCCAACACACACACACACGCCCCCCCGTCAATAACAGCGAGATGATTGCTTGGCAGTGGCATGTCTAGTTAGCGGGACATTGTTGCGCTTGACATTTATCATAGCTTCGAGGGTCATGAACTCTTGAAGCTAAACAGCAACTGAATCATTAAATGTGAACGGCGGCGACTTCTCCGTCTCTGAGGCACTGACAGAAGTGATTTCATGCTGAAACAAGTGACTAACTTCCGCTAAGCTAAACACGTCTTTGTTCAAACTGGGGCATTAGGCGCTAAAAGGGACACATACTCCAGGGTTCGGTGAAACAATGGCGTCTTTAACAAGCAGATTCATTTCCAGATTTGATATTAATAGCAATTATTTTCGATGGATGTCTTCCCGTAAATAAAGTCATGCGTTTTCTGTCTGAAGAGGCCGAGACGGAACAATTGATTCTTTTTGCGCTGGGTACATTTAGCATGCTTCGGTTCATCTTGTGTAGCATACCAGAAAACTGACAGACTTGGTATAGAGATCTGATTGCCCTGAACCATATAAAAAAATGCAATTGCATCAATGGATTTTAAATGATTCTTTTACATCTGCAAAGCAAATGTTTTGTCCTCAATACGGCACACTTGTACATTGAAAGCAGATTCCATTTTTAAAGGATATTTAATAAGAAGGCTCTGTTATCAGATGCATTTATTCAGAGTACTGCAGCTCAATGAAACAATCCAAATAGCTCGATTCCCAATCTTAAGCTTGAAGCAAATAGGAGGCTCAATAAAAACATTTCACTAGCTTTCTGTGTTTTAAAAAAATCAATAGCTAGAGGACAAAGAACCTATTGCCATCGCTTAATTCTCTTATCAGTGTGATTTAGGGGACAGGGAAGATGTTAAATAACTGTAAATCCTTATCTTTGACTTTGTGGGTGGTTTATGGCAGCTTCAACAGCAGTTCAGAGACAGAATGTCTATACCTTCTGCCGGACGCACGATTTATAGCTTTATTACTCTTTGTCTAAAAGCGCAGAGAAACATATAATTGAAGGAAGAGATAGCAGATCGCGGAGAGAGGGGCCACGCAGGAACACAGAATCATCATTGCTGGAGACGTATCACAGAGACAGTTTTATGGCGAAGGAGCCGGCCCCCTCTGGTTTTTTTTTCTTCTTTTTTTTTTTTTTTTGAGGGCTCGTTTTCATGAAACAAAAGAAGAGATCCAATTTTCTGATTCATCTGCAAGCACTCCGGATTGAGTTTAGTATTCCGACACGGGTCTTCGTAAGCAGCCGCATACGTGAGCGGAGAGGTCATGGAGAGGGCTCGAGGAGCTGGAGTCATGAGTTTGTGCTCACACTGTCACAGGCGCGCTCATATTTTCTGCCCTCAGTGACAACGAGCCTATTGTTCTCCCTGATAAGGCTTCAGTGTGCACAGTAATGGGAATTAAGCAGGGCATAAGTCACAGAGAAATTGGGTGACAGCAGATCAATAGATAGTGGTGAAGCCTCGGGGGCAATTACTGAAGAGGACCCCTTTGTTTGTCCACCGCTGGGGGAGAGTTAGTGGATGTTTGGCCCTGAATTAAATGTTCAAACTAAGGATACTCTGAGCTCGCATGACGAGTGGAAATGGTTCTTACAGACACAAGTTCATTAGCCTGACATGAGTGTTTTTTAAAAACAGAGCGATGTCATCAGAAAGTCACACCGACCTTCATTTTAAAGATAATGAAACCTGCAGCTGTTACAAGCTGCAGTGAAAGCAGTGTGACCTTCCTTTACTGAAGAACGTGTCAATTGTATTTTTCATACACTGGTTTGTTGGATCAAAGAAATGGCACTAAAAACCGTTCTGGTAACTCTGGGTTAATTTATCAAGATTTGCAATGGTTGTTTCTGTAGACATTAGCACATCCAACCTACAGTAACTGTGTTAGGGTTGAGGCTGAAACCTCATGGATAAATACCTCATTTCTGGATGTGCATGTTCAGTCGAATAAACGGTTAAACGTCATCACCAGAATTACTTATCAGTTGAACAAATTATGAATATTTATATATGTAGGCCTTAAATGCCGAACAAATTTTAGTCTCAAACTGCAACGTAGCCACCGGCTGTTAGCCGCAGACTGACAGCAGCTCCAGTTTAAGTAGCTGATCTTCCTGCTCTACTACGAGGACAGTGGACTGATATCATCTTGTTGAAGCAACATAGTTTGACAGGATTTAGATCTCGAAAATGGAGAGGTTGTATGTTGTAGTATGTGGTTGAATGTAAACTGGTGTTCTTATATCGGCGATGTGCAAGCACATTTAGAACAGGCGTGTGGATGGCTGGCGGTGCTAGCAATGCTAATGTTAGCCGTACTCAGCAAAAACAAATGACGTACTTTACCAGCAGCAATTTTAATCAATTATTCTCAATTGTGTCTATAATCTGTGTGTTTTATTACCTTTCATTAGTCCTAAGAACAACCTGAACCTAATCAGCCTTCAAGTATGAACTTTTGGCTTCACATGTTCATTGTTTTTTGCCAAAAGTATTGGTGGTATTCTGAACATGTTGAGTCTGTTGGCCTCACTCTTAGCAATCAGATGGTACTGTGATGTATTCACTCGTACTTTTAATGTTTGCATTTAAATGTGCATCAGTTCTGTGTCTTTTTTGTTGTCTCACTAACTATGAGGCTACAACTAGATGGAAGAGAAATGATGTGCCTTTTTGAAATTTAGGTGAACTTGCCCTTTAGTTACCGGAATTCAGATGTATTTGCTTTAAACAAAATAACGTGCCTTTTTTCCCCCACAATCGTCCAAAATGTCAATCTGTTTTAAAAAGCTGTAAATTCTAACAAATTGAAGAGCCAGAATGAGCATGGAGAACTGCATGATTCACGACTAAAATTGTGGTGGATCAATTTCCTGTCAATTAGTCGCCTTAATGTTTAAGTGTTACAACATAGTTAGCGATGAATGAAAACAATGTATGCCCTTTGTTAGCGGTGCATGTGTCTCAGCGGGCTGTTGGGAAAGTGTAGAGCGCCGTTTTTTTTTAAAGTCGCCCTGCAGCCTGCAGCTCGAGGGAGCAAATGCATTAGCTCTAATCTTTACAGTGCTCGAAATGATTAGTCCGAACATGTGACAACTCGGATAAAACAGATTCCCCCATTAAGCTCTTAAGGCAAATGCATATTGTGGCGATCATTCCGAGGCATTCCCACTTAAATGCACTGATAATTTGTTGTTCCATTGCATTATTCCTGCCCCATAGAGCCGGCCCAGTGAGCAATGTGCCGATGATAACTGAAGATATTAATTAGCAGATCGCGACGGCCACACATGCATTTTCACTACTAATAAATTCCAAGCCATCAGGTTGTGATTTAATTATGAATTATGTAAATGGTTGCCATGAATCATTTAGGTCTATGCATTTTATTAGCCAAATGGGAGATGGGAATGTAGGCATATCACAATGATGAGGATTTACACACTCGAGTGGTGACAGCACAAGAACAAGAATATTTAGTGGCTCGATCACAACTTTGTGTAGCCCCTCCCCCTCCCTCCTTGCTAATGGCAGCAAACATTTCACACTGATGAATTATTGACTAATGCAGTTGTTTGATGGCTATTAACGGGGTCATGTTTACCCATAGGTCTTAGGTTTGAAAAGTCTAAAGGTGTGTGCATTAAGACTCCAGCACTGCATTACAGTGTTCTTACTAACCAGTTGACATCAGCTATTCTATAGGTCAACCTTTAGTGAAGCCTCAAATATTAATGAAGATTCCTTCATTTGCAACGACGTTAAGAAACAAAATATGCACAATTACAACAAATGCAAAGTGAGAGAAATGTGCGGTGAAAATTATTGCACAGTGAGGTGAAGTGATTTGAAATAATCGACTTGATTGGTCTGAGAGAAATGAGAGCGTCCATCCTGAGTGTGTCGGTTGTAAATAATTTCACGTGTTTGAAGCACAAAAGCTAAATGCACATTCTCCTAGTTCAGAGTAAACAGGAGGAAATTAATGCATAAGACAGTTAGTAATAGTAGAGTGAGTTTGCTAGAGTCCAATGGTCCAGTTTAGCATAGATGTTAAATAAGATGGCAAACGTCCAATAAGGGATTAAAAAGATGTTTACAAACACTTTGGGCCAAAGACGACTTTGCTAAACAGAGAACAAAGATGAGTGCTGATGAGATCTGAGGTCATGGATCTAAGTGTAGAGCGAAAGAAAAAAAAATGAGTGTCAGGATGTGAGAGTGGATGCAGCAGCATGTTTGTGGATTAAATTACTGTCATCTAGAAAAAATACATCTTCAACTTAATTTTTCTACTGGAAGTTGGATCTTTGTAAGGGGGAAAAATAAAATAAGTTTTTGTTAAAGTTTGCTGATGAGCTTTTTGAAACGGTTTCTAAGAATATACATTGTATTAACATACGTCACAATGTGATGCTGCTGCAGGCGTGAGGAAATAAGTTACCTTTATATTTGAATGTTTTGAACTTCTGACATTTTGTGGACTTTATAAAATCAATGTCAACATAAATAAGTAGACCATCAAAAAGACCTCAGCCTAAGACGGTATAAAAGCAGCCTGCTGTACTGCTTCTGTGTTAGAGAGGTGAACTACACTGTCAAAGACAGAAGAATGATGGCAGAACATGGACTTTTGTTTCTAGGATTTTTATCACGGTGAAATCTATATCAGAGTACAGATATCTACATCATCGCTTCTTTTTTTTCTCTCTCTCCCACTTTCCCTCTTGTCAAGTTGATGTAGTGCCAGGAACAAGAGGGTGTATTTGGTTTGAAGAGGGCTGTCAAATCAAACTGTCAGGCTGCACTTTTTGATGGAGTCGTATCGCCCGCTCATCTGTCAGTCAAAGAGAAGGACTGCTGCCAAAGTCAAATTCGAGAGTTGAGAGGAGCAGACTTACACGACATTTCATTGTCCGGGGGAAGCCGAGAAGTCTGACGAGTCTGATTTGAAATTTGTAGGGCATGTTTGCTAACTAATAAAGAACAAGACTGTGGGTCATTTCAATCCTAACAAGTTCTCTGAAGGCTCTGTGGAGAAGGATAACAGACTCGTAAAGTTTCCAGTAATGCATGCGATAAAAACGGAATATTGCCTCATCACACACACACACACACACACACACACACACACACACACACACACACACACACACACACACACACACACACACACACACACACACACACACACACACACACACACACACACACACACACACACACACACACACACACACACACACACACACACACACACACACACACACACACACACACACACAAAGAAGGCCCACACATTTCAGAGCACATTAATCATCCCGCCATGTGACATCATAAAACACTTCTCCTCACAGACAGTGGACTGGAGTCCGGGACCGGCCTATAAAATTCAATCATCACAACAGTGTCACACATTGTTCTGGCAAACCAGCAAAAAAAAAAAAAAACACCCCCCCCCCCGGACCCGAGGAGCGTGTGTCCCTGCTGGATTGTTATGATGTTTACTCACCAAGAGGCTCAGCCCCTGAGGCCGGCTCCACACCTCAGCAGCCAGGCTGGAAGCGTCTCAGCCCGCCCTCTGGAGGTTCACTTCCACCCCCCGACCCCCCCGCCAGGAGCATCACCTGGAAACAGAGAGAGTTCACACTGTAAACTATCTATCAGGTGGAACGTGTACAACACGGGCATCGTTTAGAAACATGGGAATTCATTTTGTCGATGAGGATCAACAACACTTCCTTCCTACTGTGTCACTTCACATGCACGGGATTTGATGACGCTCTCGATCACTGATGAGGGATAGAAGTGTCCTTTTCTGTGTTATTGTTTGATAAGCATAACTCTATGAAAGAAGGATTATATCCCCCTCTAGTGGGAACATTTCATACATGTCTGCACTTTTCTCATCCCCTATAAGACAGGGGAAAGGGGAGAGTCTGAGCTACTGTTTCAAAAGAGTTGGCTGATTTTCAGCCTTACATACGCTGCTGAAAGCACAATACTTTTGTTCTGAAACAGTTAATATTCAGATTAAATTACATTTACTGAATAAGAGTTAAAGGCATTTAGGTGGAGTGGCAAATTTGCTCTTGAAAAATGACATTTTCAATTTTTTTTAGGATTATTTCTGGGGTTTGGCATGTTTTTACCACCTTAAGATCATTTGTCTCAATACTTACACACAGTCATTTTTGTCCTCAAGGTTCAAGGTTTTCTTCATTTTGGGCTTAATGTCTCCTGACTGAGTGCGATCAACGTTGACCCTTTCTTGAACTTTAGGAGTTTCACTTCCGTTCCTTTGTTTTCTCTGCCTGAAATGAATTGAAAATAAATCTATAATTATCTGGTTATGCGTTTCTGCAAGTGATGTACAATTTTGAGTTAAATAATTGAAGATCCTTGTCTCACATGTAAAGGGACTTGATGTTCAAAAGGTTTTTAAATGTTACACTAATAAAGATAAACTCATTGTAATACTGACAGTAAAGTGAACATAAATAACATTTAGGGCCGATACCGGTGATAGAGAAAGAGATAAATTAGTCGATATCTTTATTGGATCTATTTTGCACTTTCATTGTGTTGAACCCTAAAGTGCAGTCATCAAACATTTGTGAGAAATATTCATAGCTAAGATACGATGACTTAATTGGAAAGGAACTGAGCATGTTTCTGCATCACCACTTGACACGCTCAGTGGAGACTGATGATGCTTGTTGTAATCCGTACAGCGCCCTCTGCTGGTGAAAGCCGGTACAGGAAATGCAATTGTTACACAAAGATACTCGGATGAAATTCTATTGGACTGATAAATAAATAGTCACATCTGCAAATATCTTGGATGAAGTTAACCAATACTGATAGTCACTTGCTAATATCAGTTGGGCTCTAAAATAAAAGGCAGAGTGATGAATAAAGTGTGTATACCATTATGAATGTTAAAAATATATGGAACAAAATATTTTGTGTTTTTTACACAAAAAAGCTGCATGATTTATTTTTGCAAAGCTTTGCCACATCAATGTCTGAGGGGAGGAAAAAAGGGAGGTAGCATGAACGTGTTCAAATAAAGCACAGTCACTGAACTAAAACGACAGTTCCCGGGTCACTCACTCTCTCTGCGTTTAAACCAACACATCATATCTCTAGTTGCTGCTGCGTTTTCTCTTTCCACACCCATACTGTTGTCTATCTGCGATGTGCTCAGCGTTGATTTTTTTGGTGCTTTATTCAAGGAAAACTGCCCAATCCAGATTTTAAAAATCACTATGACTGAAACAAACAAAAGGCACCAAAACCAAATGTTGATTATTAGCCAATAGAGTCGAAGGCCTCCCTGAGTTTCCATCAGCGTCTTATTTCATGAGTTGAACTGTGCAGCATTAGTGAGCTTTATTACTTTGACAACACTGCCCCTGTCTGTTTGAACACCTGTACTGCATCCTTTTGCCACCTTTTTATCATATTTATTAGTATATGGTTTTAATAATTGTGTTGTAAAAAACTTCTTTTTTTTTTTAAATCATGGTCAATTTAAGGTTTATTACGAGAAGAGTGCTGACAAACCATTTCAACAATGAGGGTATCGTTTGTTTTTTAAAAGCTACACAACACAACTTGACAGCATCGGTGCTATTTTTTAAAAATTCCTTGTGATATGTAAGAATTATTAACCATTTACCCTTTATACTAAAAAATATATGTATGAATGACAAAGTGATTCCTATCTAAAAAGAAAGTCTATATAAAAACTCTGTTGCAATCCTTGAGTGCAATGATCACAGGTTGAAAAACAAACAGGGGAGCAAAAAAAGGATTTATTTAATCATAAAAAAGTCAAAACTAAACTTACTTTTCAAAAATAAATCCAAAACCAAGAACAGGAAACAAGAAAATCCAAACAACCTGACAGGACACATCTACAAACTGCACCGATGAACTACAATGAAGAGACACAAAGGGGAAGCAACACTAAATAGACATGTGGTAATCAGACACAGGTGAGACTAATCAGGTAATCAAGACAGGAGGGAAACCAGACAACACTGAGAACTACAAAGTAACACAGAGAGACACAGGGAGAAGACATTACAAAATAAAACAGGAAACACTGAAGACTAAACAAGTGAACGACATAACACAACACGAGGAAACATTCACACAGAAACACTCAGGAAAAATAAGAACTAAAACAAGAGAAGAGATCAAAACTCTGGAATTCAAAACTAAATCATGATATTGAGACGAAGCAGCAGTGTTTATACCCAGAGCTGAAACAGATTCTTTACACGATGCAGACTGTGACAGTGGTCAGAGAGCTAACTAATTTCAGCTTGCGGCTTTAATTGTAACTGTTTTCTGAGTTTCTCCATCTCGACGTCATTCAAATTGAGACGTCAATCCAGAGCTTTTACCGCACATCTGGTGTTGCACATTTTCTTTACTAAGAGCAGTGTGGGACGTGTGCATGGTTTCATGCCTCTGTCCATGTTTGACAAATAAAATAAAAAGATCTATGCCTCATGTGCTACCTGAGCGTGCCAGTAATACCCGTGTGTCTTAAACAATTATCTATCGATTACACTATCTAGAATGAATACAGAACATTGCGTCTTTCCATACTACATGTTTATATTTGTTTAAGTGCTACTATGCAAATGATTTGTTTCTTTAGATCTTAATTATCAACTTTCATTCTTTTTTCAAATAACACTGATTTATTTAGTGACATTGTTTTTATAGTGTTTTTTAATGATTTCGTAGCGACTGGGGGAACACCATTCACTGGAACAAATCTTTAACTACAGAGGTATAACATGAACATTAATCTGACAGCCTCCACACAGATTAAGACAACAGAACAGTGCTACTTACATAATAATGAATATGTAATAACATAATCCACCAACGATTACACTTCATTGAAACAATAAATTATAAAGAATCAAAGACTGTTTTTTTTCCCCTTTCTTTTTTTTAACAGATTATACTTTAAGTAGCCTTTAATTTGCTTCTCTTATTTCAGATCCATCAATGAATGTAGCATTTGAGATTATGATCCAACATATCCAACATTTACAGCGTGCAGACACTTTGGTGAAGCACAGTATGTTTGATATATTTCACCATTCGGTTAATAAACTTAGTGTACCTGCTGACATTTACCCATAAAAAAGGGGTTTCCTTGCACGCATGCAGTGAGTCGCAACAATGGGCGTATGATGTACAGCCCAATCATGAGACTCACTGCCGGTCATATGACTGCGATTACATCTATCTACATAGAGACCCAATTTCTGAAGGCTCGTTGCACAGGAAGGAGGAGATAGCTCACTGAGACCAAACTGACCATAGTCGCAACTTTGCGGTGAGTTTTTCTTCTGTGCATTCTGCATGAGGATGATATTACATGTGGAAAGTGTCTATAACGTGTTTCATCATGAGGGAATTTGTCAAACTCACTATATGCTTGCGCCTTCAGTGAGAGTTCTCCGTTTGGTATGCCTTGGTTAGATTAGCTGGAATGTTTGTTGATTATTTCGTCGTTTCATCTCTGCAAAACACATCACATGTCACATGAATGGAGAAGGGAGACTTTTAAACGCGTAGATGCATACTGTGCTGCACTTGTCGAACTGCGCCACGACTCGCAGTATTACGGTACGAGGCTCGGGCCAAACGCGGAAGGCGCTTGAACGGTGGTCAATTCAATGGTGTGGTAATATTGCTACACTACCGGTATGTCTTTTCGCATGGTTTCCAAAGAGGCCCTGGTTGGCTCGTTCACACTAGGAGTTGTATTTGTCGCAGGTTATTTTTTCGGTAAGAGCAAAAGGTGCTTGCGCCTAAATTCTTGACTCTAAAGCTTTATGGCGTCGCTATAACACCAAGGTAACCTGTCTTATCTGCTTTAAGCTGTAGGAGCTTACTTCATCACTACAGCGCAGTGTGTGAGAGAGCAGCCTTTGTTCTCTTTTTTTGTTCAAAAAGTGGCTTTTCGGTACACTTCTTGAAAGTAAATAGTGTAAATGTCCCAAAAAGTTGTCATTGGAGTAAAGAAGTGAAATTGAAAATTTGAATGCATATGAAAATTAATTTGAAAATTGTTTTAAAAAATTTCATTTTCAAAAAGCGGGGGGAATTAAGCATACAATTCTGCTAAGTATTTGACACTCTATTTTAAGGTTACAGATAGCTTTTCAGGGTGTTACTTTAGCCCTACATTAAGTGTGTCTTCTTGTGGAATGTTTTTTTTTGTAAGAATAATAAACTCAAACTTAAAGGTAAAGTTCTCCAAGACCATTATTTGGACTTTGAACAAGGACTCATCTTTTTCAGATAAGTAGGATTAAGTAGATAAGTAGATTTTTTTTTTTTAATTGAATGAGTAGTAGTCACCTTGTCTTACATATATACGACTATAATTGTGGCTTACTTTATGCAGTCAAATAAGAAATTGAATGAGGATAAACCAGAAATGCACTGGGTGTGCCAGAATAAGGTTTACATAACGTGTGCAAATAAGAAGTGGACCTTTAAAGACGGGTCCAGTATGATGTAAAACCTGTTTGCGTTTCACTTTTATACAGAACAGTCAGAGTCATTTCACTGCATCAAGTTTACACAGCTGCTTGAATTTAAACAAGTCAATAACCTTCCAGGACAAAGTTCACTTTAACATCAATGCACCCCATTTATGGTAGTAAATACAAATGTGCTTAGCCTTTAAACAAAAGTAAATATTAAAGGGATGTACAGGACATATAAGTGATGTGCATCCTGATAAATATCAGACAATACTTAATGCAGACCAGAAACACAGAGAAAGATGTCATAAGAATCTAAGTCTCGTCTGATTCATTGTGTTGCCCTCAGGTTATCAGGCTTTAGTGTCTTACAATTTCCAGTATTCATTTCTTTATCTGGATTGGTTGCAGATGGTGTAATAACTGGTCGTTACCTACTGAGATCACTTGTATTGTATCTACTCTCAAATCAAATAAAGCTGCAGTAAAATAACTGGAACAGATGCCAGTTTTTCGAAAAGATGAATCGACTGGATTGCTGGTCCTGTCACACCATCATACTCTTAAGAACTTTGTAATTAATTCATGCTTCATGTTGACCCTCAGGGAAAAAGAAATCTCCCAGAATGATCTCCAAAAGCCACCTTGGGGGAAAAACGAACCCCTTGATGCAATATGTCCTCAATCACTCCATGAGGGAGCATCCGGTTCTGACAAAGCTCCGGCTGGTGAGGATGTTTTCTAAAATACGTTTGTGTTCTGGAACGGATTAAGCCTCTGATGTCACTGGATGTAATTACGTTTTAATGGTGTGATTGGTAAAACTAATATACCTGGTTTCTGCTCATTGATTTCAGAAAACAATGGAAGACCCAATGAACATTATGATGGTTGCGTGCGAGCAGTCACAGCTAATGGCCAATCTGGCAAAACTGATTCAAGCCAAGAAAGCACTGGAGATTGGTGAGTTTACATTATCTGAGCTGTAGTTGGGGCACAGACACTATGAACCCCAATAAACTAAATATATCATTTAAACCTAATGTAAAAAGATTGGTTTGTATTTGAAATGTTTTCAAAGCATGGCGCCCCACACACATACACACAAGAAACACGGTTGGTAGAAGTCAACTCCTTACTAAAGTGAATCCAACCTGCGAAAATGTCTGTCAGTCAACAACCACATCTAACCCACAAACCGCAAACTTGACTTAAATCCCCATATTCAGGACTGAGCGGTGTGGAGCTGTTCGAGGTGCTGATCCTGCTGCCAGGAGCAGCTTTGGGAGCTGTGCAAAGCGCCCTTCATCAAGGCCGAATTCAGCGTCACAATTGCTCCAAAGTTGATTATTCCCAGTGATTAAAGGTCCCATATTCTGCTTTTAAATGCTCTTTCGTGTGTTTTCCAGGTGTCTCGTGCATGTTTAGGCACATCTATTTGAAAAAATTCAAAGTTCGCAGAAACGGGGCTTCTCCGACCTCCTCCTGTTAGCAGTAGCAATAGCCGCATGAAACGCTCCCCGTCGTTGAAAATGTGTGGAGTGATGTCACAAGACAAAGACGTCACTGATCCAAGCCCATAGGCTCCCCTCTGACTGACAGTAGCATTGCCAATATGGTAAAAGGGGCGGGACATATCTGAGAACCAAGCCAAACGACAAATGAATGAATCTGAGGGATCAGATCAGACTCTTCTTTTTCTCTCTCTCACTTTGAGGGGGATTTTGAACGTTAGAAACACAGGCAGATGAGTGAGGCTGCATTGAGCAGCAGTACATGAAAACAGACACTTTGTCAAACATTAACAACTGTGAACGTACTTTAGTAGACACATACATTAGATATATGAACCCAAAAAAAGGACTTAATATGGGAACTATAGCCTTTAGAATTAAAAAAAAACATGTAACTTGTAGGCCTGTTCATTAAAAACTCAATCTCATTGTTAATGGTACTGTAAGCTTCCATTATTGTTTTCCTTAATTTGTCAAACATTGCTGTCTCTTCACAGGAGTCTACACAGGTTACAACACTCTGAACATTGCATTGGCTCTGCCTGATGATGGAGTTTTGGTGGCTTGTGACATCAGTGAAACCTACACCAATGTTGGCAAACCCTTCTGGAAAGAGGTACCATTCGCATTTAATATATCGTAATTCACTAAGCTAATGAATGATTACCGGTAAAAAGCAGATTTTTTTTTTTTAATAATCCAGCTAGAAAAGATATGTTGTCGTTCACTTCTAATACATTTTGTATAGCAGGTTCACTATTTTGTCATAAAAACTAAAAGACTACAGAACAAATCAACAGACCATGCCATGATACATTTGATTCTCTCGGGTGCTGGATTATGCACAAGTCATTTTCAAAAGTGAAAAAAAAAAAAAAAACATAAAACGTATCATGACTATTTTCTTCAGTGACACGAACTTCATCAAAAGCACCCAGTATTTAAGATAAATGTTAGCTGGTGGGTAAGGATTTTATCTTCGGTTTACATACATATGCCTATTGCAACCATAAGAATTGGAACATGGACTATACGTCAGTCATTAACCTAAAATAATATCCAGGATACCAAAGTATTCAGAACTTATGTAATCCTTAACCAGCCCTGATGTAGTGCTCCACATCATCTGTCATGAGAACATTCATCTGCTGTACTATTGATATTGAAAATGTTTTTCTGTTGTTGTTTTTTTACAGGCTGAAGTCGATAATAAAATTGATCTGCGCATCCAGCCGGCATTGAAAACACTGGGTACAGTTCTACATCTGTCTGAACTTACTGTTCTGCTTTAAACAGATGCTACACTTCCTGAAGCAAAACTTACATAAATCACTTCAAAGTCAGAGGATTATTTCAGCTAAAAACCATGAATGTAATAGTCTCTCTGTGGTTGATCCTTAAACCTAACATTGCTCGAGTTGAGATGTAAACTAAGCCCTATTGTTGTGTCTGACTTCTAACAGTTTGTTAAACTAGGTACATTACTTCTGCCTTTACTTTTGGACTCATTGTATCTCAGAATAACATTGTTTGTGTTAAGGGTAAAGACTTAATGAAAAAAGTGAAATAACTAAAATTTACATTTCGGTTTTCTAATATACTGTATATCAACAATATATAATGTACAACACCCTGCTGATAAGATGCTTAAATACATTTCAACGTTGTGGGACTCAGTTCAGTTAAATCCACTTCATGTAATGTTATGTTGGCCGAAATAATACACTGAAATACACCTCCTTCGCTGTATTTGCGACAAATTAACAAGCAGCTGTGTTTTGACCAGCTAGCTAGATGGATGCTAATTTACAAAGCCAACCACAAACAAGAGAAAATCCCGAAAGCAACACAGGTCAATCACACAGGAAGTTTAGGTCAACTAGCTAAACGCTGTAAACTTTGGTACCTGCACTCCAGCCGTCTACAGCTCCTCTTCTTTCTTCAAATAGCATAAAAGCTGAAGTGTTTTCTTTACGAGTTAGCTTCAAACACACAGAGGGCTCCTTTTCGAAAAAATGTTCCCACTTGAATCAACCGCTAAAAGACGTAATTCGTAAATGACGTAATTTAAAGTTACGTCGTGCGTCAATCATGGAAGAGGTCATCCGGTTACATATACACGTCGCTTCAGTCCTTCAATTTATAAACACTAATGTGACTTGGTGAAAAAAATTCTGAATATGTTTAATAAAATTAAAATAAAACTGATTTCCTCAAATGTAATCTGCAAATATTTGAAATATCTCTGCTGTTTTAAAGTTTTTGTTTTTTGATCAAAACTTTATAATGACCTTGAATACAAGAAAATGCTGTTAAATTCTCACACTTTCTTTGTTTCATTGAGTTAGCATCACCTCTTGTTTTTGCTTTTCAGATGAACTCTTGACTGCTGGCCAGGCTGACACATTTGACTTCGTCTTTATTGATGCAGATAAAGTTAATTATGACAACTACTTTGAAAGGTCTTTGAAACTCCTGAGGAAAGGGGGCATCATTGCTATTGACAATGTAAGCTGGGCTTTCCCCCTGAACAAGTATTTTAGGTTTCCGTCCTCGCTGAATATTTTACACAGCCTAACCTATAAACATTTTCCTTCTCCTGCTGCAGGTGCTGTGGAGTGGAAAAGTGATAAATCCATCCCCCGAGGACGTAGACACTGTGGCCATTGACAAACTGAACAAGAAGTTGCACAAAGATACCCGAATCAGTTTGAGCATGCTCACAGTGGGAGACGGTGTCACACTGGCTATCAAGCTCTAGGTCAGCTATCCTGTCAGAGCCATCAATTTAAGGGGACATTGTGAAATTCTGTTTTGTTGTTTTTTGTAATTTTACACTTCAAAATCTATACCTCAATTAAAATCAATTTTCCACATACACATGCTACATTTGAAAAAAATAAAGGATTTTTATTATCAAGAAGAAAAACTGAATATGACCTTTGATTTGGTAGTGCATCATTTTATTTCTTAAGATATATAATTTTCAAATAACAGGATAGGATTTTGGTGGATTTAAGGACTTTATTGCAAAGGGTAGACATACACCAACACAGTAACTGCCTCTCAATTAGTGTCATATTCTTCAAAAATGGGTGGAAAAATGTGGATGATTCACTCAGATATTGTCACTCGAGTCACTGGGAGAAGAGGAGGAATCATTTAAAAGCAGTTATTTACGTAGGTAGCAGAGATCTCAAAGTCATCGCACAGGATAATTAAGCCTCTACAGAAAGACAGGTGAAGCAATCAACACACTGGCTTCGATCTGGATATACATATTCTGTTGAAGTACCTACCAAATATAAATAAAATGTGCAAATAAAAGGATAAAGCGCTTAAATAAGTGTATATTCTACTGTGCAAAATAACAGCTCAGCTTTACATTCTACGTTTATCACACTTCAGCAAAGTAACGTGCCTTTGTTTTTGGAAACCCTTCCCAGACACAATGCAACCAGAGGAGGGTTCTTCTATCACTAATGAGGATAACTCGCCAGAGGGGGTAACTGATTCATAAACATACCATTGAAACATTATCTGATTTTTAATACCATGACCACAGGAGGCTGGTGGAAAGGTTTACATCCTAAGAGTGCTCAAGGTCTGGGATTATTATTTTTTGTTTTGGCCTTCACCTTTAAAATATTCGTTGCTGACCCAATGTGAGAGCCCGTGGTCAGATTCCGCAGAAGGTCCTCTTCTACTAATTCAATGGCCGAGTATATCCTCATGCCTCCAACTCCAGGCCCAGACCAAGTTTGTGACCACCAGCATTGATGTTCTTCCCGTCCACAAGTGCAGAGAGGACTAGTTTCATACCTGAAATACAAACACAAACATAATTATGTTTTTTTTTTTATTGACAGGTAGAGAGGTCTGTTGGGTTTTGTAGGGGTTGTAAATTAGTCTACAATTGTTTCTTACCAGGTCGCAGAGTCTGGGTGTATCCCACTCCTACCAAGCTTGCGTTATTCACTTTAGCCTTCGGGGAAAAGAAGAAAAAAAATCCGATTATTTAAACTGAAGTGACATTCAAAGATCAAATGGGGCATTTCCTGCAAGACAATACAAACATCTACATTTATTCATTCAACTAGTTTGATAGCTTCAGCTGCCGTGAGTCTCTGAATCATATCAATAACAAAGAGATTACACAGTTTGATGATGCTGCCAATTAGAATGGGATCAAGGCAGTGCTCTCCACCAATAACGATCCATTATTAATATCTGATTCAAGCAGAAAATATGTTCATGGACAAGCTGATGTATTAAATATATATATATAAATGTTAGGTCTATTCACGTAATGTCATGTTTTATTACTGAAGTATAATAGCTGCAAAGTTTCACAAGCAGACAAACATTTAGCCAATGTTTCTTCCACATGCTCCGATGATGTTTGTGTCACCTGGTGTTCTCTGAGCTTTCTTTAAAGACAGCTGATGAAACTGAAACCCAATGTTACCATGAACAAAAATAACATTTATCTGGGTTTGAAAACTACGAGGAACATTTGGGTTCATTTACGTACTTTTGCTAAATAAAAATACATAAATAAAAAAACATATTACACAGTCGCTTACGTCGCTTTTTAATTTACATCAAATGGCAACAATTATGTTTAATATTGTACATGGTCCCTTTACAAATAAAAGTTAAATCTAAAAGCTACATGTCAAATATTCAAGTGCATTGTGAAAATGTTTATGTATCATCAAAGCAGTTTAAAAAATCCTCACAAACACCAGTCACTTGTGCACATGGCCTTATTCTACATTACATTTCAACTTGTCTACACATTTTGAGATCCCTTCCTTGGGAGAGGATTAAAAGAGGCACTTACTGATATGGAGGCACTGGAGTCTAACTGGTATTTAGCAGCAATTCCAAAGCGAGTGCCATTGTTTCCTGCTGTCCAGGCGAGATTGACAGCAGTCTCCAGGTTGTCGTTTACCTTCTGGTAAATGGATCCACCAAACTCCGCACCATCATTTCTGAGAATAAAAAAAGGAAATATATTCTTTAGTTACAAGTAATAAAAAATATCCCACACATCAGACTTTTTTTTTGTCAACTAAAAAAAACAAAAACATACATATTGGTGTGAAGCTGGAAGTCTCCAGTCTTGTAGCCAACTGCAAAATTGCTCTGTGTCATCTTGGATTTGGCTGAGTCAAAGGTCATCTGGTAGCCTGCCAGCCAGCCTTCATAACCAGCCACTGCTGCTCCATGGATAGTGGGACCAGCGAAATCTAAATCTACATCCACCCCAACATTAACATATTCCCTTTTATAAGCTGTCTTGACCTTGCCACTCTTCTTGCTGTTAAATAAAGAAAGAAAAAGAAAAGGAAGTTTATAGGGGTTTACTGTACAATGACGGCATGTTTGATTTTACGATTAATAAATGCAGGAAAGCTTACCCAGTATTTGGTGAAAATGTGGTGTCAAAAGTAAGCTTCAGCCCCTTGGTAATCTGAGAAAGGATAAAGACATCCGTCAGATGTTGTGTTGAGATGGTTTATTAATCTCATAGCAGAAATTTTAGTTTACCTGATCCTCAACGCAAACTTCTGTTCCCAGTGTGTTTTCTGTGGTCCACTTTTCTGTAAACGTCAGCCCGTACTCGGACCACTTGTACTTGGTTTCCAGGGTTCCAGTGACCTTGCTGGTGTCCACGTTGGATGAGCCAGAAGTTTTGAACTCCTATAGTGATTAAAAGATGGAATCATCGACATTTGAAAATATTGCAACAGACTGGAGATCATCAACTATCAAAAAGTGTGCATTTAATTTGATGTAGAGCTAACTGCAGACGCTGCAATCGATAGTTTATTTATTTTTTTACTTATATCTGCAATGACTTTTTTTTAATTACAGTAACAGTTCAACCCACCACTCCAGTTGAAGACTTTGTCTTGACATCAAGTTTAACCAGTCCAAAACCTGCAAGGAAAATGACAGTGAGTGACTACTTCATGGCCTGATACATTTAATGCTGTGGGCATCTCCTCTGAGGGTCAGTAAATTCACAATTATAGCTTCTAGTTACCATATCCCTTATTGAAGATGTCCTTCGCTGATTTCCCAAGGTCTGCATATGCTGGAGGCACTGCCATTTCGCCTGCAGCAAAAAAGAATTGTTAAATAGCATGATAAATGCACTTTAGTGTTTAAGGATGTGCAAAGAAAAACTTGCATTATCTTGCCACTTCTACGACCATCATTAATTAATTGTCCTGGTTTACCAACACTGTTAATACAAATGTGTACACGTTACATCATTCCTTTTAAAAGATACTTGTAGTGTCACTTTTCTTTCGAGTCAAACGGCCTCGGTTACTTTAAGGATCTGATGTCGTGTCAAGGTTAAACTGAAGGTTTCTCTAAAAGCCTGCTAACATTAACCAGAACACACACAACAGTATCCTAAGGCTAAAGCTGTCATGGCATCCCTCCTAACCCTACCCCACCCGTCCTTAACGAATCTTATCCATTAGTAATAATACTAGGCATAATCCAGCACAATAAATTATCATATGAGTACAATGTTTTCATGTGGAAATATGCTTTAACTTCGATTAAAATAGGATATTTTACTGCGACTTGCTCAATCGTAATTTTGCTTCACTATCAGGTGTTGACCTTTTCCAACAATTCGCAATAATAAACTGTCACTAGTACGCTTGCTTTAATATTAGGAAGGACTTGGATCACATGAGGGTTGAGGGGACTTTTTTAAGCTAGCAAATGGGTCGTTTGACTGTCGTCTTTCAACAAAGTCCAATAAAATATACACCGTTGGTAAAGCTTAGGAAATATTCAGCCTGTGACTTACCGAGTATTACAGCTGTGGGTGAGTTTGCTGTATAGTTGTAAAGGAGAAAAAGCGGCTGATAAAGCAGTAAAGACCGGTATAGGACGATATGGAGGAGACACCGCAACAAGCACCCTCCTGACCTCGGCGCCGCAGGACCCCACTGTAGGTGTTTAACTTGTGCCTGTTTGAAAAAAAGGGACAAAGTGATAATTTACAAAAATATGTACATTATTATTTAGTTAATGTTGTGTGGTTTGGCAACAGCAAAATAAAAAAATCCTATGATTTGTAAGGGCTCAAATTTTCCATGTTTAACAATTACAATTTGCGCACCGGCAAGTGAAAGTCTTCCAAATAACCATGGTAACTAATACGCTGGCGGAAGGATATTTGGCAGCCAAAGAGAAAGAAAATTTAGATCGTTAAATCCGCGTTTAATAAACGTAATAATACAAATAACTTTTAAACTTGCCCTTAAATTAGTCTGGTTGTCCATTATTCACAGTTAAACTATTCTAGTTTAAGGGTTTAGTCCATTTCAAGACTTTTTAAACAAAAGAAAGTGACATCTTTTTTTTTTCTTGTAGGCCTATGAACATATTTTCTCACCCCTTTATCCAAATTAAGTTTCAAGTATATAAAGATTGTCCCCTCATCATCCAAGAAACAATAATGATAAATATGTTAAAAAGCTTTCAACAGTTGTATAAATAGAATATCTTATATGCTTGCTGAAGACTATGCACCGTATTTATCTACATTAAACATTAGGCATAATTGTGTCATGTGAGCGGAAAGGACAGACAGGTGCTTTGTCTTTAATTTCAGCTTTTTTAATGTTGGAAATGACTGAACAAGACATGAAAAGTGTAACATGGCGTGTATGAACACAACCGCATCACTCCTTAACAAATTGAAACGTAGACTGTCAAGTTAGTTTAGAAGACTCATGTTCCTAACATGCTGTAATAAAAGTAAATTACAACATCCCCTTACTACAGTCGCAGGTTACACTCCATGAAATGTAGAGGCCCATCTGAAATCTACATTACACTTAGAAAGCACATTGTGTTTCAAACAAATACCGTACCTAGTTAAGAGCAACTGTAAACATATTTCTCCATGTGCATGTTGCTAGAACACTGTACATGAAATATAAAAATACCTATACACATTTACAAAATGAAATAAATTAATATTAACAAATACAAATTCAAGGGTACGTTTAACAACTATTACTAAAGATTCATTCTAAAGCATTATTGTCAGATAAAGCTCATAATGTTCGAGGTCTCGTCATTTACACTATGAGGATAAAATAAAGGACATTACAAATATTCAACAGTAAACATGAACAATTTGGAACATATTTATATAGAGACAGCCATCACAACACTAAAAAAAAATGGCAACTGGAATTATATTTAAGACAACTGGAAAAAAAAAATTTGATTCCATATTTTGGCTGAATTCAAGGTATTTGTTTTGTTTTTTAGGACTGGTGAGGAAAAGGCCGGCTCAATAAAAAATACTCACAGATCTCTTTCCTGCAACTGTTTGTTACATAGTAAAAACAAAATCACAGTTTTAAGGAATGAAAAAGACTTTGAAACAATGGCAAAGATCTGTTTCTCCACATGAGGAGCAATATTTGCACTGCAGAAAAGAGCAAAGGGAAAATATTGAACTTTACATATTGCTTAAACAGTGGTCCATGGTGCTGTTTTTAGAAATTATTTAGACAAAAAAAAGTATCCAATCCAACCATGGCATGATCAGGGATCGTAATTGCACAGAGGACGGAGAACTGTTGTGAATCAGAAGTTACACTGTTGCACTGCTTGAAAACGTTTGTAATGTGGCTTTCTTCATATCATTTACTATCCAGAAGAAAAAAAAAACAAGGAGGCGTCTCAGACAAAAAGCAAATCCAATTTCTCCCGGCACGATTTCTAGAAAGGCAACACAAGGACATATTAAGAGGCTTAAGTTTGTTGAATAACATGATTGGATAAGATTACAAGTCCTCCCAGGTTAAAATAATAGACCTTAAGTAAAAATAAAAAATAAAAATGGAATTACACTTTTGCTCTAAGAGCCTGTTATCAACAAAGTTGATGAGGGACCATAACAGAATTATTGTCTACGGGCATTTAGAGATTTACAATTCTACACCCTAACACTAGAGACTCAGACGAGGCTACAACATATTTTTCGGAAAATATCTGGACCTTGATTCACGTAACAAACAATGAACCAACTTTGCATTAGCATTACTGCATTGGCTGCTTAAGGTAAATACTTATGGGTTATTAAATATTTCAAATACACTCCAGCAGCTGTATCAACAAAAGTTGTGTTAAAAAAACAAAATAAAAATACTTTGCATTTAGTCTGAACACACCAACTTCAGGTCATGAGGTACAATAAAAATTGCTATTCAACCTATCCCATTGGAGGGAAAATATGCAACAGAAAATGAGACACCAAGGTGTTTAACTTCAAATAAATAAGGGTGTTTAGGGGTATTGTAGTTCTATCTGCATAAACAGTTAAAGGGAGGCAGGGGAAAAGGTGATTCCTGGAGTTTCAGAAGATATGGTTCTGTGTATTCCATTAGGCCTTCGGTGCTATCAGGACCACAACATTTGTCTTTGTAGATGTAAAAATGTCACACACTGCTAGAGTTGGCAACTAGACAAAGCAGACGTTAACAGCACAGGCTACAAAGTGTCTGACAGTTCTGCTGATTCCTCATCCATCATCCAATCATCCTCCTCATCATGGCGGGTCGTGAAAATGGCCAGCCGTACTCGTTGGGAACGGGCCCGTTGACGTTGCACTCGAAGAATGAGAACATGGGGAACCAGATGCGAGCCCGTCGACTCTGCTGGTAGGCCCTCGTGTTTGCGAGAGTGTGGTAGTACAGGAAGAGTCTGGTGGTGATGTAGAAGGCTATGAACACGTCGATGGAGTAGTGTTCATGTGCAGCCAGGATGAAGAAGATGCCAAAGAGATTCAGGACCCAGGACAATGTGTGGATGAAGTTCCAGCTTCTTGGCGTGTCTGTAAAAATTACAACCAAGATGTATGAAATCTGATTTGTTTTTGTTTACAACACAAATTAAAACTATACTGAATATTTATGTAACAGAACTTTTTATTTCTTTCAGTTGTAATACTAGTGAAGGACACCAGATGGCGACAACAGGGCAATGTTGACAAACATGGATCACCGTTTTCTTGGTCATGAGTCACAACACCCCAACCTAAAAACAATATCTTCCTTCATTTAAAGTAAACGGGTTGTGTTCCTCTCTTAAAGCACAACATGTGAGTAGTGTTTGAAAGAGATGGGACTCACATTCTGTAACAAAGAAGTTGAGCATGGTGAGGACCACAGTATGGCCGCTGAACATGTAGTCACCGCATGTATGCACTCCTGTCAGGGTCATCCCGAAACCGCTCCAGATGGCCACCGCTCGCTGCAGTTTAGCCCACATGTCACCATAAATCTAGTGAGAAAGGGAAGGTGAAACCATCAGAACCGAGAAGCAGAAAAAAAAAATGCTCAGGGTAATGATACACACAGAATTCCCTGCGTTACCTTTCCTGAACATTGCAGGTGCTGTCCAGGCACAGACAGGGAGGTGACAAACATGGTGATGCAGCGCAGCATGAACACTGTGCCCATTAGACTGCACAAGCGCCTCAAAAGGATGGACCTAGAAATCATTACAAGAAGAACCAGTTAACTTGTGGTTTTTTTTCACTGTGGTGATTGAAGGAACACACTGAAGGTGTTCTCCTGCACGGACATGAAATACTGTCAGGACTCTACCTGTGTTTATGAAGCAGCAGAACCAACAGCCAGATGTTACACAGGATCACTCCACATGCTTCAGCCATCGCAAAGGCCCACGGTATTCTAGGCACACTGTTGGAATGAAAACAAACTATATCAGCATGTGATCGTTATTTTCCATCGTTAATCAATTACAAAGCCACAAACAGTCTCTGGACTAGTATTGTAAATAAAGGATTTGCTGCTTGGATCTTTTTTATATCATTTCACTAAGGGCTTGGCAATGAAAGGTTCTTATTAAAAGTATGCAAAGAAATGTACAGACAGCCCAACTTCTCAATGAAAAGCATTTGTTTGACCAGTTGGTGATGGAAGAGCAACGGGGTAAGTGAACAACCATACCCCTAAGAAGATAGAGATACTGTTAACAAAAAAATGGAATCATATAGACTGTCCAAGTTCATTACCGTTTTAAACCAACAGGTCAGGTTGATTTAAAGAGAGGGTGACCTCTGATGCTCTAGTTCAGACGAGCAGATTCTGCTGAAGAGTGTTCGACAGTCTGCAAACTTTTTATTTTACCAGGAGTTTTCCCATTGACATACGAACATCTATTTTACGAGGGAATCCTGGCCAAGACAACGGCATAATATGTTTCACACAGAAAACAAAGAACAAGCAAACAGTAGATGAGATGAGAGTCGTAAAACGTGCACAAACTGGTCAGAGGATCCGTTATCCTGGTTTTAAAATCTTCCAAACTAATATAATAAAATGCTCCAGTTTAAGGACGCTAACTATGTATACTTACAGCCTCTACTCAGTTAGTACAAAGTAAGTTCTTGAGGCTTCCTTTATCAGAATACATCTCAAACAATTCTATATTGAGATAAATATCCATATTGATCTATACTCAGCCAAACCTTTTTGAACATTTTATGTGTTCAAGTTCATAACCTTTAGTCTGACTCCTCAAAAAAACAACAACGAAGGATGTTCTGGCTGAAATAACAGCTCTATGCGTTTCTGCATCCTTCATAGGCGTTTCATTTTAATGAAAAAAAACACACAGATGTCTACTTGATATTCCTGTAAACTAAAAAATGTTTTTTCATGAGAAGCTCAAAGCTGTTCCGCGCTTAAAAAGTAGGTCACTTAAAAAGCACTCAAAGATCCTTTTGAACCTAAGCTAGCCCATCAGGAATATGTGAGGACAATAATAGAAATGTGCTCCAAGAAAGTAGGGCAATTATTATGTCCACCATCTGCTGTGATATTCGGACAGTTGGTTAAATATGTATTTTTGTTTCACTTTTCCCTTTGGAAAAGCATACTGATATTTTTGATATTTTTGAAGGCTACCCAATGTCTCAAGTTGGACACTAAAGGTTTAAGAGTGTCTTAGTTGTCATAGACATACCTGTCAAGGAAAATATCAGGCAGCGGAGGGTATGTGCGCATGTCAGGCACCCTCTCGTGCACGATGACCATGACGAAGGAGGTGAATCCAAAAACAAACACTACATAGACGGAGCTAAGCACTGTCTTCCAGTATTCTGGATCCAGTCTCCTCGTCTGCTGCTTGTACTTCCCATTCATGTACTGGTGATACTCTTCTCCCACTGGAGCGGTGTCAGTGCTGTCACAGTCTCTGCTCGAGTCTCCATTACAGAGCCAGTCCAAAGTGCCTCCTGCACCTGACGGAGAGTGGCCGTCGAAGGGAAGACCCAGCTCCTCCAACACGTCCATGTTCTGTTTCTGGAGTTTGCGGATGGACACCATCAGGCGCTTGATGTCCCCCAGCACCTTGAGCTCCAGGGGTGGCGAGCGGAGGTCGTACTCGCTGAGGGCAAGCAGACTGGTGCCATCCAGTCGGTGCTTGTTGCACAGCAGGTCGACGTAGTCGCAGAAGCCTTCTTCCTTAAGCCACTTGGCGACATGTTTGGGCGTCCAGCGCCGAACACTCTGCTGTGTCATTTCGTCCTCACTCTGAAAGCTGTAGAAAAGAACATCACAACATGCAATTCAAACAAAGTTGTTTGTCAGTTCCTTATAGACTCAACCCTAAGGAGAAGTGGGAACTCTTTCTTTCCACTTAATCAGCAAATACTGAATCCTAACATGACAGATCAGACTTCCACAAAGGCATAACATATTCTTGTTTTAACACATTTTAGTTAACATGTCCTGATCCCACTGGCGGTCTATGCATTCAAAACTAGAGCAAATGTTTTAGTCCACCCTTTACTTAAGATAAGTTTGCACAATGTAAACTGCATCTATAATGTAGGTAAAGGAGCAGACATGTTTTAATGAGAATACAGTCTTACTGATGATGACTTGTCTTTTCAGTGTCCAAATCTATAGATGGACTTGTTGGCAATGCTAGTCTGGTTAGTAGTCACATGATAGATATAAACACTGAATACTGTGGTTAACAGACAAGCTTAATCAGTCAGTAACTGAGCCCTCCTACAACCTGCAAGTCAACCCACATCCCAGGCTATCAAGAAGAGCAGAGCTTGGAGCTAATTATGCTAATTTATTTCATTTTCCTGCAAGATAACAAACCAGTTTAGTTGATTTGACGTTATGAGCTACCACAAGCATGCCTGAGGTGTCATTAAAACCAGACGATACCATATTTTCCTCACCCACACAATAACCCTGCCTCCACATCAGGCTAATTCACCTCCAGCTAAAGTTAGCAAGCAGGCTATCTGTTAGCTTGATCAATGCGCGCGCCTGTCGCTCACTCACCCGGATTGAGATGTAACAGAGGTCGATATAGACACGGGTTTATTAAACTAGCCAGCTAAATGGCATCCCGCAAGAATCTGAAGAAATCGTATTAACGTTTGTTGCAATAACACTGGCTTGTTGGACACCATCTCGTCCTGGCTTCACGCTGGTTAGCATTTACTGTTGACAACACACAACAGCCGTAATGTCCAGAATAGCTGCGCAACTTAAATATATATGAGCCACATAGGGTTGGGCTCACACTGGAAAAAAACCCGACATCTACTGGTGCAGAGTGTGTACTACAATGTCTTTAATTCTGCAGCTTTGTAATAAAAGCAAAATGTTCTTTGATTTACAGGCCAGTAAAATTAAAAAATCAGCCAGAAAACACGCATTATCATTATTTTTTTAAATTATTTATTTCATGCACTTAAAACAAACAAACAAACAAAATAGATATAATGGAGAGAAAAAAGGGACAGTATGATTAGTTAATACAAAAAAGGATGTATTTTTGAAAGATATGTGCTGGAGAAGCCACTTAAACCCAAAGGGGCTTGAAATGTAAAAGAAAGGATGAAATTCGAATTCATGTAAAAAAATTTAAAAAATTCATTGTCCTGTTGACTTCACCCCATTATGTATAGTCTTCTGTATATATATTTTTCAAATCATACTATTTTATTCAGTTTTTGACTTCTTGATTTCTGTATTGCTGCTGTAATGCCCAGATTTCCCTGTTTGGGGTTCAATAAAGTAATATCTTAAGTCTGGCTCTGACCGACATGAAGAAAATGTATTACAGATTTAATTTTAGAACTGAAACACCTGCCCTTGTCAGTAGCCTAACATGAGTGTTGCAAAGCCCAAGCAGGGTTTAAAAATGGCTTTAAATGTTTAGTAGTTTCTTAATAGTATCATAGTCAAATATGAACATTGCACAGGGAAGTGATGTAGTTTCCCCTGTAACTCCTTCTGTGAAAGATTTGGTGAAGATTTTATATGGAGGGAAAAGATTTGGAAATCATGTGGATGAAGTTTGGCCGGATTTATTCATTGGCGACATGTGAGTCTAAGTTCTAACATCAAACAAAATGGTTTACTGTTAATGTTTACTTGTAAAAACAAATGTCAATTTCTTCCACAGGTCTGTAGCCAATGATCGCTACAGTCTATGGAAGCTAGGAATCACTCACATCGTGAACGCAGCTCATGGGAGGATGCACTGTGAAGGGAGTCATGACTTCTATGGCTCCACTGTGGATTATTATGGAGTGCCTGCTGACGACTCAGCTTCCTTCGACCTCTCTCGCTATTTCTTTCCAACTGCTGAGTATATTCAGAGCGCACTTGACACAGCTGGTGGTAAATACCCATCATGCTCCTTAATGCCACTCTTATTTTTCTTGTTTGACAGTTAAACGCTTTTTTCTGCAAGTAAATCCTTAATATTGAAACATAAAATCAAAGAATCAGCTTATGCTTTTCACCCACTGTACTTTTTGCTCTTCTTATTCTTATTTTTCTTCTTCTTCTTCTTGTTGTTGTTCTTGTTCTTCTTGTTGTTCTTCTTGTTCTTGTTCTTGTTCTTGTTCTTCTTCTTCTTCTTCTTCCTATTCTTATTCTTATTCTTCTGCTCGATCAGCTCGTGTATTTGTGCACTGTGCAGTCGGAGTGAGCAGGTCAGCCGCCCTCGTCCTGGCATACCTAATGATCCACCATCATTACTCTCTACTAGAGGCCATCCATAAGGTCAAAGAACGCAGGTGGATATTTCCAAACACAGGATTCCTCAAACAGCTCTGTGCTTTGGATGTTAAGTTACGCATGACTAATCTTCTGCACCTCAAATAAATGTTCGTATTTACAGAAGACATTTCTTTCTGTTGATAAATGAAAAACATCTGAGCCCGCCAGCGGAGGCAGATACTGTACTTTGAGTTTAATCAGATAAGTCTGAGAACAATATTGCAATGTTGTTTTCCCTGACTCTGGCTGTTTGTTTCCTGTGAATCATAATGCCTGTTCTCAGGATATTGACCCCTATATTAATAAGGGATCAGTATAATGAAGTCACCCGGAGGCACAGTCCATTCTTACACTGAAATTAGACCAAATCTTTTCTTTGTATGATGTTGAAGAAATATCTCTTTGCCTGTTTGATGTGCTTTATTGTATGGTGTTCATTTAGTTAAATACTCTAATAGAAATAAAACTCTTATTACAAAACCTGATTTACAATAACTTAAAACACTTTAATCCCCATGTGTGTTAATATTACCTTTAAAATGTCATCAATTATATAAGGCTGTTATTCTTTGTATTAGGCCACTCTGGCCGGTAATACAAGTTTTATTCCCACCTGTGTGTGTTTATTTGTTTTTTTTTAATTAAATTCTTTATAACAGGCTGTAAAGGTTTGTGTGTGTCTTATCCATTTTCATTCTAAAGATCATACTGAATTATTAAGTGTTATTTCCACTTGAACACGCGTTTTAATGAAGAGCATTAAAAATCATTGAGACATCTTTGGATCAGTTATTAATTTTAACCACCCTGCCATCAAGTCCGTAACGTGATTCAACAACAAGAATTCAGACCTGTGTTGCTTTGGTCTCTACATGAATATGGCCACTGAGTCATTCCTTGCGAGGCTACCTATGCTTCAAAGTTTGCATGCTGTAATTTCAAAAATACGAAGCAAATGACAAATCTTTTTATTCGAGTAGGGTTTCATTTTTCTCTTGGCTTTCGCACCACTTTCATCCAACATGTTTTCTGGTTAAGTGGTCAGGTGGACTGTACCCGATTTTATGTGATGGATTCAAATGATTCAAGAATAAATCTTGTTTTTATTCAGGAATTTTCAAGTCTTTGAAACTTTACTTTCTTTTGATGAGATTTCCATTTAAATTCAGATGCTATTTTTATCTGTATATTTGCAATCCTCCACAGAGAAAATCTTCAATCATAAAACCCTCAGAAACATATTCCGATCCAAAGCTTATTACTTTTGTCTTGAGAATCTTCTAACGTTCATTGGAAAGTCTCTTACAAGATGCAGAGCCGCGGTACATGAAAAGTGGCAAGCAAGCCTCTTCTCACTCAGGAACATACAACTCGGCTCTGGATCTCAAAGGAAGCCCACAATCACCAGCAGGTATGGATCTCATTTTGAAAACATTATCTACAAATCAGGTGGGATTTTTTTTCCCGCAGATTCATCCATAAGCAGAAGAAACACTTTGAATAATGAATCAATAACTATCTTCAGTTCAAAATGACCCCAAGACCTTTATTGACTGAGTTTGTGTACAACATCTGTGTTGACTTTCTGCAACACATCATTGCCTCCACATTTTTGTCACACATTTATGACCCCAAGAGAAGAAAAGTCATTACATTTATTGGATTAAAGAAGAGGTTAATTGTGTTTTTTTCCTTCTGTTTGACAGCTGAAATTGACTTTCTTTAGAATGTGATGGTTAAAAGAAAAATGAGCATCAGCATGATGGCTGTTTAATGTCCTGTGTAGCTTTATATTTCCACTCTATCCTCCTTCACAAGATATTTATGTCTTAGCAGTGAATAGCTGTATGCTCTCAAGTACCTCTGTTGCACAAATGCGGTGGACTTTCTGTCATCTAGCATAAGCACAGCACATCACCATTTTGTCCATAATTACACCCAATTATCACTCCTTTTATGCAATGATTCATCTCCTTTTGAGGCTTATTAAATAAGCGTCCCACAGTGGTGTGAAAAGCACAGCCCAGGCTGCTCTGTTTGTTGTTCTGCCCTCTGCACGAGTAAGACTACACGCTCGGTTGAGCACTAAATTGGGTAACCGTCCAGTGACAGCAGATAAACACCTGCTCGTACAGATCATCCCGAGCCCGAGTTGACGTGAACTGCTTCAATACAACAAACATTTGGAGCAGAAATCGATCAAAGAAAGGGGGGATTTGGACTGAAAATGTCATCCATGAAAGGAAAGAGAAAAGAATATCTGACTGTGAAGGATCTGCAGAAGGTTTTGGACTCCTGCAAGCTACATCTCAATGAAGTAGATGAGGTGTGGCCAAAAATATACATCGGCAATGTGTAAGTATGCATTTTAATTTAGTTTTAAACCGTACTTACTGACTGTGCTGGCAAGAAAACGTGAAACCTGTTGATTGTTCTCTTTTTTGTATGAATACATCCTGCTTTGTAATCTGTTATTCTGCTTTCACACACTCTTTCTGTCTCTGTTTTGCTAGGGCAGTTGCCCAAAACAAGGCTGCGCTGCTGAAATTAGGTATAACTCATGTATTAAATGCTGCACACTCCAAGCGAGGCAGCATAGGGAACCAAAGCTTTTATGGCAACAGCATTGTGTATTGTGGCATTCCTGCAGAAGACTCCACACACTTTGATCTGGATGTTTACTTCCAGCATGCAGCTGATTTCATTCATAAAGCTCTCAGATCACCTGATGGTAAGACTCCTGGAGGCTTCTTTTACACAGTTTCTGTGAGTTTTAATTGTATAATCCAGCAGTTACAGGATGAAATGATTTGCCAGAAAAAAACATGTTTTCATGCACATTACTTTTTACGTCACTACATAAATCCTTAATAAACCCATCCACTTAAATTCCCCCATCATGCAGTCCTTTTAATGTCACCATGTAACACAGCTTTTAATGTGAGTGTATTTCCAGGCAGCAGTAATAATTAGGGTCCTACCTTGCAGAATTTAAGTCTATAATGTGACCATGGCTTCTTTCAAAGAAGTTATCAAGCAGGGGACGGATTGGGATTAAAGAGAAAGTCAGGCCAAGTCTGCAAAGAGACTTTAAATGAACAAAGAACAGGAGATGAATTGTCGAACTATTTTTAGCTCACAGCAGGAAAAAAAGAAATGCCTCAGCGTGAGACAGGCAGCCATGTATGATATTAATAAGACGACGGCCTCTCGCTAATCCTTCCTTCACATTCCCTCTCTTTCCCTTCATCTTGTCTGTTCTTCAGGGAGGGTTCTGGTGCACTGCATCATGGGAATGAGCCGGTCATCGACCTTGGTGTTAGCTTACCTCATGATCTACCGTCACCTCACACTCAAACAGGCTATGCAGAAACTACTTCAGAAGAGAGCGATCTATCCCAACAGGAATTTTCTGGCTCTGCTGCTCGATCTGGATCTTCAGCTGACGAGAAAAAAGAAAACTTGTCAGATCCTTTAATCAAAATAAGTTTACACATTTAGGTCATACAGGAACACTGTTGCCAGGAATGATGATTTCTTTTTTTTCCCTTTTTTTTTTTAGCTAACTGCCTAATGTGAGATTGTGTTAAATGATTGGTGAAAAATTCTTCTAGGCTCAAGTGTGTATCATGTTAGCAACATGCTAGCATGTAAAAAACTGCTCTTCCTTAGTTTTCTATTAGCATTCTAAATATAATCAAACCATGATGTCAATAGACATGTCATGCTAGCACAGTAAACACCTTACAGAGGAATAGTGAATAACATACAGTGTTGGAAACTGATGGACCAGTGTGTTTGGTCTGTCTCCTCTGGCTACTGTAGTATAATGGCGGAGCAACATGGAAGACTCTGAGAAGAGATACGCCCACACTTGCTCTGTCGCTCATTCTTAAGCAAAAGAACAACAATAATGCTTGTGTGAAATCCCTTAAAAATACATCAGTTTCTTTCAATACATCTGCTTAAACCCAGAAATACGAGTCAATCTGTAGAAAAAGGCAAAATCTGGACAGTCATAATTCTTTACTCGTGCTAGGCTGTAAGACAACAATTAAACATATTGGTTTCTCTAGGTATAATAAATTACACCAATGAGATGGAAATGACTGTTCTAATATTAAAACAAAAACTCAACAAGAAGAGCACAATGACACGCTCAAGTTAGCATGCTAACAAAGTAGTAACGTGTGAGGCTAAAAACATGTTTACATCCAGTTGGCTAGCTTAAATATGATGGAGTTAGCTCAGTTAACAATTGGGGTTAAGGGTATTTGAGGCAAGCGGTGAAACATCTACATGGACTGACAAGCTTGAGACATGGCAAAAAAAAACATTTGAGCAATTTGTTCTTCTCTTTGGCACCAAAGTCAGGCTAATCTCTTTGTTGTTCCAACAATGCATTACCTCCAAATGTTCTTAATTGTTTTGTCTTTTGCTGAAAAAGACACACTCAAAAGGTCTTAACTTAATATTGTTTTCATTGCAAATGAAATAATACTGAACAATGAATATTTCTGACAAAGACAGTTAAAACTCTTTTTACGCCTTTGTGTTGTGTTTGTTTGGCAAGACTTTTCTTCAGCACCTCCCTTTGAAAAATAGCAGAACGGACCAAATGCAAACAGGAAAATGTTTTACAAATTGTCGTTGTTTGTGAACTCTGTAGATGACTCTGAAGAGATAAAACTTTTTTTCTATTAAATGTCAACATTCAAGTTCAAACGGGAATCAATCTACAGGAAGTGTCGCTTTATCAGCAAATCAGTGTTCACAGTTTGAAATATCTTTTGTGTTTGTAGATCGTGTTTGAGCTGATCACAACAAAAGGTTTTGCTTGTCATCTGTTAACATGAGAAATGTCAAATGAGATACTTGTTTTAGATATCAACAAACCTAGTTTGTATAAATAATTTTTATTTAACCTCACACAGGTTTAGAAGAACAAGATTATCAACATTAAAAGTTAATGCAAAGCTCAATGTTATAGAGAATAAGCAGTATGTCAACAATTACTTGTTTTATGTCGCATGGTTTATGTCTGTGGAGTTAAAAGTTCAATTTCAACAAAAGTATTACCCCAATATTTTATTTAGATGTAAGAAATTTCATACAATGTATCAGGAAGTTTTGCGTATTTATGGCTTTTATATACTAAACATCTACCTTTTTAAACTTGTGTGACTCTTTTTTGCATAGTATGTTGTGCTTTAGCTGAGTATGTCTGTACAAGTTTTGTTTGCCACATTTTTAATTTTTGGTCCAAATAATCAGTTTTTATGTGTACAATTGCTAAAGGCTTTACATGGAAAGTAAAGCAGATCAAAAAGCTATGACCTTGCCAAAAAGTAGCCTGCTGGTGTTGATTAAAAACATTTGACTGTAGAGAATAATCTAAAGTAAAATAAAGACAGCGTTTGATTTAAGCTTGAGCATAAAAGCCCTGATAATATTCTCTTGCTATTGAAAAAGCCATGTCCTATCCTTCCTCCTAAGCTGGTAGCTCGGGTAACCTTTATGGAATGCAGAAGATGATGCCAAGATTATTTTGGGCTGAGATTCGAATGTTAAAATAGCAAAAAAGGTTGCAGGGTAGATTACCGAGGAGAAAGCAGACAGTTGTGCTGTCGACCTACATGTAGCTCTTGTACAGAGAGACACTGAAAAGCAACGCTTCAAGCCCAGGCAAGTGTCCACTACCAATATGTACAAATATGTTTATGGATTTATTGTGTTTTAAAGCATTATTTACAAGATAAACATGACTATAAGCCCTTTTGTTAGTCAGTATGTGTGGTGATACTGCATTGCATGATGGATTACCACACTTTCTTCTTTTATTAATTTGCTTACAAGTGCAGACGAACCACAACCAAAAGGCTAAAGAGGGGGAGTGTAATTCATAAACCCATCGAGAAGAGGCCCTGAGGAGGTAAAAAGCCATTTTCATTTGCCCTCCATGTTAACCGTGGGCACTTTCCCATACATAGCATCTTTAATTACACAAAAGTAGAGCAGGAAGGACAGGTTAGCCTGAGGGGGGGAGGCTATGAAAGCAGCGCTGCAGCTCAACATGTGCACCAGGGAAATCAGTTCTCTGCCCTGACAGTAGGAGGGAGGGAAGGGTTGTACTTATAGATCAATGAGGAGAAAGAAAAGCCTCCAGGTACTCCGGGCACATGTTGTACTTCTACAAAGACACACTTTTCTCTGCCTTCAAGGCTAACACACTTATATGCATGGAACATATGCTAAGACTAGTGTATACACGTGCAACCATGCACATCCAGAGATGGATAAATAATGTTTGAGTGCACCTCCATATGCCATGACAGCTGAACCAAAGGTCACTGCAACAGATTTTGGTCTCAATGACGCATCCCTGTGGATGCAAAAATAAGTCTCCAAAAGTGCCACATGACATCCCCACACACCAGCAGAATGCAAATAAAGAGCCAATTCTTTACTATGACAATGCAAACACATCGTTTGTACGTCTTCAGCCTGCAGCAGAATAACTCAGTTGCCTAAATGGATGCTAATGTATACAGTAGGTATAGGATGAGTCTCTCCAAAGCCCAGTGTGTAGATTGTAAATGTACAGGTTAGACCTGCCTGCAGGAAAATCTGATGTTTATGGGCCTTGAATACCAATTTTCTGCATCTCTGGGGATAAATAAAGCTAGCAAGTGGATCTGAACTGTTGATAAAATAATGAGAGCATCAAAAGGTCATCTTACAATTATGTGTTCGTTGCTACACAAGTACATTTATTGGCATATTTATAGACTCTTTTTAAAGGCCAAAGGCATGGTTACCAGATGTTCTTATGAACAATCCTTCGTATTGTATTTCTCTTTCTGTTGTAACGGCGCTCACTACAATTAGTCTGGTAGTTGTCAATCAAATCATTTAGTAATATTAAATGGTGTCTGAAACTGTCCCATTTTCTTCAATTTATTCAAAAGGTAGCCAATATCCATGAACATAATGGGAAGGTGTGGAAGCTCAAATTCTCTCAAACTATTATTAGTTGTGTAGGTCGGACTAATAGAAGCATAAAAATGTCCTTTCATTGCTTCTTGACTAATATGGATTTAAAAACAAAGATGATCTCAACAACTTGAAGGGGCATTGTTTCAGTTGAAACAACAAATTCCACAATCTCCTATAACTCGTGTTAGCATTTAACTATTTCCTATAGCCTAAGTTAGCATGGAAGTGAATTCTAATTTGTTTTGTTTTGTTCAATGGAAATGTATGCGTTTCTTATTGTAACAGGAAAACAGTGTGTGGCTGAATTCTAAAAAAACTGTTTCTATCTTGTCGTCATAAGAAAGTACAGAAAATGTATTAAGTTAAAGTTATATGTGCTAAAATATGCATCTGCAATATTTTCTCTTGAGCTCTTGAGAGTATCTTGTGAGCGCGAAATAGCTTCCGTGCTAAGGTCAAAGGAAAATGGGCACTGTGGGAATATGGCCAATTCTGAAATTGCATTTGAGTAAATTTAAGAAATAAAAGTTGACTGGAGTCCATATTCGAATAGTTAAAAAATCTCGGGTTTAAAAGCTCATGGTGCTTAATTTATCATTTAAACTAAAAGTTGGAAGACCATTTGTGATACTTCTTTGTGACAGGTTGTAAAAACAGAAGTGAAGCATACCAACATGCCCAGAGGCCTCAGCTGCTTGGCGAGCCCTGAGGGGGCAGACAGCGGGTATGAGACCCCCCCAGCTTCAGAGCTCCAGAGGCTGATGTGGACAAAGAAAGGGAGCAACAACCATCTGGATGAAGTTCACCACAGAATCTATATTGGAGACATGTGAGATCACGTATTTAGTTTGTCTGCTTTATATGCTTTAGAATTCATAAAAATGAATGAATGAAAATTAACCAACTCTCTCCCTGGAGAGGGAACCTTCTCCACACTGACCCTGCTGCCCTGATCCTTCCCTGTCCTCTCTCTTCACTGGATTTGAACCCTGAACCATCACACTGTAAGGCAGCAGTCCCACCTGTCAGGGCTTGTGTTTAGGCTTTATGTTCTTCCCTATACATGACAGTACTTCAAAATGATGGTCCATGTTGCAGTGACACTAAGTCAGAGCTCTCTAGATACATATAAGCATCTTGCACACCACACCCCCTACAGAAAACAGAAAGAAGCTGATCAAAATGTTGTAATTTGATCTTTTTTTTTGAGGGGGGGGGGGGGGGGGGGCATTGAGTTAGTGTGCCACTTGCTGGAGGGGGCAGTACTAACCATCACATTGTAATGCGGCTGGTACAGTAGGCCTACAGGAGAAGAAGCAAGCTGGCAATAGGTCCCAGGACAGGTTAGCATCACATAGACAGTCAACAAAGCGGGGGAATTTTTATTCTGTATCACTAAATGGACCATACGAAGCTCAGTCAGCACGGCACAATATATTCAGATCACACATGACAGGTTAAACGTAGGCTTTCCTGAGTCCTCTCATGAGGACTGTACTCACACCTCTGGCATAAGCTCAAACACCTCTGTACATGCACATGTAACTAGTTTCTAAAGGTCAGCACTTTGTTTCTAAGGCTCTTTAACTGTTTACAGGTCTCTTTTAACCAACACATATTTTTCTCTCCTCACAGGTTATGTACATTATGCCATATTAGTTTTAAGTCTAACTGCTAATGCTAACTGCACAGGTTTAACATATAATTATGTTTATTCTTAGTCACATAGGGGCTGCTAAATCTGTTTGGGGGATTTGTATACAGAGGGGAGGGGGGACAGCGGGTGTGTATTGTAACTAATGTCTTGTGTCCTGCCTGTCTGTATACTGCTACTGAATGCCTTGAATTTCCCTCGGGATCAATAAAGTATCTATCTATCTATCTATCTATCTATCATGATCAGCATACAAGATGGCTGTCAATGATAGACTGTCACACAGACTTAAGAGACACCAGCTTGCGGCGCTATTTGGTACTGCTACTAATATATTCTGACTGTTACAACAGTAATATGCCAACTTGTAGGGCTTAGGCCTTCTTGTTTTATTTTTAACTTTCCACTACGTCAATGAAGTTCAAAATATCGCCAGTGTTTCAGTCAGAGGAAGCTAGAGCACTCCACCTCGGCCTGGAATTGAGCGGAGAAACAGCTTGCTGTGAGGTGACAGGGCGGTCCACCACACCACTCCAGCCTTTTAAGTACTGGCTTGTTGGGGATTATGTACTTTCCCATAACCTACATAATGGCAATTAAAATGGTTGGCCAGCTGTTCCAATTGAGGATTTTTATTATTGGTGTTAATTTGTTGAGTAGAACTTCTCCAAAGAAAAGCCACTGATACACCAACCAGAAAGTTTCATGTCTAAAATGTGGGTCTGTAACTTTTCACACAAAGGTTCCTCTGATTTATTTATTCAATTTTAGCTAAGTAATCTATACCACATTCTTATAAATATTTTATTTATCAAGAATATGACAACATCTGAATAATTAATACACATTCCCTATTGTGCAATAGTGCGTTGTATTATTAACTACCATTAACTGTCCATTAGAAATGATAAAAACGTCCTCATGAATAATAATTATGCGCTCTTTTTCTTCACAGGTATGCAGCCAAAGACAAAAGGACTCTCCAGGCTCATCACATCACACATGTACTCAACGCAGCTGATGGGAAATTCAACGTGAACACGGGCCCCAGCTTCTACCGAGACACCAAAATCACTTATCATGGAGTGGAAGCTTTTGACATGCCATCCTTCAACTTGAGTCCCTTCTTTTACCCAGCGGCCAATTTTATCAAGAACGCTTTAAGCTCGCCCACAGGTGAGGAGCTCTCACGGTTCCTGAGGTTTTTCTCTTCTTTCTCACAAATGAACTCAAATTCTGCAAGGCAAAGAATGGAAACATTTGTCATTCATTTCCCATTACAGCTGCCCCTAGTTGTATTAGTCATTAAAATGCAAATCAAACACTAAACATAATATCAGGCTAATATCTTTCCCCCACAGTAATCTCCTCATAAGCTCAGACCTTGGCAAGGAAAATTGGTTTTAAATGGATTGCCCTGGTAATTTGTAAGCAACACTTTTATTGGACATGGAAATTACACAATTATGTTTGTGGCCTGCGCCTGGATGGCCTGTTATGCAAAGTGAAGTCAGTATCTGACATGACAGTAATAAGACGAGGCCTCCTCATTCACATTCTGGCTGATCGGGGGGCTCCAGTGTGTGGCAGGGCCTACAGTAATCCTTGGCAGAAATACACAGACACCAAGACAGTTCAATTACGCGCTCCTATGCGCCCTAATCCTCAGGCCCCGATAAGGAAGCGAGGATTACCGTGTGTAGAAACATTTGTTGCGACATTGTTGAAAACTTTTTAGTGAGGAGTTAGAAGTCCTCTTCTCTGTGATGTGTGGGTTTTTAATCCACAGAGAAGCAAACAAATTAGACACTAGAATAAAGTTGAACACTATAATTCAGTCATTGCATGGTTTTTAATATGGATGTAGATTCTTGAGTTCTCGATTTAGCAACAGGAAGTGATGTTCTGCTTTTCTCCCTTATGAATGCCAGGTAAAGTCTTTGTCCACTGTGCGATGGGTCTGAGCCGCTCGTCTACCTTGGTTCTGGCCTACCTGATGATCCACGAAAACATGACGCTGGTGGACGCGCTCAAAGCTGTCAGTGCCAACAGAAACATCTCACCAAACGCTGGTTTCCTTGAGCAGCTTCGAGAGCTGGACAAAAAGCTGCACAGCCAGGGATCAGTCGGGTTCTCTGGTTTTAATCGGCAGACTTGAGACTTGTCTTTGCATAATCTACTGAAAACTGCTAAATTTAAAATGATGTTTTTATTGTCTTGTCTTTAAAGAGACATTGCTTCTGTTATTTTTTTTTAAAGACTTAAATTTCTATTGAAATAAAAAAACAGATTCTCAGTTTGAAAACAAAGACTCTATCCTTGGATTGTTTTAAAACAATCAGGTGTGAAGAAAAAGCTATAAAATTGCTCTTAGTTGAGAACTTTATTTAACCTGTTACGCCTGACGTTAAATCTTAAAAAAACAAAACAAAACATAAGTACTTAAGAATGAATAACAGGAATTGTGCTAATTGGTGGCCTTTCCAAAGACCGATTCAATGATTGAAGCCACTTTTATTTCTGTTTGATAGATATTGAACCAGATCCAGGAAAGCTTAGCTCAACATATAACCAGGAAGCAGGGGTAACAGCTGGTACCTATAAAGCCAAATAATTAACACATTATTGTTCTTCCCATTTTTCCCATTTAATCTATACAAAAACAAAAGAGTAGACGCGGTTTTAAGGGAAGTCACATGAGCTAACTATCTTTTAGTAACACAACCTATCAAATATGTGTCCTTTTTAAATAATAGTAGGAGTTTTATGTCACTGTAATTAAGAGTTGTTGTTTGGGGAGATGTCAGTGTGGCAAAAAGACAATAAACCCCAACAATACCGTGTGTTTCCCCAATGATTTGTTTGGAATCACGTACTCTTTTACCACGGTAAACACTGCTGTGCTGCTGCATTTAAAAATGTCACAACACAAGCAGTCTGGATTCTGTCACAGTCATCTGAGAAATAAATAGTCCAGCCTGCTCCTGCCCAGACTCTGGCATCTTCAGCTGTCACGTTCCAGCGGGGGTCAGCCTCTAAACAACACTGATAATCTGCTCAGATGGATGGAAAACAGAGCGAGCTGTACTAGTAAGGCTGGAGTATACTTTACTTCCTTTACAAAACGAATGGAAAAGTCAAATGACAACAGTGGTTAACTTCTCACATTACCATCCAGGAACGCCAAGATCTAACAGTAATCAACGTGTTGAGTTAAATATACAGTATTTAGTGATAATTATACAACCACACCGAAGAGAAATATGAAACCAGAGGAGGAGCCAGAGTACCAGACACCACCCACCTGCGATCTGCTCAGCCTTCTGCTGAAGAACAGACGTCCCACTGGAGCTGTCAACGAGGTTTGGCCCAACCTCTACATCGGAGACGCGTAAGTGACATTCTCACTTCACGGCCCCGTTGCAATATGGTGATCTGATTGTGAAACTGTTGCTGCAAAACAAGCGTGTTATTTGGCCAACTGATTTGATAAATATGAAATCTGTACATTTGAGTCACCAGTGATGCATTCACAAACACATGTTTACAGAGCGGGCCTCAGAAGAGAAACAAAACCAGTCGAAGCTTCATTTCTTGTGTCTTTTCTCGTGTTTACAGCGCGACAGCTCAGGATAAAAGCCTGTTAGTGGATCTTGGAATAACGCATGTGGTGAATGCTGCAGATGGTCCCCAGCACATTGACACGGGGCCATGTTTCTACAAAGACACCACCATACAGTACCATGGAGTGGGAGCAGCAGACTGTAAACATTTTGACTTAAGCCCATTCTTCACTGAGACGGCAGATTTCATTCATGGAGCTTTAAATCACAAAGGTAGTGTCCATCCCAGAGGAAATAAAAGACCAAACAAACACAGAGGATTAAAAAATCCATATGGTAGCTTTTATTTTTTTGTTGCAAACAATTTGCAAAAGCTTGATTTTAACATGAACTACTCGGTGTGGAATGAAAACAATTATAATAAATTATTAAAGTAAGCTCTTTCAACTCAACTCTAGCTTAAAACAAATCTAGAATTAATTTGTACACAGATGTCGAGTCAGGTGTTTTCAGAATCCAAAAATCTGATTCACACTTATTTTTCTTTATGAGGACCTTCTCTAGCTTCATAAAGTAAAAAGAATAGAAAGTGAATAATATCTGCTTTAAAGAGAGATATTTATGTCAAAAAAAACTATGTTATAATAAAAATTCTTAAAAGAAAGGCCTAGAAACTTGGATGAACAGCTATATATTTACCACAAAATAGTTCGGTTTGAAAAAGAACCCTGAAACCAGCAGAAACAGCCTTTGAAATGAACATAAAGTTATCTCTATCAACCACAGTATGCATGCCTCGTACAGACACAGCTGACATTCTGATTCTCTTTTCTGTGTAGGTAAGGTGTTCGTCCACTGTGCACGAGGAATCAGCCGCTCAGCTACTCTGGTTTTAGCGTTCCTCATGATCAAAGAAAGACTTAGTCTCGTCGAGGCTGCGGAGGCCATTCGCAGGCACAGAAACATTCTTCCAAATATTGGATTTTTGAATCAGCTCTGTAATTTGGACTCTTTCTTGGCTCTGCAGAGAAAAAAAACAACATAACATCACAGAGAGATCACTGAGAGAGAATTTGCTCTACTGAGGATTTGTGAATCATGAGTTTTGCGCAGTTTTTGATGCAGAAAGAGTTGATACATCGGTCTTGTAAAACTTTATAACAAATGCAATATATATGCTAATGTCAAAAATAAATTCATTTGAAAAAAATCCAAAAAGCTCCATCTCAGATTACTTAACACCTGAACTTGACTTGGATGTCTTAACACTTGTCATCATTAATGAGTGAAGTCTTGATCAACTTGCGACTTAAATTCAAACTTGCTAAGATAGACCTCTGACTTACATAACTTGAAGCTTGATTTGAAACCTGTTTATGACTTGGACTTTTGGACACTTGAATGACTTATGACTTGACTTGAACTTCTCTCTAAAGAGTAGATATTGACAAATCATTAAGAGGCTTTTATGGGCTGTATTTATAAAGCACATAAATCATTAGAATGTCTCTTTATGACCGTCAAAGACAGTTGATCAGCAACCCTGATTGATTTATATATATATATATATATAAATATCAGACAAGGACTCACAGCAGCATGCTGAAATGAGCTTTGTTTACGTTTTCCAGGGCAAAGATTCAGTAATACGTCTGACGGAAGTAGAGCAGAATGAGATTTCTCATCAGTAAACAATAGTTACACCTATAAACAGAAATGAATCAGCAAAGAGATAAACACTACCTTATTAACCAGAGAGGGAGCCAAAATCAGCACAAACTGAAAACACCTTATTGGAGCTTTAGGTGAAAAAAAAGAAAAAACTACTAACATGGCAGATCAATACATTTTTCTGAAGAGTCGTTAAAATAAGTGAACAAGAACAATGCATTGTATTTAAGTAGCTGAATCATAAAGCATCAGTGTTTTGTTGCTTTAAATGTAGCTCTACTTTTATGCACCATCAATGTCACAGAGGCCATTTAAACAGATGTTGCACAACCCTGCTGTACTTAAACAACACAAAGACAGTAAAAGCCTATTAATAAACAATGCTCCACTTATATACATTCACATCTCTGAAAATACTGTGTCTTTACTGCAAGCCAGTGTCTTACAGTTAACACTGTGATATCGAAAAAGGCTTGATACAAGATGATAAAAATACGCCGGCATGGTTCTGAGTGTGTATACAGATTCAGGTCAGACTTTGAAAAGAGATGAAACGCTGAAGCCATCTTAATAAGAGATGCTCTCCAGAGCACACTGGTAAAAGGAAGGGGGAGAGAGAGAGAGAGAGAGAGGGATGCTGTCAAAATAAAAGGAATTGGATATCACAGGTTTAATGATTTCACTGTCAGAATGAATGATGGCAGGGTATGAAGATATGAGGGAAAAATAAAGGAGTCTGATGGTGTGAAAACTTTGTCTGACATGTTAGCAGCTTCATCCAGCCGTTCTGCAATACAGTCATCATCTCACTCACACTTTGGGGGCTTGCATTTAGATCACTGAATGGACCATACATATCATATGACGGGGAATCAAAGACGTGTGCCATCCTGTGAAAAAGCTCATCTGTTTAAAAGTCTGACACATTTTAGTTCCCGTTTGGTCCCCCGAGAGGTTCAAGAAAAATGCAGTACATCCTTAACAGGAGCTTACATGGTTTCTTCCCGTGTCTGAAGCTATGCAGAAAGGCAAAAAGAGACACAATTTTTAAGGAGTCTCTCATATGGCTGGGAAAAACTCAGAGTGTCCCGTTCAATCCTGTGAATTTGGGTATCCTTTGGCAAGTGCAAAGTTTGGATAAGCACGGCTTCCTGCCAGCAGCAGAGATTAAAGTTGTGTGTTTAGAAGAAGATGGCAGGGACGGGCTGGGTGGAAGTTTTCCCCACAGGCAGGGAACGTGGCAGCTAAGGTCAGGGGCCCGCCACATCACAGCCCTAAAAATATCCCCGCATTTGATGCCCCGTCACAGAGCGGTTATACAATCTGCGCCTGCCAGAATTAAACCGCACCATGTTCTGCCTTTAAGGACGGCTTCACAACAAGCTGCCAGGATGATGATAACAAAAAAATTCAAGTAGCAAAAGTAAGAATTTAGATCTGTTGTTGAGTGGAATTGGAGATGCATGTGAAAACAAAAAAACAATGTTGTTTGAACAGTTATGTTTTATTTCTCATGATTGCAGAGGGAGAAAGTGGAAAGGGAAAAAAAACAAAACAAGTGTGGTATTTCTCCTCCCAGTTAAGCTAATAAATCATGTGTGAAAGGAAGCCACAGTGAGAAAATGGCTTCTCACAAGTCAAAGACCGGCAAAGCGATACATGTAACAAAAGAATCCAGTCCAGTGGATGAATATGTTACACCTGGGGGCTATGAGCTGGAGAAAATCCTTAACCGTGGGAGCGTGGCTTACACTCATGTCAACGAGGTCTGGCCCAATGTCTACATAGGGGACGAGTAAGTAAAAAAGTATTTAACTTGGGAAACTGAACAAACTTAAAGAGGATAAAAATAATATTCACACCAGCTTCTTGCAGGGAGACTGCAAAGGACAAGTATAATCTGAACAAGCTGGGGATTACCCACATCCTGAATGCAGCAGAGGGAACGTGGAACAACGTGGACACTGGAGCTGGTTACTACAGTGACATGGACATCGTCTACTATGGCATCGTAGCAGAAGACATCACTACATTTGACCTCAGCCAGTACTTCTTCTCTGCTGCTCAGTTTATTGAAGCAACACTGAGCAACCCTCAGAGTAAGACAACACGAAGCTTAACAGATATGAAACCATTTCACAGAAAGGAGATGCTGCAACTCAACTGTTTATGTTTGTCGACGATTAAATGGAAATTTAAATTCAGACTAGTCAACTTTCGTGTAAAAAAATCATGTCATATTGAATATGGCTAACGTAGCAATGCTAACACCTCTTGCTTTCACTGCTCCCTGCAGGTTAACATCAACATGCCTGTGCTAGTTCAGCAATGCTACGACCGAGTGGTAACTTGCGCGCCTTCATGCGACTTTATAGATCCAATACTGCCAAACCACTCCATGCTATCTGACGCCATTCTTCTATTGTGCTGTTTTACATCAAGGTTGGAGAGGATAATGTCAGTTTGACAGTAGCCATTACTCAGAGCGATAGCAACCTGCTAGTGTTAGGAAGCCACCTTACAGTTTAGACACAACATTTGATCAGTATTGTGGGCCCAAATTGATAAAAAAAATAATTAATTATTAGTTCAGCCAACCAGTGGTTCGGGTGCCATTGCTTGTGTATCATATTGCTGAATTTTGAGGATTGCAAGTCCTAGCGATATAAGGATAATATATAATATAATATATAATATAATATAATCTGTGTGCAATAATTTCAATGCTTTTTGATAGATCTCCTTGGAGATCTTAGAAAAGGCTGCTGGAGAGACTGACCTGCTGCTGAGCTTAAACCAAGGATCACATACTGTATTTAAAAACTCTTCGGGTAAAATTGGTCCAGACGTGTTATGTTCATATTCAACCACTTCTCAGCTGACCTTGACATTACCTTGACGTGTATGCCTGTATGTTCTTGTTGCCTCACACTATCAGAATAGATGTTAAGTATGTAGTGGTTGAATGCTTATGTTAGCCTTTGTCTAGCAGTAGTTGAGGAGTTATTATATGTGTTTCTTAATTATACATGTTCCCTGATGTCCTTCAGTATCTTTCCAACCCTATCTTTTTTTCAGCTACTGAACAATCAGTAAGCAGTGAAATCGTTGCCAGTCCACTCATTCACAAGTACATTTTCAAAAGACTATAGGCTATCTCGAAAGGATCGCAGACTAGGCTTTGTAACATCTACAGTACAGCCACCGCAGAGGAAGGGAATTTTGTTTTTCATTCTCCAAAGCCTTGAAAAAAATATCTTCTGAAAACCTCATTTGAAACTTCAAACACATTCTTTGTGTTGAGTTAATGAAAAAAAAAGTACAGGCAGTAGGTGCCGGGGTTTGAGAGATTCAACCTTAAACTTCGGTCAACAACCAAAAACGAGTTTTGAAACAGGAGCTCAGAGAAATGAAAGGAATGATTTGAAAAGCTTAACATCCCTGTACTTTTTACTTTTTAAAATGCTCAGATTTATAGTGTTCAACTACAGATTCTGCCATGGACATCTTTATTAGATGCGTTGAATGTTAAGACTGTACCTTCTCAAATACTGTGCCGAGAAATTTTCTCTGGGAGCAACATGTGAAATTTTGTGGTAGAAAACTCAATCGCAAATATCTTAAAGCCAAAAAAGTCTGCAGGGTTTGATAACACTAACAGGGAAGTGGATACAAATATTTACATATTTGTAAGAAGTGACTCCTTAAGATGACCAGAAATAAGCTTATAAAGTTTATTTCTAAATGTGTTATTTATTTTATCTGCAGACAAACTGCTGGTGCACTGTGTGATGGGAAGGAGCCGTTCCGCCACGATTTTCCTTGCCTACCTCATGATCTGCCAAAACATGACAGTGGTTGACGCCATCGAGCATGTGAAAAAACGCAGAAGGATCATCCCCAACTGGGGCTTCCTGAAACAGTTGAGAGAGCTGGATATTCACCTGCTGGAGAAAAGGGAAGCCTTTACAGAGAAGATCTGACCGTTGAAGATTGTCTTACAAGCCTCGGATTTAAGTTTGGTTTCAAGTCTTTTGAGACAAGTTTCATTCCAAGGCAACAATGTCCAGTAATTTATACAAATCTAAATACGGTCTATAGTAAGACAAGTTAAAGCGACATCTCTTTTTTACAAGTTACAATTTCTAGAAATGTCTCAAGTCATTTTTTGGTAAGTCCAAATCCAGTCATGTTCTTATCGAAGATGCAGTTCCATGTGCCTTTTTGCAACATAAGGTATCCAATTCAAAATATTTGTAATTTTACCCAAGTCATATTTAAGTCACCAGTCTATTGAGACCAGTTCAGAGCTCAACTGATTTCATCCTAGTTTCTATCAAGTATATCAGAGAATATTGCAAACCAAATATCAAAGAATTGCCGAATGTCCAAGTTCAATCTCCTGTCACTGACGTCAGGTCCAAGTAAAGTCACAAGTCACTTGAGACAATTCTTACTGACTACTTACTAACAATTTGTCAGAGCAAATCCAGAAAAGTTGGGAGCTCAGTTTCACATCCTCGACAATTCTGGAACAATGTTTGGTGATTATCATGTCTACCATCTCAACAAGATCAAGCCCTAAAGTCCAAGTTTGATTTGTATCGAAAGTCTAAATGAGCAAATTACAGTATGTCAATACTCAAGTGTTTGATGTCTCTGTATGCAACGTTTGATTTCACCAAGGGAAAGCGTTTGTGAAAAGACAAGGTCATGTAATACAAAGGCCAAATAATAATAATCGAAATTTGTTTTGCAATACGAGCCCCACCTTTTATATTTTTATATTGTTTTCTCCAAAAATGTAGAATGACTTTGCCTTGAAAATTCAAATTGAAGTTAGAACTTTTTGAATATCTTTGTAAATGTGAAGTACCGCAAAATGTGTTTCTCAAGAGGAACAGGTACCAAGATTACCATGAACTCTAGCTGTGTCCTCTTTCTGTGACCTGCCCCAGACTAGTCATTTAAAATTAAAGGCAAACAATTGTGTACATGGTCAATCATAATTTATTCTTATGCTAAAATGTACAGCATTTTAAGTAACTGACAAAAGGAGAAAAGTCATAAATACAAGAATGTCATTCTGTCTGATTTGTGTGCACATAGCCAGGTATTTCCCCCATGTTCTTACCAGCAACTCTGTACAGGTACAAAGGCTACAAAAGAGCAATATAAACAAAAACACAAGTACAAGTTGCGTTTTACATGCAATCCATTAGCTTAGTTTGGTCTATTCACAGGCTCTATTCTTCTACATTTCAGTAAAATATAAATCCAACATTTTATAAAGATAGAAAACAAATCTACAGATGGAATGAAAACGTAGCTTTAAAGGCATTATGTAAAATATCAACTTTGGACTAAATTTATATTTTCTTTATCGTTATTCGTCAATATAATCATTAGGTTCTTTTAAATTCTGCCACACTTCTGGACCTTCTGAAATGTTTTAGAATTGAGGGTACAAACACTGAGATATGCTTTGTTATTTCGACAGAGATCAGTCTGCTTTATTCAACAGAAAGCTGCCTCAAGGAGATCTGTTACAAAAGACTTCAGAATTATACATACATAGCAATAAAACCTCTCAAATCGAACAGAAAACAGGACTAAGTTTACATTTTTTTACATTATTAGAATTAACAAAATATAGTTTCATCTTGCTCCCTTTCGAGGGAAACCTAATAAAGGCCAGATAATCTTTAAAATGGCTTGCTATTAAGCACAACACTTGTACAGTACTACTCAATGCACTGTCACTAACAGAGACTGAAGCATGCTAGTTGTCACTTTACAAAATAAGTACAATAATTTAAATATACAAAGGCATGAGTATAGTACAAACTAATTGTCAGCACTGTTAGACAGGTACACTGAACAGGTTCAAACTGCCTCTAACTCCTCTTGTAGCAGGCACATTAAATGGCTTCATTTGAGGCTGCTACACGACTGATGAAATCTCTACCTCTGAGCTCTGAACCCGCCTGCTCTAAAGACACATCAGAGACACTAACACTAATTAAATAGATTTTCATCATATTGATGTAAGGCTTCCCATTTGGAGAAACAAAAATACTTTTTAACAATAGCTTCAAAGTTTACTCATTGATGAAAATTTTTGCATTCTTTCCAAGTGCTGCTGCTGGTTTTTAAGTAATAAACAAGAAGAAGTAGACACCCAAACAAAAGAAAAGGCCAGATCAGTGCATCTTTAAACAGCAAAATGCACACGAGAAAAAAACAACAAAAAAAACAGCTCAGTCCTGCGGAGAGTTACCGCCTGATGAAAGGCCCTTTCAGGGACTGCTTGGACATGCCTGTGTTCATGTAACCATGGTGACCAGCTGGAGTGTACACCATGTTGCCATGTGGTGGAGCCTGCATGGGCTGCTGGGGGTATGGCTGTGTTCCCATCATGCCCATCTGCATAGAGTACTGGGTTGACTGGTTTATGTAGCCATGGTTGCCATGGTAGCCACTGTTCATCATGGGCTGGCTCATGCTGTAGCCGTTCATGGCGTTAAGGGAGGGCATGTTCATGGAGTTGACGTTGTAGGCTGGCGCCGGCATAATGTTCATGCTCATGTTCATGCGCGGCATGGTGGCCAGTGTCCTGGATGGCGCCTGCATGGCCACAGTCTGCGGCGGTCGGGAGTACATCTGCTGCTGGTGGTGCGACAGCGGGGCAGACTTGGAGCGTGCTGAGATGTGACTCTTGGAGGCCATTTGGGGCTGAATCCTCTGCGATGGCGGGATGCCCATGTTACGCTGGAGCATCATGGGCGACGGCGAGCTGAGATTGGGGGGCGGGGTCATGGTGGCCTGCACCTGTGGGTTGGGGACTCGATGTGAAGTCTGCGACAGAGACACCAGACTGGAGTGCTGAGAGGACAGCGCGGGCGTGTTTGCATAAGATGTGATGGGGTGTGAGGCCGAGTGGTTGAAAGGCAGCGAGTGAGGGTGGTCGATGAACGTGTTGGTGAACTGCTGCAGTTTAGCCAGACTGAGGCCCGATGACTGCGAGTAGTGCCCGCTGCCGTACTCCCCCTGGTGGTTGATCCTCTCGTAGAGGGCAAAGTTCGGGTTGCCGGATTCCGGGATGTCTGCCAGCTGCATGGTGGTGGTGAAGTTGGTGGGTATGGCACATTGCGCCATGGGCTGCTGCTGGCTATGCTGACTGTGTTGATTGTGGAGGCCGTGCTGAGCGTGCTGATTGTGCTGGCTGAGCTGATTGTGCTGCAGGTGGTGATTGTGGTGATGACTATGCTGGTTGTGAGGATTGTGTTGACTGTGCTGGCTTAGCTGATTGTGTGGACCGTGCTGATTGTGTTGGCTGTGCTGATTGTGAGGGCCGTGCCTGCTGTGGGAGCTATGCTGACTGTGTTGAGAGTGTTGGCTGCGTTGGCTGTGTTGACTGTGCTGGCTGTTGCTCGGGGGCCTCTCCACCACCACGCAGCCCTGCGGCGACTTGACATTGCAGTGCGGCGGCGAGCTCAGCGTGTTCGGCTGAATCATCCCGCAGCTGCCGGGGTTGACGGCGGCCATTTGCTGGCTCACGGCGCAACTGCTCTGGGCCAGGCCGCTGGGGGGGATGCTGCCGTAGGAGCAGCTGTTCTGGGTGGGGCCCGCCCCACAGATGCTGCCCCCCAAGGTGGAGTCGTAGCTGCTGGGGTTCTCGTAGTTCTCCGTGGTGCTCTCGATACTCCCTAAATCGCTGAAGCCGCTGTCCACCACCTGCTGAGAGTGATCCGACACCGAGGGCACGTCCATCATGGGGCTGGTCTCCATGTTGGGCAGCGAGGGCACTGAAATGGCGCTATGATCCGGGCTGATCTGAGTGTAGCCGCTTTCCAGGATGGAGACAGCCGGGCTGTTGACGGAGCGCACTGACTGGCTGGGGTGGGACTGTGCGGAGGAAAGGGGGCTGCTGTGGTCTGACTGCGGGCAGTCATCCAGCGCGGTGAGCTGGGGGCTTTGGACCACATGGGTGTAGGTCTGCAGACTCCTGCATGGCTCCTGGCTCTCCACGCAATCCTGGAACACGCTTTCCCGCTCGGTCTCCTGCGTCAGGGACTGAACCGCTTGGGCCGTCTCTGAGTCAATCTCCGCGCAGACCGGGGGATTCTCCCTCGCTGCGGGACTGAGCGTCGGCCTGTCGGCGGGCAGAGGAGGCGGGGGACGCGGGTGAGGGCTGGGCGTGCTCTCCTCCTCTGACTCAGAGTCCGCAGGGTTATCAGAATCTACAGCTGCGACTGAAGCCACTGCTACTGCCTCAGGTGCTGGTGTTGCTACTGTGGTTTCTGCCACCGCTTTCTGAACGCTGTCTTCGGCAGCGGCTGCTTCCTCTCGACTACTCGGCACGGTAGAAACCTGCTGACTCAACTCAGAGCCGTTGTCTTCTTTCGATTCTAAAAAAGGTTGCGAGCACTCGGGCGCTTCTTTAAGACTCTCTTCCGAGTCTGCTTTGCTGCTCTCGGGTGCCGCAGCCTTGCCGTGAGTATCATCCTCGTCGTCCGCGTCCTGATCTTCTGTTTGGGCTCTCTGCTCGTCCTCCTCCTCCTCGTCTTCCTCGTTTTCATTCTCCAGTGACGCGGCACCCTCTCTCGTGTGTTCCGCGTCTTTGGCTGGAGAGTCCCGCCCGTGCTCGCTCTCGTGCCGGTCGTCCTCGTGTGGATCTGGGGATTCTCCTCTCTCCTCGCGAATGGCGGGCGAGGCAGCGGCGGCAGGAGACGCTGGGGAGCATGCCGGAGAGGCGACTGGAGATCCTTCCGGAGAAGTCGACTTCTGGGAACCGTTGTCGGCGGGACTTGAGGGCTCCGAGGGGAGCCTGTCGAGCGACAGATCCGGAGTGGCCGACCTTCGGCCCGCCTTGCTGCTCTCATCTGCACTGGCGATATCCGGGTCGGCTTCCTCTTTTGCTTCTTCAGTCTGAATGTGATGCTGCTCAGCCTCCATCGGGGTCTCGGGGGGCGTGTAGAGGTTAAGCTTGAAGCCCATCTTACGTTCGTTCTTTAATCTCCATTTAGGAGGGCCGCGTTTGACTCCCTTTGGCCAGCCTTTCTTCCGTTTCACCGGACGCGGCCTGCTCGGTCTCTTTGAGAGAATATCAGCTCCTGCAGATGAAAAAAAAAAAACAGAAGAAAAATATTTTAACGTTCTGCCAGAGACAGATAAAAACATACATTTATGATGATAAAGATGCACACACCTTTGTTCCAGTGTTCCAGATTGTCCTTCTGTGCATTTTTCTCCAGCCTCGGGCGGCCTCTGCGGCGTTTCATCGGTGTAATCGGTGTCTTGTCCTCCTGTTCCTCCTCCTCCTCCTCCTCGTCTTCCTCCATCTCGCCCACTCTGCAGGTGCGTTCCAGCAGGGGCATAGGGCGCTCGTCCTCTGAGTTATCGAACGGCTCGTTCAGCACCTCTGTCGTCTCGGAGATGGTTTCTGTTGTAACACTGCTGTTTATCCGCTTCCTCTTCCGCCCTCTCTTCTTGAGCACGATGGTTCTCTGAAACACAAACAAAAGAACAACCAAAAAAAATAAGAAACCTCCAGCAGAGTGGAGCACCTTTTGTAAAAGTCTGAATACTTAAGGTACTAGTTGGATGACCTTCGCTGAAGTGTTCTGCAGAAATTCATTCAGGCTTTTTTTTTTTTTTTTTTTTTCTCTTTTGGACTAAATGCAAAATGTTAAAACCACACTGCGAGATTAAATGGGTAAGGAATTCAGCCTGCTGTGGAAAGCCACAAATGAGACCGGCAGAGAAAGCAGAAACCACAGTCTATATTTTACATACTCCAGTTGTTTCCCACCGGCTGCCTTCCACTCAACCGCTCTCCTCTCCGAAATCCTCCACAAGAGGAATGTGAAATCAATACCGTAACTAATGCACTAAATAAACTCCCAACAGCCAGTGTCGTCCTTTTCAGGTTTCCACACTGTTTTTGTCGAGAAAGGCCTCTTTGACATCATGCAACCTGCTGTAATACTATCTCAGGCACAAGGGGGCAGTGCCATATAGACAGAACAGATGTTGGGAGGCACAGAGGAGGGCAGTAAATTAACCATGACCATTGACAATAGTACAAGGTTTAGGCTGCACAGGCTCGACACCAGCAGTGAAAACACAATCTATTATCTACAGCTGCAGGCACACGGGGAGGCTCCAGATGACAGGAGGAAGCCACTGAACCCTTCACTGAATTCATGAATATTTATCGAACCTTTCCATCTCACCACGGCACACAACACGGCCCCTAATGAAGGAAAACATCTAATGATATACATTCAATTCCGCTTTGTTATTTAACCAAATTCCACGTCATAAATAACACTAACTCACAAGGGAGAACAGCTGACTTGAGGAGATGGGGGAAAAAAAAAAAAAAAAAAAAGTGATTCATGTCAACAAACAGAAAGAGTCACCTTTCTTTTGGCTGCAAGCATCGCATGGGCTTTTGTAAGGATGGGGGGCGAGCTGTCGGAGGCGTCCGAGTCATCCTCGTCGCCGTCTTCGTCGTCGTCGTCATCGCTCACTTCCTGCTTCTGTTGGATGCGCCTGGTCCAGGAAAGTGCCGGGCGGCGCTCGTAGGTCCTGAAGGGGACCTTACAGTGGACTTTAGTGAGAGGCTGCCTGCTGCCGTGAGTCATCATGTAGCTCTCTCTCTCCTCCTTCTCCCAGCAACTGGCCTGCTCCTTCAGCCGCTCAGCCTGGTAATTAAACAGACAAGACGCATTATCTCTGGGAGCGGCGCACGCACGGCTCCAACATCTGAGCAATGAGGCTAATGGGAAAACAAGGGATTGGAATTAACATCATGACAAATGAATCGCTGCAGGTTTCTCCTGATAATAAGAGCAGCGTCCTGATTGGATGTCTGCCCCGTCATGGAGGAAACATTTCCGTTAAGCAACCGTGGAAGGATTGCATTTCATGGAATATTCAGCCCTATCAATTATGTAGTGAACTGATATAGGGCAATTTTGCACAACATTAAGTGCCTGCTGACGGAGAGAATGCTTTCCCCGGTAATGGCCTCTATTTGAACTCTCCAGCTAATCAAACAAACATCCCATAATAGCATTGTAGCCGAGTGTAAACAAACAACCCGTGTCTCCCGTTTCAACCTACATCCATCTCTGCCTCCCTCTCCTCCTCGGACAGGACGGCGTTGTGAGTGGTGGAAGGCGTCCAGCTCAGGGCGTCGGCGTCCACCTCGTTCTGCCGTGGGTTAGCCCTCAGGCTCTCCATGTGCCTCTGAATCAGCCGCTCTCTCCTGATCAACACGATCCTAGGTCGCCGAAAGTGAGAGAGAGAGAGAGAGAGAAAAAACTCCCGTGAGTTGGCGTCCAGTAAAGAATGCACAAGGCCAGCGGGGGAGGCGCACAGAAGGCGGACAGAAGGTGGTGTGTGGTTAAACATGAGCACAAAGACGAAGCTCATCGAGACAGCAGGTGCTCCATGTCCTTGGGGGTGCTTAACCTGACTTACTTCTGTCAATATTCAGCGGCATTAATGGATATGCTGTTAAAAATACCCGCTGGCCTGGATAAGTCAGACAGCGTGCAGAAGCGGCAGCACGGGCTGAAGGAGACTGCGACTGTGAAACTGACCTGCCATCCTGCCTGTCAATCATGTCGAGCTGCTGGAGAGTAGCGGCGATGTCGTGCGGACACATCCCAGTGGCCCTGCTTATTCCTTTAACACTGATGTGTTTATCCGGGTGCTTATAAAGGTACTCCAGTATGACACTTTTCCAATATGCCAGGTAGGATAAGCGACCCAGATCTGACAGCGGCTTCTCCGGGGAGCCGGCTTGTCCTTCTTGCCTGGTGAGAAGGTAACCTAAAAAGACAAGATTCAAACAAAAACAAAATGCTTTAGTCAAGCTGGAGGCGGCTGCTGGGTTATTTCAGACGCGCTTCACCCCCTCCCTCATGGATTACATATTCATGTAAGGATGTGACACCGAGCCCTGGTTGGGATTTCACCTTCAAATAGTGAAAAGAGAGGCGAGGCAATCAGTTTTTCCTCTCCTTCAACCTCTGTCAGAAACTATGATACATGCTGGCAAGGGCAACAAAGGAGGCTGGAAGAGGGGAATAAAGAGGAAACAAAGCGACAGAGCGAAACAGAGAAGCAGCTGGATGTCATTGCTCACAAGAGACTGCACTTAGGGGAGATAACGAACAAGAAAAAAAAACAACAACAAAAAAAAAGCCCAATACTAATATGTATCTGTGAGTAATTAGTTTTATAGCGGTCCTGTCAAGGGTCATCCATTATGAGCCGCATGAAATTAATTAATGGCTTTTAATGTGCACCCACTACCGAGAACCAAACAAGCAAATCTAATCACCAAACAGTTAACACATAATATTCCAGTAATCACGACAATATTCATTACTAAAGCTACAAAGAAGTGGCTGTGATAAAAAAAAAAAGGAAGAAAAAACACTCAGCGGTGAATATTCAAATATTTCATTCAGTGTCAATTAAAAAGACATATTAGCGTTAATAAGCTGATACAAAAGAGCCACTCTACTTCCTTTTGAGTGATGATCTGAAAGAACGTTCTACACGCGCTGCTCTCAGAGCTACCTGAGACAAACTGTTCCTCTAATACTATCCAATATAACAGGAAATCTTAATCTAAACAACTTCCAGCTCCAAAGCTACATTTTCCAATAAAGCCTTCAAAGAGCTCAGGACTCAGCTGTGTTCAATCTCCCTTAATCCCTGTCTTTGTTATCAGCACACTCTCAATATCACAGATCCTCTTGCATCTATGAGTCTCAATGGCTCCCAAAGTGAACAGGAAATCAAATGCTCCATTACCGCCCGCCCACCCTGCACCAGCCAGCCCCCCCCCCCCCCAACTTCTCCCCTTCTCTTCATCACACACAAACTCGGCAAAGAGACGTCTCCTGAAAACAATAAAACGCCAGGATGACAGGAAAAAAAAAGAAAAAAAAAAGGGCTGCCTAAACACAGAAATCCACTCAAGGCAGCAACTGTTTTCATATGTGGACCGCGAGGCTTTAAATATTGGATGTGCTGCGTTTACTGGACTAAACAGAAAAGCAGCATCTCCACCTTCGTGTTAGTCGAGGAGAGAAAACGGGTTGTTTTCTGTAAAAGCGAGCGCTGAGGGGATGATTGGGTTAAATACTATTGCCTGTCAGATAATGTATGCGCTGTTTCTAACTCCTAATCTTTTGTGATTGCAGACGCTCTGTACATGAACGCTCTTGATTAGGCCTACTTCAAAGTTTGAGGCAAATAACAGCACCTTGCCACGAGCGACAAATTCTCCCCCTCTTATCTGAGAAGTGTGTGTAGGAACCAGTGAGAAAGAATAAAAACCTTAGTTCAGTGGTCTGAAAGAGCATTAAAGAACTTACTGAAATCAATAAGGAACCGTCCAAATCCTTGCCTTTGGTACTGAGGCATGATCATTATGCAGGAGACATTGTACTTCTGCTGGCAAAGCTTTTCCTGAGGGAAGGAGAAACAGATCAAGTATGTCAGAGCTCTGCTGAAGCTGGCAATTTACTGCAACCTGCCATTGTCCTTGCGTGAAGACGTGCACGTGTGCACGTGCACACCTCACAGGCAGCGGGATGATGTTTCACGAGGAACTTTCACTGTGTTCAGAGTAATCGCTCCGATTCATCAAAATCATCCGTCAAGTCACTTTATCCGACTCCTTGATTCTTCGATTAAGCGTCTCACATAAGAAGGTCAGATGGTAGGGAACCATGTGTATCACAGTTTAAAAAAATAATAATGATAAAAATAAACCCAATTCAAAATGTAATAAACATTTTGTTGTTATTGCGCCAAAGCTGTTCAAACTCCAGTGCTGCTATTTTTAAGTTTTTGGATTTTATGACAACAAATGGGAACCTTTTTTTTCTGTTCTGTTAATGCTTCAACACCTTTTTTTTCTGATTGTGTCCAATGTATTCTTCGTGAATTGTCGGGTCAGAATAATGGCAGCCATCTGAATCCCAGAAGAGCAAGAATGTGAATGACGCTTCAATAGAAGTGTGCGTGTTGCTCTTCTCATCAAAACCAACCAATCGTTGAAAGGCTTTGGTTCTTTAACAACCTCTGAATGATAAAACCCTGATTTTTAAACAGAGCTGGACCCCATCTCGTCCGGTCTTCATAGCTGATGTCAGTTTGCTGAGGTAAAAAATAAAAAAATAAAAAAAACATACGGAAAAAATATCCAGAGTTTGTTCAAGAGTCAAAAACCTCCACATAATGTATGTTCAACACTTTAAAAGCATATTTTTCATTTGAGCCATTTCTGCTCGACCAATTGATTTCATCCTGTGTTCCCTTAAGCGCCGCTGAGAATCGGTTCAAGTGAAGTTGCAAACATGGGTTGGCTATCGGTCTCGTTGTGTGGTATTCCTTCATTCCCCCCCCCCCCAATCTAATCGCCCTGTAATTCTTACCTTGGAGAAATAGCCCACAAGATGACAGCCCTTCTCATCGTTCTTTGTAAGAATGTAGAAGAGGAAAGGCTCCACATCATAATACAAGGTCTTGTGATCCAGGAAAAGCTTGGCTAACAGGCAGAGGTTTTGGCAGAATAGTTTGCTGACATTTCCATCAACCTAAACAGAGAATAAAAAGAGCAAGAGGACAGTGTTCAAACAGCTCCCACATTTCTTTTTTTTCCCTCCCCCTCCTCTTCCCAGAACCCATTCAGTGGAATCTCATGCAGCATACAGTTATTGCTTTATTGCTGTAAAGAGAAGCTGACCTCAAATATGGAAAGGTCGTCCTTTCTGTAGATTTCATTGGCCGGCGGATGGAACCAGCCACACTTCTTTGTGTGTCTCTGGAGAATGTTTTTGCTTCTCATGTACTTCAGACAGAACTCGCACAGATAAAGCTTTTGTAATCTGACCAAGAACAAAAGAGAGAGAGCGAGCTTCAGGGTGAGATGGTTTTGTTTTTTTGTTTTTTTTTCAAAAGAATATTGAAATAAAATGTCCAGTTACAAAGAGCATCATTTGTTATTACCTTGAATATTCAGGTGGGTAAGGCGACGAGTACCAGGTCTGAATCTCGTGCTTTCCAAATTCAATGAAGGCAGGGCACCGCATGGAGTCTGTATTCATCAAGGATCCAGTTCTCTGTGAAAAGATTGAATGAAAGCGAATGACTAAATGTGGCGACCCCGACGATCCCATCTTACACTCCAACCTCTCCATTCACCGACACAACGGCTGAAATCTTAAATACAGATTTACAGTTCACACGCTGACACAGATGCGTCAAATCTGATCTGAACATATTAGGACAAAAATGATTTCATGGAAATCTTCGGTAAACTCCAGATGCATTAACTTTCAGCACAGCTGTTTAAAAAAATATGAGATACAAAGGAAATAAAAAAAGCTCATTTAGGTCTTAAACTTGAGCACATGTATCCTGAATCTTATACGTTTTTATTAGTATAATTGGAGTCCTTGCTCGTCAGAAACAAACTGGGACAAAAGCGTCAGTAAGTCATGGTTAAGAACTGTAATTTCCGAGAATTGAACTCAAAGTGCGAGCTGCTGCTGTGGTTAAAAGATGTTTTCCAGTTGTACATTTTCAGGCCTTCATTCTTCGCCACACTGGCAGTTAAAAGTAAATGAAAATATTTGTGGTATATTTTCAGTTACTTTATAACTGCGATAAAGAAGCATCTCTTAAATACACTTCTAGCTGCTAGCGAGGGAAGCTAACAGGCAGAAACCCTACAAACTCAAGAGTGCACATTTTAGTCGAATAAAATTCAGAGTGACTTAAGTGCCAAAAAAACTGGGATGATCTGAGCTCTTGGATGCGTCAAGAGCGTTGCCAGCGACAACCGCTTTGTTTACGTTGAACATGTTGACATTGAGGTGTCGGTACCTGTGCGGCGAGTTGCTGGACGTGTGTGAATGTCTCGATGTCCTCCTCCGTGACGTGTTCTCTGGACATGGCGGCAAATTCCACCCGGGCCTCCTGCTTCACGTGCAGCTCGCCGTTGTGACCTGTCACGGGCACAATACAACGACATCAACACGTCAGATAGCGACATCAACAAAACGGCCCGTTTTGAAGCAGCAGAAAAAAAAAGGAAAAAAAAATCTGATAAATTGCATTCTATGCAAATGTGCTTATACAGTGAGTGCTGCTGCTGCTGTGCCTGTTTGAGGCCGTGTCTCGGAGGAATTCCATAATGTATCATCTTTGCGTGTTTATATGAAAATCCCTAATGTAATGAAGTGAAACTAAATCACTCTAATTGCGTAACTGCTTTCATGTGCTTAGTCATCCACCAAGACAGTTTCCCATGAATGAAGAAAGCGGATGCAGTGAAGGGAGCGAGTTTCGACATGAAAAGCAACTGATGTTGGAAAGCAGGCAGTCATCTTATGAAAGACATCAACACTATGATTTAACCACCAAAACAAAGAGCCATTACAAATGGATGTGATGCGTCATTAACATATTTATGGAAATGTGCTGTTGGGTTAATAAGTGTCTGTGCGGTTGTATTGTTTAAAACAGCTTGAAATGTACATCCGTTCATTTTGGCTCCGTGTTTTTTTTTCTTTTCTTCAGGCGGTGAGTCCGTGGCTGAAGACGGTGAAAAGTGACGGTTACTTCTTTTCTGTAATCATCGTGTCAGCTTTGAGTCGACTTGGGTGGCTGAATCACTCGGCTGTATGTGTCTAATGAGTGCTGGAAGTGAGGTTGAGTGGAGACAGAGATTTTTTCGAAGGGTGAGGTGTGGGATGAGGCAGAAGAGCACTGATGCGACTACAGCCTTGACTAGGTAAGCGATCACAACGTGCGCACTACTGCAGGAGGGGTCAAGGACAGAGCAGAGGAGCAACATGAGGGAGTTAGTGGGCCATGCACTATGACAAAAAAAAAAAAAAAAAAAAAAAAAAAGCCAACGGGCGAGAGGATGGAAGCCACGTGAACGCCGCAGCCAAACCCCCCCAAAAAACGCAACGAAACTTGGTTAAGAAACTAAAAGAATTCAAATTAGGCAGAAGATTAGTAGTCTGTTAGGATGCTGAGGGTGTCTTTCAAAGAAAAGATTAGCTCTAGTCTGGAAAAAAATAAAAAAAATACAACTGCGAGTGTCAAGCTTTAAAAAAATAAAATAAAGAAGAAGCTTAAAAAGGTGTGGAGACGCAGGACTTGGCTGGAGTTTTGAGCCTTGCTTACCATGATTATTCTCAGGCTTAATTCTTCCGTCTGTCAAGTCTCCCTTTCCTGGCGAGGGGGCTCCCTTCTGAGGGCTTACTTTATACCTCAGCCTGCCTAGTGTCCTGTGCTTTTTAAGGAAGGGGTTACGTTTGAAATGACTGACCATCTTAAACGGGTGTCCTCTGGGTCGGCCCAGCCCGGCAGACGTGGAGTGTAACCTATTTCTATGAAACTCGTTCTTCGCAAAGCGCTGGGGCCCAGATTTGGACGCGTGAGGGGAGTCTTGCTTATGGTGCATGCGCTTAGGCGGGGCGTAGCAATGTAGCCTCTTTTTCCGTGACTGTCCCTGAGTGGTAAAAATGTGAGAGAGTCCGTCAAATAGTCCCTTAAGTTGGCTGCTATTGCAGAGACTGCTCAGGGAGGGGACACTGGACTGGCTGGAGGAGCTCTGAGGGGAGTTAGCGGAGGTGGAGCTGCTGGACACCTGCGAGGGGGGGCTAAGGCCTGGTAACGTAGGGGCGGGAGGAAGTGCAGAGGTGGAGGGGGTTATCTTTTGAGTGGGGTCAGCAGCAAAGGCAAACGGCTGTGGAGGAGGGGACAGCTCGGGTGGACCCTCGTCTCTAGAGCTACACTGATTGGCAGGTGACTCTACCGCTACAGCGCGCGAGCGACGGCCAACGGGGGAAGGGGTAAAGAATTTGGAAAGCCCGTCGATAAGCCCTTTGGTTTTCTTGTTAACGGTGAGTGTAGCTGGGGTGGAGGTGGGCGTGAGGGGGGGAGTGGAGGTGGGGGTGGAGGTGGTGAATTGGGTGGCGTCGACCACACAACAGGGGTCTGCAACAGCCAATCTGTCTCTGGCGTCCTTCACAGATGCAGCATGACCAGATGAAGGTGTAGAACAGACGGTAATCTTTTGACCCCTACCAGGTGACCCTCTTCCTCCAAGTGCTACCATGGAGCCGTCACCACTGGTTACAGACCTGTTGAGACAACAAAAAAACAAGGTTGACCGGGTGTCACAGCCACGAGAGTTTTTAGGTACTTCTAGGCTCTGCATGATATGAGAAAAATATGTGAGGTGAGACTACATTTTTACATTTATGATATAATTAAATATTTATTAAATAATTTTTAAAAATCAAAAATTGTAGTGTCCATAACCTATAACTTTAAGTTTGTTTTTTTTAACAATATCTTTATTGATTTTTTTTTTTAGTTTTACATAACACCTCTTGAATCATCATTTCTGTTAACCACTTTAATGGCAACAATTAATCTGAGGGTAGCTAGCCTGCATCAAAAATGTGAAATGACATCCTCACACGTCCGTCCAATGGGTGAAGTGTACGCTTACTGAGTGAGCATGCATTTCTTTCACCTTCATTTACTGTAATTAATGTAAATGCTAACATGACGGTAACGATGGAAAATGAATTGCAATGCCCTTACTTCTACTTATTTTACATTCTGTGAAACTTTTCACTTCTACTTGACTGCACTGCATTTTGTTGACATGTTTAAGCGGTCACTTCGACCGACCGACCGACCTCTCAAAGGTCATGCGGTGTCGTGAGTTCACCAACCGACAACATTGAAAGTGATGCAACTAGCTCAAAGCTATAAAATGTAACTTCTGTTCTGCTTCCGCAGTCATGGATTGAATTCAACAGTAAAATATGTTTGTGAGTGCTCACATCAGGTTCACTATAGTTCGAGATCACGTGCAAAAACAAAGGGTGAGCTTTTAAACCCCAGAGCTTAATGATTGGGGTCAGTTTGTACTGCTAAGCTAATCCAAATTCAGCTTCTTTTTCAGACACCAGCCCCATGAAACACACATCATCACTGTTGATAAAATGGAAGCTTATATCCAGATGAACGCACGCTTACATTCTTTGTTTGAGCTTATTTCTTGGCCTTCCCACTGGCTTTGCATATCGACGTTTGATCTGATCGGCTTTCTTGTGCAGCAGTTTCTTCCCGTTCTCCTTCGGCCTGCAGACTTGGCAGACCCAGGTTCCTGGAGTGCATCCAAAACGCAGAGAGAGGGGGACCGTTTAGGTGGGTTCATCAATTCAGAGGACGTACAGTACATTCATTCGAAACATTTCCTTTAATACAGAGAGCTGGCGTGCATCCCACCCGCTCACAATGACAATCAATTACTCAGCACAAAGTGAAAATCCATAAGAAAAACATTGGGTCAATGTCTCCGTCCGGTGAAATAGACTTCATGTCGGCTTGTTGAGCAGCGCGATGTGACATGTATGAGCTGCTGAGTTGCCTGTCAAATATCCTACTACAGCACATGCGGCATCATTACAAGCCTCGCTGTAGGGTCAGTACTGTAATGTAGAGATAGCACATCTCCCTGGGGATTTTGGAATAATTTGATATGCATGCAAAGCTCCTAATAAGCCACCGCTGCCTCTCTGTGTGCTGAGTGACAGCCCCCAAACGGCCGGGCGGAAAGAAAAAGAAAAGGGCTTTGAAATGACAACGGAGATGGGGAAACAGAGGAGCCAGACAGTGTAAACACCTCACCTTTTGGCATTCTTGAAAGCGGCGGGTCGCAGCATTCCATGTGAAAGCCCCGATCACATGAATCGCAGAATAGCATCTCATCCTGAAAGGGAAGCAGCAGGCATGTGTTAGGGATGTCCCTGCTGCGTACATGTAACAACTCCCACCCCCTACACCTGTCATTTAAAAAAAAATAAAATCGTCCACTAGAGAGGCTATAAATGTGAGCGGAAAAGCAACAAATCCTCCTCTGGGATGCACAAAATGAGATCTACCACAAGCCGACAACGCTGAGAAAAAAAAACTGTGTCCAACTTTATACTTACGGCATTTTTCCCCTGTATTCGACAGGAGCTGCAGGTTTTGCATTCAATACACTGCCATCGTAATCTCTTCACATTTGAGGTTAATTCTGGGGAGAACTTCAGACATGATGGATGCCCTTGAGAAGCAATTGAGAACGCACGTTAGCGCTAAAGCATTGACAGAAACACCAAACTTAAAGACGGGGCTTTTCTACGTGTTCACTCAGTGGGGTTAAAATATTCACATATCAAAGCATGCCAACCATGTGTGTCCACAACCCCTTTCCCCACCCCAGCGCCACGAGTTGTGCTAAAAAACAGTATGATCAAACATCTGAGCCGCTAATTACAGATAATTTGATCTTAATGAGGCAGAAACAGTAGCAGCACTCATTCTAATGGAGGCTGATCCATGAAAGTCATGTAAAAGCCTTCCCTTCTCCCTCACCCGGCTCCCTCTCATGGTTGTAAAACAGCTGTTTTACAGTGAGAGCACAATTTGTGTACACTAGGAGCGCTTAATGAAAACCACCTCGACACTACTTAGTCAAATTTGAGCCATAAAAATGTCACCAGGAGAACAATTCCTTACGGCATTTAAAATAATTGGTCAAACATAAATGACTCCTTGGTAGAGGGAATTTTATGGGGAGTTTGCAGTTTTTGTCTGGAACAAAAGACCAGTAAAGGAAATGCCACCAATCTTCAGCAGGGAGGGGGGAAAAGGGTTGATCTTTGATCCGCTGTGGCTGCTTTGCTCTATAAGAAGAATATGAATCGAGAGAAAATGACTCGGGTGATTTTAGTTTCTAACAGCCACTTATGGAGCATCTGCCCTGCTTCGGCTCGCAGAGGGTTGCGAGCAATTCCGATCCCTCCAGCCACTCCATTTGAACATTGTTCTACCATTAAATCCCTTGAAGGGAAGTGAAAAATGTGGAGCAAGAATGTGACATCTGTTTAACCGATGGTGAGATCTGCTGCTAACAGGCCTGTGTGACAGCACACCATACTGAACTGTATGAGATGACGGAAATTGGTCAACAATCACGTTGAAAATCGTTTACATCGTTTTTTTCCCCTCCCCGTTACACCAAAGTAGCTTTAATTTTTTTGCAGGTAATTTTTTCAAATTAATGAGCAGGACTGCTCAATAAAAATATGCTATGATATATATATTTGATAGGAGAGGATATTGTAGGTTACCAGGGAATGTTAGTGAGGAATGACTTGCAGGAAAGGATAAACAGGTTTGGACTTGAACCCAGGCCACCTGTTTGAAGGACTAGGTGACCTAACTGCTAAACCATCTGACCCCCCCCCCCCCCATGAAAATATTGTATTTTAGGGTTAAAGTATAAATGGGATTCAGAACAGGCACTTTTCATTTGGCTACATTTCTAAACAGCACTGTACCATGCTGGAGTTCATAGATTTCTTTGCAGAATGTGTGTTCCCAGTCAACCCCCCCCCTTTTTTTAAAAATATATATGCTGTGTCTGACTTTTAGTATATGCTGTGTCTGTGCATTTAACCTGACACTATTCTTTTATATGGGTTTTAATGTGACAGATATCACATAAATACTCTCCTGAATACTGTTACATTGATTGACACTATGTCTACCTGCACCGCTCATATACGTTCATGTTATGGTGCTTAAGGGCCCATGTTGAAACACAACCAACCACACAGCATGTCTTGGCTTGTGAGAACATTAAACATGAAGCGTTCACACAGGGCGACTTACCACTGCTCCCACAGTCTGCACAGGACAGCAGCTCTTCTGGCCGCTTGTCCCGATTTGACTCTTTCGTTCCAAGACAGAAACTGCATATTGGGATGGGGTCGACCCGGAGCTGGGTGGGAACACAAACAGAGAGAAACTGTTTAAAAAACACAGAAACAGGCACAGGCTGTGTGTGTGTGTGTGTGTGTATGAAAGCCTGTTTGTTTTCTGATGTGTTTTTTTTTCTTCAGATCACTGTAGACATATTGTCGGTCACGGCAAGAAGATAAAAAACCAAATGTGTGGGTAAAAGAAATAGTCACAAAAGTATGAACTTGAAGCATGGGCTCAGAGAATAAAAAAAAAAAAAAGGGACTTGATATCAATAATAAATGCATCTCTTCCTCTGAGATATGCTGTGTTTGAGATGCACCTCCTTTATCCATTACATCTGCATGAGTAAGTGATCTTAGTAATCATAGTTTAAGGGCTTAATCCAATTCTTAAAGCTTGCACTCCAGTCTGAAAGGATTAACCAGCATGTAATCAAATTACCTCCATAATAAAACATGCTCTCATTGTTGCTGCCATGATCCAGTGTAAATGTTGCCAGTCTCAGAACAAACACTCATTTAAGGGCTTACGGGGAAGTTCAGAAGAAGTGAAATATGAGCTGGAGGTTTTAAGAGGATTTTCCCATTGATCGTTGAGAAATGAAGAGGCGCTGGCTTCACCGAGGAACAGTCGGTGTCATCATAAAACACAGCCTGCCCCCCCCCCCCCAAAAAAAACAATACAATAAAAATGAACCAATCGCAGCGCGCTATGAACTCGAACGGATGCAACGCTGCTTTCATAAGGCGTCCCTTTTATAAATATGAGATCACAGAGGCCTCTAGAGGAGCATCAAACAAACCTGCTGCCTCCTCCGCCGCTCGACAGGAAGTTCTTCACGGAAAAAGAACGCTCGCAGGGTGTGACCATAAATAACCAACCTCATCATCGGTTTACACACTCAGGCCTCGTCGATTGACTGGAGCTCCGAAAGGGCACTCTGGGGATGCCCGTAATTAGTTCCCGGTTTCTATGACGCACGTCAGCATCGTGACCTCAACAATGTTTTCAACCGCCGAACCTCTATCAGTCCTGACCCGAAGTTGAATGAATCCGTCAACAAACGCAAGTCACGAGGGGGGGGGAGGTAGGGGAGAGATTTGGTCATCATTCCTGACTGCTGTATCAATTAGTTGTTATGGTGATGGGAAGCAGTTTACTGTCACGTCAATGATTACTCTGTTCTCCGACCTGCCAGGTCAATATTTGTGAGCAGGCTCTGGTGTTTAGAAGCAGTCTGCAGCTCACACAGACACAAAAACAATGAAACGCTTCCGTGTGCAATGAGGCTGCACTTGTAGGATGTAAGAATGATGCTCAGAGGTAATTATTGAGATTGAAAGAAATTGAATACGTTTGCTTATACTGAAGTGGCAACTACAACCAACCTTGATCAATGGATGGATGGTTGGATCTATCTATCTATCTATCTATCTATCTATCTATCTATCTATCTATCTATCTATATACACACACACATGGTGAGGATTATCAGTTTATTTTTGGTCATATTTCTGCATAAATTCATCTTTCTTCTGCTTCAGCTTCTTACACGTCTTCTTCCATGTATTGTATTGTACTTGTATTCTTCTACATTATGGTTTGATCTCATAAAACAGAGCCTGAGCATCATTTGGCTGCGATCATCTGGCAGATAATCGAGGGTACATCCACGTCGGTCCGCCTCTTTTCCGAAACGCATCCGTGTATAAATATTCGTTCAGGAAGACGTTTGCTTTGGAAAAGAAAACGTCAGCAGAACCTTTGCACGGTCCAAACATTTGGCCATTTGTGTCTAAGTCCCAGACAGCTGATATTCAGCATTAGTGTATATAACTTCTCCAGACTGTCTAATTAACTTTCACTTTCAGCATCCTTAGTGGAAAGTTATGGAACAAATGTTTAACACTTATTATTGATCATTACAAGGAGCTGTCATTATAATGTTTTATAACTTGTGGTATTGAACATCTTGGCATCCTTAACCCTGGCTTCAAGTTCCCAGAATGTGTATTTGATCCCCTTTCACCTCAGTAAACAATCTTCCACCAGGCTCTAATTTAATCAATCAGAACTAAACTGACCATGTTCCGCTGTGAGATCTGATGATGAGCAGGTGTTCTACACATGATATGAATCAAACAGACAATGTGAAGGATCGATGTGTAAAGGTATGAACTGCAGCAGCCGGTATGTCCTTCTGAGTTTAGATTCCAGTCTGGAACGGTTTGTATTTGTTCTGACCAGAAAAGCTCTCTCTAATGTTTCCGACGTTGGACTGCAGAACCCATTTTAAACTTTAAGTATCAGATTACGGTTACATATTGCTCCTTTAAAACATCTCATACGATAAACAATCGTTAGCTGCAGCCCCAAATATTAGCCAAAAGTTTCACTACTGGAATGCATTCCGTCCATTTAGGTCTCATCAATGCTAACACAAATAAATGCTAGAACAAATAATAGCTTCTTTTCTTGATCCTTTTAAAACAAGTGCACCTTATTAATGCTTAAAGATGCATCCAAAGATCTGCCCGTTGTATTTGAATTTCTTAGGAGTGATGGCTTCTTGTTCATGTGCAAAAACAAAAAAAAAATCCATGTGTGTCATTTTTATTCTGTTGCCTGAGGATGAATCTGTAAGCAGTGAGTAAACACGTTCCTTAACAAATGCCATGAGTGAGATATCTGCGAGAGTAACACAGACCGGAGCAGGAAAATGACTGTAAAGAGTTGTGATTAATAAGACATCAGTGCTAATATTCAGCCTGTGCATACTACTGATGAAAGGCTCAGAGCTGATAGGCAGTTTTTTTTTTTTTTTTTTAAGAAGTGTTCACTTCATAACCTAAGTCTCCACTGACTGAGCTATGAAGTCTAATCCTGGAAATGGAGAATTAATTTCCATCAGGAATATTCTCTGGCCCGCTGATTAAAACCAACAGCTATTTGCAATCTGCGGAGCGCAAAATATGTGAAAAATAGAGAAACAAACACAGCTGAAGAGACGCTGATGATTTACTTGGGGATTCTAAATTAAGTACATTACAGGAAATTATGCTGCTTCAAAAGAGCAGGCTGTCCTGAGTGAGGGGGTGGGGTCCTATTAGAAAACTGCTGGTAGAGTGAGCCAGAGAGAGAGAGAGAGAACGAGAGACAGAGAGAGAGAGAGAGAGAGAGAGAGAGAGAGAGCTCAAGTGGTTGCATAACACAGCAGGAGGAAAAAAAAAAAACTCTCATTCCTTGCCTTTGTTCCTGCCAGAGTCTCTTCAGAATCTAATAAACTCTAAACCAAGACTGCTCATTTTCTGTTCTTTTTTTTTTTTTTTTACCTTAAAGTATCTTTCATTCTCAACACACACACACACACACACACATACACACACACTTGTGCTTGAACAACTCGAGCAGCCAGAGCTGTCTCATCCTTTGAAGTGATCTGTAAACCTGGACCGGGCTGGGTGATGTCATCAGACCGCGAGCGATAGGGTGAAATGTTCCAAATGGAAAACAGCAGGCGGCTCCCTCCTCAGCTATGAGAACCACTCGCAGGACACTGTGTCTCTAAACACTTCTCAGTTTCACTTTTGGCCTGGCCACAGACACAGTCACAGTTGTGGCTGCAGTATCAAGGTGTCGCTTCCTGATTATTCCGCTGTGAAACCGGCGACATCTCTACAGCCTGATGTTCAGCTGCATGACTTGTGCAGAAGCTAATAAACCGCACTTCATCTCGATAACCCTCAACACACACACGTACAAAAAAGCCTCCACAACAAACTACCTAAATGACTGTACACTGTTCTTTAGGGTCACATAATGGAAACTATTTTGCATGCAACGCTCCCCAGCCTTTAACATGACTCTGAAATCGAAAGAATATAAGTGCTGTCGTTTTACAGACATTTATCTGCAGCGTGTGTTCCAGCTAAGCACAAACAACCTCTGCGAACTCTAAACCACTCCTGCACAGTGGAAACAATGCAACCTGGAAGTTTGTTTATATGGCTTTATTTCCTCTGTTAGCACAAAGGTCACATGTAGTACCAGGAATACTTCAGCTGCCTTCTCTCAGCACTATTCGTACGGACGAGTTTATGCTCGTGGCCCTTTAAATAGCAAAACAAAATATCCCAAATCTGTTCACTAATGCTCTGCCACTCGAAAGACAGCCAGCCACATCCCTTAAGGTCATTAGGCTCGAGTTACATAACCTGTGGGAAGCCTACAGCAGACTGCCTACCACACACTGTCAGCATGACTTTCTGATTATCCAAGCTCTCTTATTATGGAGACCAGCAGAAACACAAACCCCCAAAAGGACACTCTCTGGAGTTATTGTTAACCTGCCAAGCCAGAGTACCAGGGATTAAGACCACAATCGTAACATTTCAAACTAACTATTTGGTGATGAAATAATGGAAATTTGGCAAAGCTAAGGTCCCCAAAAAAAACATCCTGTGCTCTGGCAAAACAAAACTTTTCAACATGGGAGCTCTGCATGAAAAGGTGGCGGTCAAAGACAATTTACAATAAGAATATCAACACAGGAGTTTGACTGTATTGGTCATCAGGAAGATGATGTGCCTGGAGGATAACAGCAGCATATGGCAAACTCTCGAGGTGGAATGAGTGTGTATGTGGAGGCCAAGGTGTGTGTACCTGGTCTCGCTCATGTGGGAGGAGGGTCACTGATGACAGGACCAAGGGAGAAGCACTTGGACACCTGGCGCCCCTTCCCTCCATACTGCCATGGCTGAGCTTATATCGCGGGCCATTTTTGAACAACCTGCCGTTGTTAACCGAGCGCTTGGCAGCCAATCGTAACCTCTGCCGGAAAGCAGGGTTATCAACAACGGTGGAGAGGTCGTCCTGGTTCCTCAGATACCTCTCAATGTTCTTAAGCGAGGAGCCATGGGTATCATCCAGGCCCTCTATGGCCCTCTTAAGTATTTTATTCCAATCAATATGTCGCAGATCGCTTGAATTCCATATAGATTCCTTTGATGGCACAGATACGTTTGCAGGCGGGATTGATCCAACTCTCCCAGGATTTCCTGGGTCCTTGTAGGAGGCGCTCCCCTTATTTGTAACCTTGAGAATAGAGCCATCATGAACACTTAATTCCAACTGCTCAAGGACGGTCTTCTTGTCCAGTCCATGCGATGTGGCCACCGCATGACAGATTCTTTCCTCTGAGGGCCTCTGCTTTTGCCTTTTGATTTTCTGTATTGCTTCAAGAATCCACTCCGTGTACAGAGGGTTTGCAAGTTTTACCATGGTTGAACAATTAGATTCACAAAAACGTGATCCATACAGATTCCCCCTTTCTGCTGCAGAACACTGGGTACATCCACATCCTTTATAAGGTCAAACAAAATTAGGTTCCAGCCAGCATCCACATATTTTTCTTCTGAATCCTTGGTATCTCACATTGAACTTCAAAAAAATAGATATATGGCACGAGTAAATTCCACAATGGTAGTCACCAGCTGACCTGGAACTTTATTTTTTTTAAATCCCAGATTAAATCTGTAAAGGAAAAGAGAGAAAATTATTTGGTGAATTACACTACTGAATGAAAACATGTTATGCAAATCATATACGTTATTTCCTCTTTTTCACATTCTATAAACTCGTTTATAGCATATTGGATGTAAATGATATGCCCTAGGAATGCAGGACTTTTCAAATGTGTTTAAACATGACATTCAGATGGATAAAAACAGATGCAGGAGCTGTCATGGCTGCTAAAGAAATTGGAGAGACTTAATCCATAGACTGACACCATAATCCACACACCAAACCAGATGTCGATTCAAAAAAACGGAATAAAAGTCATAACTGTAACACAATGATTGGTAGGCTAAATGTCGAAACTCTTTCTGAGTTTAGAAAAAGTAGGCGGATTAACATTTTCGGTTTCAGATACCTTTACGACATGGAAAACCCGCATACAAGTTTTTATTCCTGCAGCACGTAATTTCCAAAAAAAATGTCACCATGACATGTCTGAGTCTAACACGCGCACAACTGGCAAAACACACATACACACACACACACGAGGGGGGAATCATACGTAAAGTTTAACCGTTACTTGTCCGCACGCGACTTTTGACAGTTCGACGTCCGCACCGACGAAACCGATCAGCGCGAGCGTTAACGACAGATGTATAATCAATGCTTACTTCCTTGACAGCTGCCGACGGACGTTTAAGGGACGTCCGCGTACATCCACGGAACCGCTTATCGAAAGAAGAATCCGGTAATAACTACGTAACAAACCCGGAGTTGTGTTCCGCTGAGTTGAGCTCATAAATGAAACAATGTTGCCAGCTTTACTGATGTCACCTAAACAGTCGCCATTTTGTTACAATGTTGTAGTTTACATGAATCCGACATGACGCTGATTACAATCCAATGGAGTCTCATTAAACCTTACCTACACTAATGTGCCCTCCCTTGCAACTTCAATATTGGCTGTAAAGACAAGATCCGATTTCTGGTTTGATAAAGCACATGTCAATCTTTATGTATGAGCTCACGCTAAGAGGCACGGCACTGGCTGTATGATCTGTCACTTCACTCAATTGACCCGCCTCTTAAGGTGCCTTCAGTGATGAATCGATATCATACATCCCCAACACTCATAATATCTTAACTAACACCGCTAACCGCAGCGACAGCGTGTAATTAACACATTAATACACTAAAACATGCTCAAACTTGCTTAGAAAAACAATTAAACAAGATAAGATTTAAGCTCGTTTTCAAAGCGTTTAACACCGCGCCACCTTTACTCGGATTCCTCCTTGAAACAGTTGGTTACACTTGAAAGTGATTGGGAACATTTTAGACTTTAATTGGCTGTTTGTAAAATCTATCATTTTCTTTGCATAAAACCCGCAAAGGCTCTACCGCTGACTTAAAGTGGAACACATCACATTTTTACAAAATCACTTCTGGAGGAGCATATAATTCAAGACTCCAGCGGGCTAAATGTGTCTAAGCTATATCGCCTTTCGCCCCTCTTTATCTTTCTCCCTTTTCATTATTTCCCCGAGAGGAGTCGTAATTCTCCTGATATTTCACATCTAAACTATGTGACGTTTTTGATAAAAAAAGGAACCGCTAAACTAGAAAGTGGGTTTTGTGCTCGCTCAAATGTCCACCAGCGAAATTATAAACGTCCTGTGTCGCGCTGTGCAATGATGGCATGACCTCTTTTTTATCACCATTAACTATCAAATATCTCCAATGAGGGACAACAGTGAGCCACCGGAGAGAAAAGACATGTTCAGCGGGGAATACAAGTTAACACGGCAGCCAGGAAGAGTAGCTCCTTCATCACTGCTTCTTAATTATGTATCGCTAGTTTCTTTAGCTTTCCATTCCTCCGCTCTCGTTTTTTTCATATTTTATTAAGGGAATCATACACAAGGCTCCTTGGGGTTTTCACACCGTTTTCTAACATGTTACACAAACCGACCTTACCTATGAAACATGTCGCCTCCGTGGGCAAGAAAGCACAACAAATTAACAAGCAAGTTTCATGCAAAGGATGAACATATTACAAGTATGAAAGAAGCCTTTAAAAAAAAAACGAGGGCACACGGGCTACCGTCAATATTTGCTGGTAGTTTACCTCTTCAAGTTTTTCCCCCCCTTGGATACTCCTCTTCATTATCGTCGAAGGATAAATGTGCAGCGACATATCCAAGCAGCGATTTCGTGGGATTTCATCTCCTAAAACGAAGGCTGGAAAGCTTGCGCCGAGACATGGAGAGGACCTGATAACAACTAATTGAAAGGTTAATCTACATAGCAGCCTGTGACAAAGTGGTACCCTCCCCCTTCTTCTTCTTCCACTGTAGACATCCCTACTTCAGTGTAGTGGAGCGGACCGTCGCCCTTTTAGTGCGCTCCTACAATGATATTGTCAATTTCACTCCCCCCCCCCCCCCCTCCATCAACATGTCCAGTGATGAGCCAGGAGGAACATTTTTACACTTCAGAGTATTTGTAGAACTGTCTCATAACACTTTAATGCCATAACACGCCTATTAGCATGAATTCCCTATGGGCATTTTAACTTCCATTGATGTGCACTAGATATACGCTCAAATGTGATTGATTTTGACATAAACACATAAATCCACACTCTTATTTTAAAATGAGCTCTTCCCCACTTTGCCCAATATTACCCAGGGCAGTAAGGGGATATTATACACTAACACCATAATCTGCTAATTAACTTCACCATGCCCAAGGAAGAGCAATAGTTGTTAGCAATAAAGTAGATCATTAAATTTGCAGTCTTTAGATTTGCGCTCTCTGCCTTCACTCAACTCCTTTAGCAGTATTAGAAATGCCAGAAAGCTATTTTTTTTTTCATGCAGTAACACAGATGTAATTAGAGAGATAATTAGTAACTTCCCATCAGATTATAAACGCATGCTTTAACTGTGCTGGCAGCTTTAAAAAGACCTCAAATTAAAACAGTTTACCCTCAGAAATAATGACATATTTGATGTGTAAATTGATTTGCCTTCATTTTAATTCAGGTGTAAATAGTGCAGTCATTTTGTCATTATATTCATAGGATGCTCACATTGATATTTCCCATTTACCTGTATGCCTGTGCCCCATTTGCAGTTTATATCATCCAGCATCTTGTTGCCAGTCAGTCCTTGACTTTTATTGCAATTTAGAGACTAATTTACATCAGCAAATATGTTCAGATAAAATGTTTGATGTGCCGTTGCAGTTTTTTTTTTTTAACATAAGCAGGTACAATGAGAATAAAACTGGGTTGTGATGCATTTATGGCTGGTGTCTGACCAAAACCTGCTTGGGTCTGGTTATAATGAATGCCACCCTGGGCCTCAGCAGGTCCTCCACTGCTGTATGGGTCCAGGGATAATTTGAATTGGAGCATGTGCCATTGCAATCTGCCCATCCCCCTATCAATCTCTGCCAACTGCCACACTGGTGTTCACAAACACTGCTGCCCATCTGCGGGGCAAAACACTGGCTAGGGCCCCAGTTTAGCTGCATTCAGGAAAATATATACAAGTTTAACAAAGTCGAGTTTCTAAATCACCTCTCCCTCACTTCATTTCTTTTCCCAGTACATTGAACTCCTAACAGTCAATGAAAAGAGATTTTGTAGATGGCTGCAACACAGTAAAACCGCCTTAAAAATTTTAAACACGCCTCAGGCTGACCAATTTAAAAAAAAACAAAAACAAAAAAAAAGGAGAATAAAGTATTACTAAGAGTTAATTAAATGCACAGATTGTATGTTTGTTTTTCCACCTCTTGCATGCATCCAGCCAGGGAAAAGTTTATCAGAAAAAAAGTGAGAAAAGTACATTTAGTTTCCGTATTGTGGCAGGCATTCTCATTACTTGATCATGGCTCCCTCTTTTTGTGTTTGTGTTTTGCCATCTGTCATCTTGAGAGGCAAATGAACCAGCTGCCATGGAGTGTGATCTTGCCCAATCAGAAATGTGGTCCTTTTCAAAGCGCATCTGTGTGAAACCTTAAAAAATGCTGAGGAAAAAAAAAGTGTCTCAAAGTTGTTAATAACATTTTGGCCGGAGAATTTTTTCACCTAGACGCCCCCGATTAGCATAAATGCATAAACTACGCCTCATTAAAAGAAACAGAGCTCTTGTGCAGAGAGCGTTAAAAAAAAAAAAAAAAAACAGCGAGAAAATAAAAGAAAATATGATGTAACAGGTTGTCCTAGGGGAATAAAAAATGTTATTCTCTATCACAGTTCTTTTGTGGAACAGATGAGTGTTTAATTGTTTTCTATAAAACACTTGAGACACTGCCCAACACTTCTGCTGGCTCACAGTCAGTGGTAGAGGAAGGGGGGAGGTAGGAAGGGAAGAAGGAGAGGGTAAGGGATTGGGGGGCCTCCCTCTGATCCTCGTCTCCAACCCCCAGCGACAGCACAGCTGGTTACGAAGGATCAGCCTAATTTTCAGGCCTCACTAATGATCGCCAAGAAGAGCAACCGCTAATCCCTTAACTGAGAAAAATGATCTTCTGCAGCCCCGCAGTGCAGCTCCACACCCCGAGAGTCCAGTTAGGCATGAGTGGGAGTGACTGAGCGGAGCCAGGACACCAGGCTGGTCCTGGTCTCCTCCTCCCAGCCCCCCATAGCCCCCTCTATAATGGAGAGTGTTGAGCTGTCCAAAAGTGATTAGCATGAGAGAGCCTCTGGCTGATTCAATAATGAGGAACATACAACAGCTCTGTGTTATAAGATCAGTTCAACATTTTACAGAAGCTGCAATTAATGAGAACTTTTATTAAAAATCTGATCTCTGTTTTGGTTCAAGAGCAATATGCTAGGATGAGTTTGATATTCTTTTATTTGGGTATTAACAAAAGACATTATTCCCACACTTTTCCCAGAGAAACTTCAACTTCTGAAAACTGAGACATTTATGAAGCCATATTCCCTTATTTCCACAGTATATCAGCTGAGTGTTAAAGGAGTGCTCAACTGAAAATGTACTTATTTTATTAGCATATAGTATCACAACACTCAGTGCCTGCAGGCTTGAAAGAAGGCTGTAAAAGTTTGTAACTTGCTGCTGTGTGAAGGATGGCACTCATTCTTGGCACTTCTAAAAACATCAAATTAAGTCTGCTCATGGCTGAAAAAACAACTCTAAAGAAAAAGGCATAATAAGCAGGTTATTGGCATAAGAATAACTACCTTGAAGGTAGTCAAAAAAAGAGCGGAGAAAACGGGTTGTGGTGAGTAGGAATGTTTTGAAAAGTTGCTGTGAAAGTTTTTGGATGTGACACTGGGTCAAATCGATTCTGACCACAGCTGCCGTCCTACTCTAAAGAGCAAAAACACAAACTTTATTAAACCTATCCTGCGGGATAATCTACTTCTCCACTGTTGGTCAGTTCGTATAACCTAAATGACTATATATTGCAAAACAGAATTCAAAATTCAAATGGCTACTTGTAGTAAAGTTTCGGAGCAATGGGGAGGCAGAACAAGAGTGTGTTGCTCTATTATGGACGTCCTGAGTAAAACAAAGAAAAACATGGAATAGTGATGGAGAACTTTGTACACGTGGCGACTCCTTTTGCCGTCTTTCAGGCCCTCAAATAAGCAGCTCGAAAAACCCAAACAGAATTTCAGTGGTATTCTCTCAACTATATTATTCTACCCTTTGTTAGCAGCACAGTGTTCAAATTGAATTAATACATTGGAGTTGCTTGTTTGATTTTGATTAAATATTCAAGCTGCACCATTAAGTCCCATGTAGTCATTTACTGTAAATAGAAAAAAGTACATTAATTCCTGAAGCGTACATTTACAAGTATCTCGTGGAAAAGACAAATTATGCATAGCTGGATGCATCACTGAAAGTCTGGCTTCTCTGGGAAGGTGCAGCCGACCCGTCTGATGATGACATTGGCCGCGTAGTGTCCCGCACGGATGCACTCCTCCAATGGGTGCTCTAGCACCAATGCAGAGAGAAATCCTGGGTAGAAAGAGCAAAAGAGTTCAACCTGTAACCACCCATAACACTAAAATAGTTGGAGGAGCAGTTAGCATTCATGTTAGCCTTCTAGGAATGTTTTTCTGGAAATGGTGACATTTTATTTCATTCTCAACATGAATCCAAATGCAGACACTTTTTTACACTGCTCTGATAAGCTCACACGGGGTGAAAACAGCAGGCCAAATGTCACACTCATATAAACTAGAGGCTATACTTTGTTAGCTAGTTGGCCAGTATCAAAGGTTAATTGGAACTGTACGGTACATAGAAATCAAGCTGTGTAGGAGATGATTTCCAAGCCCTACCTCCCACAAAGGCGTCTCCGGCTCCATTAGTATCCACAATGTCATTCTGGTCGATGTCAAGCACAGGGAACATGGTCACCTTCTCACCTGGTATTGAGACACAGAGCAGTTGTTAATTAGATCACAATTTGAGCTTAGCATTATTATAACTTCTTTGATTGAAACTTGATATTATAAAACATTATAGGTCATTTGCCACAGCAAAGCTTTGTCAAAACTGGATAAATTGTAGTCAGTACTTTTAATTTAAGCATTGAATGGTGTAATTATTACTTTGGCAATTACTTTTGAACTAGAATACTATGTCCTACAGTGCATAAATGCTAAATAAAAGTGAAATAACTAAAAAGCATATGGTGACAATTGGACACACTGAACTTCAACTGCCTCAATTTATCAATGTGTGAGAATTTATTTGCTATATATGCAGTAAAGAAACATGTTCTGTACTCATTTTTGCAATGTCTCAAAAGGACACTTGTGATGTCATTGCATGTTTTGTTTTTTTAATAAGATGTGTTTTTTTCTGTCACTGGCACCACGTTGTTGCACAGTTACTTACTAAGCGTAAGTGTGAGCATGATGCACAACCTTTGAGTTTTCTAAATCTCGAAATAGTGAATATTGCCTATCACTTATGAATGCCCATAGTGAAATCTGATGTTGTTTTTTAAAGTTAATTGGGAGGAACACTTCTGTGGTCTAAATAAGGCCATGTCCAGCAGTGATTTGACCAAACATCCTGAACATGTCTTCACGCTGTGCTGTGTAGGATGAAAAACAATGCAACAACAGTTCCTTTGAGTTCTTTCAGTTAAAAGAGGAAACCATTAAATGAGGGTCCCTGCATTATTTTCAGTGAATTATATTGCTTCAATTATCAGTAGCATATGCACTTCAAAGGGACCTCCAGTTTAAAGGAGAAGGGTGGGGGGGAAGAAACAGAAATCCACCAGATGACAAAGTCTGGAGGTGTAGAGTGACATTAAATCAGCAACTTATGTCAGAACAATCTAAAACGCACACACGATCTTCAAACAATCTGAGGGCTCTGGTGCCGATGTGAACCATCAAAAAGGTGAAGGAGACAAAAGACTGACATACGGATAAAAGGAACACGAGGAGGCTGACAGACCTCTTATTGAGAGAAAAAGGTTGAAGTTTAAGGAGAACATGAGATAAACAACTTCAAAAAAGTTGTTTAATGAGGCTCCCTGCTAATCTAACAACGGCTCAGGGAAAAGCTGGGTGGAAGATATGACACCCCACCTTATTAATCTATTCATTCAGTTTGGTCCTTCAGAGGGGAAAAGACACAGAACCAGCAGCGCAGCATATGCTCCACACATGATGTCAAGGAAATTACTGTAATACACCAGCTATAAGGGAAAAAAATTCTTGTCAAATTGTGGTTAAAGAGGACATCTTACAAAGCAGAATGTGATTGTATTAAAGGTCGGGTGCTGAGGATGTAACAGATCAAGAGATGGATTGTGTTTTCATAATGACACATTCTCTTTTGAAAAGAAAGCAGGTGATTGTAGCTCTGATAATAAATTACAAAAAGACAAGAATCCTTTTAGGATCTGCTAATTAGCAGCATAACGACTTTACTTAATTAATGCCACAGACGAAGCTTTGAGAGTCCTCCTCCCTCTTGAAAAGATTAACCACAGTGGAAAATGTGCTAACAATAAATTACAGTTTGTCAGTTATGCCACGATGAGGAAACTCAAGTTGTCAGATGTGGCATGTTTAAAATGCGATACACTTTTGCGGCTATAAAACCGGATGCATTAAAACGTGAGGCTGCTGCACTTGTTCAGAACAGGTTTTGCAGTTCATTAGACCCCAAAAATAAAATCTAAATGCGTGTGTAAATATGCTTGCGGTTGTTAAAACAAATGGGTAGTGTCTGCAGTGTATGTCTTGAGGGAGGAGTTAGGTTCTCAATAGAAAGGAGAGAAAAATAAGCTTGCCCCACACATAGTGTTTACAATAAAACCAAAACTAATTTCATTGTCATATGCCACTGCTGTTCTTTATGCGGAGGGCTAATATGATAACATTAGCATGCTAACACTCTCTATTGGGATGGTTAACATGGGGAACATTGTAATTAGGTAAACATCAACAGGATTTTAGCATGGTATGGTCATTATGAGTTTGCTAGCATGCCAAGGCTAGCAACTTTAAGTGTGAATGTGTCTCTTAAGTATAGCATCACAGAGCTACTAGCATGGCTGTAAACGTCACATGTTGTGTTACTATTTACCAACACTTGTATCAAAGGGCTTTAGCATGACGTCTGCATATCCGTACTATTAGCATGTTTGCTCGTGCCTTGTTATTTCTATTGTTTTTGAATATGACAAGCCACTTAATTTAAAATAATATGTAGGCGTAAACATGTCTATCTGGATTTTAGCCCCTAGAGAAACATAGTCAAACATTTTGGCCAAAGTTCACTGTAAGCAGCATGAAGTTATTGATGGTATAACACAGAACTTTCTGAGCACTGTTTGCATAGCAGCATAGACACCCAGTGTTTGTCTTCCATCTATCATCATGTCCAAAGTTTGTACTTTGCTGTGAGGGGAAAGTTCACATAACCTCATTGATGCAAATTATTAAATTTGACTGACATGTTGACTCAAGTTACAGTCCAACTTTTCCCCACCCGTCTGTAACTGAGATCCAACTGGCAAGAACGGTAACCAAAAAAAAGAAAAAGAAAAAAGAAACGACTAACTCCTGCCAACACTGTCTGACTTTGTTGTTTCTGGCTCATAGATGCTCTGAAAACATCACTTTGCTGAACTCATTTCACATTTCACTGTAATGAGATCTGCAACATTATTTTCAATCAATAAAAAATCTACTGCCCTTTTTTCTTTTCATCTTCAACACTGAAATATCTTGGTTCTCAGCGTTTGGTTTGACAAAAACAGCAGATTGCTGTTGAATGTGTGGGTGAGTGGTATGGCTGTGCTTTGACAGGTTATACCTGCAGCAGAGAGAAAAAAAACTGCATTAAAAAAAACCCTCAAAAGAATTCAAATACCTCCTTCGAGTAAGCTATAATTGTGTGCTTTTGTTAATTTGCTCTTTATAATTCCCTCATTACAACTCTTGAATGGTGGTGATTAAACTTAAGAAGTTCTTTCAACAGGCGTCTCTTTGAAATGAGTATCAATTAAGTCCTTTATTATTGGCTATTCTTTTAAACAATGCCAATTCACAGCACAACACTGACTGAGAAAATCACACTTCTGTTAAAAATAGTGACTGTACATGCAAATAAGACGACCTCGGCTTTATTGGAAAATGAGCATATGGAGCGTCTTTGTGATTTTGAAATTATTACACACCACACCTGGTTGTGTTCCAGAAAACTCTATTATTGCTGCAACAGGAATCAGGTAGATGAAATAGTTGGCAGGTTCTTAAAATTAACTTTGATCCTGTCACACTGAATATACTACACACTTTCAATAATGAATATATCATTTTAAATGCTAAGCTGCTAAGGGACTGGGAGTTGCACATGACTGTTTAGCTAAAAAGACACGAGTGAAATGTTGAGTTAAAGTACAAAACATCTTTATGGGAGAAACTTCCCCTAGAATACTTCTTCTGGAACGCTTCCTGATGCGTTTCAGCCAAAATCGGATCCACGGAGAGGGAGGGAAAAAAAACAACAAAAAAAAAACAACAACGTTAACCGCTTTCTTGGCAAACGCGTCAGGTTAGGAGCGAGCTGACATTCAATCTGTTTGTTCACAATCAAGTTAGGAACAAAAAAAAAGAAGAAGAAAGAATACATATGCCTATAATTACTGTAACCACAGGCAAAAGATCATCGCCAACCAATATCTTTTCAGTCGAGACATGAAAGAAAACACTTGAATGTGAGATGCCAAGGGGAGAGAGAGGCGGTCTTTCACATAGGCCAGAATGTTAATTGATTAAGTCTTTCATGAAGAATTCAACATAAACATTTAGCATTTTAAAACACACTATTAAGATGACTGCACGTACATGTGTAAATAACCCTGCAGCGTTTTTATCTACTGAAAATCCAGACAGAATGACAAAACTTTTTGCCTTGCTGTTATCCCTCCTCACTCGGCCTCATGTGATTAACATGTATGGATCCGTTTTTTTTTTTTTTGTCGAAAATCTGCCTGCTTGGCCCCCTTGAGAGCTCTAAAACTCACAGAGGAGCCGAGTCAGGCTTTATCAAGTCCTTATCAGCGATTAGAGTGGCGACCCCCGGCTGAATAATGGTTTATTAGATCTCCTCACCGTTAAGGTTCAGGGCACAATGATCTTAATTACTGCTGTAATGGGAGTATAAGCAAAAGCCCGGCGTAGTTCAGCGGCGTCAGTGGCAGCTAAATAAAAGGGCCATTTCCCCCTGCTCCCAGCTCTTTTAGAAAGGCATGTGTGAAGCACTGGTGTGATGAAAGGCGGGTAGAGAGAGAACAAAAAAAAAAAAAAAAAAAAAAAGAACAATAACAAATTGACATCTCTTTTTGTAGAATTATACCACAGGGGGAAGGCATTTTCCAATCCTTAATCACTGTAAAATGGTTTAACATGACATGCAGAGGCTGGCAAATGATCAAATCCTGACAGGAGGACAAATTGCAAACAAAATGAGAGATCAAGTTTATTAGAGCGCCGCCTCTGGGAAATGAAAATCTTTAATTCTCTTTTTACATTGACATTTATTTGGCTGCCATGAATAGCGGTGTTCTCACACGCGCACACTCACCGATCCTGCTCTACAGACTACTGTAACTGCTCCAATGCAATGATAGCACAGTCAATGACATTTATCATGTTTGCCTTTGTAGATGACATCTGAAACACATTGTCTTTCATCCCGCCTGCATTCATCATGTATTTTATATAAAGTTCACAGCGGTGCGCGGCTCTGTCTCCACACAGGAGCAATGAGAGGAGCAGGCAGGAATTATCCATCACCTCCAGCACAATGGATGGATCCTTGTTCTTTTAACCGTCAGGGTTTCTGCTTAAAGATTCTTTTCAAATTCTCATGAAAGGAAATTTATTTCCAGGAATTCCACTTCAGAAAAGAAAATGGACGGTGCTCGTTGCCCTGAGGAGTGGAACAAAGCTCTCTGCACTGAACAAAAGTTTTTTTTTTTTTTGTAATGTGAATTATTTGCGCAGATTTGGCATATTGTAACAATATACAGTTGTGTAATTCAAGTCATCCACATGCTTTCTAAGCCTCATCAGCAATAATAGACTTGTTTGTGTTCCCTGATGTCTGCAAGTCCAATAGTCTTCCTAACTGTGCCCCAAAATATTGCATACATTAAAGGTGGTCCAATACTGATACCAGCTGAAAACTGTTCTTCACTTCTGATACCTACACATCCTGCTCCAACATGGATCTATTATAGCCGTCACTGACTCCTACTTGTTTAGAAGTAGAGAAGAAGAATCTTTTTGAGGTAACGAATCCAGCTGACAATGACAGTGTGGTGCTAGCAGACAATGTAGCGTTAGTCACATGGCAAGTTCCAGTGATCAGGCAATATCTTAGACAATATTTTTTGGGGACCTTATTGCCTTCATTCCCCTGAAAAAAGAGACAGTGGGGAGAAGAGATGGTAGACCTGTTTCAAGGGGAAGAAAACTGGAGTTGAACGCACAGCTGATGCGTTGAGGACTGTAGCCTTTGTATAAAAGGGAGCCCACTCAACTCACTGAGGTAAACAGGCGCCGGTTCGACACGAGGAATTCCCACCAATTAATGAACAACTTTCAAAGTGTGCAATGCTTCAATTTGGAGGGGTTGGGTCACCATAAAGGTTGGTTCTTGGCATTTCACAATGTATTTGAACATTTATCACACCATCGACACTCATCGTAAGTACATGGGTTAAGGTATTTGAAGGACAAGGAGAGAATGGTTTTGGAACATCTCTGGCTTTAGGTGTAAAGTCGGGTATGAGATTTTCATTGGATGCCTTCTGTGTCTGTAAGGTAAAAAAGATCTGAGCGAGCAAACAAACAACAAAAAAAGCAGCATAGACCTGCACAGGGGCATTTTAATTATGTGGGTTCATCACTACAAGCAGCTTCCCTTTTACATAACATTTACTTTATCCTTTGTAAATAAGCAAATATTGATCACAACCACTTTATCTTTTATAACACTAAGACAGATTTTCTCTGTGCAAAATGTGCATCACAGTTTACGGACACTATCAAAACACAAAAAAGCCACAATGAATTATTGATACTCTAATAATACCATCAGTGACACACTGTACAAAGCTTCACTTAAATACTCTTGCAGGCAGTATCAAATTGAGGACACTGGATATAATGTGAAGTCAGTGTCCTGCAGCGCTAACAGTCCCTGCTGTAGCTGTGCCTCTCTGCAGTCCCCAGTGATGAGTGATATGTAGGAGTCTTTACCTGAGGCCATCTCTCCTCTCACACGACTAGTCTGAACTGCAAGGGCAACGAGGAGAGACACCCTGTGGCTCTGACAAAGGCACAGGCTCCCAGCAGTAATCTGAAACTATGGTCTCTCCCAGCACCGCTTAAACCTGCAACCCCTGCTCAGATATGATGACACTGCCTTTTAACGTCCGGCTCACAAATATAACCTGAATCAAAGGAGATGGGATTGATTTGAGGACTAGAAGTTGTCAACTCCTCTCCACAAGGTCACTCTGCCAGAATTTGTAGGGATAATAATAAAAAAAAAAGAAGGATGTAAGAGATGAAGTATTAAAAATTGCTGAGGACTGGCTTGGAGACTGTCCAAGACAAAGTTAGAAGTACTTCACAAATCAATGCCTGCTCTCTGCATCCCCCACACTTCTTTTATGCTCTGAAATGACAGAACGTAGTGCAAGCGTTCTTTTTTTTTTTTTTTTTTTTTTTCAAACATCTGGTGTCAATATTGCAGGTTCACTTCAAAGAAATTACTGATAACATTCGCCTCTTTTCACTTAGCGATCCGCCATCTATTTAAGGCTGAAGTTTTTGAGATATGAGCTTTAAGCGAAGGGTAAAGATGTCCAAAAGGGGCCAAAGTTGGGATAGCTTCAAGTAGTACTTAAGAGGAAATATGCGAGGATAAAAGACCCAAATGGAAAACAAAAAACGGCCTACCGACTGTTGCAACAGTGTCGTCCTTGCCCTGGGTGAAGACCACCACTCGCTGCCTCTTCGTATTATCCTTGGGGAGGTTTTGTGTCCTCTTTGCAATCTCTGCAATGTCCTCCGTCTGTAAACACAGGAGGAGTGTTAAGTGAGTATGTAAAAGTTGAATGAATGCATCATGAAGAGCAATTTCTGAGGAGTTAATCAAACATCACAAGTGCGACTGAGAGGGGTCAGATTCTTCCAACCCTGCCAGACGGATCAAGTGATAATGAAACCAGATGGGGCTGTGAAACGGCTCAGAAAAAGATCAATAGGAGCGCTCGATGATGTTTCCATGCGGCTACAGGAGAGCTGTAAAATATTAGGATGTCATATTCCCTAAGTGAGATGAAAATAAGCGTGTGAAGATATGCTGTTGTCAGATAAAGCTAGCTTCTTGGTGCGTGTACTGTATCATTCTCTTACTGAAACAGGCCATCTCTCCTCAGCATCTGCACAGAATGGATATTCTCGCCTGGAGACGACAGAACTCTCCGGAGTGCTTGCCTTTGATCATGAGAGGGATAAAAAAACCCACACCTGTCAGTGCTACTTTATTATTAACTCATCATGATGTACTATGAGCAGGTGGAATGTCTTTATCGCCGCCTCGCAGTGGGGTGGACTCTGCTTTTCTGTAATATGGCACACTGAGGAGCTAGCATTAAGGGTCGCAGACGCCTCTAGCATCTATATCAAAGCTAACACTTCAGCACCTTTAGGGTGAGCAAATACTGTGGTTATGGGAGTAATCAGAGAGATAGGCTCCGATACCACCAAGCCACACTGGCTCATTCAAACCAATGAGCTTTTACACCTCTAAATGCTTCCCAAATGTCCTTTAATCAGCCCTGAGAGGTCCAGAGAGACCCTGGGCTGAGGAAAAATGGGTGTAACACTCTAAGTAAGTGCTAATGGCGAGGTTAATACAGAGGCTGTTAGCAGGCAATGGCAGGAAAAAAAAAGGCAATTTGTCACTGTGACTGGATGTAACCACAAGCACTCCTCCAGACACTGAATGCGAAAACCACACAAGGCTTCGGCACATTGTCACCCTCCAGTTTTATGTTCGCCAACATAAAAAAAGGCGCTCTACTCAGGTTTAGGAGCTAAAAGGCTCTAAGGGGCCAGGGGTGGTGGGGTTAGCATCATGGCTGTTGAGCAGGGCAGGCTACAGTCACATAAACACACATGATCACTTCCATGGTTTGCATTGCACAAACACTCACATGACAAGATCTTATAGTGGCGAAATGCGGCACAATAAAACAAGTGCAAAACATGAATTGACAAATGATACGGCCAATTGAGTTTACTACGGAAAAAAAGTGGCAATATTTACGATTGTGCGGCAATTGATCAGACATAAATCAACAAAGCGTGAAATATAAAAGGCTTTACGAGGGTGCTAAATTGTGTTTATGTGTTGAAGTCAGAGAGAAAGTCATCGTCTCCACTGCAGGCTGTTTGAGAAACAAAGCCAGGGAACGATTCAATTAGAGCTGCTATGCAGAGAGTTCTGTGAGCGTTTCAAAAAAGCGCATCACAATCAGACGACTGTGTTCAGATCGGTTGATTGCTGTTTTAGAGAGAACAAGGTTTTTATTTTGTGCTCGCATTGAAGAAGTGCTGATGTTTTTGTTTGTCAGCGATAATGTGATGCTATAAGTGATTCAGAATTCATTGAAAATGCAACATGAAGCCTCTTTGCCTCGAATATTGTGAAGTTTGACAGAGTAGTGAAAATGATTAAGTTGCATACAACGAGTTAAAGCTAAGCTGTCAGGAGTTTTTAGCAGGTTATGAAACAGACTGAATTTACCATTGCTGCCTCTTAATGAGCCACAAAGGCAAACAAGAACATTAATGACAACATTGATTATTTCCATAGCACGTTTTCTTTGGCGACTAAAACTGCTGTCCTACAAGGTGATTAAACAGCTGGATGCCTTCTTTACATTTTTCGAAAGTAAAGATTCACAGCGAAAAGATCGAATTGTTTGTTAAAAGAAAGCATGTTGTGTTTATTTTGGGGAAAAACACACAAACGCACACACACACACACACACACACATACATAGACACAAATCTTGCATACAGTAGCTTTAAACTGCAAACTTAACCAACTGAATATTGAGCTGGAAATCTTTCATGCAAAAACTATTTGAAAGATGCGTAATGTATCTTAAAGCACATATTCTGTGTTATATTTGAAAGCTGCTCAGAACTGTTACATATGATGTAGCACTGCTATATATCCAATCTGCCACATTACGGACACTCTGTGCCCATTCTGAACAAGTTACACACTTCACTTGTGTTATACTGCGGTACATTGTACATTATAGGAATACAATTAAAACGTGTTAACACATCCAACGATCTCATAAGGTAGGTGCACAGGGCGACACACTATTGCTTGAAAGGAAAAAATCCCTCACACAACGAGTATCACCAATTTAGTAGAAAAATCCCCCTTTTCTTTTCAATTAAATACTAGCCTTTTACATCAAATCATATCATTTAATGTCTTTAAAATGCGCACTATCAAGAAACAACGTCATTATTTCTTTTTATAATGTCTTTGTTTGACACGTGACTTGATCTATGTGGGCATGTCGTGAATTCCATTTGTATTGTAGTTGTTGTGACATGTGCACGACTTTCAAAGGACTTCTTTTTTGTTCTGATTTCGACGACACCTTCCATTGTTCTGCTCTCATATTCAACTTTGTTCTGCATCCATGAACGACGACGACTTTTCTTCCACTATACTGTTGCAACTATAGAACTATAATCTACTGCTTTAAATATATTTTTAGAGGCATCTGTATACTATATTGTCCATAGAGTAGGAAAGGCATGTATAGGGGCATGAAAATTGTTATCAGAAAAAAATACAAAACCCTGTGAACCATGAAGAAATGCAGTAAGTACAGCACACAGCGCTAATGTTATATGAGAAATCACATTCATCCGATGCAATTTTGCAGAGTGTTCTAGCAAATCAGGTTGACACGGAAAATGTCAAAGAATTGTAACTACTAGAAGAGTCCACACTTTGCCCTTTGTGTTTTTTTTTTTTTTCATGTGAGCCCCCACCCACCCTTCAACACCCCTCACCACCCTCTTTCCTTCATCCCTTCTCCTCTCTTAAACCTGTCACTGCCGTCAGGATTGCATTTCTATTCCAGTCACGTTGATCACACCGTTAGTGATTCTGGATGACAATTATTCACACGGCGCACAGCCACACATTCAAGGCAGCTCTACCTTTTTGAAAGAGAGTCGGCACTTAAAATACCTGAGCCCATTTGCGCACGCACACGCGCACGCACACGCGCACGCACGCGCACGCACATGCGCACGCACATGCGCACACACGCACGCACTCACACACACACAGAGTTTTGGATTTTAAAAATATGTTTGTGGAATATGCAAAATACAAAAACATTTAAGACAAAGGGATGCTTCATTTTACACAGAAGAGGATTTTTTTTTAAAAACTGTACGTTCTATGGGCTAGAAAGAAGTCTAATTTGATTTACATAATCTAAAACCACAGGTGGATATCATTTAAGAGACTGTGTCTTTTCAGTGTGCTGTAATGCTGAAGCAGTGAAGGGGAAAGAAATACAGTATCATCCCTGAGTGCAATGAAGATAATGAGGAGGCTTTTTAACCAGGCAACCTGATGAGCCCCGAGTCTGCAGAGAAAGGTTTGAAACCATGCCCAAGTTCTCAGCTTCCCAAGAGGCTTTTCAAAATTCAATAAATAACATCTGTAGGCGATGTTGGGTGCAGACCTAGCAGAGTGCGTCATAACAGAGAGCTGGCTGAACAAAGAAACCATGACGACTGCCAGGTTTCCATAGCAACTGCTGCAAGGCCTGGAGAGTATAATAGCACATCAATCACTGTCCAAAAAGAACTTCATTATCAGCAAAAATAAACCTTTATGGATCTGTTTAGTGTGCAATTGCCGGTCAACTCACCTCAAAGCCCAGCACTTTGGCAAATGTGGCCGCCTCCTGGAAGAGAAAAAACACACACACACACACACAAATGAGCAGTTAATTAAAGAGTCACAAACAGAGCAGAGTGTCACGCAGCAGACGTGAAGTAAAGACATCTCACTTTCCTCCTCCTCACATGTGCGGCTGTGTCACGTGAGAAGAAGGTAACCTGAGTTAGTGTTCCTCTGCCAGCTCCTGATTTAATAGGCATGCAGCCCACCCATTTAATCTATTGCCCCACTTCATCTAGTCTTACCACAGCAGCATGAGATAACACCACGTCTGCCTGCAGCCATGAAACTACCTCTGAAACCATGAATATCTGCTGGTATGTGGGAATCCCCGGCACTGCAGGCATTCAACACCCACTTTATGTTTCTTTAGTCTCTGAACAGGTGCACTTTCAAAGCCTACACCAGTGTTTGTGTAGCTTTTTGCTAGTAATCCAAAGGTCATGTTAACTTTAACATTGATTTTTGTCCTGCAAATGTATGCTGTAGTTTCATATTTTTTATTTTTAGGAGGCACAATACAAGGAGGTTCTATTAGTGTCCAATCAACTGAACATCCACTTTTTTGAAGGAACACCTAAAGATGTGCCGAAGCTACTTTTGCAAATAATAATAATAAAAAACTTGGGGAGGGCTTTAAACATGCAAAATAATGTATTCAATGTATTTTGTAGGACTTGTTTAGCTTTGTTTTAGCTTTGCACAAACTTGAACATCATAAAATAAATACAAAGGTGGATGTGTTTGGTGCGACTGCTGACGGTCAATCTTACGTTCAGCATTCTGTTGACCTTTTCTTCATACATTTGTGGTCGTTTAGTTCTGTGTATTTTGCTAAACCAATATCCTTCAAGGTTAACTTTGAAGTTACAACTGCAAATATCAAAAGATCCACCAGGAGTGCTTTTGTATCCCAATTTTCCGACACATACAGTGAACAACAAGAAGTCTGCGAAAAGACGTACAATTCAACTCCGCTCGCGCTTTCTTTTAAGTTCCTTTATCATGGTGTGGTAAAGAAGCTCAAACTTCCTATTTCATTCTTCCGTTCAACTCTTAGCTCAACTCAAAATGATGGTAGAAAAAAAACTAAACAAAAACCAAACCCAAGGCAATCCAGCATTTCTCTAACAGATTCAGATGCTGCAAATTGATTTGTGTGTAGAACTGAATGGAAATCAATGACTGGATGTCTGAAAGAGCAAGGAATAAACCAAAATCTGAAAACACAGCAGAGTGATGCAATATGTTAAGCAATAATGTTCAATATGTGATATGAATTTAATAGGCTGAGGGATGCTACGACTCTGGTTTGATCCTCTAACTGGTGTCAGAAGCTGTTGCTCGTCACTTCAGAACGATGCCACAAATCATGACGGAAAACCTTGTGCAGTAAATTCACTTTTGACCCCAGACGGGGCAATAAGTTGATGCTATGATTCTAAATAATCCAATTACGTGCTGAAAGGGGGTGGGTGTTTGTGTGACCTTGGGGAGAGGTTGACAACCTGGTCCTCAAACAGAAGGGGAGAAGATGACACGGAACAATAAGGTTACAGGTCCCTGGAGGAAAGCCTCATGGCTCCTTGCCTTGAATCAACATCACGGCGCCAGCAATATGTCAATTCATCACCCACAACACACACTCCTTACACACAGAGGTGGAGAGGCTAGTCAATTAGAACCGTGCAGCCAAGAAGCAGTTTTATAACGAGTAAAGGTGAGTCGTCTTTTTCTTTTTTTTTCCCCCCCTCCCCTTTTGCCGTTTCAATCTATCGAGGTCTCTGGTCTCACATTTGTTTTCATTTATTTACAACCACATATTGACTTTTCTCCTCAGAAATGTTCCATCACCGACCAGCATGAGGCATCTCACAGGAGACGCGAGCAGCTTGGAAAACGTCTTGTCAAAACAGTGATATTTCATCTCAAAGCGTTGCAGAGAGACATGAATAAAAGGCTGGAATAACAATGGTGCTGTTGAGCGGCACATGCCTCTTTTTCACTCTCCGTCTCTCTCTAGTTAGCAGCTTTAATATTTGTGAGAAAAGCCTTTGGAGAGAGTGTGGGCGTCAGAAGAAAAGATAATTGAAGCAATGTCTATGAGCCACATGTGTACGGTGTAATCCCTTTCAGGAATTTATTAATTTCTATGAGCTGTTATGAATGCCAACATCAAAAATATTTGGTAGCATAAGCTCAGCTAAACCTAATATATTGGTTTGATAAATACTGCATGCTAGTAAATACGCAATTACCGGGACTACACAGGCAAGCCAATAAAACTGAAATGATAGGCAATAAAAGTCACAATTCCATAAGAGGCTTACCGCATTAATATTCAGGAATTTTATGTTCAAGGCTGTGTATGTTTCACATTTGACGTGTGCTGTTTTGGTATGTTGCAGAAGACGCTTTTTCCAAGTGACGGCCCGCGTGCTTCCACAGCTGTCGCAACAATGACAAGTGCTTCAAGTGACATCTGGGCAAAATCCTCTCGCGCTCAAAAAAGCATCTCGTTTGTTCAGAGATTGCAGTGATTGCATGCTCGCCTTTGATGATCCGCGCCGACAGAGGACTGTTGCAGATCTTTTTCGGGGGGCCTGGAAAGATTTCCTCCTCCTGCTCTTTCTCGGGCAAACAAGGTAAAAGATAACAAGGCAGGCTGAGTTCATGAGCTCTCTGCAGCCATAGTTAGTATAAAGCTATCAGAATGTGTGAGATGTTGCTGCTGTCAGAGGCTTAAACAGTCAAAGGGATATTTTTAGAGAGCTTAAGCTAATAATCCACAGCCCAGTCAGGGGGGCGGGTGTCTACAATATCTTGCCAAGCAAAATGAAACAGGAAATACACACTTCATGCAAAGGGCAGTTTCCAAAGCCTCACACTTTGTTTTCCCTGACATTGTATGTGATGAGTGCATAGCAGGCCTTGTGTAGTAACAGTGTGTGCAGACAAAGGTTGTGGGTATTCTCTGTGATGCTTTGACATGCTGTAGAGTGGCTTGCAGTATGGACACTTCCGATGACAGGACAGACAAAGAAAGATTTGAAATCATTAGCAAAGGCAAGTTTATTTGTACAGCGCTGTTCAGACAAGGCAATTCACAGCGCTTTACAGACATGAAAAGAATGTACAAGTACTCGATAAAGTAAAGCTGACAAGCCAGGACTTGAACCCGCAACCCCACCGTTCCCGAGTCCCTACAGACTGAGCTAGTGCCGCACCAAGGTCTTGTTTATTGTAAAAAAAACAACCACCAATAGCTAGGTCCACTTTCCTGACTTCCTTTGTGACTATATGTTAGAAACAAATACCTGTATTTAAAAACATGACAGTAGAGGTAATAGCAGAAGTTATTGGCTCTGATCGCTGAATATTCCCAGCATCAGACCAAAGCAAGTGTTTAGTTTTCCTCCTCTGTGTAACAAGTTGTTGAGCATATGTCACAGCAGGAGTGAGAGCACAAAAAAAAAAAAAATCCAATTTCAGTGTTTCCCAAGAATCTAAATCAAAGAGCAAACCTCAGTGCTGAGGTTAATAAAAGTTGATAAGCTGAAAAAGCGTAACTCCCTCAGGCCATTCGGAAAATAGGCATTTGCTTGACCGTGTTAGCCTAAGCTGATGCTGAGGCAGAAATTGAATTGTATTTGACATTGTGCGTGTGTGTGTGTTTGTGGGGGGGGGATAGAGACAAGCTTTTTACAACAACACTTTTGTTGTCTCATTCTTCTCTCTGCATTTCAATAAGGATCCATTTCAAAAGAGATAAAAGTATTAAGTCGAATGCTATGAATGGAAAACTCATTTCAACAGTTGTATTAAGTTGGAAAAATGCAAAGGTGGTGGTGCTAATGACAGAGTGGTTAGGGTGCGCCTCATGTATGGAAGCTAAGGTCCTCTGAGTGGACGGCTCGGGTTCAAGTCCGACCCGAAGCTCCTTTTCCCACATGTCAAATCTCCACAGGAAAAAGCCTGAAGATGCATCCAAAAACAAAACAAAAGGTCAGACGATTCCTAACTTGTGCTCTGATACTCCATGTGATCAGCAAGTGTAAAAAAAAACGTGGGTTTAAGTTAGATCTTTAAAAAAAAAAGGGAAAATATCGACCTGCTTCAACCAAAAATGACAATATGAGAGTATGTAAGTCATGTAAACTGAATGTAAACAAAAACGAAATTATACAGGCCTTCGTATTTAATCATTTGCACCTTCATTTCTCTCAAAGAAGAAACAAAATGCCTTCCAATAAGTCAGATCCAAATTATTGAAACTACCTGTAAAGATGACAGATCTTATTGTAATTATAATTGATGATGCTTTTATATTGGTGCAAGGCTTGACATTGATCTTTACTCACATGACGATGTGCGATGCAAAGGCAAATGTGGAGCTATTTAGATACTAGCCTTTTAATTACTTGGATGACCAAAGCAGCATGACTCTAAACCAATCTGTTCAGATCTGGACTAAAGTGGTGGTATTTATGTGAAAATGCATCTAAATCAGACCTTGTTCATCCTAAACACACAGCGTATGTTAGACTGCAGAGTTTTATCGGTCATTATTGTCCAACGTCTGATGCACTTAGCGTGGCACCTCTTCGTCACAAAGACAAACGAACTGGATCCAGGTTCGGTTCACATGTAATTATGTCAATTATCCTCCTTACTAACAACAGAATGCTGTACCTCTTTCTTCTAATTATCACCCTAGGAACTCTTCCCCGACTTATTTATCTGTCCCTCATGCTTTTAGGTTCAAAGCACCTGCTGCCTGCAACATGTATGTTTCAAGTTTTTTGTCTTCTTACTTTCAGCATTAGATAACTAGAACATTTTAGTCATCACTAAAGCTGTCACTCTTTCTATTTGTAAAAACATCTTATAGAATTTAGTGATCCCCTCACACTCTTTTCTTTGTTACTTTGGCCATCTTGTGGTTGTAATGTTTCCCCTACCTCTGTGTGTTTTTTTCTGGTGTCTGTCTTTGAAGCGATAACAATTTGTGTGGTGTCAGTTATTCAGTCAGGTTTAAAATGTGTTTTCCGCGGGGACGTCTTTGAAAATGTGATGGTTCATCTCGAGGGACTTTATCTTATTTAGCTACAGGTATTTATTCCACGCTTATTTGTAAAGGGACAAGTATGGAGTTAATCGTTGCCACACGACGCAGCTTTGAAAAGCCTGAGGTAATTTGCCCGTTCCTACAGTAGAAGGGCCTTTAAAAAACAGAAAAGTCAGACAGAAAAAGAAAACAGAAACAAACAAGCACAACACCATAAGAAAGAATGATACAGGAAACCAACTATGATACAGGAAGACAAAGTAGAACAGGAAGAGTCAGAACATATCTTAATCTCAATAAATAAAATGAGAGAAAAGAAACCGGAAGAAGAACTCAATGTTGCTTTCTTTTTTTCTCAGCATTTTGATTCATTTCAGAAGAGATACAAGTATTCTCTTTATAGTGGTTCTATGGAGAACTCATTTCAACAGGTGTGGACTTAACTCCAATAATAATACAGTCATACAGTTGGAGGATATTAAATGTATATCTCACTTGAAAGTCGTAGAATATCTGGCTTTGTTGCTAAACTGTGCCAACTAGAGGAGAACTAATTATCAGGTCTGGTCAGATCAGATGGAAATTAAAAATCCATTACATTAGAAGCTCTTTGAAGCTAAATAGAGCTTGACTAGGTCATGGCATTTCAAATACTTCACCCAATTATCACCACTTACAGAAATATACAACAATGGCAGAGGACATGTTTTCTTCATGTTAGCGCAAGACATCAGTGAAGCGAGTCAGACAGCTTCAGTAAATGCTCAGTAAAAACAACATCTGGCATTCAACTCGAGCGTTTCCTGCCAGATTACTACAGCATACATTACAGGGTGGTGAGTGTGTGTGTGTGTGTGTGTGGGTGTGTGTGTGTGTGGGTGCAGGGTGGAGAATGAATAACTAATCAAGGCGATGGCATCAGTGGGGGGGGGGGGGGGGATTGTCAGCGCCCTTGACACGACCTCCGGGTCACAAACATGACTCCTCCTGGATGTCAGAATGTCGACCCCCAGCAAGAGTCCAGGTGAACAGGAAGCTGCCACCTCAATGATATGTGGGCTTATAGTACGATCACGCTAGCTGATAGCACCTTGCTCACGCTGGTTTGGAAGGAAGGCGGCCGCCTGCTACTGTGCTGGACAGATTAGGAGGAATAAATCACCTGTACCGAGCAGTCCTGGAGCTCCCAGGAGAATGCAGCAATCCTGCTCAAGCATGACGTGCCACAAACATGAGGGTAAACACACGCCAAGGAACACACTCCACTTTTACTGCCTCTGGGAATTTACTCAACAACAACTGATGGCATTTCACTTTCCCTTTTACGGAGCCATTAAGTGGCATGTTTCATCCCTACCTGCTTATTTCTTCTTTTTTTTTTTTTTTTTTGTATAACATCGGAGAGATTGTACAGGTTCAATCTCAAAGTCAGTTTTTCATTTTGCACCGACAGATCTACATCTGACACTTTAGCACCCTGATGCATCACCTAAAATGTATCTTCTTCTCAGCGTCTCTCTTAGGTCTTGAAAGTTGTCGAAAAAGCACACTCAACTGCACAAATAAAGCACACCTGCTTAAATTTTGTATTTAAATAACTCCATTATTTCCCCCTCTTCTTTATCACACTGTTAACCAGATGGTGTATTGTTGTGAGATAGAGCATTTACATTTGCAAAACCTTCTGCAGTGCATAAGATGGTTTTAATTTTCAGCTTGTATCAAACCCCTCTGCTAGCCCCAGGATATGTTCATTATATAATGCAACGCTGTACACTCCAATGTCACTTGTGCTTAGAAGTGACATTGGTTTTCTTATGCCCTCAATCCAAATGCATTAAAAGGGAATATTTATTCAAACGATGAGCATATTTTTCAATATTGGTTCCAACATGATCCAGCTGCACAGATGTTCACGTGCAATAAACTCAATATGTTTGAAGGCTGAAAGGTTGTTCCGTATGAAAACAGCCTGCATAATGTGTCCCTGTATGTTTTGTGAAGTTTAACAAAGATTTATTTTGGGAATTTTTATGCTCCCATTTTAAAGATGGGACAGCGGATAGAGTCGGAATTCAGGGACAAAGAAAGTGGGGAGAGACGTCAGGAAAATGAGTCACAGGCTCGGACTTGATCCCGGGATGTCCGCTTCCAGGACTACAGCCTCCTTACACGGGGTGCATGTCCTAACAACTCGGCCAGCGGCGCCCTGATGTAGACCACTCCTATTATTATTTTAACGGTAGTTCAATTGGGTGGGGTTCATGATGAAAGCAATGCATGCAGACTGGAGCAGTACTGATCTCAGGAATAGTATGTGAGTGTGCATATGCTAATGGTATACAAAAGGCTAAGGAAAAATAGTATAAAAAAAAGAAGATGCTTTTTGCTGGGCTGTACGCTGCAGCAATTCTCCTGCTTGCCTAAGTGCATGTAAATGTCAACATTTATTTGATCTATTTAAAGCGAGTGACTAAGACACCCTGGCTGGTTGATGCTAATTAACATGAGCAAAGAGCAGTGTTCAAACTATTCAGGTAGCAGCTTTTCATTTGTAGCTTTCACTGGTTACGATGACAAACACTGCTGATGGCAATTCATTTCAGCAGTAGGTAATTAATGTGAGTAACTTGACGACGGGCCAAAACTCATCAGTTGTTTGGATTATGTGCTTTATTCAGTTCACAGCCAAACAGCTCAAACTGAGAGTAGATCGCCTGTCTAGCACATTACATCATTTCATTATCAGGAGTCTCATACTCCATTATTTTTTTCTTCTTAATGTGCAGCTGCAATTAAAAAAAGATGCTGAAGATTTACCGGCACATTAGCTCTGCCTCAATATTGTCTCATGAGTAAGCATCTGGAAGACAGGAAATGCTGTTTTGTGGGTTTTTTAGGCACAGAAAGGTCTTGGAAAGTGATGCCTAATTGTAAAAATCGATAGTGTTTACCTACTTTGCGTCCAATCAAATGTGTTCTCATCTTTTCAAGTCCAGTCTTCCATACACATAACATATGAGCTAGCTAGCAGCCATCCATCCTCATTGCTTTCATCTACATTCTTAAGTTCAGCCGCAATGGTTCCATTTAACACCAGTCATAAAAGTCCCTCCAGCGCTCCCTGTATTGAAAGATACATACAGTACATAACTATACAGAACAACATAAAACACCAATGTTTGACTTGTAATGTCAGCAATACAAGCTCAAACACTCAATAATTTTGAACCAGGGTCAATAGTTTTTCTTTCAATGAGTCGAAAACAGATTGAAAAACGCTTCTGGAAACATACACAAGTTTTTATTTGGACTTTGGCTCCAGTAGATATCACATATTAAAGGACAGATTACAATTTGGCCCAATAACCTGACTGGGGCAGCTCCAATGCCAAAAAAGAAAAAGCAAATAAATAAATAATATTCTACTGACTGATTTTTCATCAAACAAAATGAGATGTGTTTAATGGCTGGACATTTCTACTATTATAGAATACCGTGTTTGCCAACTGTTCAGAGTCAGTAGTTATAAATTTGACCAAATTCATTAGACTGTGCTCCAAGAAAAAAAAAGTGCGAGGTCGACCTACTCTTTCATGTGACCAATTTCTACAGTGCCCTTGCATGCCAGTCCATTAAACAGCCATAGCAACAGCCTGTGCTCCCATCTATCTGCGTCGGCCTCCAAGGGCAGGAGAGCGTTCTCTTAGCAAGCCCACAGGGACGGCAGCAGCACCTCCAGCACAGGTCCAAAGGTTAAACAATCGGAAACATGTGCAGTACATAAATATCTCCGCAGATAGCAATCTCAGCATGGTGAAAGCAGCGTTTGCATAAGGGACTCAGAACAGAGGATGTAACCTCAGATCACAGCGAGAGGGAACGGGCAGGCATTCAGACGGCTTGGTGGGGCTAATGGAAGCCGAGGCGGCAGTGGTAGCAGCTTATTGCAGGGGGGAGTTAGTTATCAGGCTGATGGCCTTATCAGCACAGAGGGTCTCTATCACACATCTCACCTCTGGGCTGTAACAAGGGGTCAACAAACAGCGTCAGACTGCTAGACACTGGCTATCTCACAAGGGACAACACTGGACGTAGTCATCATGGTGGATGAATTTGACACTTTTTTAACTAGTTTTATAACCCTCATTCATTTCTACTCAGCTTATTTTATACTTTCTTTTTATTTTCCAACATACAAAAGGTAAACCGTTTTCTCCCACTAACTTTGAAAAGAAAAACTTTGAAAACTTTGCTTTGAAAGCAAAAAGATGAAGTTCAGGTTACTTCATTACCAGCAGGTAAGAGTCACTTAATACAACACAGACAATACACCTCCTAAGTTCACCTGAAAAATTAGCTTGAGATCATGAAAACAAGCCTTGAGCTCCTTTGAGTGTCCTCAAGTTAAGTCTGACTTCTGCTTCAGTTCGTTTCATACATTGTTTGAACGGTTGTTTTTCAGGATGCAAGACTGTTTTTTAGTCACCCATAAACAGCAACACAACTGCAATCTTGCGAACAGCAATTAGGGGATATTTTCAGGGTCAATAATGTATCTGTAAGTTCAATAAAAGATGTGTTGTGGCGCACTAGCTAGACAAAGAATCGTTAATAACTTGTTTAGATAGTTTTAAATGTCTCCTCGTTTAATTTCATGCTAAAGGATTTTAAAGAAGTTTCCTTCATGGGTAAGGGGAGCCCACATTCATACTCTATTTGTTTCATTACAACTCTTTTCGAAGCTTTTAAGGTAGGAAGAAAAGAGTGATATTGCATTTTCCAGCTACTATTAAAACAGTAAAAATGTGAGTCTATGGCATTTTAAGCTGTTTGCTTACGCTGCAAGTGACTCAGTCTAATCAAACACACCTCCATAGTCCTGATGAAGCGGAGAAGTTTAAACGACTGTTCATGTGTATCTACAGATGTTCCGTCAAGCTCTTATTTCAAACGTTGTTTAACTTGTAATATTCAACATTTCAAACAAATACTCTTTTACAGTCGGAGAGTTTCCATTTCTATCTTACTGTCATATTAATTAAATCCAAATTTATTTTCCTCCTGTTTTGATTCTCTTTTTTTGTGAATAGATGCACGCACTTTGGACATGTTTTTAGCACAAACTCTGCTGCAATAAATGACCTTTGAATGCCGAAAATTAATACAATTTATTTATTTTCCCTCGGTCATTGTGAATAGTATGGCATGAAAACTCTTGACAAGGTTCAACCAAACTTCATCTGAGTCTGTCAGTATCTCGCAGCTTATTATCCACTAAATTCAGTAGACGTTTGGTTGCAGGCGCTGAAGACAAAAGGTCAAGGAAGCAAACTGCTTTTTTTTTCTGCACTGAACTGTCGAGAACAGTGACCATGCCCTCCTGTGTATAATAAATATATGAACAGTTGGCCTGCTCTATTTACCCCTTAATGAGAAACAAAGATCGGCTCTGGAGGGACTCGCATGCTTCAGACAATGAAAAACCCAGAGAGAAAAAAAAGCTACCCGACAAATTCAAACCATTTGTGTACACAGGGGACATGAGAGCTTTGTCTCTGGATTGGCCAAAACTGTTGATGTGGCACAAGATGGCCATTTCCCAGATTAACAACTGTGTGGAGGGCAGAGGACTTTTTTACTTCTTACAGTACATCACTTTTTTTTCTCTATTACTATTTTCATTTTTTTTTAGCAGAATTGCATGAATTGAATCCCGTCATTGAATTCTTGCATTTTATTATCTAAAATGTAATGTATGTAACATTTTCTAAATATTCTTTACACATTACGACACACCTCGAAATCTTGCTCCTGATTGAAATGTTTTTGGGAAATTGCAGTGCATTGGCGCTTGTTGGCCACCGTATCTTTTTCCTATTTGCATCTTTGTACAAAAGCTGCTTTATAAAGACAGTGGAGTTGATAAACCCACGATAAAGGATAAAAACAACAATTGGAGCAGTAAAATGCAGACACTTTGAAACTAAACACAAAGATTCCATTAACCCTGGCTTGGGACACACTGAGTTGGTGTCACGGTTGGTTAGCTCATGCTTGTTGATTGTGTTTTTGTCATTTTCTTATTCAGAGCCTTCCAACCATGACAGGAATAAGGGAATCCTCCAAATAACACTGGAAAACATGACTGTATGGCCTGGACTGTGGGAACACAATCATGAGCAGACAAGGGCCAGGCAAGTCCTCCTGCCAACTCTGTGTGGATAAGAGGATTGGAGGGGGGGAGCGGCCAGCCAAACTCAGAGCAGCAGTTAATTTGGGGGGAGGACGGGCACGGGGAACCCATCGGTGTTCAAACTTCTGAGTCCCTCAAGCAACGAGCTGATATCCTGCACTCCCTCCTGCTGTGACAGAAATATACTGGCCTCAGCGCCAGCAGAACGTGGGCACTATTGATCTGCTCCCAGTGCAATATCTCCTCTTACATCCATAATTATTCTCCTTCAGAGGACTCCACCGTGTGCCCCGGCTGCCCGACCGGCTGGCTGGCTGGCTGGCTGGCTTTCCATCCGCCCCCTTGTTAAAGATGCTGTATGGTCTCACATTTCACGTTGCACTGCCAGAGACCCCCCTCTCCTAACCCCGACATTTTCAAATATTTCATGGTTCAATCCCAGGGTTGGGGAAGGCGGCTTGGGCACGGCACAATTACAGTGGTTAGGCGGACTCCTCTGGTGGAGCCATGCTGGCTCCCAAAGTACCATGACTTGCAAACAGACGGGCCAGGAAAAACAAAGGAATGCTGGAGGGGATCATTCTTCATCTGTACTAAATCCTCTCACTACCTCGATGCACACAGGGAAAAACTGATGGTTTAATTGTAGCAGATGCAGTGACTCGTAGAGACACTTTATTTGACATTTGATTGAAATGGTTTCCCGACCTCTTTGTGTGTAACCCTTCAAGGCTCGACTGTGTAACTTTTTCAATGAGAAATAAAAGATTTATTTTACAAATAAGAAGTTGAATTCATGAGCAATAAAACGCTCCAGTGCTCATTGTTAATACACTTAATCCTCACTGGGGAATGACCAATGATTATTAAGCTAATTCGAGACAATGTTAGGGCAAACTTTTAGTACATAGTGTGTGGATCGATATTATTGAGTCTGTTTGTGAACTTGCTTTCTGTAGCACTTGTTCTACACAGAAGACTGACAAAATGTTTCGACTGTTTTAATGCAAAATCGGACTAAATGTTCACACTTTCCCAGGACACTGGTTAGCCGTTTCCTGCTGGTGGCATGGATGAATTGGCTCCATGCTTCAAGGTGATGCCCGTTTATTATAGGACCGAACACCTAATGCTGTGACTGCGAATACAAATCATCATTTTGAAGAGTTTGTGACGCTTAAAAAAAAAAAAGGTCCTTGCTGCAACTTTAACTTCCAGACTGCCGAACGATGATACAAATCATTGTTCAAATGCTGGATGAGTTGATATTGTCTAATTCCATTCTGTTCATACAATGGCTGCTCCTGTATTTCTCGTAGCACCAGTTAAACGTGGTACATTTTCTCTTCTTCTTCTTTTACATTTTTAATGTGTAGTTAGTAATCAGCAATTCAAATTAAAGTGAGCATTCGCCCATCTTACTAAGAAGGTCCTTGGTTCATTCACATACAAATAGAATGGATGGATGGAGATGAGCCGAGCGTTATCATAGGTGTTAAGTGGGTGCATGAGGCATGTGTGTGAACCTTGACCAGAAGTGTAATGGGAAATTATAAATCACTGATGTCATTAAAGCAAGAAACTCAAGACTATATTAGAAACCTTGCCACAGGTCGTGTCAGTGAGTTGTGAGCTGTTAAACTAATTAGCGGTTGGGGAAAATAAACACGGAACATACTTTTGTCTTCTACACATCTTGGCTGTTTTAGAACCATTGAAATTGTTTTCAGCAAATAAAAAAAACACACACACACAAATGAATTCAACAAACCAAAATAAGACGAGACAGCTTTTTGCATTTCACAGATTATCAAAGCTAATGTGCGCTATGACTCATCACACAACTCTCTGACTGTACGTCACACTGAAGGTCAGTGTACTCTGGCTCTGAACGGAAGGCATGTGACTCATCACAGAAATAGCACATTCAATTAAAATTCAGTTGTGAAAGACACAAA